>NC_136916.1:162017222-163217222 GCF_949752795.1 Hyperoodon ampullatus
GTACAATATTTATTGCTGATGGACTCTAAGGTTCAAAGGGTGGAACACAAGTCTTTGCATTAGTTGATTTCTTAATAAAACTTGGTGCAAGCCAGGCAAGGATCTAAACAAAGAAGAATGTGTATACAAGTCACAAGACATTCTGTGGTTTCATTGCATAACTGATAAAGGTGATTTTTAAGTTCTCGGTCTTACATAATCAATGGGTATGATTGTTCTGGTTCTCACAGAGAAGGGAGGAAAAACCAGTAAAATATGGATTAATGTATAGATTATCTGCTGGGGGTGAAGGGAGCAAGAAAACTGGGGTATTTATCCTCTTGTCTTTCATTGATTAAGGACTGTTTCTGGAGTGTTAGCTCCCTAGCAGATCTGACTGCCCCTTGCACTGGCTTTGCAGGCTGGAAAGGCCATAGAACATTCTCAGGGAGAGAGGCACAGGAAGCCATGGACATATTTGGGAACTCTGTAGGTCATTCTCAGGTTAGATTGAAGAGACATGAGAGAGGAAAGGGCACTCGCAGCATTTGCTAACAGTATTTAAGGACAACACTAAAAAACTGAAAACAATTTACTTTTACATTTAATTATAGACCTAAATGTTGCATCTCCTCTTAGATTGCACAATTTTGAAAAATAAAGTGTATTGACTCACGGTGAGTGAGAAATTATTTTTGTAGTAAACACAGAAAAATATGGAATTTCAGTGCTATATAAACTTATCCCCTGGTCACTGTAAAACAGTTTATCACACACACAATGGTACGGAACTATTCTTCAATAATATTAGTCAAGGGATAATAACATCTAAGTTTTAACTGATGATCTCCTTTATTATAAAGCTTCTAAAGCAATAAATACTACAAAATACAATTCCAGACGTTTTAATGCTTGACTGAATTGGGAAGATTTAAATTGATATGTATACTAAATATTAGTTTACCATGCTTGTTAAATATGTCTGGAGTTTAGTCCACATTAAAAAAATGATTCACCAAATTAATTATCTGGTAGAGTTTTCCATGATTTGGATTTTGCTTATTGATTCTCATGGTGTAGGATAGCGCAACTCACTGAAAGTCCTAGAAATAATGATTAAACAGGTAGCCATAAACAACTCTTTTAGCACTAAAATTATAATCTTGGGAACCTATTTAAAACTAAAACAGGGCTTCCCTGGTGGCGCAGTGGTTGAGAGTCCGCCTGCCGATGCAGGGGACACGGGTTCGTGCCCTGGTGCGGGAAGATCCCACATGCCACGGAGAAGCTGGGCCCGTGAGCCATGGCCTCTGAGCCTGCGCGTCCGGAGCCTGTGCTCCGCAACGGGAGAGGCCACAACAGTGAGAAGCCCACATACCACAAAAAAACAAAAACAAACAAACAAACAAAAAACTAAAACAAACCAAAGATTTTTAGAAAAATGAGTAATTTTAGGTCTGGATCATAACATCTACAAGATGATTTTGTGTCATCTTCTATTACCAAATTTCAGGGAATGGTCAATTACTACTGGAGTCATGTCAAAATGACTCAGGAGTCAATATAAAGAGACTCCCACTGGTCAAAGACAGAATTATATGAGCATCAGTACAGACAAAAAATTCAATAGATTTAAACCCATCAACTGTGTTTAAATTCCATGATTTCATAATGATACCCACCACACACATAAAATCTAATGGTTCCTTTTGAAAGATGCTATGAAAACTACTCTATTTTGAAACAGGTAATTAAAGGGGAAAAAATCCAGCACTTATCCTGTCTTTTCTCTACAAAATACACAATTGGTAACCAGTCAGTAAATGTGAGAAAGTCTCTAGTTATGAGTATTTTCACAAATAGGAAAAAGAAATAACCTCATTTGCAATCCCTTGTTTTGAAGATCAGTGGCTCTGACATTCCAAAGACAGACAACTAGATATTATGTGCCATTTGATGAAAGATACACTACCATCTAAGAAATAGTCTTGCCAAAAAAATCAAACTTTCAACAATAATTCATAGAAAAGCCCAAAGACAGAGGAATATTCTTGATGCAAAAGATCTAATTTTTTAACTAAGAATCATCATTTTCCTTGACCTCTACTTTTTCTTCATGTCTTTAGTGAGTGCTACCAATGGCTTTCTTCTTAGAAATATGTGCAACAGAATTAATGCTTGGCTTTCTCACTATATCCAAGCTACCACATAAACCGCAGTCACCAAGGAATAGCAATACTTCCTTGAGGTGTGGCTGCAATATAATCAGCAGGGTTTCTTCATTAACTACATTACTCACCAACATTTCAAAATGCCTGAATCAAATTTATGCCATAGCTCCATTATAAATTACTCCAGGTCATGTACCTCTGGGGTCATATTTTATTAGTAGAAACTGTGAATGTTAAATCAACAAATTTAATTGGTCTGACTTAACATCTACAGCAGTTACAAGGCAAAAGAAGCATAATATCATGTGTGAATGTTAATGAGTCTTTTTCTCCATCCTACAGAAAAAATCTGAATGAATTCAACACTCAGTGTAGATCCTTTTTAATAAATCTCATGGATATAGAAGAAAAAAATGAATGGATATTTAAAAATAGCCTATGCAAAGAGACATATTTTTGTTGTAAATCAAAATTTTGAATTAAGCAGGTTTTGCTACAGCACTTCTGTGTTGCCTCCTCTCTATTTATACTTAACTTCCAAAAACAAAAACAAAAAAAACCATTATATTTTTAGGTCTATATTTTAAAATACTCAAAGCTGAGAAATTATTCGTGAAGGAAAGACTTCTGATTTGCAAGAGCCAGTATTTGACACTCAAAATTGTAAGTTTTAAAGGGATCAAGGCATAAATGTTTAAAGCATAAGTAACAGCTGGAAATATTTTTTTAAAAACACCCTTTTTTTCTTTCTTATCTTTTTCTATCCTCAACTTAAGAAAATGATGGATAATTTATTTCTAAAGTCAATAGATTGTATAAAATTCTATCCACAGAAATTGAGTGTATATTTTAGTCTACCAATAGTGAGTTATTTCTGTAAATGTCAAAGACAAGTCTACTTCACTATGTGGAATAACCATGATCTTATAAAGCTGCAGGTAAAACAAACAAGTTCTTTATATATACATGCATACATATATATATATATATATATATATATATATATATATATATATATATATATATATATATAAGAATTATGTAAGGAGCTATTTAGAACATATTAAAGCTTATATTTTCAATTTTAAAATGGTAAAAGTAAATGTAAAAATATGTATCAATACATTTTAAAATTAAATATTATTAATTGGCTTAAATATCATGCCAAATAGCTTAAGACAAATAAAAAAAAAAGAAAGACTGGAAGAACTTTTGTTAATGATAGTCCAAGATAAGAAGTTTGTTCTTGTGGGAAACACAAAACTGCAGAGACAAATACACCCATTCACACACACACACACACACACACACACACTTAGCCACACCAAAGACATACACAGTTTGGGTATCTCAGGGACAAGGAAAATGTGAACACCCAGATTTCAGGACAAATGGAAATCAGGGAAACTTTGGGTGTATCCACAGTAAAAATTTATGCACATTTTCTCTAGGACCTTGCCCCACCTTGTATTATAATTCCTTCTATCCCTGTGTGCAAATTTGCATAAGTGGGAAACAATCTGATTGACTGCTGAGAACCAAATGTTTCTTCCTTAGTCAAGGGTGAAGTAGGAAATCTACCCAGTCGTCCAGAATAGGGAAAAACCCCATTCTTTCCTCCTATGTTTCTTCTTTACTACTCACATGGAACACTTCAATTCTGACACTTCTGATCACCAAATATGTGAGGTTTTTCCTCCCCACACCAAGCAACTCTCCAGGACAACAGCTAGATGTCCAACCATTTAACTCAGTCCTGACACTATCTACCTGGAGGTGGTGTCAGACCCCACAGGTTAAGGGCTCAGTCCCACAAGACTGCACCTCACCCCCATTTCAAATGTCAATCTCAAGTAGCAGGTCCCCAGGTTACCCACAACTTCTGTCTGATTTAGCTACAAATTGGAAGTTCCCATGACCCTCTCCTCAGGTTCGATTAATTTGCTAGAGCAGCTTATAGAACTCAGGAAAACACTTATATTTACCAGTTTATTAAAGGATATCTTAAAGGATACCGATGAACAGACAGATAAAGAGGTACATAGGGCAAAGTCTGAGAGGGTCCCAAATGCAGCAACTTCAGTCCCAGTGGAGCTGGGTGCACCACCTCCCCCATGTGAATGTGTTTGTCCTCCTTGAAGTGCTCTGTACTCCCTACTATTGGGATTTTATGGAGACTTCTTCATGTAAGCATGATCAATTATATTACCTCTATTTCCAGCTCCTCTGCCCTCTCTATGAGGTTGGGGTGGGGAGAGGGATAAAAATTCCAAGCTTCTAATCATGGCTTGGTCTTTCTAGTAACCAGCCTCCATCCAGGAGCTCACCCAGAGTCACCTCATTAGAGCAATGATTCTCCTAGTTCTCTGAACTCTTGGGAATTTGCAAGTGTTTTAGGGACTCTGTGCCAAGGATTGGGGACAGAAACCAATACATTATGTATTTGCCATTATCACACAAGGGTCTATCCCTAGTCTAATTATTTATGGCTAAAGGAGTAGAGACTCATAATATAAACAGGGTGTCACCCATGAGAAAATATATATCTTATACCAATGCACTCTAGATTCATTTTGGAGATGTGGGTAGTTTGCAAAGAAAAGAATCATGATTTGGTCAACCATGTTCCAGAAGTTCTCATTAGTAAGACATTATATGTCTGTCTTTATTTTGTCTTATTATTTTCATTTGACCTCATTAATGCTTTTAAAATGCGAGTGATAACGTCACACTAGTTAATTTTTCACCTACATATTTCTTTTTTTTTTTTTTTTTTTTTTTTTTTTTTTGTGTGGTACACGGGCTTCTCACTGCTGTGGCCTCTCCCGTTGCGGAGCACAGGCTCCGGACACGCAGGCTCAGCGGCCATGGCTCACGGGCCCAGCCGCTCCACGGCATGTGGGATCTTCCCAGACCGGGGCACGAACCCGCGTCCCCTGCATCGGCAGGCGGACTCGCAACCACTGCACCACCAGGGAAGCCCTACATATTTCTTCTTTTAGAGAATGAGGTTCTCAATGATTGGGACTAGAGTTGACATTTTTTAATATGTTCATACTTTGGAGAGTGCCAAATGACTGTTACCTTGGTAAATATCTCTTTAAGGAGTGACAGTGAATTCTTTTTAATGAAGAATATTAGATATTAAAAAATTAACTTTTAAGGTTTACTGTGACAGTGTATGGTACATATACAATTACATACACTCTTTATACAATGTAACTTACCTCCCTCCCAGAATTTCAGCTTCTGTTTGTTACTGCCCCAACCAATAGAGTATGACATAAGTGATACTATGTGACTTCTTCTAATGCTGGGTTATTAAAAAGATACAGTTTCCAGGGTCCCTCTCCCTCTTGTGACACTTTCTTGGACACCAGCCACCATGTTGTGAGGATGCCCAGGGCATATAGACAGGATATGCATGAATAATCCATCAAGCCTCTCTAGCTAAAGTCTCAGCTGACAACCAACTTCTGTGGGTCAATGAGCCTTCAAAGTCCAGCCTTTAAGTTCTCCAGCTGGACCTCCAGAACCCATAGACAACCATTCCCACTGTGTTCTGTCTGAATGCCTGATCCATATGGCCTGAATTTCTGTCTTTCCAGTGTCACCAATACACTTTCATCTCTTTAGCATTCTAATGTATCTCTAGTTTCCACAATCACAAAAAAATCAACAGAAATAAAACATTATACCTGCAAAATTTCCCCACAATCTAGATAGTCATTGTAATTCACTCAGAGATTTGAATTCATTGAGAGCCTTCAGATGCTGCTTAGTAAATTGTTCACACATATTTTGTTTTAATATATTCTTCCTAATGGTTATTTTAGCATAAAGGTAACACTCCAAATATACTTAATTAATTAATGCATAAAATCATTACATTACCTAATTTAAACATCCTTTAAAAAAACTCTCAAAAAGGGGTGTCAAATTTATTGTTAAACTAGTGAGAAAAATATGAAATGTTAATGGAAACTTCTATTCCATCATTTGAAGCATCCCTATCATTTATTCACATTTTTAAGGATATTTCACTATTTCTAAAATCTCCTGTAGCTACTCATATTAAGAAATGAAGATAACTATCACAAGAAGACACTTTTAAATTTTTTTGAACAAGGTTCTACCTGACTAGTAAGTACAATTTTATTTAAAATCTTAAAATGAAAAATTCAAGTGGAATTAAGGACTCAGTACATAGAAGTTACTTACTAGATAAAATGTGTATTTTTATTTGTAAAAATAAGCTCTAATTCTTCAAATTTTTCAATATTTGCCCTAAGTACACTGCAATGCTTTTGCTTTATTTCTGATACTATATACTTACATTATAAGTAAACATTTAAAAATAGTGTCCAGTTATTATAACAGGTTTTGCATCATTCCTGGGGGATGGCCCTGCATTTACTAGCCTCATTTCTTTTATTCTGTCAGGTCCTGTGACAATGAGGGATTTCAAATAGTTCATGGACTTTCTCTGACATAAGCCCAGGTCTTGGCAGATAATAAGTGTTCAATAAATATGGACAGAATAATCAATGAATAAATGCACACAAAACAATACCAGAATATGAAGGATGAAGTGATTATGGGCAGTTTTTCTCTGTAAACAACTGTATTAATTACTGATTCATAATCACAAACAACAAATTCCTCACAAAATTCACTATGAATCCTGAATGCAAACTGTAATATCTCCCTGGTGTTTACTTCCATGATTTAAAAGACGTTCAACAAAAATAATAGTAAACAACATCATGCTGAACTAAACTTCATATATATTTCTTAAATTTGTGATACTGATAGCTGTGAACCCACATACCAGATGGTGAGTGTGCAACCTTGCAATCTCATCTCATGGCCATTGGCTAGCTAACCTGTGCTGTCTGAGGGCCCAGACACAAAAAACTTACAGAGTAGTTGACCTCACTGTTTTCCCAATACTTATGGCAAAGCACCACCTTAGAACAGACCAGTAAAATATATACTATGGTGAAATACTGCAGTAAAGTATATACTATTGTGAAACAGCAATGAAAGGAAAGCAAAGTAGGGGAAAAGAGAAAAAGGGAGGGGCAGGAAGGAGAGGAGTGGAGAAGGGGAAGTGGGAGGGAAGGAGAGAAAATACTTATGAAGTACACTCTGGATTTTTCTCAATGGTTTTCCTACAGAATGCAGACATTACTCAAAACTTTCACACTAAATGTGAATTCAGTGGAGTTCTGTATTTCCACCAAGGATCAGATGGGATCTTGACCATTCTAATAGAAGACATTGAAATACATAACTAATTGATTGTTCTAGCTTCTTTAGCGATTTTAAGAACAGGCTGATATACTGAAACACTTGATATATATATTATATATGTTATATATATATCATATATGTTATATATATATATATATAATATATATAATATATATATATTCTACCTCTCTATCTAATGTTAATTAAGATTATGTTCAGCTGCACATAACAAAAATATCCAAATAACAAATAAGACTTTTTAAAATAATGTTTGAAATAAGCATTTCATTCCAAATATCAGAGCATGGTTGTTAGAGACCTAAGCTCCATTTCTTTTCCTGCTAAATTATTCTTAAAAAATGCCTTATATATTCAACATCACCTCATGGTCCAAGACAGTTGCTGGGACTCCAGCTATTAGGTCTACATTCTAAGAAGTAAAAAGGAGAAAAGTGTGAGGAGGGGAGAGGAGGGATAGTGCTTGCCACTTAATTTCTTTTTAATATGAGGTAAAATTTACAGGAAATAAAATGCATAAATATGAAATGTACAATTTGATGTTTTGAAACAGGCATACACTTGTCAAACCATGACTCTCATCAAGAATTAGATTGGTTCTGTCCCTCTAGAGAGTTCTCTTGTTCTTCCTCCTTATCAGCAGTCCTTACCCCAGATAGACAACAATCTTCTTATTTTTCATTCCATAGATTAGTTTCATCCGTTTTTTTTTAATTTCATATAAGCTGAATCACACAGTAGGTATAATATTTTTGGTATTTGCTCATGTTGCATTTATTATTTGTTCATTACTTTTTAAACTGCTAAGTAGTTTTCCATTATATAATCATATCAAACGTTAATTTAGTCTTCTGTTTACAGACATTTGATTTGTTTCCACTTTGGGGTTATCATGAAGAAAATTGCTACAAACATTCTTGAACAAATATTTTTGTGGGCATTTAGGTAAATATCGAATTTGGAGTGAAATTGCTAATCACAGTATGTTTAACTTTAGAAAAACTGTCAGAGATTTCCAAAGTGGCAGCACCACTTTGTACTCCAATCAATAATATTCCAGTAAACTGACATCTTTGCCAACGTTTGGTTTGTCAGGTTTTAAAATTTTACTCATTCTAGTGCTTCCCTGCTGGCACAGTGGTTGAGAATCCCCCTGCCAATGCAGGGGACACAGGTTCAAGCCCTGGTCCAGGAAGATCCCACATGCCACGGAGCAACTAAACCCATGCACCACAAACACTGAGCCTACACTCCAGAGCCCGCAAGCCACAACTGCTGAGCCCACGTGCCACAACTACTGAAGCTGGTGCGCCAAGAGCCCATGCTCCGCAACAAGAGAAGTCACCACAATGAGAAGCTCTCACACCGCAATGAAGAGTAGCCCCCGCTCGCTGCAACTAGAGAAAGCCCATGCACAGCAACAAAGAACCAATGCAGCCAAAAATAAATAAATTTATAATAAAATAAAATAAAATAAAATTTTACTCATTCTAGTCCATCTCAGTGTGATTTTAATTTGCATTTCTTTGATAATGAGTGATATTAAATAATTTTTTCATGTGATTATTGGCCACCTACATACTTTCTGTGAAGTTCTGATTAGTCTTTAGCCTATTTTTTAAAAAGGGCTATTTGTACATTTATTTATGGATTTGTTGTAGCTATTTATGTATTACAGATACAAGTCATTTATTGGATATGAGCATTTCGAATATTTTTTCAAGTCCTTGGCTTGTTTATTTCCTTAATGATGTCTTTTAATTTTGATAAAGATCAATTTAGCTTTTGTAAGGCTAGTATGATTGTTGTTAAATAATCTTTGCTCACCACAAAGTTGCTAAAATATTCTCCTTTGTTTTCTAATTTCTAGGTTCTTTGCCTTTCCCTATTTTAGAATTAATTGACAAGTTCTCTAAAAAAAATTATTAGCCTTTTGAGATTTTAATTGGGATTTAGTTGAATCTAGACATCAATTGGAAGAGTACTGACCTCTTAACAAAACTGAATTTTCCAACCTACAAATATGACATATCTCTCCATTGTTAAGATTGTTTTGAATTTCCCTTGGCAATATATGCAATTTTTCAATACATAGAAACTGTGCAGGAATTCCCTGGTGGTACAGTGTTAGGACTCCACGCTTCCACTGCAGGGGGGCATGGGTTCGATCGGGGAACTAAGATCCCACGAGCCTCATGGAGCAGCCAAAAAAAAAAAAAGAAAGAAAGAAAGAAAGAAAGAAAGAAATTTTGCATAAATTATCAAATGTATTGATAATCATGAGGGATATTGGTCTTGAAATTTTCTTGAAATGTTGGAAGTGTATTTTTTCCCTTTAAATTTCAGTTTTTTTAATTAAATTTTTCCCTTCCCCACTTCGGTAACCATAAGTTTGTTGTCTATCTCTGTGAGTCTGTTTTTGTTTTGTAAATAAGTTCATTTGTATTATTTTTTTAGATTCCACATATAATTGATACGTGTCCTTGTCTGACTTATGTCACTTAATATGATCTCCCTTTGTATTTTGAAAGAGGTTGTGGAAAATCGGTATTGTTGTTCCTTAAAAGTTTGATAGAATGTACTATTGAAGCCATCTGGGTCTGGAGTTTTTGCTGAAAGATTTTTATTATAAATTCAATTTATTTGATAACTATAAAGATATTTAGATGTTTCATTTTTGTCTTTATCAATTGAGTAGGCTTTAATTATTTAAGAATTTCCCCATTTCCTCTATGTGTTTTAGTCGATTGCCATAAAAAGTTGTTTACAATATTTTCTTATTGCTATTATTTTAATGTATGCAGAATTTGTAGTGATAGCTTCCATTCCTGTATTGGTATCTGTCTCCTCTCTCTGTCTCTGTCTCTATCTCTGTCTCTGTTTCTCTCTCTCTATTTCTCTCTCTCATGTGTGCACAAAAGCTCTATCTTATTTTGATGAGGTTTAATAATTATATTAAACTTTCAAAAAACAAAGTTTTGTCTTTCCTTTATTACTTATATCTTTTCAATATTTTATCAGTTTTTCATTATGGAACACATTTCCTGCTTCTTCATATATCTAGGTACTTTTTATTTTGTACTGCATGTTTCAGATAACGTGGCTGTAGGGAGTTCGCATTATGCTGGTAATCTTTTTTTTTTTTTTTTTTTTTTTTTTTGCGGTTTGCAGACCTCTCACTGTCATGGCCCCTCCCGTAGCGGAGCACAGGCCTCCGGACGCGCAGGCTCATCGGCCATGGCTCACGGGCCCAGCCGCTCCACGGCATGTGGGATCTTCCTGGACCAGGGCACGAACCCATGTCCCCTGCATTGGCAGGCGAACTCTCAACCACTGCGCCACCAGGGAAGCCCAATGCTGGTAATCTTTAAATGTTGTTAAATTGTGTTTCTATAGGCAGGTAAATTACTGGGGGATGTCTTCAATCCTTTATTCTTTGTTAGGATTGGTCTGGTCTATGTCAGTTGTATTCTTAGTCTCAGGCTGTGCCTCTTATTCTAGAGAATGTTTCTTACTCCAAATGCAGGGCCTTTCAGGGATGTCAGCTGAATGCCTGAGGTTCTCAGGTCTCTCCACTCTAGCTGGACTGGAATTCCAAAGCCT
Source organism: Hyperoodon ampullatus (assembly GCF_949752795.1). Lineage (NCBI taxonomy): Eukaryota > Metazoa > Chordata > Mammalia > Artiodactyla > Ziphiidae > Hyperoodon > Hyperoodon ampullatus. The sequence continues at coordinate 162,028,250 of NC_136916.1, forward strand.
CTCAGTTCTATACAACCTCTGCTATCTCTTATCCATGAGCCTCATCTTTGCTAGGCTTTGTGAAGTCCCACCCTGCACATGGAGAGTCAAGACTTTAGCTACAGAACTATGTTGAACTTCCGTGCAGGCTCCCAGGCCCACAACTCTGTGTAGCTCCTCGTGTATCTCTCCTTTATGATATCCTAGCCTCCAAAACTGAGTACTAAAGTAGGCTGAAATTCCAGCCACTGCCTCTGCAGCCCAGTGAGATTACCATTCTATTCGAGCTCCACCTCTCTGCACCCAGGTAAGAAAGTTCTCTCATTCACAGAACCTGGGAGAAGGTGGCAATCGTCTCCTGTGTTACTTTTCTCTCAAGGATAACAGTCCTGCTCTGTCTGTTGTTCAATGCATTAGAAAAGCTGTTTGAGACATTTTTAATGTATCAGTTTGGGGGTAGTGGGTTTTATAGTTTGGAGTAAGAGGGCAAGTCCAGTATTAGGTACTCAGTTATGGCCAGAATGGAAGGTCCAGTGAAACCTCTTTATAAAAATTTTCCCTGAAATCCCACTCAAGCTTCTGCTCACGTATCATTGACCACTTTTATCTGTAAGTGAGGCACAGAGAGCAGTGTTTTAATTAGGCTCATTGGCACCTCCAACAATATGAAAGTCTGTTTTTAAAGAGGAAGGAGATCAACAAGGACTTACTGTATAGCACAGGGACTTCTATTCAATATTCTGTGATAACCTATATGGGAAAAGAATCTGAAAAAAATGTGTATATGTATATGTACAACTGAACCACTTTTCTGTACACCTGAAACTAACACAATACTGTAAATCAACTATACCCCAATATAAAATAAAAATTCATCGCCCAGCATTCCACTGTGTGCAGACCACTAAAGAATATCCTGCTATAAGAATGACTTTTCAAAAATGTTATTTTTCCTATTCCTTATTAAAGGCAAAAAATTGATTTTAGAGCTAGAAAATCTGGCTTTCCTTCTACTGACTATATCTGTTATTATGGGCAAATAACTTAAAAAGACTGAAAATCAATTTTATCAAATAAAATACAAACTATTGTCACCTCATACGGTTGATGTAGAAATCATATGAGGTAATGTATAACATGCAAAGTCATTTACACAAAAGAAAAATAGTTCTGATTGATTGGGTGTGTATTATGATGACAGGCACTGAGTTCTTCAAATTACATACATGTAATCTTAGCTTCACAATAATTCCTCCCTGAATACAAGGAAAAGAGTACATCTAATATAGTTGGATTTATACTGCCTTAAATGTTTTTGTAATTTGTTCTTGCAAAGAAACTTGGCATTAATATCTTTCCAGTAAGAATGTTAATACATTTGACTATCCACTCTGTGGGGCAAAATCTATGATATCATAATGAACTATAATTGTAAGTAATCCTTTTGAATATTCTTAGAAAACTGCCTGTAATTACATGAAAGAGCATAAGGTGTCTTGGGGCTTTTTACCAACTGTTTCCTGTCATCATGTCAGTCCTTGGAATTAGAAAATTTTAGATTCGAATGGGTTTGATCAGACAAGGATATAGTGAAACAAATGGAGACTTTGATAGACTTCTCCAGTGGCGACATGATGAATTTCATTCTTGCTACAGAGCTCACCGAATTATATTCCAGACAAGCTGTGACAGGTGGACTCAACTTACTGTGCTACACCCTGATGACATATTTGAAAGCATAATGTCTTCTCAAAATTGATTTTAACATAAATATAAATTAGGAAAAAAAACAATATTCTTCCACAAGTAATGAAAACTACATAAGTAAGTTAAACTCCTGACTTTTCAGGTTGAGGCAGAACCCTAACTAAGTAATCTACATTCCTCCATGTTTTAAACACAATGTGAGAGCAGCTCAGTGGGACTCTATAAGACAAAGAATTGGCCAAAATATATAACTGCAAGACCTCTCTTGGATCACCATCTCCCACCCACCACACCCACGTGACCGTGCACATTCTTTCAAACGACTGAGTTACCAAAATGAATGCATAGATCAAATCTAATTTCATCCCTTGAATCACCTCAGGCCAACCTTGCAGCACCACTTCTTGGATGAGATTCTAATGGAGACAATGCCTAATACCATAGATCTTTTGGTACTAGTTCTGCTAAAAGTTAAATAGTTAAAAACAAAGCATTAAAAAGACTTGAGTTCAATTTTTTTAATTGACTTTTAAGAAGTGATTCTAATTTCTTAGTTTTATTTAGTTGTTCTGCAACAATGTGTATTCTCAGTTCAATAGGAAAATGAATCAAATAAGGATTAAGATTAAAAATAAAGGATAGAGATTGTCAATTTAAGCACAGCTTTTTTTTAGGGCGGCAAGCCCTTTATCTCACTACAGTTATGCATGTGACAATAGGTATTCACTAATTACCAAGAAGAATTAGGAATTAACTTAGGCTACATGAACTACCTTGATGTTATCATATTGTAGTAGGATATGAAAGTGAAGAAAATCAATACCTATAGTTCATCCCCATATAAATAATAATAAAAATTAAAATTATAGGTAAGCAAATATCTAATTCCATTGTTTGGTTAAGTCAAGTGTCCAAATCATATAATCTGTAAACATAAAATGTATTTGGAAAACAAAAGTTCTTTGTAGGGGTCCCAGAGAAATTCACTTTGAATAGGGCTTAGGGCTCTTGCAACAAATATCATAGTGAAATAAGCATTTCTTTCTCTAGGCATTAGAAGTTAAAGCCTTGCAGAGAAAACTGGGTGGTAGTAATTGTTGATATTACAGTTTGAAGGTAGGTCCCAATATTGTGTTTGAAGTAGAAGTATGTAATTGGCTTACAGCTATGCATTATTTTGCCCAGGAAGGCCAGCTCTTTTTCTGATACACATCTTGAAGTGTTTAAGCAGGCAACCTCTAATTAGGTCAAACACCACCCTACTAGCCCTGTGGGATGCGGCCTAAAGTCTACTGATCTGGACAATCTGATGTGATTCTAGTTTATGCCTTGGTGTTGGTGAGATGACTGTCTATCCTTATACTGATGAGGCTGACTCAGTTCTACAAATTGCTGCCAGTAAAACACCAAAGATTCCCTCCAACCCTACCTTTCATTCCAATAATCACGTGTTATTATTCCCTGCCTGGAGTTTTGAGAAACCACAATGGTAATCTCCTTTCTATGGAAAGGGATAGTCCATTTCTGCCCTAAACTAGTCTTACTAATGTGGAAAGATGGCATTAAAACATTTCCTTATGGTGGCTGCATGAGGCATCCTGTACTCTCAGAGTTTATTAAGAGAAAAATGGGTAAAAGTGGGTCACATAACAAAGAATAAATGTGGAATCAGCTTTAGTCCTGTCCATTGAGACTTCCCAGAGGGGCAAACAGGCACTAGTGGAGAGAAGCTGAAAATATTTCAATATCTGGGGGCTGCAGAAGGAGTAAGCAATAGGCCATAGCATAGATGCCTTCAAGTGGGTCAAGGGAGCTTCAGAAGAAAGACCTCCAATGATGGGGTCCTCCAAAGAACCAAAGCTTAACTTGAATAGCTGCCAGGCCCACAGACCACAAACTCATGAGACAGTTTCCATCACATGAGAAATTTTCTTTGCCTCATTTAACTCTGCTTCCCTTTTTGTATTCCAACCCTGCAAGGGCAGAAACACATTCTAGCAAGAGAGAGGTAAGAGAGGACTCCAGCCCCCCACCTCTATGGTCTTCCTCTGTCCCTTTCCCCTGGCAGGGCACACTGGTGAGAAATAAGATTTGACTTCCAATCAAGCTTGGAGTATTGAAATATTATGGGCTGGAATTTTGGAGTAAAGATTGTGTTTGGTAACCAACCAGGGGGTAAGGGGGCGGGGGAGAGTGATAGATTGGGAGATTGGGATTGACATATACACACTATTATATATAAAACAGATAACTAATAAGGACCTACTGTATAGCATAGAGAACTCTACTCAATACTCTGTAATGGCCTATATGGGAAAAGAATCTAAAAATGAGTGAATACATATATGTGTATAACTGATTCACTTTGCTGTACAACTGAAACTAACAAACATGACATTGTAAATCAACAGTACTCCAATAATTTTTTTTTTTAATCACAGAAAAGAAAATAAAAATATAAAATTCTGCTGGTCCTCAAAAAGAAAAAAAAAAAATTGTGTTTGGTAACCAAAAAAAATTTTATCCAGTGGTTGGAGGAGAAAAAATAAAGTTGCTTTATGATTACACAATTTGTTTTCTTATGTTTTTAAATATTTTGTGGACCTAAGTAAGTTCTTGCAATAAATTTGACTTATCTAAAGAGAATAGAAGGTACTTTAAATCCATGCTGGAAATTTGAGAATTTTTTTTGAGAATTTTTGAAACGCTATAGCAGAAATGTGAATAAACAAAAATTATATATGTTAAGTATTTGAATAAACTCTCAAAAGTAACAGCTTGTCTTTAGTGCTTTTCACGGGTCTTATAAAGTAGTATCTGTTTGGTACACATTTGGAGAAAGTCAAGACAGAAAACAAAAGACAATGGAAACAGTAAGGGGGGGGTAGGAGGACAGAAGAGACTGGAAAATTGGGACGGGCTTAACCATTTCTGACTTTCTTCAGAGTTTTTGGGAAGATGACAGCTGGAAACAATGATAGATGTAAGTCTTCTAAAAAGAATGGCATTAAAACAGTGACTGAAATAAGAAAAAAACTATGAAAATTATGCAAAAACTTAGATAGTTTTATATCTGGAGATGTTGTATGGTCTACTAGACAGAGAAAATGTTACCAAAACAAAACAAAACAAAATAAATAAATGCAATATACTGTCATGATCAAAAGTTTATAGCACTCAATGAAAATTGAGTAAAATTACTCACTTAAGGGACAATTAAATATGAAATTCAATCCAGCAGCTGAGATGGGATATGCAGTCTCTAAACCTGGACAAGAGCATAACAAGGCCCACAACCTGTGCAGTCACACAAGACCCCTTGCTTAGTAAGGCCCTGCACTTTTTTGGATGTTCTACTCTCACCATCTTGGTCTTGACATTCTTAATACATTTTGAAAGAGTTTTGCATTTTCATTTTGCACTGCGCCTTACCAGTCTTGGGGGTAAACTATGAAGATTTGAGGACAATGATATGAATAAGGTATAAGGTAGGAAGATCCATCTCATTGACTCTCCCCAAGGCCAAAGAGTTCCATCAGTGTTGCTAGCAAAAATCAGCAAGCATCCCAGGTGATGACTGTTGTCATGGTATCTGTTTGGACTGGTATCTCCCCAAATACTTTACAATGATATAATCATTTCCATAGTGCTAAGTACCTTTCAAACATGGGAATATTTAGAATTAAGTATATAAATTAAGATAATCAAAGAGTTTAAAGAATTTGAACATTTGATAATTTAAATATGTCTATATTCAAGAGGATTTAGCCCCTGAAAGTTAAAAGACTATTGTATAGCACAGGGAATGTAGCCAATATTTTATAATAACTGTAAAATGGAGTATAACCTTTAAAAATTGTGAATCATTATGTTGTACATCTGAAAATTACATAATATTGTAAATCAATATCTCAGTAAAAAAATACTTTTAATGAAAAAGACAGGGATTTCACTCGTGTCTCACTGGCTAAGAATCCACCTGCCAACACAGGGGACATGGGTTCAAGCCCTGGTCCAGGAAGATCCCACATGCCATGGAGCAACTAAGCCCGTGTACCACAACTACTGAGCCCACGCACCTAGAGCCCGTGCTCTGCAACAAGAGAAGCCACCACAATGAGAAGCCCAGGCACCTCAATGTAGAGTAGCCCCCGCTCATCGCAACTAGAAAAAGCACGCACGCAGCAGTCAAGACCTAACACAGCCAAAAATAAATAAATAAATTTATTTTTTAAAAAGACAGACTTGGGATTACAATTTGAATTTTTTTAATTGAAAATTTAATTTAGGCTTCAGTTATGCTAATTCCATACATATTCTTGAAACATTTAAAAGAATTTAAGAATCACCATATTTACAAATTAATCAGGTTTAAATTCCTTCAAAATAATTGTTAATATTTGGTAAGTTTAGAAATAAAATACAAAAAAATTAAACATGACATAATTTCAGAAAACTGTTTTTTAAACTTTAGCTTTATTTATTCTCACATATTAATTTGAAAAACAAAGTAAGCCTCTGAAAAACCTTTTCTCCATCCGAAAGTATTTGAGAATAATATAATAAAAAGTCACATTACTAAATTCCTGGAACTTAAAGTAATTGTGTCCATTCATTCACTCATTTATTTAAAAAACATTCATTCAGCAGCGTGCTAGGTGTACAATGGTGAACAAATACAACTGATCACACCCTGATGTCAGTTAGGTATTGGTTTGGAAAGTTAATAGTTCTCATAAACTTAACTTATGTGTAAAATGAGCCTGTGTCCCTGATTTCTGGGGACAGCTTAAACAAGTGGTAGGTCAAACATTTTTATCTTATATTGAACAGATTGGAACCCCAGATCCTAAGTTATGCCTATTGTTCTTGCATAGTTACTAATAGATTCATTTTTACACTCAAACTTTGGATGGTAAAGCATGTGACTTTACCTTTTATCCATGTGACTTAAACCTCTAACTTAGCTAAGCCACAACAGCACACATATGTTTTATAAGCTAGGGTAGCCCTGTCCAATAGAGATAATGTGTACCACAAATGTAGTTTAAAATTTTCTAGTAGCCATATTCATAAGAGGAAAAAGAAGTAGGTAAATTGTAAGAGCGTGTTTTGTTAAACTAAATATATCTAAAGTACTATATTTTAAACATGTGGCACTAACCTCATTTCAGGTACTCAGTATACACATGTGGATAGTGGCTACCATATTGGAAAGCACAGATCTAAGTCTTTGCTTCCCCTGCCATGGCTTAAACTTGTACATCAAAGCTTTACCACACAAAAGTACTTTTTGCAGCGAATAGAAACATAAATCTTCCCTTATCAGTTTCCTTCAACATATAGAAAACCTGCACCACAAGGCTTTCTGTGACTATAAGAGTTCAATGTGTTTCCACTTTGAGGCTCCCCACAAGACTACTGCACAAATCAGTTCCTAATGTAGTTTTGTTCTTTGTAAGGCAGGCGTCCATCCTATTCTACAAGAGATATAAATTGCTTGACATTCAAGGAGATGAGGTTTTGTCGGGCTGCTAAGCTAGCCGATAGAGGTTCACAGACCAAGAGAGAAGGTTGGTCATGGATTTTCTCACTGTGTTGACTTCCTCACTGAATAATGGCTCACTATAGGACACTTGAGAAATCAATCCATCACTGTAGTTATCGGAATGTCTAAGTATAAGTTGTATACCATTATGTGTAATTTTGTTTCTGTTCACAAGTCCATCTTTAGCCCCTGAGAATGTTACTAAACAAAATGTTGCAGAATCATTCAACATATCAGGAACTACAGGCTTCAAAGTATGTTCAGAAAGAAAGAATCAGGATAAACTGATTCAGTATCTCTCCTGGTATCCTGACCTGAATGTATGGGACCCTGGGAAGAAGGAAGCACATTCCAACACCTCTGTCTTTTCTTCCCTCAAAAAACCTGTGAAGGACTATCTAATATTTGGGAGTGCAAAATGTGTATGCATGCAACACTTCAGTCCCATGATCTAAGTATCTGGGATTTAACCCCCAGGGGGTGCATTTCCACTTTTTACCTTGGAAGAGACAACACAACGTAGTATAGTCACCACTCCCTAAATTATTCCACAGAAGAAAACTTAACGGCAGAAATCTATGAATACTGCTTAGAGGAAACCAAATCACACCAAATGTATTTAAAGTCTCCTGGTGTATCCTAAAAATGTTGAGTAAATTTGCATTTTATTATATATGTGTTGGTTTTAATACACAAATAGTGTATTTCCTCAAAATGTTAGAGGAAAATAAAGTTTTATGGACACAATTTCCTCCAGGACAGAGAATAACTAAGTTCTTTGTGTGTCTGCTATTGTTCCTCTGTACCTTACCTCCTACAGACACACATGACTGTTTAACAAAGTCACTTTATTAATCCATTGTTTAACAAATGGTTATAGAGCTCTTATCTCATGCCAGGCCCTAGGTCATTTGCTAGGAAAACAGTCTTTATAAGAAATATAACTGGTGTCTTTCTTTGTAAAGTTTGCACACAAATTTATCCATAGAACTGCTGGCTCAATATTTTCCACCAAAAAGATATATTATAAATGCCTACTGAATCAATGAGAAAAAAATGGTGAAAAAAACACTAGCGAATGTATAGAAGGAGTGTAAAGATCTGTCATTTTAACTACTCTTTCTGGAATGTCTGTTTAATATTGGAATAGAGAGGGAGGCGTTAAGCTCTCCCTCTATCGTTTGAAGTGGTGACTTCAATAGACGACTTCAGTGCTGGTGTCGTGATTCCCATAGAAGTGCATCCAAGGTAAATCCAGACCCTCCCAATTCAGGAGGAGCCAAAAGTTGAGCAGTATTCAGAGAGTAACTCTCATGGTTACTGAGAAGATCAAACTGAGCAGTAATAGCAAGAAGAGCCTTTTAGAGTGGCTTTTGTCTGTCCTTGGGGAGCTCAGAGGGCAAGCAGTCTAACACCAGAAAATAAGATGAAGGAGATAGAAGGAAATATTTAGGAAGATTGATGTGAAAAATTTCTGGGACTATTACACTCCTTGATGTCTGTAGCTAAAAATGAGAAAGACAGTGCCATATGGATGGTTTTCACGATGGATTTCTCAGAAGTTCTGAAGCTGGGCCACTGCTCTATGACAAACATAAACATCTTCTTTGCATATTCAGACTCTGAATAAGATTTCATTTGCAAAAAAGAATATTTCTAGAGCTTAAAATATTGAAATCTACCAGCGTAAATGATTTCTTTGTTTTCATCATATTCTGAAAGTCTACATTTCTAATGATGAAAAAAGAATCAGAATCATTTGACCAATCTTTTGTTGAATTCATAATTATATGAAAAAATGCTATTTTTCTTAATGTATAATTAATGAGAGGAAATTATAGCTCCTCAGTAGTCTAATTTAAATCACTATGTGAACTATTTCAAATGAATAAAAATACCTGCTAGCACAGCCTTAAGTGTTGAAAGCAGTTAGCTCTGTAAAGATAGGTATTCATTAGGCAAACATTTAGCTTGTCTACACTGGAGTCCCTCCAGAATGAGGTGTGACTTTCTCCTTAAGTCAAACTTAATTATTTAATGGTGCAATTAAAAATAGTGGGTGATTTAGATTATGATTTATGAAGTATGAAGTTCCATTACTGTACAGCTGCATATCTTGCAAGGCTTCTTTGTGTCCATAAAATGTGATAAGATTTTCTTGTAGTTTCTCTAGCCAAATCTGTGAGAGAAAACTTGACTCAGCCTTCAGAAAACTTCAGAAGTCATATCTTTTGAATAGTGTTAAATTTTCATCTGTTTAGTCTGTCATTTTTATCTTTAGGCAGCGATAATCTCAAATTTTAAAAAATCTTAATTAAACTATGGAAAATAAATGAGCTATATCTTTCTGAGATGACAAGTTGAATGACAGATTTACTTCAAAGTTGAACTAAACACCAAACACTGATACAATTCAAAACATGTTTTACAAAGATACTCTGACGTTTTACAAGTTTTTTAAACACATGATAAAATATTGATTGACTTCTCATTATAAATATTGGAACTTATTCATTCACACAAAAGGGAAAACAAGCAAATATTTTTCTGAGATACAATGGGCAGAAGGAGGAAGTATTGACACTCTTCTTCAGTCTTTGCTCGTCTTGCACTATCTCTAGCTGGTATTTTGAATTCTATCCTGTGCTTCCTTAGTGAAATAGAGGTGACCATGTTGGGTGGGAGACATGGCTAGTTGATATATTTCATTTCACCAGATTGAGGAACAACAACAACGTCTTCTGATAATTAATATGACTTGGATCCCCATCTCAGTGCAAGTTTTTCTTTTTCACCAAGAATACTTTTAAAATATAGCCAAAACAAAGTCAAAACTACAATGAGGTTTCACCTCACACTGGTCAGAACAGTCATAATCAAAAAGTCTACAAATGATAAATGCTGGAGAGGAAGTGGAGAAAAAGAAAATTCCTACACTGTTCATGGGAATGTAAATTGGCGGAGAACAGTATGCAGGTTCTTTAAAAAAAACAAAAATAGAGCTACCATAAGATTCAGCAATCCCACTCCTGGGCATAACTCTAATTTGAAAAGATGCATGCACCCCAATGTTCATAACAGAACTATTTACAATAGCCAAGACATGGAAGCAACCTAAATGTCCATCACAGATGAATGGATAAAGAAAGTGTGGTATATATACACAATGGACTATTTCTCAGCCATAAAAAAGAATGACATAATGCCATTTGCAACAACATGGATGGACCTAGAGATTGTCATACTAAGTGTAGTAAGTCAGACAAAGACAGATATCATATGATATCACTTATATGTGGAAGCTAAAAACATGATACAAATGAACTTGTATACAAAACAGAAATAGACTCACAGAGAAAACAAACTTATGGTTACCAAAGGGGAAAGATGGTGGGAGGGACAAATTAGGAGTTTGGGGTTAACAGATACACAATACTATGTAGAAAATAGATAACAACAAGGACCTACTGCACAGCACAGGGAACTATATTCAGTATCTTGGAAAAGAACCTGAACAAGAATGTCTGTATGAACATACATATACATACATATATGTATGTATTATATATGTACAACATATATGTAAAAAACTGAGTCACTTTGCTGTACACCTGAAGCATTGTCAATCAACTATACTTCAATTTAAAAAAATCTAAAATGTAGCCAAAACAAATAGGGTTTGTATGTGCATGAAGCCCTTTGCCTATATAAATTAAGTTAATCCTCACAAAGTTATGAGGTGGATCATATTATTATACCATTTTACAAATGTAAAATTGAAGCCTAGTGTCATTGGCCAAGGATGTCAAAGACAGTACCTGGGAAAGACAAAGATCCAGATTTTAACAACTACTCATCTTCCATGGTGAATATATTATTTCCACTATGACAAATTGCCTATAAATAATAGCCTTGAAGATAGCTACCTATGTCTACACAGTTTCCTGTGCCAATTATAAAATGAAAAGACACATAGCTGATTTCCAATTATTTTCAAATGCTTTAGAGCTCCTTTAAAAAGATGGTATTCAAGTATATTTTAAGTGAAAAAAGAATCAGTTATAAAAGAGTTTATAAAGTACATATATAGTATTTAAATATATGCTATAAATACATCTATAAAGACTTGATGTAAAAAGATTTGATGAATTAATCATTTATTAATAGTTGATTACATGTTAGATGATGGTTAAAATTGTAGAGTATAAATACACATTTTTAAAGTATGCTTATATATGAAGACTTGAAGTATATACATGAAACATTAATAATTATTTATCATTGGTTAATTTTATTATGGATGACTTAAGTGTTCATCTTAAATATCTTTTCTATTCATAATGACCTCTAGCCTTATTTATTCTTCTCCCTGACTCCAGAGAGGCCCGTAACAGCTCCCCTACCTGGGTAGCTAGAGCACAGGATTCTATTAAGTGTTCCTTGCTCTCCTGGAACATTGCACAGAGGCCACTCCTAGGTGGACCCCGACTTCCTGTGCATGCTGGCCAGATTGCATCAGTCCTGCACTCCACACCACTGAGATGGGTCATACCTGAAGCAGTGACTCCAGTGGCTCAAAGTCCAGCACAGTCCTGACAATACTTAACTCCCATTTACAGCTCCTTTCTAAAATGCTGTGCTTATATTTCCTTCTTACAGTCTTATCATTCCTCACATTACAGATAGTTCTTTACACATTTTTTTAACCCAGCTTGAAGATGTTTGAAAACAGGCACTGTGTTCAAATATCAAATAAGTCCCCCAAAGCATAATTTTCTTACATGTGTGCAACTCTAAAGATATTTCCTCACCTAAAATGAAAATCTATATCATAGCTACAAAGAGGTTAATAATACATTAATGGTAGTAATAGCTAACACCTCTTGGGTATTCACTTTATACTTGGTGCTGTTTTAAGGGCCAAAGACACACATTCTCATTTAATCCTTGCAACAGCTCAATGAGGTAGATTCTATGTATGGTGACCAACCATCCAGGTTTGCATTTTGCACTGAAAGCCTCATGTCCTCAGGAGACCCATAATTCTCAGGCAAATCAGGACAGTTTGTCACCCAAATATTAATCCCTTTTGTTGATGAGAAAGCTAGACTTAAAGATGTTAAGAAATCTGCCCCACATCACAAAACTGGTAAGTGGAAGAGGCAGGATTCATAACAGGCAGTTTGGCACCAGAGAATATACTCTTAATTAGAGCATGTGTCATAATAGCATAACAAGATCAAAATCAGAGAGAAGAGGCAGAAATGATGACTTGGTTTTGGAGAAAGTAACTTTTTGAGTGAAAAATAGAGAAGTGCAACTATTATTTTTTCACTTTTCATATATCATGACTAATCCTTAGCTTGGTTAATTGTTTCCCCCAGTATCACACATACAATAGGGACAGAGGCAGGATTGGAGCCTAGTATATCTGACTTCTCCACCTCATACTTTACCAGCATCCACGGAAGAGGTAATTGGTGAAATAGAAAACCAATGGGCGTGAGACTGCTAGCCAACAATGATACTAATGAGACTGTGCCACCCACCTGCCCAGAGGTAACTTATTCAGGGGTGGAGACACCTTCCAACCTGGGATTTTCAGTTCTCTGCCCTGAGAAGTTGGGATTTGAGCGAAAGGACAGAGAGCTTAAAAGTGTTAGAACCATGTCATCTTAAGAGCAGTTCTCTAGAAAGAAACCTCAGAAGCCCTGCTGCTGTGGTCCCTAGAGAGACTCCTGTTTGGGGACAGGGCTGCTATCCAGCTCTCTCTTCCTATAAGCTACACTTGCATCCGCCTCAAAAATGTTCATGTTGCTAAATTAGTCAAGCTCACAATAAAAGGAAAAGTTACTAATAAAAATGGCAAGGCAAAGGCTCTGATATGGTTGAACAGTTAACAACATAGAAGAATAAACTAAGAGTAAGGACATCAAACTGAAAAAAAACTCAAATTAATTATATTAGGATTCGTCCTAATATATGTGTGTGTATAAATATTTATTATCATAACTTTTATATATTATATAGATATAATTTATTATATATTTATGCACAATATAATTATAATTTATAATATTTATAATAACATCAGTTTATATTTATTTATAAACATTTATATTTATAGAAATATATTTATTTCTAGAAATAAATTTATTTCTATATTTAAATATATTTATGTAAATATTATAAATAAATATAACACACTATATATAAAGAGATAAGTTATGGTAAGGAATTGGCTCAAATACTTATGGAGGCTGAGAAGCCCCAAGATCTCGCAGTCAGCAAGCTGGAGACCCAGCAGATTCAGTGGTATAGTTCCAGTTCAAGCCCTAATTTGAAGGCAGTAGAAGACTGATGTTCTAGCTCAAAGACAGTCAGCAGAGAGAAGGAGTTCTGCTTAGCCAAATATCTGGACACCCCATGGCCCCATCAAGCTGTTGTATAACATTAACCATAACACTGATACTTGTTGGCCATCTTGCTAGAAATGCTTGAAAAGGGATCAGAGGCTCAAAGGTATTGATCTAAAGAAATCTAAAGCCCAACTTTAAGATTTTATGACTATATCTGGAGTGTTTGAGTTAAAGTTTTTGTGATTGTTAGGGGGAAAAGAAACTAATTAAGCTAATAGAAATTAAAGGGAAAGGGATGGACTTAACACTGGGACAATAAAAGAATAGCCTGATGTCAAGTATGCATATTTAGAAGTTCCTGCAGAGAGCACAGGGTCAGCTCTCATCTCTGTTTTCCTGTCCTAATTTTTCTGCATTTCTCCTTTATCACAGCTCTATTTTCTGCTGACACGTCTTGCTTGTAGGAGCCAGTATGGCTGGCCTGGCCCAGTACCTACATGATAGTTCAGCCTCAACTTGATACCCACTATGTGTATCCTATTGCAGTAGCCTCTTAACTGATCTTCTTGAATTTGTTCTTTGCCCCATCTTCCATGTTCATACAGAAACCACAGCTGACCTTGCCTACACATCCTCTTACCATTCCCCAGCTTAAAAATCTCTGAATGGCTCCCCATTTGGTTTAGAAAAAAATCCAAACTCTACTAGGGTAAAAGTTGCACAACTGGCTCTTTCTCATGATTTAGGTTATGGTCCAAATGTCACCTCCTTATAAAACCTGCCCTGACCACTAAATCCAAAGTCGCTCCATCATATACTTTCTGACACATCATTGGTTCCTTTAGCTTATAACTATCAAAACTTGTCTCATTTATTTATTTCTTCACATTTACTATCTGACTCCCTCTACTTGAATTTAAGCTTCCAGCAAACAGGCATTTTGTCTCTCTATTATAAATATATCCTAAGAACCTAAAATAGTACTTGTACATAAGATTTTTAGAATAAATTAATGAATGAAATTCCCAACATAAAGGTTGTGATTGACTGAATCCAGCTCAGAACCCTTGGTCAGATGTAAACACAGCCAAATCATCTGTGGCCTTTTGGGTAGTGAATCATGCTCTTGAGCTTTCAAAGTTTTAGGGTGAAGTGTTATAGAGACAGGGTCCCTCTGTGTTAGAACACTTGCCATGGTGTGTACAATACAGCTTCTCTGTGGGATAATGAGATCTGGGAGATCACATGTATGCTGCTACTTCTCTACAAGTAACCATATTTTTATTTGTACTTGTGGTCTAGTGGGTCATCAGTGGTGTCATTTTGTGTCACATTTAGCTTGGGGCATTGAGATAATATGATGAATGAAGTATCAATTTATAAAGTTTACTACTAATAATGATTATGTGATGCCAGTCTTTAATGAAAAATTACTCATTACATAGTGAGAAGGGATGTTCTTTTAATCCATGTGAATATTTTCTACTTGGAGAAACAAGGGACAGTATAGTACTGTGGTCAAGCCTATAGGCTCTGCAACCGCCATGACGTGGGTTCAAACTCCGCTTCCACCACTTAAGAGCTGAGTCACTTTAAGGAAGTTTCCTGATCTCTCTGAGCCTCTTTTCATCATTTATAAAGCTGTGACAATAATACAGTAGTTAGTTCCTATCTCAAATGATTGCTATACCAAATACATAACTAGAACACACTTCAAACAGTGCCTGTATAAACAGTCAATAAATTATTATCGATAAGGGTTTAAGAGAGATAGAAATTCATCCCTTCAAGAGATAATTGCTGAATACCTACTGTGGGCTAGGCAGCGTAAGTTCTGAGGATACATCTGTGATTAAGAAATAGATCCATTGTTCTGAAAAACAATGAAATTAAATAAAAATTAATTGACAAAACTTAGAGATATGAAAGGGAATGAAAGTTGAGGATCAACTAGATTTGGTAGAGGGTTGTTATCTAGGAAAGCAATGGTAATATTATAGAACTGTGTTTCTGCTTCAGAGATTCAGTCAAAAAAATCACCAAAAAACATTAAAAGATTCCCAAAGACTCACAGTAATTGAAGACATGGAAGTCCCATTGTACAACATTAATCAGTGGGTGTTATTTATTAAGTGTCCACTGTATACAAAGCCATTGTTTAGACATTCTGTTATTTAAGGATAATCTCTAATCCTTGATGTCAGGAATGGTAGATACTATATTTGTCTGCTCAACAATCCTTATTTCTTTTGAATAATTTACCTTCTCCATTTCTTTTGCTCTGAAAAGTCACTCAAAGTCTAATCAGGAGGCAGAAACCACCATACAGTTATTTGAACAAGAAAAGTTTAAAATAAAGAATGATAAACTATAGCAGGGCATTGGAATAACAAGAGATCAGCAGTAAAAAGTAAAGAGAACTCTAGAGAATTAGGAATAGCATATATAAGAAGAAGCACTACCCCCAGGATAGTAGATTGAATAATCATGGCCACCCAAAGCCTCAGAATGTGACCTTATTTGGAAATAAGGTCTCTGTGGAGGTAATTAGTAAATTTAAAATGAGGTCATATGGATTAGGTTGGGCCCTAAATCCAATGACTGGTATCTTTTTAAGAAGGCCTTATGAAGATGTACACAAAGAAGAGTGCACCATGGGAAGATGGAAGCAGAGATACAAAGGATGAAGTTACAAGCCAAGGAGCACCTAAGATTGATGGAAACCACTAAAAGCTAAGAAAGAGGCATGGGATGGTTTCTTTCTCAAAGTCTCCAGAAAGGATCAATCATGCCAATACCTTGATTTTAGACTTCTGAACTCCCAAATTTTGAAAGAATGCATTTCTGTTGTGTTTAAGCATCAAGTTTGTGGTAATATGCTATGGAAGCACTAAAAAGCTAATTCACCTGGAACTGAGATCGAATGACCAAAGAAGAGCCTCTCCCCCACCCCCAGGACTGAGATCCAGACCTTGTTGGGGAGGTCACACCTGTGGATCACTGGATGGCAGCAAAGTCACTGTGATGCTTCACTGGTAGAATTCACTGCAAATCTGCCTTCTGGGATACTGGAGAAAGGGAAAGCCAAGCATAGGTGGTATCTTGCCAGAAGCATTCTACTATAAAACTTTCCAAGAGGGTTGCTGGGGAAAGCTGCCAGACACTGAGAGCTGCTGACCACTGTGCACTGGAGGAACCAGGTGTCAGGGAAGTTATCTGCATGGCAGGAACTGGGCATTGGAGAAGCTGCATGTGCCACAAGATCTGGGTGCTGGCAAAGCCGGGCATGGCAGGAACCTGCTGGGCTAGCATGGCAGCACAAGAAAGGACAGCCCCTTTGTTGCAGGAAGGGGAGCTCCTTCCAGGGCCCAGGAGTGGGCTCTTTTCTAATGCTCAGAATGAATTATCCGAGGAGACACATGTGCTGACAAAGCAAGAGACTTTACCAGGAAGGGGCACTGGGCTGGAGAGCAGCAGGGTAAGGGAAACCAGGAGAACTGCTCTGCCATGTGGCTCACAGTCTCAGGTTTTATGGTAATGGGGTCAGTTTCCAAATTGTCTCTGGCCCATCATTCTGACTCAGGGTCCTTCCTGGTGGTATGCACATCACCCAGCCAAGATGCATTCCAGTGACAAGGATTCTGGGAGGTTGGTAGGACATATGGACTGGTGTTTCCTCTCTCCTTTTGACCTTTCACAAATTCTTCTGGTTGG
This sequence comes from Hyperoodon ampullatus, assembly GCF_949752795.1. Classification (NCBI taxonomy): domain Eukaryota; kingdom Metazoa; phylum Chordata; class Mammalia; order Artiodactyla; family Ziphiidae; genus Hyperoodon; species Hyperoodon ampullatus. The sequence continues at coordinate 162,045,557 of NC_136916.1, forward strand.
TGGTAGCTTGTTAGTTCCGTGTTCCTTACCAGGACCTCCTGTTGTAAGATAACTCCTGCAAGGGGTTACTATCGTGTCTGGCCAGGGCGGATGGTTTAGGTCAATGGTTCCCCTAACACCTTGCTCCTGCAGTGTTTCTTCCATGCTCTCTATTGACAAAGCTTAACATTGCGCCAGCTGGCAAAGGGAATATATTTAAAAGCCCCAACTCCATTTTCAAAGAGTGGGTAATGAGTGTAATGGGATTGGGATAAATTGATAACTGGCCTGGCTGTCAATCTTGTATTTTTGGCACATCCCTTCCTGAGCCACAGGAGCGAGCAGTTGGGCTTTGGAGAACCATGGACTGCACTGAAGTACCATCACTGACAGAGAGAAATTCCTTTTTCTCTTTGTAGTGCCAAAACCAAAGAATGTGAACCTAGGGTTGTTATACGCCACCTTACATGATATATAGAGAGAGTCTACCTGCAATAATAACAGCACAATCACAAACAGACTCTGCAGAAAAACAAAGAGATTATGCCCTAATGAAACCACAGGAGCCCCTGGATCCAACCTTACCTAAAGCTTATTCACTCCCCAAATTCCTACACAGTCCCATTTTTCCACTGTTTGAGTTGAGTTTCTGACACTTCAGCCAAAATTATCCTAACAACTAGATGGCTGTCTATAGCTGTTAGCTAAGCAGCTGTAGGGCAGGCCTGGGCTTACACTAAAGTGTGCTTTGTTTTGTAGAAACTAGCCATTAAAAGGTAGAAAGCTCCAAACACCATGGTCCAGAAAGGTTACATTGCTTACTAGTCAACAAGATATACAGTTTGAACAACCAAGAACCTACTTGCTTACAGTTTTGGGCAACTTAGGGTACCCTTTGCCTCATTACAATGACCTTGCCTACCCTTTCATGAATATGCATGTTGCCCCACCCCCAGGTTGAGAAATTCCTTGGTCCAGCCTTTTGGGGAGACAGTGCTTTGAGAGCTATCTCCCTGTCTCCTTACTTGTCACAAGTAATAAATGCCTCTGCTTTAATCAAAAATCACATGGTATGTTCATTGGCTATACACCTCAAGTGATGGACCCATCCAATTTAGTAACATAGTTAGGAGAAGTTTCCTTGTCCCACTCTCCAGATTGCTATGTTTGGAGTATGTTCTTTGGAATCAAGTGAGTTAGGCTTAAATTCTGCTACCTCCATTTATTAGCTGTTCCCTTAAGTGATCTTCAATTCTATTCTTTAAGGTCTCAAACATTTGGAGAAGGCTCTGCCCACCTGATTTTCTTAATCTTCACAATGTTTTGAGCTATAGTAAGTTAGGAATTGAAAGCTATGATAGTAAGACTTGTATTCATATATGCCCTTTGCTCTGAGGAGTTTATTGACTCTTCAAAGGTCAAAAAATCCTGGAGAAGCCTTTTGACCCTTTGCCCCATTCCTATCCACAGCAGGCCACATGGTTTCCTCTCATGATACAACAAATGTTTTCTTTTTCTCTCAACCTCCTCCATTGCATGCTTTAATGTTATTACCACATGGCTTTAAAAAATGGCCAAGTCTTTCTCTCTGCACAAATCCAGACAGTTCTTGAAGTTTAGGCCAACTCATTTGTTTTTTTTGTAATTTCCTTCAGTGAATTTGGACATTGGGGGCAATTAAAACCTAACCCAACCATGTCTTAAAGTGTAAAAATCTTATTGCCTTTTATGTAATCAGCCAATCTAATTATAAACTCTATAAAGTTGCTTTTTTCCCACTCTTAAGAAACCCCTTAAAGGAAGGGCTTGATTTTTAAGTGTTTTGATGGTTTTCCTTTATAATTTCCTTACTGTGTTTAAGATTGAAAAAATTTGACAGGTACGTGATAGTGTTTGCATTTGCAGCTCTGTAGTAGTACCAACAAGCCTCTGGCTTTAAAGATAAGCAAACTACTTACTGTATTCTTGAGTAGTGATAAGAAAAGAAAAACAATAAAGACTCAAGAAACTCAGAATTTTTTCCTGGCTAATTGCTAGAAGTATCTTATGGAGTTTACAGGAACTATACAAGGTGGAACAGGTACAGTCTCAGAGAGTTGTTAAAGAATAAAATATATATATATTTGAAATGACATAATGAAAATAACTTCCAAATAATTAAGATCCAGATAAAGACAAAATACACCTACCCATCTTAAACCTAAATATGTCACCCAAAGTCATGTTTATACATTTGCTTGCATGTTTTTCTCTAAATTCCATTTTATGGTATTGAATTAAGTCATATAAATGTGGTCTTGCTTTTTGTTCTTTTTAAGTCTATTCTTATAATTTTTATTAAACTTAAAAGGTTTTCTTAGTAACTACCAACTAAGGTAGGTTAGCTGCAGATGGCAGCATCAATAACTTCATAAGGAAGATGGTAGGGTTGAATTTTCAGCTGTCCTTAGGTGCTTAGCATTTATGTTTTTGGATTTCTTATCTAATTTTAATTTCTATGCTATCATGATCAAACTGTACTTACCCAGTTAACTTTTTCTTTTTAATCTAGTGATCAGGTCACATTCTCTAGACATTATCCCTGAAACAAAAGCAGCGGATGCCATTTCTTAAGAAGTCAGTGGATGATGAAACTGATAACATTAACTTTTAAAAAATAAATAACAGTAGTATATTTATCATATTAAAAATGATACCAAATTTTACTCTGATTACTAGACAGAACTTCAATCAATGGTCAAATATAAAGTTGTGTATACAAAGTACTCCTATGCAAAGCACTCAAAAGTTCCATTTTGTTCCTCACCCACCAATATATCCCAGAACATACCTTCTCTACACCATTAAGTTAATCCTTTGATAAGGTATTTTTGAATGGCAATACCACTTTTGGACACTATTCATACATATCTATTCAACAATCTTTTCTGTTGTTCTTCTTCTTTTAGCAGAACAATATGGCAAGCATTAAGGAATATGTAAATATCAATGAAAAGCACATTTTGGCTTCAAGAACCTTACAGTCTATCGAAGACTAATAAATGCATATAATTAACTCTAATACAAGGAGTTAATTTATAAATGCTACATACAAAGTAAAAAGAGAGTTTACTTGTTGGGAAGAGTCATGTAATTCTAATTGGAAGAGGCAATGTGGACAAGATTACAAGATTTAGTCATGTCTATATTTGAAGGTAAGGCATTCCAGGCAGAGGAAGTCACAGAATTTAAATTAGGTGGGTAGGCAATGGTCATATGGTTCTGGATAAGATTAGATCACCGACTAGTTTGAAAACTCTAGGAGAGCAGATTGTTTATCAGTGTATCTTTGGTGCCTAGCCATATGGCATGTTATCAATCATTCATTTAATGAAAGAAGGTAGGGCAAATGAGTAATAGGATTGGAAAGACAGACTAAGCCAGATTGTAAAGGCCCTGAATGCTAACCTAGAGAGTGTGAATTTTATTTATATGTAGTAGAGTTGTCTATGGAAAATTTTTTAGCAGGGGGGATATCGCAGCAAGCAAGTTAAGTTGGGAAGATTCATAGGAGAACAATGTGTAAGATACAAAGATGTGAGGAGAAGAGAAAAGTGTTAGCCACCAACATAAAAATTTTTATATGATGGAGGAGAAAGTTACTTAAAAACCTCTGGGAGACTGAGATAATCAATAGGTTGTTTTTACTTATAAAAGTGATAAAGAGTCAGAGCATGCTTTGCTATCCTCGGAGGGATACCAGAATTGAAAAGCAGACACTGGGTAAAGTGAGCATAAGAGACATTTGTTATGTGCTTTCCACTGTGTTTTAGTTGCACTACCTCAGCTAATCTTCACAACAACTCTATGGGTTAGATATTAGTATACTCTTCACTACTGAGGGAGGCACATAATACTATCCGAAAACTGCCCAAATCACACAGCTAGTAAGGGGTGTAAGCCCAGGTGTAGGGACTCCCCTGGACGACAATTACTGTAAGAGTATCTCCCCAATTCTCCCCATCACTATTCATCTCCTCAACCTTGGATGACTTATATAAACCCTCTGGGTTTTACTTTCTTCATCTGAAAATGATAGAATTAAATTAGGTCACCTCTTACCTCCTATTCTGCTCAAATACTCTAAAATTTATTAGCTGATTCTAAGGCTTAGGTGACTAATTGTGATTATTAAAAATACTTTCCCATGACTCTTCATTCAGTATCAGTTTATGCAGCCTGGGCCAGCCTATTGTAGCATTAACCACCCTGAAAATGTCTGGATTCCCTCATTTCTGGATTTGTGTAGAGAGAAAGTTAAAAAAGCAAAGTAACAACAAAAAAAACAGGAAAGGGAATGGAAAGAAGAGAAGTGAAAGAAAATAAAAAAAGAAAGAAAGAAAGTAAGAAAGGAAAAAGATGAAGAGGAAGGAAGGAAGAAAGGAGAGGGGAGCCCTAGAGAAATTTAACATCTGAATAATCTCAATATCCTTGACATGTTCCTATTCCACCATAGGTAAATAGCTTCTGAGGTTGGACAAAATTAAGCCATATGCCTGTGATGAACACACATTGCCCTGCACATGGCATGCAATCATCATCACACTATTGTCACCACCATTATTACTACCCTTAGCATCATCATTATCACTATTGTTGCCTCTTTTGCTCTTTGAGATCTCTTCAGATAACATTTCCCACTTATTTTTTCCCTTCTTCCTCTGTCTCAGTGTCTTTTATTTCTCTTTTTTCTTAAACCTAATGTAGTTTTTCTGTATTCATACCAGTTGAATGGAGGCATTTAGGGGATAGTATGCTGATTTAAATTTAATTTCCTTCATTTTAAAGATTATTTGTTCTATAATCTTTAAGCCAGGCTTTGTCTTACCCTCAAGCCCTAGTTTTATAAAACAAGGATTTCTGCTTTTGCATGGGGAAATTATTTCTATAATGTGAAAATAGAAGTTAATCCTCCTAAAGATTTCTCTTTTCCTTGACTTCCTGATGTCAATTTTTAAAACTAGGTTTTCCTGATGTCAATTTTTAAAACTAGGTTTTACTAAACTGAAGACCTGGCATCTCAGAAATCTTCACTCTTTTTGGAAGAGAACTGAAATGGATGATGGGATATACCATTTAGATTACCCTTTAGGACTTGGTCATTTATTCTCCAGGCTGCTGATGACACACCATTTGAATCCATCCTCCTTCTCTGGAAATTGTGTCAATCCAAGGGGGCTCTTTCTTGGAATCAACTTCCTTCCCATGACTGGGGATTTTCTTTGTGGGAATACAAGCACCCAGAACCCTTGTCTCAATCCCAAACAACTTTGAAGGATCACCTCAAAGCTCCTTCTGTCTTATCCTGCTACCCTCTCTTCCTTCCACAGGTCCTGGTCCTAAGAGCAGTCTCCGATAAATCTTCCACACATGAATTTCTGTCTCTGAGTCTGTTTCCTGGTCAACATGACCAGCAAAGATTGAGGATTTGGAAGGACCTCTAAAGCTTCTGTTTTTCATTTGGTGTTGAGAATGAAACCACAGAGATTCAAAAGTAAAAGGAAAAAAATGGTGGTCTGGCTGAGAAGTACCACTAGCTTTTGAAAAGAAAGGCCTCATGAGGTTATGCAATTTAATAGGATAAGTGTGCTTACTTGTTCCAAATGAGGTCTTGAAACTTACTGGATCATCTGAAGCAACTATGAAAAACAAACAAGTTTAGTTTCTGCTCATCATTAATCCAATATTCCATAAAACCAGTATTGAATATATTAGTTATAAGAGTAGAGTTTAGGAATGATAGGATGGGAGCAAACACTCCCAGACTGGACTGATTCATCTTGTTTGCAAAACTCAAATAGCAGAGCCTCAAATTACACCCAAAGATAACCTGAACTTTGATGATTTTCACCAGGAAGTTTTAATTAATTTCACAAAGGGTTGTTTCCTTGAAAGTACAAAATGTAAATGCATTGACTGCAAAGAAGTTTGTAGCCATTGGACCACTGTGAATGACAGACAGTCAGTCTGTTTCAATTTAGAATTTAAAGATGACTTCAAAGTATTAATCCTAGCATTTTGCCTTGCAAATTAGACCAATAGAAATTTGGTTCCTTTGACTTTGCTGGAACTACATAGACATATGAGCTTTATAAAAGTAAAAGATTTCTGTATTCAAACGCAAAGAAGATGAAGTACCTATCTTTCAACATCTTTACCCATTGCCATATGCTCTTTCCTCTTTTCAGGAGTCCTATCTTGCCATCTCTGGGCTTTCTAGATGTCTAATTTTAAGGAACTTTCTAAGACCTTCCTTCAAGGTAAAGACTCCTATAAGAATTTTTAGAACTCACTAAGAAGTATAACAATTAATATTTCAAAATTCACAAAGATAGAAACAGAATATGTTTATTTAAAAATTAAAAGATCAATACATTTACCATATAAAATAATAAATCCACTTAGAATTCTTCAAAAGGCAGCAGACACAAGAGACTTTTCTAAAACTATTCCTTTGCAACTCAGGAATGGAGAAAATTTTATTCACAACTGATGTTCTACCTTAATCACTTCAGACATGTAGATAATATCTCAGTATGTGCACCTACACAAAATAACCGAAGAATTTTGAAAACATATCTGCATGTATACATAGCAATCAGATAAGACTAGGGTGAATCATGTGTATAGTGCTCTTGTCTCTAAGCTCATTTTATAATTTTAAAACATATGAAATGTTAACATCAAATTACTGTTTTGTTTTGTTTCTTGCAAAGTAACCCTGACATTGCTGTCCCTCCCTTTTCCCTCATCCTAGACTAATTATTTTAAGATCTAACCTTTGTCAAAGAAAACAGGCAAATGTGCATAAGGCTATGTGGAAAGGGATTTTACATAAAACAGACATTCTATTTTTAGGGAAAGGAACCAGAGCATCTTTGAAGTGGCCTTGCAAAGGTAAAATTCTTCAAGAGGTGAAACAAGGGAGGTTAGAGAGTGAATAACGGTAGAAAATAGACAAGAGTTAAAGACATTTACTGAAACAAGATGAGCCTGAGTTGAATCACAGAAATAACTAAGAGAAAGAAGCCCCCCAGACTACAGGTGTTGAGCAGCCTCATGACCCAGGGCCTGCTTAAGGGCATCCTCTCATCAACCTGGGAGTCCTTTGCTCTGCTCCACACAAGGATTACAGCTGATAAGTTATGACAAGTACCCAGTGGAAACCCAGTCAGCCAAGAAGGGCATCACCCCTTTCGGCATAGGCATTCACATTATTTTGGCATTTATTATTATCATTTAAATGTAATCTCACCTTAGAAGGAAAAAAACAATCCTCCTATTTGCTGCCGACTTAAGCCTGACAAAGTAATTGAAACAACTTAGTAAGCCTTCTAAATGAGAGGCTCCAGATAGAAGAGCTGAGCTGGCAGCATTGCAGAATGGAAACATCACATGCTTCCTTTGGTGACATAACCTCAATAAACTGTGAGTAGACACACACGCAAGTGCACATACACATACACAGAGGAAAGAATAAGAAAAAGATAACAATAAATTCCAATCCAAAGAGGAAGATCCAGTTCATATCATTTTTTTAGACACTGTTCAACAGCTAGAACAGAGTCACAATATCACAGCTCAAACCATAGCTATTTACCTTTCTTGCCAAGAGCAATCTGGTAAGTCAGGCAGAAATGGAGAAAAAAAAATACTGATCACTGATAAAACCTGTTAAATTTAACCTCTAGCTAAAGTACATTCTAGGAATTTTCCCTTTATCCATTAAAAAAAATAGCTGTCTGTCGGTGTCCATGGGGGATTAGTTCCAGGACTCCCACACATACCAAAGTGCAAACATGCCCAAGTCCCTTATATAAAGTGAAATAGCGTTTGCATATAACTTATGAACATCCTCCATATACTTTTAATCGTCTCTAGATTACTGATAATACCTAATATAATGTAAATGCTATGTAAACAGTAGTAAATAAAACTCAAGTGTTATGCAAATAGTGGCCTGAATGCAGCAAATTCAAGTTTTGCTTTTTGGAACTTTCTGAAATTTTTCTCCCGCATTTTTTCCATCCATTGTTGGTGGAATCTGTGCATGCCAAACCCATGGATATGGAGGTCCGACTATAATAAAAATTCCCTCTTTCCTATTTCCTTTATCCTGACCAAGTGAAATGATAGAGACATGTAAATATCAGAGTGACCAGGTATAGGTCTGCCAGGCAAGGAGCAGATCATGCCGGGTCTTGTATATAGCGTCTGTTGAAGGGCTCCCTAAACTTGTGTTCTCACCAACCAGGGACCTTATTGCTCCACACCAGCTCTCTAGACTGAACAAAGGGAAGGATGGATGCTCTTGTCACCTGCAGAAAAGTTATCTGAAGCCACTTGAGCAACTCTTTCTTTTGTCTTGCACGTGGAGCATGGAGGTCATTTTTAATATCCTTGAAGTGCTCTTCCATTGTTAAGATTCCATTTCTTTATCTCTCAGAGTTTAAAGGCTTATTAAGGAGTTCAGTGGTTTTATAATCACAGGGTAACAGCTTTACACATGTGGCTTTTCCTCTTTCTTGTGTAAGTTTTCCAAATTAGATTTTCTTGTCTTGCCCTTCTTGTTCAAAGGTGTAGTTAAGGAGTCCAGTGGAAAATCAAATCTGTCAAAAGATCAAATGACAAATATGTATTGGATGCCTACCATGTGTAAAGTAGCAGGTATAGCACAACAGAAATTCTAGGATTGGTCAGAAGAATAAAGAAACTAAAGGTTGGTGTATTAGCCAGCTAGGGCTGCCCTAACAAAAATACCAGAGGCTGGGTGGCTTAAGTAAGAGAAATTTACTTTCTCATAGTTCTTGGACTGTAAATCCAAGATTAAGGCAGCAACAGGTTTGGTTCCTGGTGAGACCTTTCTTTCTGGTTTGTAGATGGCTGTCTTCTACCTGTGTCCTCATATGTTTTTTCTCTGTGCACATGTAGAGATGTAGGGAGAGAGAGAGAGCTGCCTGGTGTCTCTTCCTTTTCTTATAAGGACACTGTTCCTATGGGATTAGGGTCCTATCTTCATGACTCATTTAACCTTAATTACCCAATATAGTCACATTGGGGATTAGGGCTTAAACACATGAACAGAGGGGGCACAATGTCTTCATGAGTTTAAGACAGTGTGTATTTCACTTCCCTTAAAATTTAAGGGCTCTGCTACAGGTCAATTGTGCCTCACCCCCCCAAAATATGTTGAAATCCTAACCCACAGAACTTAAGAGTATGAACGTATATAAAAAAAAGGCCATGGTAGATGTCATTAGTTAAAATAAGGTCACTAGTTAAGATGGCCCATAGGGTGGATCTTTAATCCAACATGACTTGTGTCCTCATAAGAAGAAGAGAAGAGACACAGAGAGAGACACAGGAGAGGAGAAATCCTACAGATTTCAGAGGGAGCATGGTCCTGTCCATATCTCAATTTCAGACTTCCAGCCTCCAGAACCATGAGGTAGGAAATTTCTGTTGTTTTCAGCCCTTGCAGTATGTGATATTTTGTTGTGACAGCTCTGAGAAATTAAGACAGGTTCCATGACTTAAATTTTGTTCTTTTCTGTCTACAATCACTCCCTTGATAGCATAGACAGTCTCATTGTTTAAATACCAACTATGTTTCAATGGCTCTCAAATGTGTACCTTCTGGGCAGAGCTCTCTTCTGAAATCCAACTGCATACTGAACATTGGCCATTGCATGTACAGCAAACAGCTCAAATATTAGATGAGCATAATTAACTCCTCACCTTCCACCTTAAAACTGCTCTTCTGGGCTCTAATTCAAGTCATACAAACAAATTGTATGGGTTCTCCCATCAAATGTCTCTGGATCCTGCTCATTTCTCTCCATGTTCCCAGCTAGCATCACAGCTAGCACCCAGCCCAAGGCACCGCCATCCACTGTGTGGGAAGCCCAACAGCCTCAGAACTGGTATTCCTGATTCCGATTGCGACTTCAACAATGTATTCCCATCATTATATCCAGACTGACTTTCTAAAATGTAAGTCAGTTCACACAGCTGGTCTTCTCAGTATCCACCATAACCTCACCATCCCACTGATGGTAAAAGCTAAATGCTTTTCAAAGGCTCTTCGAGCCCTTTGCCTGCACGATCCTCTCCCTTAATCTCTCAGAATGCCCCTACTACTTGCCCTGTTGCTTACTTAGTTTTACCCACACTGACCTCTTTGTTGTTCTTCTAACACAGCAGGCACAACCGTCTTCCGCCTGGCTTTTCTCGTTATATGAGACCCACTGTCCCCTCAGCTTCTTAAACTCTTAGCTCAAAAATCTCTTTTCAAATGAAGCTTACCCTGACTGAACATTCTAGTTAGATCACATGCCCTGATTCTTCCCTCTCTACCCTTAAACTCCAAATCCTCCTTGCCCTGCTCGATTCTTTTATCCAAATCACTATGCTTCTTATTCTATTTACTGATTTATTTTTGATCTATCTTTCCCACTAGAATATACTCTTAGAGGGTAGGGATTTCTTTTTTATTTCATAAACATTTTATTTCATTCATATGTATGTATTAACACATATGTACTGGGTCATAAAATAAAATATATTTCACAGCTCTCAACACTGTCCTAGAGAAAAAGATACTTGGCCATTCAGTCCCTTGAGAAAAGATTCTTTCTTTCTTCTTTCTTTTCCTTTGTCTTTCTTTCTTTCTTTTATTTTACTTTCTTTTCTTTTATTTTTTTAAATTTTTATTAGAGTATAGTTGACTTACAATGCTGTGTTAGTTTCAGGTGTACAGCAAAAAAAGGTATGGATTTTTGTCTCTTCTCTAACCTGATGCATCACGGGAGCCTAAGACAGTGTCCAGTGCATGTTCAGTGCTTGATAGATGAACAATCACAGCCAATCCTCACGTTCCCTCCTGGTACACAAGCTTGTTCAGTGCTAGTCTCTTGCCATAATATATCCTCTGATTTTTGAAAATAAAAATTTCCCCACATGTTCATATGTCAAAATTAATTCTATCCTCTAGCTATAAATAAATAAATAAATAAATTTCTCTGAACATTTACATCATAGAGTAGTAAATAACTTGTTGTTTGAAATGAAAATGCTGAGTGCCAGAGAGCCCAGTGTTAGTCCAAGGGCATGATCAGGAACTGAAACCATGTTTCCCATTTCCCATGCAGTTTCCACTCACAAATGTTGGATATCTCACAAATAGGAAAATCTGCTGGAATATGGGGTCTGTTTGTAAAAATATTCACATCTCGTCCTCTGAACCGGATCTGTCCCCATGGAACCTTTTCTGTGTTTCTCATTTAAATGGAGACAGGCTTGGCAACATGACTGGCTGCAGGCAATGTAATGTGAGCACAGGTTTTAAGGGTTGTGTGTGCTTCTACCATCTTTCATTTTTTCTCTGCTATAGGAATGCCAGCATGCAAGCGCTGCTCCTTCCTCTGGATGCCAACATGAAGATATGGAGCAAAGCCCACGTTGGGCCTTGAGCAACATGAAAAGGGGTTGAAACAGAAGCCTTCGTTGTGGTCAGCGAAAACTGACTAATAACTGCATAACATCTCCTCCCACTAAATCCATTTTTGGAGGGCTTGCTATATGCTAGAAGCTTGGCAAACATTACTTTCTTGATTTCACAGCTGTAGGATGGGGGTATGATAATCTTTTTTTCTCTCAGGAAACTGAAGTACAGGGAGGTTAAGTTATCTAAAGCTACACAGCCAGAAAGTGGCAGAGCCAAAATGTAAATAAAAAGCTAATTGATTCTTAAACACAAGCTCTTAGTCTTTTCCATTAACATTTGAAGTTGATTAAAAAAGTAATAATAATAAGCACCCTAAAGTTAAAGCTAGTATAGGTACAGGAAGAGATTGAACAGATAGTGGCTAAAGCCCAGATATCAGCATGAGGCATCTTTGCTATCCACTGCTCAGATTTTCCAGAGAAATACATACAGTCCCTGTGAGAGCATTTTGACTATTCACATAGGCCCAGGCGGTGATCCCAGCATGGGTGGCCAGGGCCTCAGTTTTATTTGTTTTACAATATGTTAGAACATTGCCAGCTAACATTTTTAAACTTCTTTTTTTCCTTTTCAGCCAAAGCAATTCCAAATGTTTGAAATGCTAAATTGTGGGAAGAACTAAGAGTAACCAGCAGTACAGATTTTTTTCTTTTATGAAAAATAAACATTTTGAAGAAAAGCAAGATTCATCTCCTTACTCCACTGGGAAAGAGCGGAAGGCAAACCATTGATCATCCCAGACACCATGGGAGAGAAAAGAGGTTTTTGTTTTTGTTTTTTTTTCAAATTTTTTAAGATGTCTTTAGACATTGGAGAGATAAAATTATAAATGATGCTTAACTTATAATGGAAAGTAACCCTTGTCTATATTAGTTAGGAACCCCTTTAGCTGTGGTAACAGGAAGTCAGTCCAATTCTTTCCTATCTGTATCTATGCCCTTTGCCATATAACCCTGTAGTGAGTGTCCTGTTACTGTGGATGAGATCCCCATTGGCCCATGGGGCTTGCTTTGGCCAACAGAAAGAGGAAGTGCCAGCTCACAGCATAAACCTCAGGGAGGCTACCTTATTCCATTTGTCCTCTTGACTGCTTCTCTTCTCATGAGAAAAACACGCCTAGGCCAGCCCGCTGATCCCAGGAGGAGGCCAAGAAATAGGTGGAAACACCAGATACACCCAGCCAAGCCCAGCCTAGATTAGCTCACCCTTGGCTAACCTGCATGCTCCCAAGGTAAATCAATGCTGATTGCTGTCTGTTCCAGAGACATTGTAGTTGTGTACCGTATAACAGTAGCTGATTGATATACCAACTCGAGGTAGCTTCAGTGGAAAAGGATGTTTACTGAGAGGATAGGAAAGAAGTTCATAGAATCTGAAGAAGGGTGATTAAATTGGACCTAGGAAAGTATCAAGGCCATAACCTGAACCTGAGTAGTAAAGTTAGTGGACTTCCTCTGTAGGGTTCTGCCAGGTGTCTCTGTCTCTTGGTCATTTACAAGTTTGCAGAAGAGCCCATCTGATTGGCCCAACTTGGCTTCCTTGACCTCCTCTTACCTAACAGCGTGGCCTTTTGGCTGTGCCACTCCTCTTGGCAAGCAGTTCCAAGATGCTAGTGATGGGGATGATACCTGAAAAGGGGTCTAACACGATTGATTTAAAGAGAAGAAAAAATGAAATTTTACCCAGGTTGGCCCAAAGCCTAATTCTTCACGGTTTTTCCCTGGTGCAGTGTGTAACTCAGGGCCCTGCCTAAAGGAAAGTGTTATGAAATACCCCTCTAGATGCGTCAAGTCAAGGGCACCCAGGAGGAGACTAGACTAGATCCTACCTCAGAGTTTGCTCTACTTTTCTTTTTATTAGCCACTCTTCTCTAGATTCTCAATGCTCACAAACAAACAGAATTTCACAGCTAGAGCCATGTTTTAACTCTTTCTGCCTCGAGTTCTAGTCCAGCAGCTGGGCATGTATTCCTTGAGCATAAGACTCTGGTGAGGATCCTTTCACACCCATTTCTTAGCCAGTCTACCAAAATTTACCTCATCTATTAGTCTCCTAAGTCTGCCATAATGGATTGCCACAGACTGGGTGGTTCTAAACACAGAAATGTATTCTCTCACACTTCTGGAGGGTAGAAATCAAAGTGTCACAGGGCTGTGCTTTCTCTGAAGTCTCCAGGGGAAAATCAGTTCCAAGCATCACCCCCCCTTTTCTTTTTTTTCTGTCTGCCCCATTCCTTTACCAGGGGATCGAACCCATGGCCCCTACAGTAGAAGCACAAAGTCCTAACCACTAGACTCCAGGGAATTCCCCATGCCTCCCTTTTAAGTTCTGGTGTTGTTGGCAATCCTTGGTGTTCCTTGGCTTACAGATGAATCACTCCAATCTTGGTCTCCATCCTCACATGGTGTTCTCCCCTCGTGTGTCTGTGTCTTTGTGCATCTTTTCTCTCCTTATTAGGACACTGGTTATATTACATTTAAGGCCCATCCTGCTCCAGTATGACCACATCTTAACTAATTACATCTGCAAGGACCATATTTCCCAGTATGATCACATTCTGAGGTTCTGTGAAGGATGTGAATTTGGGGGAGAGGAAGTTGGGGGCACTATTACAAACCTGTACACCTAGTATAACAATATTTTGGTGTCTAAAACAATCTCAGAGTTGATCAAGTCATACTATTATCTTACCATTGATTCCATCATTCTCTCTTGAATATCTTTCATTAATGGAGTGCTCAGTTACTTGGAAGCCTGTCAGGTCTAATTTTAAAGAGTTACTCTTTAGGAATTAATTCAAATATCCATCAATAGAAGCTTAGATAAATAATGTAGGCTACATTCATATAATGGGATACTATGCAACCATTAAAATTACGAAGATCTATAGTTATTGACATATAAAACTTTCACAATGAATTGTTGAATGAAAGACAGGTTATAAAGCAATTTGAAACAAATCAATTTCATTTATTTAGAGATACATGTACAAGTGCGTTTTAAAAGATAAAACTTGAAGTCATTTTTGGATGCTGAAATTAGAGGTGATTTTTTTGTTTGCTTTTCAAACATTTCTATAGTGCCTGATTTTTATTTCTTTTAAAAATAATGATAAAGTACTTTTCAAAAGATTGCAAAAATATGTTATTCTTTATTTTGATTTGAAATGTTCTTTCCAGTAACTCCAGTCTATGACTTCAGAGTATTGGAAAGTAACATCTTAGTGAGGTTTTAAAAAATCCTCAGTAAGACATTATTTTCAAAGAATAATTCAATTTATACATTCCAGTGCTGCCCATTTCTACCTTTACTTGTTTACCATAGCAAATACTAGTCTTTAGCCTAGTAATGAAAGGAAATAAATATGCAAGATTGTCAAAGGCCATTTTTTTTTATAGCACTGGCTTTTATTATTCCTTTTAATTCTTACCAATTTAATAAGTGGTATATAGAATATTTTGTTTGAATTTTTGTCGAGTGATATTAAATATTTTTTCTCATGTGGAATAATCATTTTAAATTCCTTCTGTGAATTACCTACAGTCCATTTTTGCCCTTTTAAAAAACTGATTTATACCAACTATTAATGTATTTATAATAACTCTGTCTTTGAGGTATAGATATCGTTTCATATAGTCTGTCATTTCGTTTTTGTCTTTCTGAGTCTCATCATTTGAGTTTTTCATTTTCAGACATAAAATCTTGTAAATATTTTCTTTGGAGTTTCTGTTATTCCTGTGTTGCTTAGAAAGAACTTTCCTTTTTCCAAAGTTATGGGTAGTATCCTCTTATATTTTCTTCCTGTAAGTGTATTTTTATTTTAAAGGCACAGTGAATGAGGTAAGAAAGTTACAGCAATCTGTGCAAAGCCTCTCAGTCCTGCTAGATTCCTTTTCATGTCTTCAGACTCTCTTACTTCATTATATCATAGGCACTGAGTGGACAGTAGTCAGCTGAGATTCAAAGACCTGTAAGTCTTAATACTTGCCAATCACAAGAAGCTCACAAAAGACGTTATGAGATCCTATCTGTAAAATATTTTTGGTCACTTTCACAATTTCCCAGTTGTTCATCCTGGCTAGCATCCACCTTCAATAAGATAGAATATTGAGAATATCTTTGATAAGCCATTTCATTAGGGAGATTGCATTCATTATTATCACAATCTATATGAACCAGGTTCATATGAAAGTGTTTGTATAAAATATTATCACCTGCACTAGATCTAGAGCAAGTGTTATTAGAATTACCATCATGTATAATAACAGATAACATTTTCTGAGTGATGTCTATTATCTTTAACAGAATTATTTCAATTAATGCTTATAGCAGTCTATAAGGAAGGAATTATTCAATTATTACGTCCATTTTCCAAACACAAAATATCGAGGTATAGAGAGTTCAATTTGTCCACAGTTCAATATCTAGTACATAGCAGAGTCAGAGTCAAATATATATTGCTTAAAGGAGAAAGCAAGTTATACTTATTTTAGATGATGTATATGTAAATGATGATAACAAACTCCAGACTACACTGTCAGTAATGGAGAAATGGTGCTTCTATAGCCTTTTATGAACAATGTTGAATGATTAGTGAGTATACAGGGTTCACACTTCCCTACTGAGAGTCAAATGGTTAGAAGGTTACAGGAAATTACATTCTACAGTATAACCTAGGGAAGAAATTAGCATTTCAAAGCTGATGTGTGTCTGAGAGGGAAATCTCTAGAACAGATCTGCTCCATGCTGCACGAGCTGCTGATTGACATTCAGTGAAATAAACAAGCACGGTGGTACTCAGAACCTTCTCACATATGATCATCTCAGTCAAGCCAGCCTCCCCATTCCCTTTCTACAAGCTTGCGCCTCCATTCTTTCATCTCCCAACCCAAGCTTCCCCATATTCATGAAAACTTAACACACCTACTTTGGATCTCTATGGACCATTTGTCCACAATCTATTAAGTAGTGATTTTACATTTTTGATTATTTATACATAATATTTGTATAACTCTTATTTTATAAAACACTTACCCATACATCTCCTCATTTACATTCTCCAGGTAATTCTAGCAAAGTACAGATAGAAAAGTGATACTTTCATTTTATAGGTGAAAAATATTACGTACAAAATCTTTTATCAATGTGAAGGCAACATCTTTCTACAGCTTCGTATCTTAATGTAAGAATCTTGTCAGCAATAGTCTAAGACTAATTCTTTGTGAAATCTCTTTGTATTTGGTCCTGCTGTTCATAACACATTTTTCCCCAGAGCTTCTAACTCTAAATCCTGATCATTTTCTTAGTAAAAGGCAAAGTCTGTTGAAAACACACACACACACACACACACACACACATACACACACGAGTCTATTGAAATGTATGGTTTTACTTATGTGATAATTTAAGCATCTTCAATATGTGACAACTCCAGGAAATATACTTTAGCTCCACCCTTTTAATTTTAGCATAATTTCAGTACTGAGGATAGTACTCAGCAAACAGTGTCCATTACATATATGAGAAGTTGCAAAGATATCTTGATCATTAAAGTTAGAATTTTTGCAAGCCAGGGACTCTAAAGCAAAATTTTCATTTGAATACACAGTTCTGGTTATCTTGCTATTTAAAAAAAAATGTTAGTACTGTATGGTTTCACCTAATAGACACTTTATCCAATTAGTTAGGGAAATGGCAATGTCAGTGGATTTACATAGAAAATTAGAGAGATATGTCATTTGAGAACACTAGTTCTATGCCCTATGGTCCTTGACTCCAACAGCTATTTCTAAGGATTAAGATTCACATCTAAGGCACACATGGCTTTCTAAGGGAAAGCACATCTGCATAAACAGTCTTGTTCTCCTTCAGTGTTCCTTCCTAGAGGTTTCATCAGTTTAACTGGTTTTCCTTTGATGTGATGCTCACTTCTGCTGCTCTCCAACCACATGTTTTGCTTAGTGCTCACCCCCTCTCAAGAAGATGGACCATTTGGCAAGCTTAAAGTTTGCTTTGTAGGCAGAGAAATTCAAAAACTCATACGAACTCTCCTTTTTATTTTCCCCTGTTGCCTCCTTTAAGAAAGGTTAAAAAAATTTTCTTAATTTGAATGGATCTAGATGTCTGAGTAGAGGATGCCTAATAGTGATTTTAAGAAAAATTAAAAGCTGTCCGTTTTTTTTCCTAATATGCAGTTTAGCTTTAGCTTATTCTTATGATAATGGTGACTAAACTTGAAAGACAAAATGTAGTAGGTATGATTAGAAATTTCCCATATACAGCGGTATATACACTGCTGCTATGAATACAATACCTAACATGCATTCTATGTAACCAGGATAAAGCAAATTAGATCACAAATCTGTGACAAAGTGAGAGAGTGGCATGGACATATATACACTACCAAAAGTAAAATAGATAGCTAGTGGGAAGCAGCCGCATAGCACAGGGAGATCAGCTCTGTGCTTTGTGACCACCTAGAGGGGTGGGATAGGGAGGGAGGGAGACGCAAGAGGGAAGATATATGGGAACATATGTATATGTATAACTGAATCACTTTGTTATAAAGCAGAAACTAACACACCATTGTAAAGCAATTATATTCCAATAAAGATGTTAAAAAAAATAAAATAAATAAAAAAAAGGAAACTATGTATTAACCTCTCTTGAGACTCCTTTCCGTTTTTCTGTTGCAATTTCCTGTGTTTGAACATTGGCTTTCAGCAAAAAGAATGTGTCTTCAATGTCCATTTCTTGATACTTGCTACTGCTTGAAGGCATATGTCAAGGTGATTCTGAAAAGTGACATTACCCTTCTCTGGGATCATCAGTTTTTCCAGGTGAATTTTGTGTCATATGGTTTTGCTTTCCTTTCAGAGTACAAATCTTTTCATCAGGTTTCAGTAATTTTTTCAATGAAATTTATGGGTTGAATAAAATGAGCTCACCCAGTGGGTGCTACACAAGTATCTTCCTGTGAATTCTCATGGCCAATTATTTTCAATGTACCAGTAGATCATAAATCTCAAAAGCCGTAAAAATATTCTTTCTCAAGGTATGTTCTAGTCTGTAAATACCTAGGTGGATGGCCTTTGCCTCAGATTCTAAAAGTTCTTTTTTTCTTCCTTCTTTTATTTTTCATCATAAATGATTTCTTAGTGCCTGAGAATTGTGTTACTGAGGGACAGTAACAAATCTTGAAATTTTCAATGTTTCTACAAAACATAAACATTGAGGGGAGTGAGCTTTATGCAAACTTTGTTTTCTAAGTATCTTTAGGCCTCCTGACTGACAAGATTTCAGTTACAGGAAAGGGAGAAATAATTTATACAGTAAAAAAAAAAAAAAAAAAAAAAAAGGAAGGAGAAAGAAGGAAAAAATATTTCATACTCTCTTCAATGTTATACAAATAATCAAGGCTTATCAACAACAATTACTATAATCCTTTATTTTAAGAAATATATGTTTTTCAATTTAAAATTTTCTGAAATAAGAATACATCTTAAATCCATGTGCAGTTTCAATGTAGCGGTGTTTCATTTTTTTCTAAAAGGTTTATGGAAAAGAGAGTATCTCAATGTATCTAATGTCTTAATATAGAGGAAACCATGTATTCAAGTTCTACCTTTTCCCTAGACCTGACCACCAACTGGAATATTAACACATGTCTTGTGAGCCTGGAAAGCCAAGTTCAATGTTTATAACAGTACATGACATTGAACTAGGAATCGTAAAATGTAGGAAGGAAACATTTAACAAGGTAGTAAATGTGATAAACTTCACCCTGGGAAGTAACAGTAGGAGAATGGTTCTCTGGTTGGAACAAACACCAAAAGAGGTATGACTCTGCTAAGGAAACTTCTCGTGAGTAGGAGGGTCAATGTAAAATATTTTATTCTTGAAAATTCTTTGTTTCTTTGTCTCAGGGTTATAATTGACAGAGGTAGTCCAAATTTTCTCCCAGTTGATGTTGTTTATTTCACAATGTAATTGAAGTCAGATCACTAAAGTAACACACAATATGTTGAACAAGTATAGGATGGAACAGCCCAAGAGAATGTTCCAACAATGAACCAAAGGCTCTGAGGCTCTCTTTTAAGAGTGAAGTACATGTCTCAAAATTCCAAGTGTCTGAGATAATATTCAATAGCAATAATAAAGAAATCACAATTTGATGAGTAAATACACTTGGTGGAACAGAAGCTAAGGATCCATTGAAATGTGTAGACAAGAGAATATGGTCAAAGGTTTTACATAGTAAGTTACTTTATTAACTGTTTAAAAAGATGCACTCCACAGTACAATAAAGCTTTAAAAGACATTTTGAGGAGAACTTTTCAGTCTCAGGGTGAGTTGCAGGCATGAAATAACACAAAGGCAGCAATTATTCCTCTATCTTTATTTACTTCATTTCTACCTAACTAGTTATAGTGTGATAATTAATTTCCAGTTTTCTGATGAGGATTATTTAAGGATTTGCTTTTTTAACCATCATTTACAAATAGATAAGTCTGATCATTAGTGTAAGATGTGGTTCTAAAACTTAGCAACAGTGGAGTACATTTGCGATCATTTTTAATATGCAGCACTAAAAATAATTTTCTTCCAAGAAAAAGATATAGAAAATATTATGAGAAAAGAACTACAATCCTCCAGCCTGTGGAACAAAAACCACATTCCCAGAAAGATAGAGAAGATGAAAAGGCAGAGGGCTATGTACCAGATGAAGGAACAAGATAAAACACCAGAAAAACAACTAAATGAAGTGGAGACAGGAAACCTTCTAGAAAAAGTATTCAGAATAATGATAGTGAAGATGATCCAGGACCTTGGAAAAACACTGGTGGCAAATATCGAGAAGGTACAAGAAATGTTTAACGAAGACCTAGAAGAATTAAAGAACAAACAAACACAGATGAACAATACAATAACTAAAATGAAAACTACACTAGAAGGAATCAATAGCAGAATAACTGAGGCAGAAGAATGAATAAGTGACCTTGAAGACAGAATGGTGGAATTCACTGCTGCAGAACAAAATAAAGAAAAAGAATGAAAAGAAATGAAGGCAGCCTCAGGGACCACTGGGACAACATTAAATGCAACAACATTCACATTATAGGGGTCCCAGAAGGAGAAGAGAGAGAGAATGGACACGAGAAAATATTTGAAGAGAATATAGTTGAAAACTTCCCTAAATGGGAAAGGAAATGACCACCCAAGTCCAGGAAGCACAGTGAGTCTCATACAGGATAAACCCAAAGAGAAACACGCCAAGACACATAGTAATCAAATTGGCAAAAATTAAAGACAAAGAAAAATTATTGTAAGCAGCAAGGGAAAAACAACAAATAACTTACAAGGGAACTCCCATAAGGTGAACAGCTGATTTCTCAGCACAAGCTCCACAGGCCAGAAGGGAGTGGCATAATATACTTAAAGAGATGAAAGAGAAAACCTCCAACCAAATTACTCTAACGAGCAAGGATCTCATTCAGATTCAATGGAGAAATCAAAAGCTTTACAGACATGCAAAAGCTAAGAGAATTCAGCACCACCAAACCAACTCTACAACAAATGCTAAAGGAACTTCTCTAAGTGAGAAACACAAGAGAAGAATAGGACCTACAAAAACAAACCCAAAACAATTAAGAAAATTGTCGTAGGAACACACATATCAATAATTACCTTAAACGTGAATGGATTAAACGCTTCAACCCAAAGACACAGGCTTGCTGAATGGATACAAAAGCAAGACCCATATATACGCTGTCTACAAGAGACCCACTTCAGACCAAGGGACACATACAGACTTAAAGGGAGGGGATAGAATAAGATATTCCATGCAAATGAAAATCAAAAGAAAGGTGGAGTAGCAATACTCATATCAGATAAAATAGACTTTAAAATAAATAATATTACAAGAGACAAGGAAGGACACTACATAATGATCAAGGGATAAATCCAAGAAGAAGATATAACAATTATAAATATATATACACCCAACATAGGATCACCTCAATACATAAGACAACTGCTAACAGCTGTAAAAGAGGATATCGACAGTAACACAATAATAGTGGGGGATTTCAACACCTCACTTACAACAATGGACAGATCATTCAAAATGAAAATAAATAAGGAAACAGAAGCTTTAAATGACACACTATACCAGGTAGATTTAATTGATATTTATAGGACATTCCATCCAAAAACAGCAGATTACACTTTCCTCTCAAGTGCACATGGAACATTCTCCAGAATAGATCACATCTTGGGTCAAAAATCAAGCCGATGTAAATTTAAGAAAACTGAAATCATATCATGCTTCTTTTCTGACTACAACACTATGAGATTAGAAATAAATTACTGGGGAAAAAACGTAAAAAACACAAACACATGGAGGTTAAACAATACGTTACTAAATAACCAAGAGATCACTGAAGAAATCAAACAGGAAATCAAAAAATACCTAGAGACAAATGACAATGAAAGCATGAAAATCCAAAACCTATGGGATGCAGTAAAAGCAGTTCTAAGAGGGAAGTTTACAGCTCTACAAGCCTACCTCAAGAAATAAGAAAAATCTCAAATAAATAATCTAACCTTACACCTAATGGAACTAGAGAAAGAAGAACAAACAAAATCCAAAATTAGCGGAAAGAAAGAATTCATAAAGATCAGAGCATTAATAATGAAATAGAAACAAAGAAAGCAGTAGCAAAGATCAATAAAACTAAAAGCTGGTTCTTTGAGAAGATTAAAAAAAAAAAGATAAACCATTAGCCAGACTCATCAAGAAATAGAGGGACTTTTTTTTTTCTTAAATTCCATATAGATAGCTAGTGGGAAGCAGCCGCATAGCACAGGGAGATCAGCTCGGTGCTTTGTGACCGCCTGGAGGGGTGGGATAGGGAGGGTGGGAGGGAGGGAGACGCAAGAGGGAAGGGATGTGGGAACAGATGTATATGTATGACTGATCACTTTGTTATAAAGAAGAAACTAATAAAAATAAATAAATAAAAGAAAAAAAAGAAATAGAGGGAGAGGACTCAAATCAATAAAATTAGAAATGAAAAAGGAGAAGTTACAACAAACACTGCAAAAATACAAAGCATCCTAAGAGACTACTAAAAGCAACTCTATGCCAATAAAATGGACAACCTGGAATAAATGGACAAATTCTTAGAAAGGTATAACCTTCCACAACTGAGCCAGGAAGAAATAGAATATATGAACAGAGCAATCACAAGTAATGAAATTGAAACTGTGATTAAAAATCTTCTAATAAACAAAACTCCAGGACTGAATGGTTTTACAGGTGAATTCTATCAAACATTGAGAGAGAGATAACACCCATCCTTCTCAAACTCTTCCAAAAATTTGCAGAGGAAGGAACACTCCCAAACTCATTCTATGAGGCCACCATCACCCTGATACCAAAACCAGACAAAGAGATTATAAAAAAAGAAAATTACATACCAATATCACTGATGAATATATATGCAAAAGTCCTTAACAAAATACTAGCACACAGAATCCAACAACACATTAAAAGGATCATACACCATGATCAAGTGGGATTTATCCCAGGGATGCAAGATTTCTTCAATATACACAAATCAATCAATGTGATATACCATATTAACAAATTGAAGACTAAATACCATATGATCATCTCAATAGATGCAAAAAAATCTTTTGACAAAATTCAACACCCATTTATGATACAAACTCTCCAGAAAGTGGGCATAGAGGAAAGCTACCTCAACATAATAAAGGCCATATATGACAAACCCACAACAAACATCATTCTCAGTGCTGAAAAACTGAAAGCATTTCCTCTAAGATCAGGAACAAGAAAGGATGTCCACTCTCACTGCTATTATTCAACATAGTTTTGGAAGTCCTAGCCATGGCAATCAGAGAAGAAAAAGAAATAAAAGGAATACAAATCGGAAAAGAAGAAGTAAAACTGCCACTGTTTGCAGATGATGACATGATACTCTACATATAGAATCCTAAAGATGCCACCAGAAAACTACTAAAGCTAATCAATGAATTTGATAAAGTTGCAGGATACAAAATTAATGCACAGGAATCTCTTGCCTTCGTATACACTAATGATTAAAATCTGAAAGAGAAATTAAGGAAACACTCCCATTTAACATTGCAACAAAAAGAATAAAATACCTAGGAATAAACCTACCTAGGGAGACAAAAGACCTGTATACAGAAAACTATCAGACACTGAGGAAAGAAATTAAAGATGATACCAACAGATGGAGAGATATACCATGTTCTTGGATTGGAAGAATCAATATTGTGAAAATGACTATACTACCCAAAGCAATCTACAGATTCAATTCAATCCATATCAAATTACCAATGGCATTTTTTACAGAACTAGAACAAAAAATCTTAAAATTTGTATGGAGACACAAAAGACC
The DNA here is from genome assembly GCF_949752795.1 of Hyperoodon ampullatus. NCBI lineage: Eukaryota > Metazoa > Chordata > Mammalia > Artiodactyla > Ziphiidae > Hyperoodon > Hyperoodon ampullatus. The sequence goes on from NC_136916.1 coordinate 162,069,530, forward strand.
CCAAATAGCCAAAACAGTCTTGAGAGAAAAAAATGGAGCTGGAGGAATCAGACTCCCTGACTTCAGACTATACTACAAAGCTACAGTAGTCAAGATAATATGGTACTGGCACAGAAATAGAAACATAGATCAATGGAACAAGATAGAAAGTCCAGAGGTAAACACACACACATATGGTCAACTAATCTATGACAAAGGAGGCAAGAATATACAATGGAGAACAGATAGTCTCTTCAATAAGTGGTGCTGGCAAAACTGGACAGCTATATGTAAAAGAATGAAATTAGAACACTCCCAACACCATACACAAAAATAAACTCAAAATGGATTAGAGATCTAAATGTAAGACTGGACACTCTAAAATTCTTAGAGGAAAACATAGGAAGAGCACTCTTTGACACAAGTCACGGCAAGATCTCTTTTGATCCCCCTCCTAGAGTAATGGAAATGCAAACAAAAATAAACAAATGGGACCTAATGAAACTTCAAAGCTTTTGCACAGCAAAGGAAACCATAAACAAGACGAAAAGCCAACTCTCAGAATGGGAGAAAATATTTGCAAATGAATCAATGGACAAGAGATTAATCTCCAAAATATATAAACAGCTCATGCAGCTCAATATTTAAAAAACAAACAACCCAATTGAGAAATGGGCAGAAGACCTAAATAGACATTTCTCCAAAGAAGACATACTGATGGCCAAGAGGCACATGAAAAGCTGCTCAACATCACTAATTATTAGAGAAATGCAAATCAAAACTACAATGAGGTATAATCTCACACCAGTTAGAGTGGGATTCATCAGAAAATCTACAAACAACAAATGATGGAGAGGGTGTGGAGAAAAGGGAATCCTCTTGCACTGTTGGTGGGAATGTAAACTGATACAGCTACTATGGAGAACAGTATGGAGGTTCCTTAAAAAAACTAAAAATAGAATTACCATATGATCCAGCAATCGCATTCCTGGGCATATACCCTGAGAAAACCACAATTCGAAAAGACACATGCACCCCAATGTTCATTGCAGCACTATTTACAATAGCCAGGTCATGGAAACAACCTAATTACCCATCAACAGACAAATGGATAAAGAAGATGTGGTACATATATACAATGGAATATTACTCAGACATAAAAAGGAATTATATTGGGTCATTTGTTGAGACGTGGGTGGATCTACAGACTGTCATACAGAGTGAAGTAAGTCAGAACTAGAAAAACAAATATTGTATATTAATACATATATGTGGATTGTAGAAAAATGGTACAGATGAACCGGTTTGCAGAGCAGAAATTGAGACACAGATGAAGAGAACAAACGTATGGACACCAAGGGAGGGAAAGCAGCAGGGGGTGGGGGTGTGATGATTTGGGATTGACAGTTATACACTGATGTGTATAAAATGGATAACTAATAAGAATCTGCTGTATAAAAAAATTTTAAAAAACAGCAAAAAAAAAAAAAAAAGAAAAGAAAATATTATGAGGGGTTGTAGACTTGCCGTTTAAAAGCAAGAAAGTAAAACACTACAAGGGTATAGCTGCTTCTTTATCCATTTAAGTTTTTGTTTATTTTGTCTTTTCTTTTGGTAATGGGTTGGGGGGGTGGTATTCAGGTTGTAGTTTAACCCCCTGGATTCTGAGTGTGAGTATTTGAACCACTTTACCAGCCTTGTATCTTTTTCATTGTTGAGTACAAGAACCAGTTGCTAGTACTCTCTAGACTGCAAGCGGGTGACTCATGATAATAATACTTATAAAAAGGGAAGGAAAGAAGAAAGAAAAACAAGCAAGAAAGCTAGCACAGCTCTCACATCTGGCCCTACGGAGTTATTCTATTCTGTTTGGCTGCCAATTGAGAATCAATCTGGCATCCCACTGGCTAAATTATGAACTGCCAGAGGCAGGGTTGCTCTGCTGACTGTGCACACAACTGGTGAACAGGACTTCTTGAAGCAAAAGTAAGGTAGAAGGATTCTGGACCAACTGAAGAGGGTGTTACTCATGTCCACACATATCATCCCAAGTCTGTATGTAAATTGTCACTTCATATATCATATACAATGACAGTAGCCACACAAAATAAAGAATAAAAGAAAAGTTTTGCCACTGTGAGGTGCATATACTTCTGCTGTCTTAGTTCACCATTCTAGAATGTTATTGTGGGTTAAACATATGGTAACTCCGAAATGTGAAATAAATGAATGTATGAAGAGAAAATAGAGGACCAGTTTCTCCAACATTGCAAATGTGGGTAAAAGCACAGGGACCTCTTCCCTCAAAACAACTTTATTTAAAAAAAAAACTCATTTAAAAAAAATCTAAGAAAGAAAGTTCTTGACTTTTCAAATTTATCATGGACTCAGTGGCAGCTGTGAATATGAATTACACTGATTATGCTTGTATTGTGGTTGATCATCTACAACTCTTGGACGTATAAAACTAGGCTGGACTAATATTTGTGCGTCTTGAAGAATTCTGACTCTTGCCATGCAGCTCCCAAACAAAACCAAACCATTGCTGAGTCCCTGCTCTGAGCAGGCATTATTCCAAGCTCTAAGAAGTGAATCAGTAACAGAGTACCATTCCTGTAAAACTTACATTTAAGTAGAAGAAAATTAAAAATAAACAAAATAATTCCTCTATAGTGTGATAAAGTACTAAATATTAGGAGAAAAAGAAAACAGGAATAAGAGACTTCAGATAAGAAGTCTGGACTAGATATATCAGACTTTAGCCTTGAAACTGGGTAATATCACCAAGATGGGGTAGAAGCCATAGAAAGCAGACAGAAAATAGGTTTGAAGAATAAGATCTGGAGCTTAAAAACTGTAAGATGTAAGAGAGATGAGGAGGATCCAGCAAAAGAGATGGAGAAAGAATAAAATCAGGTGGAAACAGGAGAGTGTGATGTCCTGGAAGTCAGTGGTAAAAGTATTTATAGGTAGAGGTAGTGAGTATCTGTGTCAAAAACCATGGAGTGATCAAATGCATGAGTACAGAGGTCAAAAAGAGAACATGCTGCAGTCATATTTAACACTGCTTTGGTCACTCTGTGAGCTCAGGGAAAAAGATGAAAATATAAAAAAGAATGTGAAGCAATGGCAAATTTTTGCTGGATTTTGCACAAGAATGCACATTCTTATGGTAAACTGTCTTGCATTTCTCTCCACATGTAGGCTGGTTTATCTTGTCTCTTGCCTCTCCCTGAAATAGCATTTGCTTCTAGAATAACTTCTTTTAAGGACTGTACCCTGATACTTCCCTTCTACCTACTTGCTTAATTGTCTCTCTTGCTGGCCAGGCAATAAGGCCATTAAGAACAGGACAATGTGACATTCATGTTTGTTTACCCCAAATCTATCTGATGTCTTGAACAAAATAAGGCTTTATGGTATTTATTATTGAAAAAGGGAAGGAAAGGAGAAAGATGGTGGTGGGGAGGAGTGAAATGAGAGAGAGAGACAGAGAGAGCACGGGAATAGAGGAAGGGGCGTAGGGAAGAAGAAAAAATAGGTTTGTCCTCTAAAATTGGCATTAAGCCAGTTTACACAGCATTGGGACATCTGCAGAATTCTTCAGGGAAACAAGGAATGACACTGAGAACAGCACACATACTGAAAAACTGTCCTCATTTCCAGCAAATAACCATATGTTATCTACTTTATGAGTACCCGTGTTAACACTACAATTAGTCAAGGGTCAGTCCATGGAATCCTTTCAAAGTCCCTTTAGCACTTAGAAAAGGGAGTGTTAAATCTCAAATATGTAAGTTTACTTGGCAAAAATGTTTTGACTTTACCTTAAACTTTTTTATTACTTTTATTCTCAGAACAAAATTCAAGATCTTCTCCTGAGAAGAATTATGAAGCTGGTGGGTTTAATTAAGTTAAATAAGGATTAGAAAAGTTATTAACAATGCTCAAGAAGGAATAAAAACAAAATTCCCTCGAATAGATCTGACAAATAAACTTTCTGAAAAGAATTAATAAATAATTCTTATTTCCTCTGTATCTCATCTCCCTCAACCTACTCTCCATTTTCCTATCAAATATCCGAAGGAAGAATTTCTCTATAAAATCCAATAAACCACCTTCCCATTTTTTTCTTGTAGAAATTTAATAAGTGTCTATGCTCCTAGCCAAGGTGAGGTACTATAATAATTATTGTAATCTTACGACATCTGGAAATGTTCCCTTCAAAGCATTTATAATATCATTCATGGGATTTCTACCTAAAATGAATTTACGTGCAGGTTCCCAAGCAATGGGTATGATTGTCTAGAGAAATAGGAATAAAGTACAAATAAGACTCATAACTTTTTTATACCATCTCAGTGCTCAATTAGCAAACATCTATTGAGCATATACTTAGTTTAGCACTGTATGCTTAGTCTTTTTCTATGCAAAGGGAATAAAAAGTAGTCCAAACTTTGTGCAAGATACTATGGGTATAAATATTAATATACAGTTTATAAATCCATCATTGTCAGTTTCATAATTAACATCATCATCACAATGTCATATTTATTGATCACTTACTTTGTGTTAGACAGCACATTATGTACATTAATTCGTTTTAACCTTAACTACATCCTCAATTTATAAAATGAGTAAATTGATGCTTTGGGAGTTGGAAAGTCATGTAACCTGTAGTAGTGGAGCTGAAATTCAAATCCAGACAGTGAAACAGAGCCAGCATTCTTATTCATAATTCAACATTGCTTTCCATTGTAAAAGCTTGTGTTTTGAAGTCATACAGACCTAGTTTTAAATCCTGCCTCTATCATTTATTAATTGCTGAACCCTGGACAGAAAAGACTGTAGACTCTAATCCTAAATTTTTTTGTTTGTAAAATGAGAATTTAAAAAATCAACCTTTTGGGTTTGTATTGAGGCATATGTAAAAATTGATTAGGAAAGAGCATCCCATAGTGTCTGACACATAGGGCTTTTCAGTAAATTGTAACTATTGTCATCATCATTACTGACAGTCTGAAATCTCCTGATTGTCAAAGTGAGCTTTGTAAATGATTTCTGCTTTTTTAAAAAACATGAGTCAGTCATTCCATAATTTCAGGACTGAATTTGAAGTCATCAGATTTAATTCTCATATGCCCCAGCAATCCATTTTCATTTACTTATTCAAAACCTGGCATGTAATGTATTTATTTCATGAAGTCCTTCCTTCAGCATTAAAGTGACTAATTCCAACTACTTTCCATTTAAACTGGTTGACACATTGATTTATAATTGTTCCTGTGCAATTCCTCTGTCTAAAATTGTTTTCAACAAATAAATGTTAACAAGTCTCCCTTAGAAAAATCACATCTGGATTTTCTTAAATTGGCAAAGAGGGAAGACTCCCCAGATGAACAGGGGCTATATTATATTATATATGCATTGGAATAGAAATTTTAGGAGAAAAGAACGTGAAAATAACATACATTTTATTCTCAAAAGGGCTTACAACCTAAAATAAGGGACTAAATAAGTAAAATCAGTATTATATTGAAGGTAGTCACAGGAGATCCCAAAAGGGAAAACTTTTTGTCAGCAAGATGAGCCACTTTGCAGCAGAAAGTACCTGGATTTTAAAGTCTTGTGGGTTTGTAGTCACTCTGACATAGTTATTATTCATGATACGATATGATCTAGGGCAAGTCATTTAGCCTCTCTGAACCTATAACTTTGAAGGCCCCAAATGAAACAAGTGAAACTTCCCTCTAAGATTTATGCATTGATAAAATAAGATCAAATGAGAAGATGAATTGGAAAACATTTTGCCCACGTGGCACACCTAGCAGTACTCAAACTGTCTCAGTGTCTTCCTCTCTCCTCCTTCTAAGCAACAAAACAAAACACCCAAGGTTGCCCAATAACTACTTAAATGGGCAGATTATTGGACTTACTAAGAACTTATTCCTCTGGATTTTCTAAACTGTCTTTCAGACTTAAAAGGAACATGTAGATATTATTTAACTGAACTACAATTTGCTATCTTACCCTTAACATTTTTTGAAGCTCTTTGAAAAATGCAACCATGTGAAAAATTCATTTATATCTTCTGCAAAATCCCTGTTGAAGATATTTTCTATTATGTTCCTCAAAGTGTCTTAAATTAATACCCATCTAAAAATTTTTACAGTAAGTGATTTCATTATTTACCAAAAATAAATAAATGAGTAAATAACTGCTAGACAAATACATTGTGGAATGAAAAAATAACTTGAAACTTTGCTTTTGTTTCTTTTCTTTTAAGTTTATCATTATATTTTATTTTATTTTATTAACATCTTTATTGGAATATAACTGCTTCAGAATGGTGTGTTAGTTTCTGCTTTATAACAAAGTGAATTAGCTATACATATACTTATATCCCCATTTTTCCTCCCTCTTGTGTCTCCCTCCCACCCTCCCTATCCTAACCCTCTAGGTGGTCACAAAACACCGAGCTGATCTCCCTGTGCTATGTGGCTGCTTCCCACTAGCTATCTATTTTACATTTGGTAGTGTATATATGTCCATGCCACTCTCTCACTTCACCCCGGCTTACACTTCCTCCTCCCTGTGTCTTCAAGTCCATTTTCTATGTCTGCGTCTTTATTCCTGGCCTGCCCCTACATTCTTCAGAACGATTTTCTTTTTTTGTAGATTCCATATATATGTGTTAGCATACAGTATTCATTTTTCTCTTTCTTACTTACTTCACTCTGTATGACAGACTCTAGGTCCGTCCATGTCACTACACACAACTCATTTTCATTTCTTTTTATGGCTGAGTAATATTCCACTGTATATGTGCCACATCTTCTTTATCTACTCATCTGTTGATGGACACTAGGGTTGCTTCCATGTCCTGGCTATTGTAAATAGAGCTGCAGTGAACATTGTGGTACATGACACTTTTTGAATTATGGTTTTCTCAAGGTATATGCCCAGTAGTTGCCCATCTAAAATTAAATCCCATTTATAAATGGTTCATAGAATTCTATGCTAAGAAAGTGTCTACTTTGAAGAACTGAAATATATCTGACAGGTGAAGAAATGATTGAAATGGTAATGGTGCCACAACAGGTCCCTTACAAAGCTGGCCCTCCAAAAACAATCTTAATGATAGTTCTTGATATGGAAAATGTTTGCTTTACCAACATCTTGCAAAGACTGAAAAAGGCATCTTTATAAATCTTGATCAACATATTGATCTATAACAAATAACTGAGGTGAAACAGTGTGCTTTCCAGGCAAATACAACTTTAAGACAGTTCTAGCCTGCCTCTCACCTTCCAATCATTTGTTCCACAACTGAGGAAGTTCTAGAGTCACAAATGGATGTAAACCACCATGTTTCTTTGTTTTCCTCCTCTATTAGGAAGTTTACAAAGATTCTTTTTCATCTCTAGAAAAGATTTTTTTTCCCCTGATTTAAGTCAGAATCAAAATGCACAAGATCCCATGAATCTCTGAGCTCCCTTTCTCAAAGCAACAATCAAGTTAGTCTTTGATGGGAAAGTCTCAGAAAGCTGTTTTATTTCTTTTTCTTCTTTCTGTCCCAGTGTAGAACATGAAGCCTTTCAGGTATCACTCCCATAAATAAAAGGAAGTGTAATTTAATGCTCAACTTAAGTAATCAACTTGTTCAGCTTCCTATTATAATTACTCATTTATTTTTAAGTCTCCTAGGCTAAATAAATGAGTCCTTATGATAAGCCACCTCAAGTCTTTTTTCTTTTTTTTGTCAAGTGGAATTAAATTTAAAAATATAAAAGGAAGACAATATAAAAGATTAATAGAAGTTTAGAGTTGAAGAAAATGTAGAAGTCATCTAATATAATCTTTAACTTGATTTACGGATCCTTTCTAAAAACTCTTTGAGTTGGTTGAGGGTAAAGGTCCCCTCCATCTATTTTATTTTGTGTGCTCCCACAGAACATGAAGTTTACCAATCTACACACAATGGGTTCTCAATAAATATTTCTGACAATTGTTGAAATATATGATATATAACCGTGTTGGGCCCAACCTGTCAGTGCCTATTGGTGAATATAAATTATTTCCTGTGAGGAGTGTTCACCTTTGTAAATTCTAAATACTGCATGTTGATGCTCAAACTAAGAATGGAAACTTCTCAGAATTTACTGGATCATGGAGGGTGTAACTCAAGAACAGTAATGTTACTTTAATGTAGCAGTCTGGGCACTAATATGATATATTTCTGCTATTAAATTTTAAGAAGTTTTAGGAGAAAAGGTTTTAGCACTGGGTACAAGACATTTTACAACATCTGGTTTGGCATTTCAAGAAATATTCCCCAGAAAGTCCTGCAGTCCACTCATGAAAAATGAGAGAAAAATATCTGGTTTTTCTCTGACCTCTATTAAATAAGAAGTTTCATGTAAGGCTAAACTTGCCTGTCTCTGGGTCAACTTTCTAAAAGCAAAATGCAGAGAAGAATGTAAAAGAAAATGAGGGAAATGGAATGGGGTTTAAAGAAATAAAATTGAAAAGACTGCCTTCACGAGGAGCTTTTCACTACAAAATAATAGAAATAATATAATTATTCCAGTCCATGTACAATACCTGTTCTCTGAAACAGCACAGCCCATGATAAACAGAAAAATCTCCACAGAGCCTTAAAACAGAGACATGAACCCTTCCCTTGCAAGTATGATAAAATGGGATATTCTCACATGAAGAGAACAGAGGTGGTCATTGACCTGTTACAACTTCAATACCATGTATAAGACCTTAGCTCCTTGACAACTAAATTTTCACTAGAGCAATATTTGCATTACTAAGGTGCTTAGCAAAAAGTAAATACTAAATAAACTTTTGTGACTGAATTGATGGAATATTCATTTGTTTTCATTATCATTGAGTCTTGTTTGTTTCTTTATCTCCTTTTTGCTCCAGTGAAAATAGCAAAATACTAGACAGACCCTCATTCTAAGATTTTCCTTAGGATCTGGATTGAGGACTCTTATAGAATTAAATGTATCAATAATTTGCAGTGCTTTGCTACTGAGAAGCAGCACAGAATAGTGGTTAATTCCATGAGTCCAGAATTGTATGATTGCTAGAGTTAACTGAGGTAGCCCTTTGAACTGCATACTCTAAATATGTTGTATACTCTTTCTGCTTTATGAAATAATTTTGGAAAAAAAAGGAGTTGACTTTGATTACATGTGGTACTGTAAAAATTATAATCTCTGGGTGTTTCTTGTCAGTCCTCAATCCCAAAACAAAATATCAATCAATACTTTTTCTACTGGGTATATTTCAGTGATTACACTGGTATAATGTTAGATATTCAAAGAAGGAGTTTAAACATCTGAGGTAAGGTTAAACTTCCACCTTTTTCATGCATTCAGTTTCCTCATTTGTAAAATGGGCAACATTTATTCTGCAAACCACACAGGGTAATTTTTCAGATTGAAGTAGATTGTACATGTGAAGTCACTCTGAAAACATAAAATGTCTTATGCATAGAGATTTCTATTATTCATCAAAATAAACTGGTCAATAGATGTAATTTCATTAATTTGTATTCATACATATTTCGCCTTATCCAAATTAGATAGTTCACGAGGACTGCTTTCTTGTCTTTTAATTCTCTCAACAACATAGCTTTTATTGATTAATTAGTATATGAAATGGAGGATGGTATTGTGCAAATTATATGTGCTCTAAGGTATTAAATGCATATGAAATAGCTGCAAAGAAAGAAAATTTAGAAAATTATATACTATATAAATAGAAAAATGGATGAAATAGATTACATGGATATGGCAAGATATGCACCCTATACTGTAAATTATACAGAGTGGAGTCCCTTTCATATAAGTACATATCCACATGAAAAGCTCTGGAAGACTAGAGACCAAATTTCACTAGTGATTATTTTTAGTTTTGGTTATGGAGGATTTTACTGTGCATAGAAAACAAAATTATAGCCCAATTTCTTTCTATAATTAGCCTGTACTATAATCAGAATAAAGACTCTAAACTATACAAAATATGTGTTCCATAAATACACTTGTAAGAACTTTTTAAACTGTAAAATCTTTTGTTCGAGGATAAGAGGAGTCCACTATGAAAAAAGATGGGGGCAGGACTGCTCTGTTTTAAGTGAAGTTGAGAATTCTGGATCTTTGATCAATGATTTAACTTTTGCCTCTGCATTTCAGAGGAAACCTGGTCTCTAGTCTCTGAGTAATGCAGTTGGAAACCATCAAACCGAGTTCTCCCAGACAGCATAATGGACTCCTTGCATAATAGTTCCCTAGAAGAAAACTGAAGATCAATCTTGTTCAACATTACTTTGACTATTAAAACAATAGATAACAGGCTTCCCTGGTGGCGCAGTGGTTGAGAGTCCACCTGCTGATTCAGGGAACGTGGGTTCGTGCCCCGGTCCGGGAAAATCCCACATGCCACGGAGCGGCTGGTCCCGTGAACCATAGTCGCTGAGCCTGCGCGTCCGGAGCCTGTGCTCCACAATGGGAGAGGCCGCAACAGTGAGAGGCCTGCGTACCACAAAAAGATAAATAAATAAAAATAAATAAATAAATAATAATAGATAACAACAATATAAAGTTATGTTCAAAATTCAGATATGTGAGAATTATATGTCATAGTTGTATGACCTTTTGAAATTAAAAAAAAAAAACTTTCACATCCATAATTATAAGTTAATATGTTGTAGGCCCAACTTCATTATGAAATATCCAGGTAACTGGATTCATGTTGCTAGGAATGCCTAAAATGAGAAGTGAGGTACCGGATGGACTGCAAAATATTTAAAATCCTTTCTGTACCTAATAGTCTTATTTACTTTCCCTCATGGGAAGTGGCATCTCTCAGTTGCCCATTATCTTGACTTTTCTTCCCACATGCTTCCAAACTTTTCTCAGTAGAAGAGCCCAGTAGCTCAACTCTTTGCAATCAACATTAAAAGAAAGGTGATTCAAGGGCAGATATTTACCACACATTTTGACTTTAATTCCTTTCATTTTCTGCAACTTTTTAGTGAAGTATATGGAAAACCCACTCACAGCATTAGCACACCACCTTGTACCCGACAGTCATACAACATTTTAACATGAATATTTTATAGACTAGTATAAATATTCTTTTCTGAACAAAATGAATTCAGACTAAATGATTCCAAAGAGGAGTCACAATTCGAAAAATTACACTTTTACTTTGACTACTAATGTTGAAAATTTATTTGTCATTCTGTAAAAAACAGAAGCTGGTTTTATAATGGTAGGTTGGATGGATTTTTTTCAGATTTGGATTTATGCATGATCATTATTGGCACTGAATCTGATTTGTTGCCAAAACACGTGCTGACTTAGTATACAATGTTCTTGGTCATATTTGTATCCAAAACAAAACAGCAAAAACAAAAAACAATAAAATGAAGAATTGTCTTTTTTTTTCTGTTGCCTCCTTGCTAAAATAATAAGCAAGGAGGCAACAGAAATTTAAAAAATTTAAATTTTTAAATAAAATTTAAAATTACATAATTTGTTTTAAGGTTTATTGCCAATGCAACCATAAGTGTCTCTTTATCTCACCCAACTGGTCTCACCTTACTTCAACATGCTGAATATTTCCTGCAATCTGTTTTATTTATCATGTTCAATTGGCAAATGAGATGACAAATTAGTTTATGCATTAATTACTTTTCCATCTGTGTTCCCTTTTAGAGAAGCAAGAACAGCAATGGCAGGTAATTAAGACAAACTATGGCCCATTACCGCTCCATTACTTGGTTCTCTTTCTAATCCACATGTTCCTTGTTGCCAGATACGTACTGGAGAACCACACCTTGAGACTGATTTAACTAAGTCCTGAGCAAGTAAACCTTTACTCTGATTCTCAGTCCCAGTTTATTTTAAACACATGATTGTTATATATAGATATAGCTATATGTATAGATAGTTATTAAGCAATAAAAGTTTATTATATAATATATAAGCAATATATATAAAAGAGCAATATAATTATATGTATATAATTATATATTATATGTACATATTTTATTGCTTATTTTAATAGTTTTTCTTTGAGAAAAATACCTTTCAGATTAAAATTAAAGTATAGATTTTGATTTTAGTAAACAAAGCTGTTTATAATAATCTATAGTTTCTTTGGTCTAAATTCAAGATGTTCATTTTTCTAAGAAGCATTGTGTGAATGTGTGCAGATGTGGGTGTGTGTATGGCTGTGTTTGTACAGAGACAGAGAACTAGCTCAGGTGAATTAATTTTTTATTCATTAATTTCCCCTCTTATAAAAACAAGAAAACACTAATGCACATCCATTGTAAACTCTATAATAAGAAAGTTTTAAGTTATCAGTGAAAGTTCTCTTCGACACTCCTCTGTTCACATACCTGCTTAAATGTGATAAGTACCTTCCAGAACTTTTTGTTTTATCTAGTGAGATGATAGATAAGTAGAGAGAGAGACAGGCACATACATACATCTCTAAATATACATATATGTTCATGTTATTGTTAAAACCTAGTTAAATTGCCAAAGACCACTGGGAGTAATCTATATTCTTACAAAATCGATTTTCTTGACTCAAGGAATCAAGAGCAGACACCCCAGAGGAACAACAGGATGCTCCTGACAAGGAGAGGAGGGAAGTATCTAGTGTATGGTTTGGCACCCACTGAAGGTCCTTGAGGGGGACCTAATGAAAGCTGGGATCAGCTCTGGACTTGTGCTTCTCAGGTGGGGTTAGAAGAAGTGGGATGTACTAGGGACTGGAAGCCATGGAGAGGCAGGATGGTTGGCTATTGGCTGTCTTCCTAGAGAGGGATATATTAAAGCAGGACTGAGGCCATCGCTGAAAAGAACAGCAGTCACTAGAAGGTGGGGGGGGTGTCTCTGGGACATTTTCCAGCCATTGCATGACCTTGGGAGAAACAACATTTCCTGGTAACTCAGCTTGATTAATGTCAGGACTGTTTTGTTTTATTTCATCCAAGCAGATTTTCACCACTCTTTCCCAGATTTTTAATCTTATGAGATATATACTTTATATATATAAACTATACTCTATGCAGTTTTGCTTTCCAAAATAGGAAATTAGGTCATATTATTTTGTGCAATTTACTTTTTATGATTAGCAATCTGAATTCACTCTTCTAAGTCAGTATATAAACTTCTGTGGTTGTTATTTTTAATGGCTATATAATATTCAGGTGTAATTTAACCAGTCCTCCATGTTATATTTCCATCAGGTACTTACTATTTTAAATCACTTAGATATATAGATATAATTATTATTATATATAGTATGCACACAACACAAATACATATACATATGTCCTTAAACATTTCAGTAAGTATTGTTATATATTTCTAGAAACAAATTTCTAAATGAAAGGATAGATATATTTAAAATTTTGATTATGATTACCCTCTAAAAGTGTGGTAGCCATAAAACTCCCAGAGGCTACGTATGGGAGTGACACTTTCTCCACATGCTTATCAATATTAGATTTTATAAATTCTTTAATTTTGCAATATAATAGGTGGAGTTGGTATTTTATTATTATAATTTGAATTGTTGATTATTAAGAAGCTCAGCATCTTTTCATGTTTATTGTGCAACATTTACATGTTTTCTTTGGTCACTTGCCTTTTGTATCTCATTGAAGAAACTTGACTTTCATAGATATAGCTCCAGTAGCCTCATTATTACTTGAGCACTAGGGAAGTATAAACGTTCAAGTAAGAGCAGTGGTCCCCAACCGTTTTGGCACCAGGGACCTGTTTCACGGAAGAGAATTCTTCCACGGACAGTGGAGTGGGGGAGGGATGGTTCAGGCAGTAATGTGACTGATGGGGAGTGATGGGGAGCAGCAGATGAAGCTTTGCTTGTTTGCCTGCTGCTCACCTCCTGCTGTGCAGCCTGTCCTGGGGTTGGTGGGGGAGTGCTGGGGACCCCTGAGTAAGAGGACCTCAAGTCAAATACTGAAACTCTGCTTCTGGGGTTTGTCTTTCACTGACCATAATGCAGGAGCAAGTTCACTACCTATGACCAATGCCAGGAGCCACTGTTCTAGGCTGGATTTCACCACTGACTCGGTACAAATTCAGTTCTTCAACTGCACAGTGAACTGGATACAAATTGTCTTTATATAACAGAAAACCTTATGATAATATTAGGAATGTGAATTGTTTTGGTGATGAAAAGTTTTAATTATTGTAGAGTCTATTTAGTGTACTATTGTCCCTGGTCCCATCCTACACACTTAATAGGAAGTTCTAAAGATCTCAAACCAAGGCCATTTTATATAAATGGTGTTAGAAATTATATGGTTTTAGAAACCATAAGAAACTTCTTCCATTTGTTGATTCATATCAAAGCATCTAAAACACTCAGACATATGTAATAGGTACCCTCCAAACAGATATAAATTAAACAAAATCTTCTCCTTCCCAGAAGTAAAAATCTTTCCCTTATAAACCTTATGATTGATTGAGAATAATTATTGTCAGATAGTTTCCACCTCATTAATTCCCCATCTATTTTTCAAATCTCATCTAAAACCAGCTCTTAGCATATAACTTATTACTCTTAATTTAAATTTCCCTCAAATAATATATTTCACTTAACTTGTGACTGAGTGTTTTATTTAGTCCAGATTTATTGAACTCAGTAAATAATAAATACTATTGTACAATAAAATGTAGCTCCACTCATTATTTTGGAATTCAATGTGTCTGCCATTTCAGACTATATATGTGCAACTTCCTTCAAAACATTCTGTTTCAAGACTTTGCTTTCCATTGGTCTGTTATCTCATTTAAAAGTTAGATGACCATTTTAAGTGTGAGGTAGCTAGATGTCAATTAATTTAACAGTTTTAATTGATTATTAACTGCATTGATAAAAGGGAGAGATATCATAGAGGATATAGAATATTTACTCTCAAAGAGCCTGCACTCTAAATGACAAGATACTAAACTAAGGATAATTAGAAGTTAAATATTAAAATAAGGGCATTCACTGAAGTAATGTGGTGGCAACTTAGCACAATTGATCAAAAGTAGAAGGAGATGGATGTGATCTGGCAGAATTAGGGAGGGAGACATAGTTTACCAGTGTTGAACCTTGAGTAGAAGGGCATCAAAGGAGCAAAATATATGAGGCATTCATTGATGTGAAAAGTGAGGGTTAACTTGAAGCATATTTATTGAAGTCAAGTAATTGACACTGTGGTCTAATAGAAAAAGAATATCACTGGAGTTAGGCAAACATGGGGTCAAACCAAGGATTCTTCTCTTATTAGCTATATGATATGAAAAAAAAAACATTTTAGCATTTTTAATCACAGTTTTTCTCATGTGACAAAAAAAGGGATTTAAAACACATATTTGGATGTGGAGATCTCACATTGTGGATGGGAACATAAATTAGCAGAGTCACTTCAGAAAACCTTCTGGTAAATGGTTTAGGAGACCCCTCAAAAGAATGCCCTTGGCTTTTTTTTTGGCCTTTTCTGTATTTTTTTTTCCTTTTTAAATCTACTAAAACTGAGTATATATGTATCACCTGAACTAGATATTTTTCTCACGGTTTACACTCAAAAGAAACGCTTCTATATGTTCATCTAGAGATGCATACAACAATGACACATACAAGTACTATTCATAAGAGCTAAAAACTGGTATCATGTGAAATATAATTAGCAGTAAAATCGGTAACTAAATTTTGGTAGATTCCTACAATGGACTATTACACAGAAATGAGAATGAATGAACTCTCTCATATGCAACAATATGCCAAATCACGGATTAATCTCAGAAAGACAGCATTCAACAAGAGAAGCCAGATGTAAAAATACATACAATTTGAAACCATCAAGGTAAATTTTGAAAGTAGACTGGAGACATGAGAATCTTCCAAAATCCAAGTACAGTTCTGTTCCCTGCTCTGGGTGCTGGTAACATGTATGTGTTCACCTTGTGAAAAATCATTAAACTACACTTAATGATCATGCACATTTCAAGCTGTATACTACACTTCAATAAAATTTATATTAATTTTTTTATATCTATATCAATTCTGTAAATTTGTAGGAAGCATTTTAGCTATGCCATTGTTTTTCTATGTCTTTCCTATAGGATATGTGAAGAGGACAGGCTCAGTTAGAGGAAAACAATTTGGCAAATCCTTGAAAACTAAACCATCTTAGGCGTTTGTTCCATTGAGATAAAGAATTATGTTCACACCAAAACCTGTATGAAATGTTTGTAGTAGCTTATTCATAAGGGTCCAAAACAGCAAACAGAGACAAATCTAGCTGTCTTTCAATGGGTGAATATTTAAACAAGCAGTTGTGCATCCATACCATGAAATTCTACCCAGCAATAAAAAGGAAGGGAATATTGATATACACAACAACCTGGATGAATCTCAAGGGAATTATATGCTAATTGGGGGGAAGCCAATCTCAAAAGGTCACATATGATAAGAATCTATTTATGTAACATCCTTGATATGATAAATTATAGAATTAACAGATTAGTGGTTTCCAGGAGTTAGAGATGTGGTGTGGGGGTCAGAATGAGGGAGAATGTGGTAATAAAAGGTTAACATGAGGGATCCTTGGAATGACAGAACTGTTCTGTACTTGATGATGGTGGTAGATTCATGAACCTCTACAGGTGTTAAAATTGCATAGAACTAAATACACACAAATGACTACAAGTAAAACAGATAAAAATCTGTGTAAGATCAGAGGATTTTATCAAAGCAGCCATGCTGGCTGTGCTCTTACACTATAGTCTTACAAGATGTTACCATTGAGGGAAACTAGATAAAAGGTACTTGAGATCTCTCTGTATTCTTTCTTACAACAGCCTGTGGATTGACAATTTTCTCAAAGTAAAAGTTTAATTACATGTTTTGATAGCAAAAGGGTGACCCCAAACTTGACAGTATGCTAATATTGCAGAGACCCTCCAAAATATTTTCAATGGGCAAGATCCTTCATTTAACCCAAGTCTATAAATGGGTAACCAATGAAGACATTAGGAAATATATAAACATGATTTTTTTAAATGGTATTTGTAATACTTATATAATGACTCCCCTTATGGAAATACCAGAATTAACCAGTTTTATATTTCTAGAATTATAGCGACTAAAAAGTTTTTCAAAAAAAAAAAAAAATGTTCCCCATTCCATGAGTGTGGGCTGCACAGAGTGACTTCCTTCTAGAGTACAGCAAATTAAAGGAGTAAAATGTATAGAAAGTGGAGGAACCTGACAAACACCACCTCAGCCAGGAGATCGAGGGCGACATGAATAGTGATGAGTCACAGTATCTAGACTTGATATGATGAGGTGAAAATGACGCTTCACCTAGGTGGTCTTCCTCCCCTAACCCGTAAACTCATTATAATCATTACAAAACCATCACACGAATCCAGTGGAACTTCTTTCCACAAAATAACTGACCAGTCCTTCTCAAAACTATCCGGGTCATCAAAAAGCAGGGCAAGTCTAAAAAATTATCAGAGCTAACAGAAGCCTGAGCAGACAGGACAACTAAATGTGCCATAAAAATGGCTAGAAAGAATATCACTTGGTCTTAAGCTTTGAACTTTTTACATCTCTTGATACATATTAAGAATACATTTTCCGAAAGTTTATGCTTCCTACAATTGTCCTTCCATTAAATTGTATAAGTGCATTAATCATCACACTTATAATGCATATTTTCTTTAGAAATAACAGCAAAAAGCTATTCTACTCTATTTCATTAGCAAAAGAAACAAAAGTCTCAATTTAATTATTGTGTCTTCTCTTATCAGTCAGGGTAGCCCTGTATTAAAATACCTCTTGGACATTTGTTTTTTATAATCTGTGAAACCTTGTTTCTTTTCTTTTTCTCAAGATTTTATCTTTTGTTTTAAAATCTCTCCAAACATATTAAGGCTATTAACTCTTTGTTTCTTTTGTCAAAAAATTTTCCATATTTAACTTCTAAACGCATTTGGTTCTTTCTGAAGCAAAACAATCTTAAATTTATATATGAGGTAATTTATAGAACTTTTGTTTTGTTCCCACAAAGCCAAACCTCATCCTTAAATTGGGTAAATTTCCACCTATCTTGTATTAGTTGCTTTGGTTTCATTTATTACATTTTTTCTGCAATTTAGGTATATTTGTGTACAGTTATGGAACTTGTAATTAAAGGAGTTAGCAACTTAGAGTGTTATTTTTGAACAATGCTCTGCTTTCCTGCTGAATCTGCCTCCTGGTTTGTTACATAGTAAGTTCATATGGTTGTTTATTTTGTGAATATTTTAATTTGTAGTCCTGTGGGGGGTTTTGTTTCCAACACTGAAATGCTTTAAATGTTATAGTTTCATTATAAATGTATAAAACTGATTATAAATAGTGTAATTGAATAATTACTAGTTGTTACACCTAAAAATGTTTCTCTGTAACCAGTAATTATTTTTCTAATCACAACTTTACATTGTCAGGTTCAAATAAAGTTACATTATATGATTTTACTAAATTTGCATAAAATCTAAAAACAGAAAAACTGGCTTGTCATGTTCAATTCTCCCATCTGTGAACTTGGTATTTCTCTTCATTTTTAAAACTTCTTTTACATCTCTCAGCAAATATATTCAGATTGGTTCAGTTCAGAAGAGTTCTTGTTATGATGACTTGCAAGCATTTTGTTGTTGCTCCTGTTATGAATGGAAATTTTTCCCACATATGTTGACTAACTGACTTGGTTACACAAAACATCTATCAAGTTTTGTACCTTTATTATTTACATAGATACAACTGAATTTATATCTTACTTCCAATAGTTTGATTCTCTTGGATTTTCCAGGAAGAAATTCTTGTCGTATACAAATACTGATAATTTTGTATTTTCCCTGATATTAACCATAAATATTATTTCAATTTATTGCTTTATTGCTAGACAGTCCATAAAAATATTGAATAACTGTGGGTATCCTTTGTTTGATTTTAATGGGATTGCTGCTATATTTTCAAAATTATGAATGATCTTGTATGTTGACTTTAATCATTATATTGAAATGCTTTCTACCTTTTTCTCTGTCCTGGAAAAAATGGTGAAGTATGGGAGTCCCATGTAACATCAAACGTTGAAAGAATGTGTCTCTAAAACTACTAATCTAGTGCTACCAAAAGGCTTATAGTTCCTTGATCAGGTTTACCTGCCTCAGTGCCTTCGTTCGGCATTTTTCTTCTGCCTAGGATCTTCTTCCCTGGTTAGTTCCTGTACTTCCTTCAAAGCTAACCTCTGCATTACCTCCTCCAAAAAGCCTTCAAAGATGGTTGTTTCCTCACCCAGTCTGAGACTAGAGCACTTCCTGCATGGGCTGAAACACCTTATAAATAGATCTAACAGTGCCATTAGCACATAAATCTGAAATTGTCTGCCCATCTGCTCCTAAACCATAGCCTCTTCAAGGGAAAGCGCTTCATATTATTGAGCTACAGATTCCCAGGGACAAAAATAGTGCCTGGCAAAAGATTTTTTAATTGTTTCTAGAGCAAAATGTTATCCTTATGATAATATGTTAGAATTCTGATGGTCAGTCATAGATATTATGTTCCACTTGGCATGTATTTCCATTTTAGTAATTATAATTTACCCCTTTTTATATAGCTTATATACCAAGTTCTCACATTAATGGGAGAAATTTCTCTTATTTTAATACTTATAACACGCTAAAGGCTTTGGAGGGCTTCCCTGGTGGCACAGTGTTTGAGAGTCCACCTGCTGATGCAGGGGACATGGGTTCGTTCCCCAGTCTGGGAAGATCCCACATGCCGTGGAGAGGCTGGGCCCGTGAGCCATGGCCGCTGAACCTGTGCGTCCGGAACCTGTGCTCCACAACAGGGGAGGCCACATCAGTGAGAGGCCCGCGTATCGCAAAAAAAAAAAAAAGCTTTGGAAAAATAATCAAACCCTCATGACAAAGCAATAAAGCAAATACTATGACATTTTTTTTTTAGATTCCACATATAAGTGAGATCATACAGATCATGCAGTGAATCATCTATCTCTGTATGATTTATTCCACTTAGCATAATGCCCTTAAGGTCCATCATGCTGTCACACATGGCAGGATTTCTTTCCTTTTTATGGCTAACATTCCATTGTATGTAAGTGTGAGTGTGTGTGTGTGTGTGTGTGTATCACATCTTTAACAATTCATCTACTGATAGGCACTTAGGTTGCTTCCATACTTTGGCTATTGTAAACAATGCTGCAATGAACATAAGGATGCATATATCTTTTCTAATTAGTGCTTTTGTTTTCTTCAGATAAATACTCAGGAGTAGAATTGCTGGATCATATAGAAATTCTAGTTTCAGCTTTTTGAGGAAACTCCATACTGTTTTCCACAGTGGCTGCACCAATTTGCATTCCCACCAACAGAACATAAGGGTTTTGTTTTCTCCACATCTTCACCAACACTTGTTATTTGTTGTCTTTTTGATGTTGTCTACAGTTTTGATATGTGTGAGGTGGTATCTCATTGTGGTTTTGGTTTGCATTTTCCTGATGATTACTAGTGATAAGCACCTTTTTATATACATGTTGATCATCTGTATTTCTTCTTGGAAAAATGTCTATTCAGATCTTCTGCCCATTTTTTAATAGGATTCTTTTTGCTGTTGATAAACTATGATTTTGGTTTTATAGATAAGGAAACAGGGCTCAGAACGTCTTTGTGAATTAGAAAGCTTAGAGTTAAATCCAGGGTTTCTTCTGACTTCAAAGCTTGGTCTTGGAACCTCTCTGTTGTACACTCGTCCACTCTAGTAAATTTTACTACAACCAAAAGACTGTTTGGGCTTCACAGTATAAGCGAGACCAGAGATGACACTTCCATAGTGGAGTCTAGAGAAAACTTCTTTAGTCCTTGGAATGTGAGAATTCACAAATCATAGGCAAAAACATTCATGTTAAAGATATTCTTTGGGTTTGTCTAGAAATATCTACTGGACTCCAAGCAAAAAGCTAAGATAACACTAAATCAGTTTCATTTTTGAGCTTTACCACACAAAAGACTTTCATTTATGAGGCTAAACTATTGGTTTAAATTGTTTAAAGGATTTTCTATTTTTAAATTATCTCTTTTAATCTTAAATACATGCACGACTATTGGAATAAACTTAATTCAACTGTTTTTCCAAAGCCTACACTACAAAATTCTTATTAGATATTTTAAAACCACTATTCCAACTCTGAGAGATCCCAGATTTGTTGTGGTCACTCAGAATTGACATGATATTGGAGTTTGGGACTGTGTCACACAAAGGAAACTTGTCCCCTCAAGCAACCATGCTCCGCTTTGTATCTAAATTCCCAGCAGGAATGAAATTTTCTTTTTTTCAGCTGATCTTCATATTTCGGTATTCATAATTTAATCTCATATCTTCTCTGTAACGTAATTACTTTTGAGGCAAATTGAATTTTCTCCAGTCAGTTAACTTAAAAATCCTGAAATAACCATTATTTTCCAAATTTGTTTGATTTTTCCATTTTAAATTTGCTACTGAATAATATTTTCTAACTCCTCTAGCACCTCCTCAGCACTGGCAGAACTTTGTTAAAATTTTAAATCTTTGCTCAATTATTTTATGTCACCTCCTCTTTGTTAAAAAATGAACATAATACTGTTCTTGAGGCCATTTCACATCATTTTACCTCTAAATCTTCTTCTGTTTTACATGTGTTACCTTTCTTACACTTCACTTCTATACTCAGACTGCTTCTAATATCCTATCTACTTAGTTATTACCCTTGACCTGGCAGACAGTCCTCATAGGAACAAAAAGTTATGTCCTGCTGGATCAGATTCATATTCAATGCCAACCAGCTTTGTCTCTCTTAGTGGAGCTATCTGATAATGTTTAGCTTGGGGAAAACAAGGCTCAGCGAACGCAGGGTATCTTTAAATATGTAAAAGACTGTCGTACAATAGATAAAATAGGCTCATTCCATGATTCTGGAGCTGATCAAGATGCAATTTAGAGGGAAGCCATTTTTTTTTGATAATATGGAAGAACAATATGAGCTGTAAAAATGCAATGTGTTGCCTCTGGAAATACAATTTCCCCTCACTGATGTTTTCAGCCCACTTGGAAAGACTACTTTTCAGAGACCTTTGTATTTAAGGAACAGATGAGTCTGAACAAGGCTTCTGCCCATCTCTTGTTTCTGCCTGTCTGTGTTTCGCTCTCATTTTCTCTAACTGCCGATCAGATCTTCTCAGCTGTAGGGAGTATGGCTGCTGCAAGCCCAGGCATAATGATCCAGTGGAGAAAGTCTTTCCTTTTTCCCAGTGTCCATATTTCTTCCAGGTAAAGATATCAAGCCCTGCTTGGCTCTTGAGCTCACTTCTTGAACTAATTGTTATCGACGGTAGATAGGGTGGTTAGTACAGTTGGCTGAGACCAGTTCCATACATTCAGCTGCTCAGGAGGGAGTGAGGCAGTGATTAAGAGGCCCCTAGGAGCATGACTCATGGAAGAAGGATGCCAGGCAGATGAAAACAACATAGACCAAAACAGAGAGAGCAGAATCATATCATGTCCACACATATCTGAAAGACTAGCATTAAAAATAATTTCTCCTTAAGAACTGTCAAATACTGAGTTGTTCTTTGGGACACCAATAATTCAGAAACACTATTAGCATCTGATTTGAAATAATTATAATATTGCCTAAAACATTTCAGGTCTGAGAATGAATTCCCATCTCTGTTTCACCTGAACTCCTTTTATAAGTGCTTTCCAGTTTGTACTGCTCTGTGTGCCATATACCTGCAGGATATAGACCAAAGTCTGAGTGCCTTTCTCTACAACTCTGAGCTTCTGCTTTGTTCACATCCATTGACACTGGGCCAAATTAGGGAAAACAATATACAAGCCATCTGACTATTTTTGTTTGCTCCACTAGGAAATACAGCACTTTACTTTCAAATGAACAAATGATTAATCAAGATGTGACACTACTTGTAATAGTTTAGGGCTTTGGCTGACATTTAACAGATTGAGAATTGGAATATGACACAGTGTAAGAAAGCTTGACTTGGAGGTTCCAGGGTTTCTGGTAAGTGACCAGGTTGAAAGCAGGACGAAGTGGTTGAGAAAGCTCAAAAGACAACTGGGAGGAGTATTCAGCATAGCAGTTCTGGACTTGAGAGGTTTTTTTGTTTTGTTTTGTTTTGTTTGTTTTTTTAACAGACTGTTAAAGGGGAACATTTTTGAAGAAAGTTCCAATTAGCTTTTGCTGAAAAGTGCCAAAATTTATATTTAAGGCGTACAAGAGAGCTATCAAAGTTGTTAATAGTTTCAAAGTTATCAAAGAAATATTAGCCATGTGGAATGGGGGGTGGATTACTTTATTTTAATGGTTGATAATGGTGTCAATAAAATATGGGAAGTTTTGTGAATGTAAAATCCAGTTACACAAGAAACATAATTTGTTTACTGTTTTTGGATCCATTTCCTAGTTAAAAACAACTGTTAATCCATTAAAAAATATCTTTTACTTGGCAACTGAGAAATACATAAACCTTCTTAGGTTCTTTTTCTTGCCATTCACTAATAGTTTTATACTCCTGCATTAAAAATTTTTTTTCTTACATATACACGTATCTATTCTTTTTCAAATTCTTTTCCCATTTAGGTTATTACAGAATATTGAGCAGGGTTACCTGTGCTATACAGCAGGTCCTTGTTGTTTATCTATTTTAAATACAGCAGTGTGTACATGTCAATTCCAAATGTGTGTTGGAAGTGGGGGGGATGGAGTAAATATGATGTCTATGGAGATTAGAATTATTATTTATTTCTTTAACTAAAAAATGTCCCAATAATATTTTATTCTTAAAGAAAGGCAGAAATAGTATGGCCCAATTATGATTTTGGTGGAAAGGTTTTGTATCGTTATTTTAGAAGGCACATAAAAAATCATCTAGGACTCTGTCTATATAAGCAATATTTTTGCACAATTCTATTTTTCAAAGTAATAGACTCAGTATCCTTCAGGTACTTTGAGATTCCCACAGGGGCTTCAGAGTTCCACTTTCTCATAGGGGTGAGCCTCTCAAAATGATTTTACAATGCTTTCAAGAGAAGGCTTTACACAGACCCTTATAAGTGCTTGTCTCTTGCTATTTGTATTGATCTGACCTGAGTTACCCAAGTCTTCACCCTTTTATTGCAGGGTAATGTGGAAGTCTCTGGAGGTGTGGCTTTTGTTGGGTTTAAGACATAATTCATACTAAAGCTTCCAAATATAGTTTCAGCAATCCTAGGGTTTTGTTCTACCAGCATGCATGAGAAGAAAAGCTTGATTCACAGCCTCTGAAATGTGGAGGGCTCAGGGTAACAGAATGGTTCATGCCAGACCCTCTGGCCTGTAGCTGACCTTAGTTTAAGCAAACAGATTATGTATAACCCGTGGCATAATATTTGTGACTGGACAATGATGGGATGTTCTATACTCTTTTATTTAAAATTCCATATAATATTAAAAAGTTTGGTAAGGAATCATAAAGTCACCCTTAATTGGAAATTCCTGAAAAGCTGAAGATTCCTAATATTTAGTCACAAACTAAATTTACCTGAACATTTTGTTATAATTGAAAGTACTGCACACACTGAATTCAGAGCCTTCCTAGTATGCTAGGGTAACTACAGATATAGACACACACACACACACACACACAATTTTACAGTATCTACTTTTTTCTCTCTGGTCTTTTCTGTTCAACATCATATTTGTGAACGTTATCCATATTACTACATGTAGTTTATTCTTTTTGCTACATACTATTCCATTTTGTGCAAATATACTGAAACATACTTATCCCATCTACTGTTGATGAGTATTTGGGGAGTGTACAGCTGGTGCTGCTGGTGCATTTTTTTGGTGAGCATCTGTTCACATTTCTGTTGGGTGTCTCTTTAGGAATGGTGTTGCTGGGTTTTAGGATGAGCATATGTTCAGCATTGGTAGATCTTATGTCAACAGTCCACTCAGACCAGGCAAACTTACATATTAGGTGGTGTAGCAGAATTCCCAGGTGCCTAAATTATTGCTGCTCAATCTCCTCACCGATTTAATAGCTGCAAGCCGTAATCCCAAAGATTACAGGAAAAAAAAAATGTTATCTCTCTGGGCTTTCCATTTCTGTGTCATAGAGGGCTGAGACACAGAAGCCAATGGATTACTGCATTTATTTGAAGGTAATTAGACACTGATCTCACAGGTTTATGCAGGAATATTGCCAACTTTAGACCTTTCACCTTCCTTAACTAATTTCATTTATTTTTTTTTCTTTTTCCCAATTGCTGTAAAAATTCAAAATGTATGTAAATACAATTCATTGTAGAAAACCAGAAACTATAGACAAAATAAAAGAGACCATTTAAACACTGTGAATTTTTCAATTTACATGTTTAAGTAGCTATTTTGAAACCCTTAAATGGCCAAGGGATCTCCTTTGCCCCCAAATATACTCCTTACTCCTCAGCACAGATCATGACTAGATCTCTGCCTCAGTGCTTTTCATTCCTGCCCTCATTCTCTGTGAACCACTTCTATGTCTAGGAATATACCAGGCTTTTCCTATTCTGAGTCTTGGACACCACCCTTTCTTGTTCCCTTCTTTTGAGAGAGTATTATGGGTCTCATTGTACAAGACAGAATAGAATTAGAGAGGTTAAGGGACAAGCAAATGTCACACAGAAGGGCCAAGTTCAAACCCACGTCTCTCTCCTTTCATGCTGAGTTATTTAACCATTCCACTCTATTAACCTTCCTTTTCTTGGTAAAGGTTTCCCAGGTCTCCCAAAACTGGGTAAGGGATTTTTCCCTTTGTGTTCCAATAACTACCTCTGCACATACTAACGTATTTCATTTGCTTGCTTAAGGTGTTACCCCAATGGATTTTAAGATACCTGAGGGTAAAGACTGTCTTCTTCACTATTATATCTAGAATAGCTCCAGGTAAGTCATTCATTGTGTCATTACCAATTTTTATTTTTTCTGTTATTTACTCTCTGAAATTACATCAAATATGTAAGGATCATTTGATGTGGCAGAAGCTCCCTCATTATTAAACTACCTTAAATCCTGTCTGTCTATTGCTCCAAATCACTGGATAGTTTGGGAGGCAAAATCTGTGGTCTTCAATGGAAGACAGAGCTTTAACAGGCCCCAGGGGATTGGGCAATTCCTGCATGTCATGGATGAAAGTGATGAAATAGCCATTTTTTGATGACATTGGTATGGTGCAACTGATTTCCCTGTAGCCTGTTAGTGAGTCTACAAAAGCTTGATAAACAACAATAAATAAAAGGGAGTGGAACTATTATTTTAGGGAGGATGCTGAAATCATCTCTCTATGTAAAGCATTACACAACTAGTAAGAGTTTCTTTGGAATGTAAAGGAAGAATTATAGATACCTATTTGCAACAGTACAATATTATTCCATTATAATCATCTCTATTTTATAACAAGATTATTTATCCTCAAATTCACTTTCCAGTCAATAAAGTAATGCCAAAATAATTTTAGTTTTTGGGGGGGTTTGGATGAAAAGAGAACAACAAAATAAAAATAATTCACCAAATTAATAATTGGTTGTCAAATTATTTTCTACCGACCATTTTTTCAGT
Organism: Hyperoodon ampullatus; assembly: GCF_949752795.1. Lineage (NCBI taxonomy): Eukaryota > Metazoa > Chordata > Mammalia > Artiodactyla > Ziphiidae > Hyperoodon > Hyperoodon ampullatus. The sequence goes on from NC_136916.1 coordinate 162,096,267, forward strand.
TGAATTTTAACAAAAAATATTTTAAATAAGTTACTCTGTTATGTAAAGTATTTATACATTCTGTTTCTCATTGGACTAATGGTCTTTTCTCTTTCAGATTTTCAGTAATTCTAAATTAGCATGGAATCTAAATGTTTGGAGTTAATATCTATACATATTGACTAACTTGAATTTTCGTGATTCACTGAAGCATTTAACAATGAATGAATATGTATTAAATGCTTGGTACTGTATTGAAATTTGCAAAGATAATATCCGATTTCTACACTCATGTGGTAGGTAAGAAAAAATACTAACTAATTTACAAGACAGTAAAAGAGATTCATATTGAAGTATAAATAAACTAACATTCAAATAATTATAAGGGATTGGAATAACAGAGAAGCCTTCACAAATGAGGCGGTGTTAGAGCTGAATTCTAAAGGAAGAATAGCATTTTTCTATATGATAATGTTTGGAAGAAAGTTTCAGGTCAAGAGTTAAGACATGGATTTCTGAAAGAGAATGCCTTATAGAGGGAACCAAATGTGGCTAATATAGCTGAAAATGAATGGGTGTGCAGTGACAGATAAGATTCAAACAGTAACTAGTGACCGGGCTATTCAGGGCCTTAAATGCCACACTGATGAATTTAAATTTTATTCAATAGACAAGGAGAAATGATGGATTTTTAAGTAGGGGTTATCTGCTGTGTTTTATAGCTTTTCCAGAAGGAAACATAAAACTTCAGTTATCAAATGAAGACTGGCTTGTAGGAATGAGAAATAATACAAGGAGAAAAGTCAAGAGCCTAGTATGGTCCTTCAGATGAGTGATGATATAGGCAAGTCATTCTAGATGTAAGTAATATAAGCGCCACAAAAGTCCCACCAGAAGAGCTGCTATTCTCAGAGTTAGCCCAAAAAATCTGAATCCTAAGGCAAAGAGTTGGATTTTTCTAGGAAACATATATTCCTGTCTTCATAGTCCAGTATTACTGTAGGACTTATACTGCACAGACTCATGCCAGCACATAGGCCAACTAGACCGAGAATCTCTCCAACCACCAAGTACCTTAGACCCACACTTCTCACATATTAGCAGGTATCAGAATCACCTAGAGGTGTCGCTATAACACAGGTTGCTTGGCCACACCCCTAGTATTTCTGATTCAGTAGTTCTGGAGTGGAGTCTGGTAATGTGTCTTATTAACAAATACTCAGGTGATGCAGATGCTGTGAGTCTGGGGACCACACACTGAGAACCACTAGTAGACAAAATTGTGAAGAATGGGAAGTTATAAATTAAAGAAAAAAAATCATGTACTTCAAGAAAAATGTAAGGATATATTAGAAGAATATTTCTTGCAGACTTCTTAATAGGAGAACCAAATGATGAAATAGCATAAACATCCAAAGCTAGATGCTTAATTCATGGAATAACATATCTATGGCTGAATAATATGCAGTCATCCAAAACGATGATGTATAATAATATTTAAAGAAAGAGCAAACTGATAGAGTATTGAAACTGATTGAGTATAAACTAGAATTGAATTTTTACTTTTTGAAGTAAATTTTTTTCTCTGCTTGTACACGTGTACATATGGATACAAGTATAGAACAAAAGACGAGAAAGATGTGTCCCTGATGTTAACAATGGTCATATTTGAGTGGTGAAATGTATGACATATTTATCTTCTGTAGATTTGATATATATTTTCCGAGCATGTCAATAAATACAACTAACTTTAGGCTCACAAAGGTATTTTTAATATTGATGCAGGTATGCATTTGCATTGATACAAAGGGAAGGAAATCAAAAGAAAAACAACTAACATCATAATCACTAACCCAGTGGGAAATAGAAAAGTCATTCTGATTTATCAAATTTTGCCCCAAAGGAGTGACTATATAAGCTGTGCTCTTTGCCAATTTAGGGACACAGAAAGACCCAAGACGAAATGGAACCCATCTGAGTTGAACTGACCTTCCATCCAGGCATCAGAATGAAATTCCCAGGGTTGACCTTTGGAGAGACAATCATAACTAAATGCACGCTAACGGTGAGTAGCTTAGGTTCACTTCCAGAGGAAATGGAAACACTCTAGGCAGGGAACAAAGCCACATGAAATAAGAAACCAGGCTCCCTGAAGGAAAAGAGATAGAGGCATGGGTGGGGGGGAGAGAAGAAAGGGCAAGACATGAAGTTCTGTGGGAGATTTAAGGTTCTTGTGGCACTTTAAATTATGCTAGCTTGACTTTCACACAAGATTGAATTTAGCTGCCAAAAATGAATCTACTCTTTCTTTCCTTTTTTTTCTTTTTTTCCCCAAAATAGTATTAAATTTATTTCAACAGGCCATCTGAGTTATTCAGTTTTGTTATGAGCTGATGAAAATCCATCATCAGCCAATGACAGATCCTGCCTTTGCCTCACTCCAATTTAAGGTCTGAGCACAAGCAGCTGTAGCATTCATGTCAAAAGTCAGGCACGTCGCAGGCAAGTCTTCCTCTACTAAGATTAAAAAGCCCAGAGTCACCCATCAGCAAACTTGCTCTCTTGTCACCTTTCCCAGGGAAGAGCCATTCATTCCATCAGAGAGGTGTGTTAAGGACCCTGAGGGCAATCACACTCTGGCTCTGATCTCATCTGTCCCCACAGACTAATGAGAACCAGACTTGATCTGAACTTGACCTAAAGGCCACAGGGAAGAGTGATGGCTGCCTGCGACTCATTCCCTGAACAGTGTCTTTCCTTGTATGCAATGGAGACTTCAGGAGGGATTATTTCCAAAAATCTACTTCCTCTGTCTCGCTGCCACTGTCACCATATGGCATTGGTAGTCTGCTCTACTGGAATCTATAACAAAACTCAGTGTTTGGTACTTACCTTGGGTGAGTTAAAATGTGAATAATCTATGCCCACTGTATCGAGTCTCTGGAGGGAGGACCAGACAATCTGGAGGTTGGAAAGACTCCTTGGGTGGTTCTGATGTAACTAAATTCTAAATATCATGGTCAAAATGATAAAGAATCTGAGTGTTTTCTACAACTTGCTTGTTTTGTGAATTTGGGAAAATTATTCTCTCAGAACCTCTGCTTTCTCATCTATAAAACCATGATCATAATATCTGAATTCCTACAACAATTGTGGAATTCAGCCAAAGCCCACAGTAAATCAATAAGCGTTAGTTATTATTATTTACCATGATGATAATAATAGTCTTATGTACATAGCAGCATGGTGAAAAAACGATGGATTTTGGAGTAAAACTGAATTCAAATTCCAAATTCAGTATCTGTGGCTTCCAAGAGATCAGGACTATTCCCTTTCAGAAAAATGTATAGGTTGAGTGCCTACTGTGTGTGTACCATTGTAACACCTGGGCAGATAGTGAAGAATGAGATAAATAAGTTGCTTTCTTACTTTCCTGGCACTTCCCGTCCAGGGAGGAAACAATAACAAAACATACATGAGAGACACACAGACACACACGCAGAGATATTGAAAAGCCTACGAAGAAAATAAAGCAGATATTTGACTAGAAGTTTCTAAGTCTAGGTGGGAGATAACTTGGATGAGGTAGCCCAGAACATTCCCTAAGGAGGTCGCATTTGAGCAGATCTTGAATGATAAGCGGGAGGTAGCCACGTGGAAGAAAGATTTTGTACATGCTCTCAAACACGGCTTATCACTAGTGACCTTAATCTTGGCCACTGGGTTAAGGTAATATTTGTCAGGTTTCTTCTGTGTAAAGTTACCATGTGACCCCATCCATACTCTATTCTGTGGAAGCGAGTGACTAGTTTCAGGCCACTTTCTTCCAGCGATATTATCCCAGAAGAAATCTCCTTCAAATGACAAATAGGCAAGAACAGTCCAACAAGAAAAGAGTTGGATGTAAGCCGGTAGAACAAAACTCCCATCCTGAATTACACTTTGGATGATCTTAAATTTACATAAGATAAGCATTTTGACGGCATTATCATCATAAAACCTCAGACAAGCTATTTCCTGATCTTATTGAGACTTGCTAAAGTGTAAATCCTTGTCACTCTTAAAAGCTGCTTTATTTCTGCCCATCAATTCCTGTGAAATGAGATGTTTCTCTGACTCAGCACTTAAGACATAGTTGGACAAACCACAGATATGGTCTTTGCCACAGGTGCATTGCTCTCAGACTAGACATCCAGCTGTCACCTGCCTGCATAGCAGAAACCAGGTGAGACAGGCACAGTCAAGAAACACTGAGTAAAATTCACACAAAGCAAAATCTAACTATGAATGTGTATTTACCTGTTCTCTCATAGTCTCAACCCAGCCCTATAATTTTGAAAATCGAATCGCTTTTTCCCCTGACTATTGAATTATGTTTTAAAAGTGCTAGATTAATGGTTCTCAACTTTATTTCCTGGAGGACTAGTTAAAGCACAGGTGGCTGAGCCCTATTCCAGAACTTCTGATTCACGAGTTCTGGGGTGCAGTGCAAGAAATTACATTTCTAGCAAGTTCTCCACTGATGTTGGTGCTGCTGATTTGAGAATCACACTTTGATAACAACAGTCCTAGATAAATCATTTATTTCTAAGTCTTTTTATTTAAAAAAAAAAAGAGAAGAAAACTCTGGTTTTGGTATTTTAATGAGTTTAAGTTTTCAAAGATTATAGTTTTTAAGAAGATATATGTGACTGGATGCTGTTGGGGAACAGGGGTGGGGAAAAGGTAAGAGCCCGCTCTCAGTTTGGAACAACTCTCAGGGCTGACCCAGCATCTGAGTCCACTGTGAGCCTGGCTAGGGCCTAGATTGTGATAGGGCTCAGGACACACTAAAGTGTGACAGGAGTGATTGTGACCTCTGCCTGCTTCACCCTTCTTCCCCAAAACATGTCATAAACCCTTCTCTAAGAGGTACCCTCCGTATACCCAGAGGAAAGGAGCAGCTTCATCTCCAAAGACAAAGGGACACCAAAAAGAATCTAAGCAAACAGACCTTGTAAGTTTTTCCCAGTTTATCGCAATGACCTCTACCCCTCATCCTATCCTATTCCTCCAAAATGTGCACCCTTTGTCAAGCCTGGCATAAAAATACACAGGTCTGTTCTTTTGGGTTTCATTTCCTAATGAAGGCCCCAGTGTCACATGAAACATGTATCAAATACATTTCTGTGCTTTTCTCCTGTTAATCTGTCTCATTTTAATTTTCAGATCTGGCCGAGGACCCTCAGAGGATTGAGGGAAACTTTTGCCTTCTCAACAGTTGCAGATGTTGTGCAGTGCAAATGCTCTCTCTGCTCCATCCTGTTTCCTTCACTCTCCCAAATGTGTTGCTCTCCAGAGCGTTCTCCAATGTGCTTTCTGCACAGAGATATGTGCCTCAACCCAGGGATGAAAGCTGATCAACACTTGAATGGGTGGTGACAGTTTCATGTGTGATTGTTGGTTGGTGTTTAAGGTTGCACAAACAGATGCTAAATTCCTGCAACCATGACGATTGGTTTTAATCAAGTACTACATAAACTCGCTTTCACAGATCATCCTAGTTTGGCTCAAAATAGACTAAAATCAAAATTCTTAGGTGGTGGTATTATTTTTACTCATATCTTCTGAAAAAAACAAAATAAATGTTGTATATTCCTATAAACTACTTCCCACCACTGCTGACTTTACTCTGTATAGAGATTGAGCAGTTTAATCATCTGCCTTAATTTAAAAAAAGAAAGTTGATGAGAAATTTTAAATAACATATTAGGCATATTGATTGGATTTTAAAAATATGAAAAGCATTTTCACATTCTAAACAACTCTTGGTGTGTAAATGCTCCCCAGCAAATATATTTGACTACTCATTTGGTTGAAGAATTTAGCTTGTGTTAATTGCATTCATATTTATAATTTGCCTTTCAAAGACATTTTTGTCTATTAAAAAGGCCGTTTTATATGCCAGCCACTGTGACCTGTGTGTGACCACAAATCTCTCCCTCGAAAAGCAGCTGACCTCTGTTATTCTTTCCTCTTTCTCATTTTTTCCCTCAAAGCAGGTGTTGCATCTGTCACTACTTGGCCACAGTGGACTGTGCTAATTAAAACTTATAAATTACGTCCATGTGGCAGTGCCTTTCTCCTGTGAGGCCGTCCTATTTGTTTGTTATGCTACATGCGAGTAGGGTTAAAGAGGGCCACCGATTTTGCATAAACACAGACCTAAATGTTTGAAGCCCGGAGAGCATGTACTGCATTTCTTTGTATTCCCCACTGTGTTTTTCTGTAACTGGGGGTCCTTGTGTACTTGTTGAATGATCTGAATCGTCAAGGGAAGGATATTGTACACATCGCATAGGGCAGTTTAGGGAGCAAAGGAGGTTAGCTGTAAGACCACAGCAAACATGTAATCACTGATGATTTGGGGAACAAAAATTTGATCTTATATTTTTCTCCATTGCCATAAAAGTTGTACTGCCTGTGATCCCTCCTTCAGCACTTTGCTTCAAGTTGGCTAACAGTGATCTAACTGAGGCAAGTACCCTACGTGCATGTTTAGTATTTGAGAACAAATTACTTCATTTCCTCTCCAAATGAACGTATTTGAAGCATAGAAATCCCAGTTCTTTCACAAGGCATTGGTCATGGGATGGTGTGCTTTGAGAGGTGAGGAATTAAGCTATTTAATTGTCTTTCCTAATCTGTTCTGGCCAACCAACCAATATATGGACTTATATATTTCAACCAAGCATTCATATCAACCTATTGAATGTTATCTAATAGCAATCATTAGCAGCACTACAAATGATTAATTGAGTCTTAAAGGCTGACATGGTCGAAAAGTAGATAACCCTCTTATTAGTGTCAATAAGTATGATAAACCTGTTCTAGAACAAAGGAAACTTAGCTTTTTTCTCCAAATTGCTTTCAGTGTAACACTTGCTTAGAAAGAAGACTACAAAATGACAATGGGAGGCAAATATTGAATCTTTAAAAATCTTAACTTTTTGTTATAAAATTTGGAAGCGATTGCCGAAAATTTATATCCCATGGTCTAAGACACACACTGGAGAAACAAAAACAAAAACAAAAATATAAGTACTACAGTTAGACTTTTGCTGTAACCAAAAGGAAAAAAAAAAAAAAAGTCTTGTACCGCTTGTACTAACTAAATCCAGGCAATAGTGCAACAATAACTGGTCAAAATGTGAAGGTTCAAAGAGCCTGCTTGCTTCCATTTGGATTTAATTATAATTTATTTGAGAATAAACTCTTTTCCTGACCTGATATTTTCCAATGATTGTTGAATTAATCTTTTAAGAAAGGATTAACAAATGCTGATAGAAGTATTCAATCAAGGCTAATTTTGGAACACTATCTATCATATTTGACAAGATTTGTATCAGGTGAAGTCATCTATCAAACCTTCAAATCTAGCTATAATAAGTTACAAAGGCCACCGATATAACCCACCTGATTTAGCAAATTCTTATTTATAATGCACTGCATTTTTAAAAGTTCATGTAGTGCAGTAGAGTGTGATCTGAGCTGGGCCAGGAACCAGCTACAGAAACAAAGGTGAATCACTCAAGCTCTCTAAGCCTCTACAACTTCATTTCAAAATTGGAAAGAATAAGAGCTACTCTAAGTTTATTGGCTTGTTTTAAGAAATTAATAGAATAGAACTTTTGAAGTATTGGACAAGATCTATGCAACTATACAAGTCTCTGATAATCTAATATTATAGTTTTCTATAACACTGTAAAACTAGAGAATTTTATCATCTACAAAACCACACATTTTGTAAATTTTTACTCTAAGACATTTCTTACATACATAAAATTTCCTTGCAGTTATACTTATCTTTTTAAGTCTCAAGCATCCCTAATGTTCTTGACAAGTTAGTGGTAAATGAGGCAGTAAGGCTTGGTCTTCATGATAACTGAATAATTGAAATTACCCTTATTGCAGAAACCACATAAAGCTTAGTATTCTAAATATTGTAAACATCCTGATGACTTTGAAAGTATAGTATTGAATCTATCTACCCCACCAAATAAAGTCATCAACACATTGTTTTCCCAATAATCACATTCACACCAAAATGCAAGTGTCCACAGAACTTTATGTACTTTTTTGCAACTTCCTGTGAGCCTATGATTACTTCAAAATAGAAAGTTGAGAAATAAAGCAAAAACAAAAGCAAAAACTCAAGTGCCTAAAAGAGAGTACCATCCTGAAATAAAGATCAGTATAAACCAGTGAAAATTTTAAATTACTTAATATTTTAATGAGGTACAATTAGATTGTTTTATAGAATATTCACTAACTTGAAAAATTTCTTAAGTTGAAGGTTTCTGGAACTTCTGAATTAGAATTGGATTCCAAATGGAATCCAAGAATGATGTCATGATTACCAGTTTATCAATTGATATTCCAGTAATGAGGCATCAAATTAAGCCAATTTGTCCTATGGAATATAAGTAAACTTTTGAAAGGAGTTGTTCATATTTATCTTAGTTAGTTCTAAAAAATTTCATCTGAGTGAATCCTTGAGCTTTGGAGGCAAGGGAGAAAGAAGAACTCTTGCTACTCTTGTCCTTTCATCTTTTTTTTTCTTCTAACCTTAATGTACCTATTCCTCTAGTTGTATCCTCTTGACTTTGACAGTGATGAGGGTGAAGGATGGTTACTATAATCTTCATGATTAACTATGGTCTTTGCAATACTTGAGAATATAATAAAACCTTAGTATGTTGTTTTGGCAAAATTCCTAGTATAAAAGGGTACTAAATGTAACTTTTCATATTTTTTCAGTCTAGTCTGAAAAACAAAACACTAAATACCCAGTACTCACCCATTCCAAAGTATGGTGTTAGCTCATCTAGGCATAAGATTGAATTATTACTGTTATTGTTGTTGTTGTTAAGCTTGAATGAAACCAGGGTATACCATCACCCTATTAATAGATCCCTAGGGGCTTCCCTTATGGCACAGTGGTTGACAGTCCGCCTGCCGATGCAGGGGACAAGGGTTCGTGCCCCGGTCTGGGAGGATCCCACATGCCGCAGAGCGGATAGGCCCGTGAGCCATGGCCGTGAGGCCTATGCATCCAGAGCCTGTGCTCCGCAATGGGAGAGGCCACATCAGTGAGAGGCCTGCATACCACAAAAAAAAAAAAAAAAAAAAAAAAAAAAAAAATAGATCCCTAAAACCTGGTTTTGCAACTCTTTGTTCATCTTCCATGTTGAAAATATTATAAAGTGTGGCTAGAGCTGGAAAATCCAGAGAAATAACTACACTGGAGCAAGTGGCAATCCATAAAGAGCAAGGCTAAGGGGCATGTTTTCCATGAACCAGATATAAGGCAGATGAAGGCAGATGATGAACCCGACTCAGGGCTGCCAGAGGGGGGACACTTAAAATTGGATAGCCAGAAAATGCCTGCCCATGCCAGAACTCCCAGAGAATCTCTCTGGAGTTGTATCAGCAGCCGACAAAAATGAGTGTCAGTACACTGACACCATCAGTGCTGTATCTGTCATGTAAGACATTTTCTGCTCCTTCTCTCAACTATATTTATGCTCTGCCTAACCCTATGGGACCCCAAAGGAGAGTAAGGGAGTGAATTAAGAGATGAAATGAGGGAAGAGTAAGGCAGCCAACCATGCATCTGTATGTGGTATAAATTTCCAAGGATGAAGCTGGTTTAGCCCAATGAAAAGCATGGAGAAGGCAATCCACAAATTTGGATTGAATGCATTCTCTCTTTGTTCATCTTTTTTCTTTTATCTTATATCTGTGCTTTGCTTCTATGCAACTTTTTATCATTAATGTTATTTTTCTCATCCTTATCCATTTTTTACTTTAGCAGAGGGAAACACTTTAGTAGTATCATTGAGTCCTTATAGAGTATCAATACCTGCCCATCTGACTATCTAAACTGGATGCAATTTCACATAAGGCCAGAAATCTCATAAGAAGACTGAGCTTCAATAGGAAGCACTGAATCAATGAACTGAGAGTTGGGATGGAAGGTATCAAGAAAACGAAGGTTCCTGAAGCTGCAGACAGACCTGGCAGACTTGAAACCTGACTTTGCAATTTTGGATCTTATTATGAACAGTCTTTAGCATATTTTGGCCTCAGTTCCTGCCTCATATGCTGTTGTGAAACTTAGAGTTCATATAAATGAATAGCACAGTTACCGGTTTGGGAAGCCCTCACTGCATCCCTGCCAGTCCGGTCTGTCTTCAGTCCATGTCTTCAAAACCCACATATTAATGGCATATTAAGGATAGAGAGGAGAAAATGTACATTGTGTAGGTAAATATTTATGAAACCAGACAGATACTGAACGCTACTGGAGAAATAAGAGGTGATATTTCAGAAGAATCATGTCAACTTAAGGTCATACTATTCCATGGTACCAGGACATGCTTCAGAAAAATTAGAAAAGAAACAAAAGTGTCTATAATAATCATTCTCTCTTTTTCCCCTTCCCTCACTTTAGGAAGGTACTAAGGTTTTTGTTTGTTTGTTTGTTTTGTTTTGTTTTTGATTTTTAAATTCTTCCCCTGGGAAAAAGAATTCTACCAACAAATTCTCCAAGAGATATAATAATGATGGAATCCACAATATGATCTTGTCCAGAATACTTGAGTTTAATTAAAAAAATGATTTCTGAGATAAAAGTTTCAAGTTTTAATCATGTAATTTGAGCCATTTGAAGGCAACTGGGGAGGAGTTAGAGAAACAGGAGAGCTTTCCTTTCACCCTGAAGTCATTGGGATAGTAGTCACTTGCTTTGACCTCAGGTGAGGCTAGTCCCAAAAGGAAAAAGACTTAGTATTCTAGTGTCAAACAGGCCTCCTCCACTTAATAAATATGTGCCTCAGTTAATCGGTCTAAATCTGTTTCCTCATCTGCAAATTCTCTGTTACCTTCCTCAAGGAAATAATGAATTAATAATAAAAGATCTATTGGATAAATGGATAAAGAAGATGTGGCACATATATACAATGGAATATTACTCAGCCATAAAAGGAAACGAAATTGAGCTATTTGTAATGAGGTGGATAGACCTAGAGTCTGTCATACAGAGTGAAGTAAGTCAGAAAGAGAAAGACAAATACCATATGCGCGTATATATGGAATTTAATAAGAAAAAAATGTCATGAAGAACCTAGGGGTAAGACAGGAATAAAGACACAGACCTACTAGAGAATGGACTTGAGGATATGGAGAGGGGGAAGGGTAAGCTGTGACAAAGCAAAAGAGAGGCATGGACATATATACACTACCAAAAGTAAGGTAGATAGTTAGTGGGAAGCAGCCGCATAGCACAGGGAGATCAGTTCAGTGCTTTGTGACCGCCTGGAGGGGTGAGATAGGGAGGGTGGGAGGGAGACGCAAGAGGGAGGGGATACGGGAACACATGTATATGTATAACTGATTTACTTTGTTATAAAGCAGAAACTAACACACCATTGTTAAGCAATTATACTCCAATAAAGATGTAAAAAAATAAATAAATAAAGAGTAAAAAAAAAAAAACCGATGAATTTCAGAAGTCTAGTTTGACCCCTGCTTTTGAACAGTTAGACCAATATACTTAAAAATAAATAAATAAATAAATAAATAAATAAAATAAAAGATCTTAGCCTGTTCCTAACACACAGTAAATTCTTGATAAAAATTAGGTTTTTCTCAAAAATATCAGCATTCAAAGGACCATGGGAAGAGTGACCCAAGGGAAATTAGAACTGAAGTTTTATGGGGAAAAGGGAAGGAGAGAGTTGAGACATGAGGCAGTCAGGAGAAGAAATCTAGAAGGTATGAAAGTGACCAGTGAAACACTGAGTGCCTTTACATCTTCCACATTACCCACTCCCTGACTGTGGCAGATGTAAGAGAACTTTTGCCTGATTCAAATAATCTGTATCTATTTGCAAGATTAACTCTAGGGAAGATATACAATGTCATTTACCACCAGGAAAGTTGTACCCAGTGGAATACTCAGAAAACTGGGAGATCGCACAATAAAGTAAGTGCACCAAATGTTTTCCCATGACATCCTAAGAAAGAATAATTGGGAATACGCTCTGGGCAAGGTGGGTGAACTGAGGCTGCCAATGGATTCTCACAAATTTGGAGTGTACTTCATCTGGGCTCATAGAAATCCATGGATAAGCTCTTGATTGAAAGTTAATTTTCTAAAAAGAAAAATTGCTGTAAAAGATACAAAAATGCTTTACAAAACACTAAGGTGGGTAAGTAGATAGATTTGGAGATGGAAATCCAGCAGTAGCTCAGACAGCACCCACGGTGTCTCGACTTTCTCTCTGTCCACCTAATTCATTCTCCCTCCTCTGCCCTGATTTACTTGATTTTCTTTCTCTTGGCAAATAAGATTGTCATCCCACAGCCCCTGGGTTCCTGTCTCCTGTGCTCAAGAGATAGGCTGCCTCTCAGTCCCGATCCCAATTTCCCAGGAGAAAGACCAGGTGAGGCCCAATTTAAGTTTCATGTCCATGTCTATCTCCAGATTCAGAAATATATGTGTGTATGTGTATACATGGTTGTCATAGACCCAACTCTGTGGGAGAAGGATAAGCAGTTCTCTGGGAGAAAGAACTCTTGTGAGTTGGGGGTAGTACATCAAATAGTGTCCACAATATCATGTATGGGATTCTGTATTGTAGCCCCACAAACATTATCATTTAGGAGTGTTATGTCATACTGTAAGTATGAAGCCTTGCATTACCACTTAGAATCCACATGAATGTCAAGCACAGGCTCAGCTGTGTCTGGTCCATATGATTCTTTGGATCACTTTCCATAGGTGCACAAAACATCTAAACTACCCTACCAAATGGCCTGTGATGCAGGATTGTCTTGTCAAACCCGTTCAGCCTTTTGTTTTTCTTCCATCTCAATGAATTTCTGTTCTGCAATTATTATTTTTACATATTATTTAAGAGAATGATTAATTTAGAAAGCATGAAACAGTTTCTTATTTTATTTCAACTTTAAATACGTTTATTGTAATCTCTATGTAGGAATGAGCCACTTGATCCCTTGATTTCCTGAACTAGAAGGCTCAGTTTTTTTAATTTTAAGCTGCTTCAATCTGTATCCAAAAAGAATTGTAAGAAAGTCCATTTGTAAGAAAACCTCTTTTCCAAAACCACTTAAAATACTTGTGTGCTTTTACTAGCAGTGTTCATATTAAAGACAACTTCAGAGTCATTCACCTCACCCTGATATTGTTCTGTAAATCCACACATAGCTATTACCTTTGGAAACCAAGACATCCTAGAGAATCAGCTTTGGTCTTTTATTTGAAATAACACCATTGCATATGTCATTTGGGCTTTCATGTTGTCCTATGTGTGCCATTGTTGAAATACATGGACTTTCTTTGTTCTGCCAGTTGAGTTAGAAGCTATCCAAGCAAAGATTGGACAAGATTACCCAAGATGACTTCTGGGGAAGAGAGCAGAAGAGTAAGACGCGGAGATCACCTTCCTCCCCACAGATACACCAGAAATATATCTACACGTGGAACAACTCCTACAGAACACCTACTGAACGCTGGCAGAAGACCTCAGACCTCCCAAAAGGCAAGAAACTCCCCACGTACCTGATAAGGGCAAAGTGGAGAGATTCCCGCACAGAGGATCGGTGCCGAGCGGCACTCACCAGCCCGAGAGGCTTGTCTGCTCGCCCGCCAGGATGGCCGGCGCTGGAAGCTGAGGCTCGGGCTTCGGTCAGAGCGCAGGAAGAGGACTGGGGCTGGCGGCGAGAGCTCAGCCTGAAGGGGGCTAATGCGCCACAGCTAGCCGGGAGGGAGCCCGGGAAAACTCTGGAGCTGTCGAAGAGGCAAGAGACTATTACTTCCCTCTTGGTTTCCTGGTGCGTGAGGAGAGGGGATTAAGAGCGCTGCTTAAAGGAGCCCCACAGACGGGAGCAAGCCGCGGCTAAAAGCGTGGAGCCCAGAGACGGGCGTTGGACCCTGGGGCTGCTGCTGCCACCGCCAAGAGGCCTGTGTGCGAGCGCAGGTCACTGTCCACGCTGCCCTTCTGGGAGCCTGTACAGCCCGTTGCTGCCGGGGTCCCGGGATCCAGAGACAGCTTCCCTGGGAGAATGCACGGTGTGCCTCGGGGTGGTGTAACGTCACGCCGAACTCTGCGGCTGCAGGCTCCACCCGCAATCTGTGCCCCTCCCTCCACCCCGGACTCAGTGTGCCAGAGTCCCCGAAGCAGCTGTTCCTTTAACCCTGTCCTGTCTGAGTGAAGAATAGTTGCCATCCGGTGACCTACACGCAGAGGCGGGGCCAAATTCAAAGCTGAAACCCGGGAGGTGCGGGAACAAAGAAGAGAAAGGGAAATCTCTCCCAGCAGCCTCAGAAGCAGCGGATTAAAGCTCCACAATAAACTTGATGTACCCTGCATCTGTGGAATACATGAATAGACAACAAATCATCCAAATTGAGGAGCCAGGAGTCAGTGCTGTGCCTCAGAGGTGGGAGAGCCAACTTCAGGACACTGGTCCACAAGAGACCTCCCAGCTCCACATAATATCAAATGGCGAAAATCTCCCAGAGATCTCCATCTCAACACCAGCACCCAGCTTCACTCAACGACCAGCAAGCTACAGTGCTGGACACCCAATGCCAAACAACTAGCAAGACAGGAACACAATGACACCCATTAGCAGAGAGGCTGCCTAAAATCATAAAAAGTCCACAGACACCACAAAACACACCACCAGACGTGGACCTGCCCACCAGAAAGACAAGATCCAGCCTCATCCACCAGAACACAGGCACTAGTCCCCTCCACCAGGAAGCCTACACAACCCACTAAACAAACCTTAGCCACTGGGGACAGACACCAAAACAACGGGAACTACGAACCTGCAGCCTGCAAAAAGGAGACCCCAAACACAGTAACATAAGCAAAATGGGAAGACAGAAAAACACACAGCAGGAGAAGGAGCAAGATAAAAACCCACCAGACCTAACAAATGAAGAGGTAATAGGCACTCTACCAGAAAAAGAATTCAGAATAATGATAGTAAAGATGATCCAAGATTCTATTTCCAGTATCCAAAATCTTGGAAATAGAATAGACAAAATGCAAGAAACAGTTAACAAGGACCTAGAAGAACTAAAGATGAATCAAGCATCGATTAAAAACACAATAAATGAAATAAAAAATACTCTAGATGGGATCAATAGCAGAATAACTGAGGCAGAAGAACGGATAAGTGAAGTGGAAGATAAAATAGTGGAAATAACTGCTGCAGAGCAAAATAAAGAAAAAAGAATGAAAAGAACAGAGGACAGTCTCAGAGACCTCTGGGACAACATTAAACGCACCAACATTCAAATTATTGGGGTTCCAGAAGAAGAAGAGAAAAAGAAAGGGACTGAGAAAATATTTGAAGAGATTATAGTTGAAAACTTCCCTAATATGGGAAAGGAAATAGTTAATCAAGTCCAGAAAGCACAAAGAGTCCCATAAAGAATAAATCCAAGCACAAATACACCAAGACACATATTAATCAAACTGTCAAAAATTAAACACAAAGAAATCATATTAAAAGCAGCAAGGCAAAAACAACAAATAACACACAAGGGAATCCCCATCAGGATAACAGTGGGTCTCTCAGGAGAAACTCTACAAGCCAGAAGGGAGTGGCAGGACATAATTAAAGTGATGAAGGAGAAAAACCTACAACCAAGATTACTCTACCCAGCAAGGATATCTTCAGATTTGATGGAGAAATTAAAACGTTTACAGACAAGCAAAAGCTGAGAGAGTTCAACACCACCAAACCAGCTTTACAACAAAAGCTAAAGGAACTTCTCTAGGCAAGAAACACAACAGAAAGAAAAGACCTACAATAACGAACCCAAAACAATTAAGAAAATGGGAATAGGAGCATACATATCAATAATTACCTTAAAAGTAAATGGACTAAATGCTCCCACCAAAAGACACAGATTGGCTGAATGGATACAAAAACAAGACCCATATATATGCTGTCTACAAGAGACCCACTTCAGACCTAGAGACACATACAGACTGAAAGTAAGGGGATGGAAAAAGATATTCCATGCAGATGGAAACCAAAAGAAAGCTGGAGTAGCAATTCTCATATCAGACAAAATAGACTTTAAAATAAAGACTATTCGAAGAGACAAAGAAGGACACTACATAATGATCAAGGGATCGATCCAAGAAGAAGATATAACAATTGTAAATATTTATGCACCCAACATAAGAGCACCTCAATACATAAGGCAAATACTAACAGCCATAAAAGGAGAAATCGACAGTAACACAATCAGAGTAGGGGACTTTAACACCTCACTTTCACCAATGGACAGATCATCCAATATGAAAATAAATAAGGAAACACAAGCTTTAAATGATACATTAAATAAGATGGACTTAATTGATACTTATAGGGCATTCCATCCAAAAACAACAGAATAAACTTTTTTCTCAAGTGCTCATGGAACATTCTCCAGGATAGATCATGTCTTGGGTCACAAATCAAGCCTTGGTAAATTTAAGAAAATGGAAATTGTATCAAGTATCTTTTCTGACCACAAAGCTATGAGACTAGATATCAATTACAGGAAAAGATTTGTAAGAAATACAAATGCATGGAGGCTAAACAATACAGTACTTGATAACGAAGTGATCACTGAAGAAATCAAAAAGGAAATTAAAAAATACCTAGAAAGAAATGACAATGGAGACACGACGACCCAAAACCTATGGGATGCAGCAAAAGCAGTTCTAAGAGGGAAGATTACAGCAATACAATCCTACCTTAAGAAACAGGAAACATCTCAAATAAACAACCTAACCTTGCACCTAAAGCAACTACAGAAAGAAGAACAAAAACATCCAAAAGTTAGCAGAAGGAAAGAAATCATAAAAATCAGATCGGAAATAAATGAAAAAGAAATGAAGGAAACGATAGCAAAGATCAATAAAACTAAAAGCTGGTTCTTTGATAAGATAAACAAAATTGACAAACCATTAGCCAGACTCATCAAGAAAAAAAGGGAGAAGACTCAAATCAATAGAATTAGAAATGAAAAAGGAGAAGTAACAACTGACACTGCAGAAATACAAAAGATCATGAGAGATTATTACAAGCAACTCTATGCCAATAAAATGGACAACCTGGAAGAAATGGACAAATTCTCAGAAATGCACAACCTGCGAAGACTGAATCAGGAAGAAATAGAAAATATGAACAGACCAATCACAAGCACTGAAATTGAAACTGTGATAAAAAATCTTCCAACAAACAAAAGCCCAGGACCAGATGGTTTCACAGGCGAATTCTATCAAGCATTTAGAGAACAGCTAACACCTATTATTCTCAAACTCTTCCAAAATATAGCAGAGGGAGGAACACTCCCAAACTCATTCTACGAGGCTACCATCACCTTGATACCAAAACCAGACAAGGATGTCACAAAGAAAGAAAACTACAGGCCAATATCACTGATGAACATAGATGCAAAAATCCTCAACAAAATACTAGCAAACAGAATCCAATAGCACATGAAAAGGATCATACACCATGATCAAGTGGGGTTTATTCCAGGAATGCAAGGATTCTTCAATATACGTAAATCAATCAACGTGATACACCATATTAACAAGTTGAAGGACAAAAACCATATGATAATCTCAATAGATGCAGAGAAAGCTTTCAACAAAATTCAACACCCATTTATGATAAAAACCCTGCAGAAAGTAGGCATAGAGGGAACTTTCCTCAACATAATAAAGGCCATATATGACAAACCCACAGCCAGCATCATTCTCAATGGTGAAAAACTGAAACCATTTCCACTGAGATCAGGAACAAGACAAGGTTGCCCACTCTCACCACTCTTATTCAACATAGTTTTGGAAGTTTTAGCCACAGCAATCAGAGAAGAAAAGGAAATAAAAGGAATCCAAATCGGAAAAGAAGAAGTAAAGCTGTCACTGTTTGCAGATGATATGACACTATAAATTGAGAATCCTAAAGATGCTACCAGAAAACTTCTAGAGCTAATCAATGAATTTGGTAAAGTAGCAGGATACAAAATTAATGCACAGAAATCTCTGGCATTCCTATATACTAATGATGAAAAATCTGAAAGTGAAATCAAGAAACCACTCCCATTTACCATTGCAACAAAAAGAATAAAATATCTAGGAATAAACCTACCTAAGGCGACAATAGATCTGTATGCAGAAAATTATAAGACACTGATGAAAGAAATTAAAGATGATACAAATAGATGGAGAGATGGACCGTGTTCTTTGATTGGAAGAATCAACATTGTGAAAATGACTTTACTACCCAAAGCAATCTACAGATTCAATGCCATCCCTATCAAACTACCACTGGCATTTTTCACAGAACTAGAACAAAAAATTTCACAATTTGTATGGAAACACAAAAGACCCCGAATAGCCTAAGCAATCTTGAGAATGAAAAATGGAGCTGGAGGAATCAGGCTCCCTGACTTCAGACTATACTACAAAGCTACAGTAATCAAGACAGTGTGGTACTGGCACAAAAACAGAAAGATAGATCAGTGGAACAGGATAGAATGCCCAGAGATAAACCCACACACATATGGTCACCTTATCTTTGATAAAGGAGGCAGGAATGTACAGTGGAGAAAGGACAGTCTCTTCAATAAGTGGTGCTGGGAAAACTGGACAGGGACATGTAAAAGTATGAGATTAGATCATTCCCTAACACCATACACAAAAATAAGCTCAAAATGGATTAAAGACCTAAATGTAAGGCCAGACACTATCAAACTCTTAGAGGAAAACATAGGCAGAACACTCTATGACATAAATCACAGCAAGATCCTTTTGGACCCACCTCCTAGAGTAATGGAAATAAAGACAAAAATAAACACATGGGACCTAATGAAACTTCAAAGCTTTTGCACAGCAAAGGAAACCATAAACAAGACCAAAAGATAACCCTCAGAAAGGGAGAAAATATTTGCAAATGAAGCAACTGACAAAGGATTAATCTCCAAAATTTATAAGCAGCTCATGCAGCTCAATAACAAACAACCCAATCAAAAAATGGGCAGAAGACCTAAATAGACATTTCTCCACAGAAAATATACAGACTGCCAACAAACACATGAAAGGATGCTCAACATCTTTACTCATTAGAGAAATGAAAATCAAAACTACAATGAGATATCATCTCACACCAGTCAGAATGGCCATCATCAAAAAATCTAGAAACAATAAATGCTGGAGAGGGTGTGGAAAAAAGGGAACACTCTTGCACTGCTAGTGGGAATGTGAATTGGTACAGCCACTATGGAGAACGGTATGGAGGTTCCTTAAAAATCTACAAATAGAACTACCATATGACCCAGCAATCCCACTACTGGGCATATACCCTGAGAAAACCATAATTCAAAAAGAGTCATGTACCAAAATGTTCATAGCAGCCCTATTTACAATAGCCTGGAGATGGAAACAACCTAAGTGTCCATTATTGGATGAATGGATAAAGAAGATGTGGCACATATATACAATGGAATATTACTCAGCCTTAAAAAGAAAAGAAATTGAGCTATTTGTAATGAGGTGGATGGACCTAGAGTCTGTCATACAGAGTGAAGTAAGTCAGAAAGAGAAAGACAAATACTGTATGCTGACACATATATATGGAATTTAAGAAAAAATTATGTCATGAAGAACATAAGGATAAGACAGGAATAAAGACACAGATCTACTAGGGAATGGACTTGAGGATATGGGGAGGGGGAAGGGTAAGCTGTGACAAAGCGAAAGAGCGGCATGGACATATATACACTACCAAACGTAAGGTAGATAGCTAGTGGGAAGCAGCTGCATAGCACAGGGAGATCAGCTCGGTGCTTTGTGACCGCCTGGAGGGCTGGGATAGGGAGGGCGGGAGGGAGACGCAAATGGGAGAGGATATGGGAACATATGTATATGTATAACTGATTAAATTTGTTAAATAAAAAAAAATATAAAAAAATAATAAAAAAAAAGATTACCCAAAATGACTCATGTGTAGTACAATGGTTTGAGATGGGGCAGAACTTTTTCTAACTTGTGATTGCTAAAGATATTTCCAGCCATGATGGATGCATTCAAAAAGAGCAGTCCATGTTATGTTCTAATGGTGACTTTTAGTGTATTAAATCTGCAGCTTCAGTAACTTGAGGCCCTTCAGCAGCTGTGAGAAGCTGGAGAATCCTCGGGAGGGAGAGAACAGCGTATGAATGAAGCAACATTTCAAAATATCTTTATGGACCTTCAACTATCACATTCTCCTTTACTTGACAATACTTGAGTCTTTTTGCTTTTCCTCTTCTGATTTTAGGTTCTCTGAGTTGGTATATGTCTAAGGGACAGGAAGTCTGAAATTTTAAACCCCACCCGGTTCACTGTCCTTTCCCTTTCTGTGATTGTGAGGGGAAGCCGGAAACTTCAGTAACACCATGTTTCAATTATTTTTATTTTAGACCACATGGGCAGAGGCTGTCCACCACTGTTTGACAGGATGTTGCTGTGTCTTCTTGGTAGGGGTCCACTGCCCTTCAAAGAGAGAGATTTGGATTCTTTTGATGCTTAAAAAATATGTTAGCCACACACACATACAATACCTCACAGGGATACATGCCTGACTGAGACCTTTTGATTGAGGCACACTTTCCAGTTATATTCTCTTGCTGAGGAGGGGAATATCTTACTTCATGTGAGTTCTAAGAGCTCAGCTTCCTAATATTATGAAAGCTATAGATCCACAGTCTCTTATCCAATACTCCTGAGGTCAGAGGTTATTCGGAATTCAGAATTTCTCAGATTGTATGCACTGCATGTTACATAATACCCCAGGTAGACCTGGGCCGAACTAGAGTAAAGCACATTCATAATTTCCTCCTAATGTGACTAATGAGGATAGCAAAGGATTTAACACACTCTCACATAAATTCTGGTCGGGATTTCCATAAAATTAGTTCATTTCATGGCAGGTTTTTTCCTCCACTGAAGTTATAAAAGCTTTTTGGATTTTGGAATTGCAAGTAAGGGATTGTGTACCTATATTCATAGATTTCAGGCATATTATAAGTGCTCCCTAAATATAATAGTTATGGAAATGATTGACTACTTAAATGAATGACTGACTAATTGAATAAATGAGTAAGTGAGAGGATGAATAGTCTTTCTCTTATAAGATAGAAAATAAAGAGGATAAAATATTTTATGATTTAATAGGATGTCTAAATGTGGAAACGATCTTTAAAGGGGAGGTTGTCCCAAGTGATGAGGTGACTTATTATCCTAGTTCATCACTGCACACAGCACTTGGGACCAGGGTACTCAGGCTTCATATTCGAAGCCTGAAAGCTATACATCCTGAGCTTGCTCCTATTTCCTAACTTCCTAACCTTTCTCCTTAGACCTTTATGTAACTATCTACTACAGGTTATATTTTCACCCAGAAAAACATGCTATATAGGAAAATAGATGATTGTGAGTACAGGATTTTCTTCAACAGCAACAAATGTTGCTTATTTTGAAGAGATTTTGTCAGTATTTAGTCATTAAAAAAGGTCTCTTGGTATATAAAATTTGTCACACCCCTTGCGATTCTTTCACTTAAAGAGTGTTCTGCATATTTAAAGGGCTGTTATGCTTTGGAGATTTATTGTAGTGTATGTTTGATACTATTAAGAAAAAAGAAGATGACTAGAAAACAAAAATACACTGGAACAAGTTGTATATGTTATCTTCACCTTGAAGAATTCTCGTATGCCTTTAAACTGCCTTTCACCTGGCTGCCTATGAATAGGGACTTCCCCTCTGCCTAGTCAGCAAGTTATTCCAGAGCTGTCATATTTCCAGATTTGCCAAGGACTGTCTTGGATTATGCCTGCGGTCTCAGCCTATTTATTCATAGTGTTCCCTCCCATTCTCAAAAAATCCTACTTTGGATGAAAATTTATATAATCACCTTAACTAATAAAAATTCTTATAATTTTGTTTAAAAATCTCATGTTTTCCCAGAAAATTCATTCCTTCTCTCAACCTTACTATTCTATCATACAATGGACATTTTAGCTTTAAGTGACTGTATTAAACTCAGTTTTCTAAACAACACTTAGCTTTCTATGGAGAGGATTAGAAAGTCATTTTAATCCATTTTTAAAGTAGGTTGGCATTTTCCCCCCCAGATCAGGGGGGAAAGCCTCTTTCTTCACTCACAGGAGCTTTTAGAATATGTTTTTACCACATACCAATGTCTTCACTAAAGCACCAATTTCCCCTTGGAAACAAAGCCATTGGAACGCCAATAAGTTCAATGTGACAGAGGCATTGCACACTCCCAAAATGTTTGCATTGCAAAGCCACATGAAAAACATCTTCTTTCCCACTAGCCAGCATGTTTCAGCATCCCCACAGTCTGCCGAGATTAATAGAGGGGTAAAAGTCATATGTTCCACACCGAGTCTATTTATTAAGGAGGGAGGTGAAGAGAAATAAGTGCTGGGAAGGAGCTGTTGAGAGACAGGATTGCTCTGTTGCTGATAAAATGGAGAAAAAAAATTTTTTCACTAGGAAGAAAGCAAGGATTAGCTAAACAGATTGATGTTTCCACTGTTATCTACAGACTATACATATATGTTTATTAGCATGATAAATGAGTAAAACATTCAACAGTGGGAGGGGGGTGGACAGAGTAACAGTAACACAGGTATTTCTTTCTTTCTAAAAAGAAAAATTATTTTGGCTTTCCACATGCCACTAGATGGCTTCAATCCCTGTACCCATATTTCATGATTAAAACTGGAAAATGGACCCACTGGCTAAACTTCCTGGCTCTCAGAAACACATCCATATACTACTAAACAGATTAATTGCCTTACCTGGAGTGGGAGACAGATAGATTTAACTCTATGGATTTTACCATTAAAACCAACAGAATGAGGCTTTGTTCAAAAGAAGGGAGTTTCCTCAACATGAATATCTATGTGGAATCATTCCAGACCTCAACACTCCATGTTTGAATCTGGTAGGACTTGCAGACAAATATTGGCTGGTAATAACTACTGTCCCATTAGCTTTAGAGCACAAGAACAGTACTATCCAAAATCCTCTTGACAGATCCTAAAACGTTTTCATGAATACCAGAACAAACAGGCACCCAAGGTAATGATCAAACAAACAAAACAAAATGGTACAAAAAAAAAAAAAAAAAAAAAAAGCAGCAATGCTCCACAAGAGATGCATGCTTTCTCTTTGTTTTAAAATGAGACAAAAACAATGTCCCAACCATTCTAGCCTCCCAAGAATCTCATGCCTTTAGACCTGTCTGGGAAGACAGATTAGTGATATAGCAACCATACTTTACTAACTCAAAATTAGAAATACATTGCTTGTTAAAAATAAGTCGACAATCAGAATATGAAAACACAGGGCTATGCAAGAAAATTCCAGACATGTGGTGATCTCAGATTGAGGTCTTTTTGTCCAAATGCATCCTTTTTTTTAAAGGGGGAAACTGAGATGAGTTAAGCAGCTACGTATTGAGTAGTCTGGAACCAGGAATCGTGTTCCCCAGTTTACTGAGCCTTTCTCTCCTTTATCCTTTATTCAAAAAAAAAAAAAAAAAAATCCAAGTACCAATGCCATGAATATATCAAGTAATCAGAGCCATAAGGAGAAGAAAATAATGTTCACAGTCAGGAAAAATGCAAAAGGTAGCTCCTGGCTGTAAATACAAGAGAGAAAAACTAGAATAGGATGATTTTCTCCTCAGACACAGCAGGAAAATTATCTAAGAGGAAGTCAAAACTATGCAAATGTGATTGGGTACTGAATGCAAAGAGCTTTGTTTGAAAGAGATTCTGAGCAGGAGCTGGTGGCTGGGGTCTTAACGAACTGCTTGGTAGGTTCCATGCAGCTAAGGGAAAAGACATTCTTAGTTTTTAGTGGATGACTACCAGTGAAGGTCAACAGATAGAAAGGTGTTTGTCCTTTTATGCTCAATTTTCCAATGCTTTTGCAGAAACTAAAAGCATCTCTATTGGGAAGACATCTTTTTTTCTTTCCCTTTGCAGATTCTAGTGGAAAATCCTTGTTTGTTTGCCTTCACCCCTTTTTAGCCCCTGTATTTTCTGAATCAAAACGTAATGTCTTCTTATCATATTTCCCAATGAGAGAGGTTCTGAATGAGGGTTTTCAGGTGCCTTCAGGCTGGAGTTCAGTAATTTAGAATTACAGAAACTTTGAACTAGAGGGGCTGTTAGTTTAGTGATTCTCCATGGGGGTGATTTTGCCCCCCAGGGAACATTTAGCAAAGTCTGGGGGCATTTTTGAGTCACAATTTGGAGCCACAATTGAGTGGGAGTGGTAGTAGCATCCAGTTTGTACAGTCCAGCGATGCTGCTAAACATCCTACAATGCACAGGGCAGCCCCTATAACAAAGAATTCCCCCCAACTGACAATAGTGTCTAGGTGGAGACATGCTTCTGAAAGATTTTGTTTTATAAATGAGTATGTAGAAGTTCAGTGAGGTTAAGTCACACTCCATGATGTTGAACCCAATCCTATACCCCTTGTCTCTTGACTCCCTTTCTAGTGCTCTTTTATTTAATAATTGGGACTACTATTTGCTTTGTTCATTCTTGAGGGTGGTTCAGATATTCTATTTACAATCCTCAATGTTTTTAAAAGGAATGAACTCCATTGTGTTCTCTCAATTTTTTAAGCATCTCTGAAATTGACTAATTTACCAGCTTTTAAAAAACATTTATGATAAATTAAAGGAATTGACTTATACGCCATATCCTCAATGTTCTCTGAATTCATCTAATGAAGGTGAATACAGAAGGGATCATAGGCTAATTTATAGACCTGCTGCTAATGATATATTTCAAAAAATGTAAAGCAAACATCTCAAATTTAAGAAAGATGAATTGATAAAGGAAAACAAACTCACCTTCTCAAAACATTAGGAGTATGGGTTGTGATTCTCTGGAAGGTTTTCCTTAATGAAACTCATATAAATCACCATATCACTCTTTTCTTATCTCTTCTTTTTTGGCTTCCTGTGCAGGGGAGAGAAATGGACAACTAGTGGCCATGATGTGAACTTCCATACCCACTCTTCCTTGGCCTCATGGAGCCCAAAACTGTGTAAATTAGTTGTTCAAAGAAGACTGTATCTCAACCAAATTGTACTATTGGACGTTTCAGAAGATTTTGGTCCCTGATCTGAATTTCCTGAGTTTTGGTGACCTTGTACTTTCCATTATATTAAAATTATATAGATGTAAGAGTCTCCCCTCCTGTAGAGGCAGAAACAGCATGGATTCCACATGTTTGAACACATTCCCTCATTTCCTAACCTCTCATGAGCCAGGGTCCAAGTTTCAACTCGTCAAGTTAAGGAGAGATAGCAGAATGAATTTCCTCTTCTTTTCTGAGAGTGGCTCCTGAATAATCTCTAGTCACTTATATTAAAAAAATAAGTGACCTATATTTTAGCTGTATGTCAGCCTTTATACAAACATATTGATTATCCATCTCTAACACATATCTGCAATAAGTCTACTTATTAGTCTCTCTCCCAATAAGTTACCTGTCCTTAATTATTTGTAAGCAGTTTTCTGCAGAAGTTATTAACAACCTGGGCTTGAAATTTGCCATTGAAGTGCTGGGCTCTGTGGGACTGAGCCCTTTACCTGTGGGACCTGATACTCTCTCTGGATAGGTAGTTTCAGAATTGAATTGAACTGAGTTGAATTCTCAGACACCCAGCTGAATAGCTCAGCTCTTATTCACACCAGTGCCTAACTCAAAATAGCACTCAGAAAATTATTTGTTAAATGAATGAATCTGAATCTGCCACTTAGTGGTGGGTCCTTAGAGCAGGGGTCCCCAACCACTGGGTCATGGATCGGTACCAGTCTGTGGCCTGTTAGGAACTGGGCCACACAGAGGGAGGTGAATGGTGGGCATGGGAGAGAAGCTTCATCTGCTGTTCCCCATCGCTCGCATTACTGCCTGAACCATCGCCCTGCCCCCGCCTGTCCATGGAAAAATTGTCTTCCACGAAACCGGTCCCTGGTATCAAAACGGTTGGGGACCGCTGCCTTAGAGGACAAGACTGATGTTGGTTAATGTATGATTCTTTAATTCCAAGCACAGTGTTTGGCAAATATTTGAAGCACAATTAAGTAGTGCCTGAAATGAATTATCCCAATTGAAAAAAAAAAGAAAAAGTAATTCTTCTGACCTTCTGGCTTCCAGTATAAAACCTTGCCTCACATGGAAAAAATCATTGAGAAAATGTATACAAAATTAAAAGCATTAACAATTATAGATTTAATTTTTACCTTTTTGTTTCCAAAATGTTACATGGTACCTCAGTTCAAACATTACCTTTAGAAAGTCATCCCTGGCCACTTCTTAGCCCTTTCCTTCATCTTACCAAACATGTAGTGTGATCCTTATGCTCATTGAGCCTAAAGTTAGGCTACCTTGGACCAAGTCTTAGCTCTCTGCCCCTTACGAATTGTCATCAGACACAACACTTGATTCCTCTTGTGTGTAGGTTCTTTATCATCAAGTGGAGATAATGTGTGCTCCCACCACAAGCATTCACTGTAAATATTAAAGGACTTAACATAGCTAAAGCACACAGAATAAAATGTGACACAATAAATGCTATATAGATTAGCCATAATTCCCAAAGCATTCTGAACAATTTTCCCAGATGTATAAACAGGTAATTACTAGACATTCCCACATTTATACTGTAAAACTCCATGATGATTATTTGAGTAAGGTTTCTTTCCATTTTTACTACAGCATCTTGCTCAAAGTCTAAAATATTACATCTTTCATACTAAACAACATTCATTGAGCTCCTATGTGCCAGCTCTATTCTACATGTTTAAAAAAAAAAAAGTGAAAAAATATGTGCCTTTGTGAAGTTCACAATAAATGGAAGAGACAGAAAAGTAAACGGACCAAAAAAATGAGATGGAACAAATGTAAATGAAAAGTGTAAAACGAAAATATAAAAGAAAATGAACATCGTACTTTGGGAGCAACAGGCTAAAAAGCTAGTTCACTTTGTTGGTGTGTGTTGGTGGCTATGCCTGTGGGACGGTGAGGGTAAGGGTAAGGGTGTGGATAGGTGGGGAGAAGGTGGGTGAGGCACAGCTTTTGCAAAGGAGGAAGCAGCTGAATTGAATCCTTAAGAATTAGGAGGAGAAAAGGGAGTGATCTATAGACTGTTCTTTTTTTGTGGTAGTGGGAGCTTTGAGTGGGGAGGTGTGGTGGGCAGGGAGAGCTTCTCCAGGTGGAACTAACAGATATGTGAAAACCCTGAGATAAGAAAGTGCATGACTCTTTTGAAACACCGGATTTCCTTTCCTTTAAGTTACCAATAAGAAAAAGGTACAGTAAATTTGTAACAATTTGCTAGAGTAACTATTATTAAATATATGTTGTTTTCACTTTCTATTTTTTTAATATTGGACTGTAGCATACATTTATTCATTCAATCACTTTCTGCTTCCTTATTCAGGATTGCAGTCAACATTTCAGTCTATCCCTTTACAACATTCACACACCGAAAATCACTGTGGACAGCTCCGGTTATACATCTCTTAAGGATCACACATTGTTTTGCAAAGCCCTTGCTTATGATCACAGCATCTTTATCACTTTTAAGACTGAGTGCATAATGTGCAGGAACACAGAAGAATGTTAGTGCTTTTTCTGTTTCCTGTTTGTTAAAACTTATACTTACATTGTTTCTTTACTTAAATTATGTATCTGTGGAAGTTGAAGGGCTTCTTTTGAAAATCAGCTAGAAGCTTTAGATTGATAGCTATTCATGCCTGAGTGATGGTCCATTTCAGCATATCAATTGTTCATACCAAACTTTCCAAGCTGAGGAAATTCTGATTTATTTGAGACACTACTTTATTTAGTTGCATGATTGTCATGTGATAAGACACTCCTCTATAAACAAAATAACTTTTTGTTTCAATGCTGGATAATCTTTCAGAAGGGTTTTATTCAACAACAGGAGCTCCAAATTCCAGGTCCAATTTAACTGGGTGCTGTTATTTTATTAGTCAATTTCCCATCAGGAGAGGGAAACCACATAGAACAGGAAAAGCTGAATATAAAGAATTATTAACTATAATGATGGAGTAATTATAAAAGAGAAAAAGACAACTCTAAGGAATATTTGAGGGCTAAGGGAGAATACCCAAGGGACGAACAACCTGGAAGGCAGAATGGGGGCCTGAGGGGATCCCCAAGGGTGGGATTCAGATCTTATTGTAGAAGATGTGGTTGCAGCTGCACCAGATTGTGAAGGAGATCTCTGGGTTACCCAGGCCAGAACTAGTCAAGTCAATGGCAAGTAGGAAACTTCCTTCAGGGGTGCAGGAAGGCTGAGGCCCATAGGTGTGTATACAGCAGGATTCTGGGTGTTGGAAGTCTGCTCACCCATGGGATGTTGCAAGACCTGGTATGCAGGGTGTCTGTTTGGGGAGGATCACAGGGAGGGATCACTAGGCTGGGGCCCGCACTGTAAGCTCTTTGAGGGATTGCACACTCTAGAACACAGCAACTCTGGCAGGGATACAGCAAAAGCAAGGGAAAACAGAAAATGGTAGCATACTATAACCAGAAGGAAAACTTGCAAGCCGCCTCAGTACCTCTACTGCAAGCTTAACATTGAGTTCCTTGAAAAGAATATACACTTGAAGCATCCAGCTCAGCATCACAGTGTAGGTAATAAAAGGGCTGACTCTGATCTGAGGGACAATCATTTGATAACTAGATCAGCTATCTACTTGAACAGTTCAGCAGACGTGGAAATCAACAGCAAGGTACCTCCCACACATTGCTGGGTTAGCACTTGCACAAACCATGGGTACCAACCGTCCTTCCCAACCTACACCTATTTTGACATGAATTTTTAAAGATATCCCTTATTTCAGAAAATGAGAAAATACAAAGCAACTTGGATCACACCATTCAGAACATATGACAATTCCCTGTGTCTGCAACATAGTATGAACTGGGGACAGGCAAGAGTTGAATCAGAAAGAAATCATCAGGGGCTTGATCACAAACTGTTTCATATGCCCTCTAAAGGAACTTGAGTTAACTTTAACTAATATAAAGAATATGGCAGAAACTCTTAGAGATCATCAAAACATGTGTGCAATTTTCTGTATTACACTTAGCTAGGTAAAATGCAACTAATTTTCACAAATGGAATGTCAAAGTAATGCCATTCTATCAATAGTTTGAGGCAAATAAGAGCTGGTGTAACTTCTCCAGCCATATAGTTTGAAGGAAAGAACTTTAGAGGTAGGATTGCAAAGTGGAAACAATCTGGGTCCCTGAGTCACTGCTTGGAGCAGGGACTTACAGAGGAGAGTGATCTGACCCACGTTAGACTGTGACATTAGTGATAAATCTGTATTTTGCTTGTTAAGTCACTGAGATTTTGGAATTTATTTGTTACTGGTGCATAACCTAGCCCAAAATTGTAAGCAGGAGGATAAGATGATCAGATTTGGTTTTGGAAAGATATTTTCTCCAAATAAATGTAAGCTCACTTCAATAAATTCAAATCAAATTGAAATAGAAACAACAAGCCAACAATATGTACTGTTTACCTTATTCCTACAGGTTGCTGCAATACTGTTGTGTTGTGGTGAGAGTACTGACAATGAAATGTTACTAATAAATAAGAATGCCTACTTGATTTAAAAAATTCAAATAATATAAAATCCAAGAATTTATCTTACGTGTAATAGAAAAGTCATGTAATTCATGATTCTTCTTGACATATTGACTTCTCTGGATGAACACTGAAGCACATTCACAAACATGGTGGCTGAAACAAGCTTCCTGGGAGTCACTGAGGTTTATGAAAACAGGAAGGGATAATGAGTGAGAACAGTCATGGCAGGGGCAAAATGGTTTTACTAGTTGATAAAGGATTGAGTAGACCTCTAGTTTCTCATCATGCACCTGCAGGTGTTCCGTCTAGTCATTGTTACAGAGTTATCATACAATTACTGTCCAAAACCACATTGCCTTAGCATGAATATTTTTCAATTATTTGTCAATGCGGTCATTGAGATCTAGAAGAAACAAGCATATTTTCAAAGGTCAAAGAGATACAAACACCTGCAAAGGGAATCTCGTGACGAGACCTGACACATGAGAGCTGGGTAAATATTACAAATATTGTTATCTTGTTTCAAATCATTCACAGGTATGATTTGCCTTACTACCACCAAAATATTCCAAGATCTTCATTGCTTCATTAAAACAGTATCTTTATCATGTAACTGTAATAACCATACATTATTTGATATAATTAATAAATACTATTTCAATTAACTTTCCCTCTGTGTTCTTTCCTTTTGTTTTTCTATTTTTTAAGTTCTGTTTCCTTTTTTTTTTTAGTTTTTTTTTGATGTGGACCATTTTTAAAGTCTTTATTGAATTTGTTACAATATTGCTTCTGTTTTATTTTTCTGGCAGCGAGGCATGTGGGATTTTAGCTCCCCAACCAGGGATCAAATCCGCACACCCTGCATTTGAAGGCGAAGTCTTAACCACTAGACCACCAGGGAAGTCCCATAAGTTCTTTTTCTTTACCTGTCTCCTTTATAAGTTAAAAACTCTGAATCAGGGCTTCCCTGGTGGTGCAGTGGTTGAGAGTCCACCTGCCGATGCAGGGGACACGGGTTCGTGCCCTGGTCAGGGAAGATTCCACATGCCGCGGAGCGGCTGGGCCCGTGAGCCATGGCCACTGAGCCTGCGCGTCCGGAGTCTGTGCTCCGCAACGGGAAACTCTGAATCAGTATTCAGAAATGTATGTCAATATTTACATATTTAGATTTATAGCTACATATTTTAATAACAACAGAGACCTTTATACAACACTAGGTAACAAGCACATTTTGAAGCAATTTACGCATATGGATTTATTTAATCTTCACAACAAGCTTATAATGATAGGTACTATAATTGCCTGCATTTAATGTATGAAGAAAGTTAGGCACCAAGAGGTTAATTAATTGGCCCAAATCACACAGCTACTAAGCTGATGCAGCTAAGATTTGAGCCCTGATAACTCTGACTCCAAAATTATTT
Organism: Hyperoodon ampullatus; assembly: GCF_949752795.1. Lineage (NCBI taxonomy): Eukaryota > Metazoa > Chordata > Mammalia > Artiodactyla > Ziphiidae > Hyperoodon > Hyperoodon ampullatus. The sequence goes on from NC_136916.1 coordinate 162,127,485, forward strand.
CTCTTAATTATAGAATTTGGCCTCTTTGAGAGTCTAATAAATAAAACAGCAATGACATTAACACAAAGTGTAGACTTAAAATCCTATTTAATCATCCTACATCAAAGATTCTATTTATTAATTGGCCTTTCTTAAAAATATCTTTATCTTTATAATTTGGGTCAGGACATCTATCTGATAACTTAAACATAAGCAAACTTCAGGTCATAATTTAGTCACTGGCACATGTTCAATTGTCTTTCTTCTTTTCCCCTTCATTTTGCATCTCACTGAAGTCCTTAAGATTTGTGACAGCATTTCAAACATCAAGTATACTTTGGTCTGATTGATCATTTAATGTTTGATTTTTTTTTTTTTTTTTTTTTTTTTAAGGAAGGACCTGGGTAGAATTTGGAAATAGATTTTCACATTAAATTATTAGAGTAGAGTAGCAACCGTCAAGGTTGCCGTGCTTTCTCTGAAAGGAGATTAATCAAGACAGGAATCCTCTCATTATATCATCCTATGGTAAAAAGATTTTTAAAAAATATATATTTTTTAAAAATATATATTTATATATATTTCTTAAGGAAAAGAATTCACCAACTGAATTCATGCACACACACAATTTAAAAATTAGATAATTTAGTGAAGAGGAATGGAATCTTTCAAAGCAGTAAGTACCCTGTGCCAGGTTGGGGCTAGGGCTGCGGGTAGAGACTGGGAATGCATGAGGAAGTGGAGCTGCTCAGCTGATGCATTAAATTCTGTTCAAACAATTTGTAACTTTGCATTTTAACACTGGAAACAGCTTATGCTGAATAAATTAATTAACATACAACAAGTTTTACATCCACAATTCATAAAAGAGACTAGAATATTAGATCTAAACCTTTTCTATTGTATAAAACAATGCTTTTTAATAGGCTTGGATTGCTTGCTTTTAAGCAAGGAAATTATCACTGAATAACAATGGCCTAAAGAAAATATAAGCCATAGAGTAGAGAGGTATTATTACTGAATAGCTTGTCCATTTCCTCTTTAAAATGAATAATTGTAGGCTTTTATTGGTTTAGTTTTCATCTGTTTGAAAATGCTTTCCCTTCCTCCTTGGTTGGTTTGTTTGTTTTAAAGACCAGCACCACAGGGAGAGTAGTAAAGCACAGCTTTTCTGAAAAGTCTTTTGTGTCTGTTCATCTTGGTCAAGGAATTAATCCCAGACCTGGCTGTTTGTATGACAATGTTGATATCTGATTCTGTCACTCAAAGGAAAATAGGAAACTTTCTCTTGGCATCAGTATTTCTGAACTTCCCCGACTGGGTAAGATACAGACCCTACTATTCTGAATTTCATTTTTCCCTGGGAAGAACGGCTACCTCTGACAATTTAAAACCATATATTATTAATACACCTTTGAATATTTATTTGAAAAGGCTCTAAATACAGGTGGAACTAAACCAAAACTTTCTGGGTCTGGTCTTCTAATTAGTATTGTTAAATGTTACGTTGCCTGTTATCCACATTTTGTGCTTTTATTTTTATTTCTCTTACCTTTCCTACTGATTCTAATATTCTTCTTCTGTTCTATTTTAAAATACATTTATTATAAAAAGGTCACTATTAACATACTAGTATCATGAGTGTTGTGGAAGGCAAGAAAGATGCAAATAAACAACCATAATTTATCCTAATAAAGTATGAATGACTTTAGTAAAGTACTGCATTTACCACTTTTAAAACTACAAAAATTAGGCTCAAAAACTGCCTGATTTCACTGTCACAACTACATGTAGACTACATGTTAACTGAGGGCTAATCTGAGAAACAGCTTACTAACCTTGCAGTTAAAAAAAAAAAATGCAAGTAGAAAGAAGGCTATACTTGCTCTATGAAAACCCAACTCTACTTGTCTCATAAAACTCATTCCTTTTATGTGAGAAATAATGTAAAAGAAATTTTAAAGTTGTAAAGTGTTATATAAAGCAAAAGAGTTTTAAAAAATGTTCCCAGTGCCAGCCATGTAAAATCTCCATGTGTATATTTAGCCTATAAAGAGGTTGAGGATTCATTGATTAACTTTTATTTAAGAATTATACTTTATTCCTCTGTGCTTTGCAGAATTGTACCAGCATATTTTAATTGCAAACTTCCTTTCCGATTGTAAGCTGGAGTTCAGGTATCGAATCTGATTTAGTAATATACTGTAATAAGTAATCAACAGTATTTGCAGAATAAATGAAAAAAAATTTTCTTGTTAAACAAGGCATATACACTGCCCTCTTTTTTTTTTTTTTTTTTTTTTTTTTCGGTACACAGGCCTCTCACTGTTGTGGCCTCTCCCGTTGCCGAGCACAGGCTCCGGACGTGCAGGCCCAGCGGCCATGGCTCATGGGCCCAGCCACTCCGCGGCATGTGGGATCTTCCCGGACCGGGGCACAAACCCGTGTGCCCTGCATCAGCAGGCGGACTCTCAACCACTGCGCCACCAGGGAAGCCCACCACTCTAACTTTTTTCATGCTCTGCCAGGACATATTGCTCTCATCACAAAAATGAATAGAGGACTTAATTTGGGGGAATAGTCCAGAACTGAAATAATGATTTAGCATTTGGTTCATGGTAGACATACAATAGATATTTGTTAAAAAGGAATGCTCAAAAATAATTGCTAATAGATTTGTGGACTTTTGAAAATGTCGTTGCTCTTCACACTGTCTACCCCAGTCACTTGTGCAAACTTACTTATGCTAGAGGAGGGAGGGACAGTGTGAGTCTCAGAAAGTGTCTCCTGGACAGGGAACAGGGAGATCCTCTTACTGGGAAGCACAACATTGGCTCAGTATAAGGATTTGCCTTTTCTCTTGTTTTCTAGCCTTTTGTTAATCATGTTTGGTTAGCTCACCTGGTCTGGATATCCAGATCCCCTGATGCTCAGCCTTCTTGATTGTGCTCCTGAGCCCTGAACAAGTGACACTGACCACATTTGCCTACTTGTTGAGGCTTTGTGGTTTGCTGTCCAGAATTCACCATGCTCAGAAGACAGGCTTTCCCAGCGTGCATGAGTCTGACCTTGAGGTCACTCTGATTGATTGCCTCTGAACTTGAAGCCACTCTGATTGGGTCCCTCTGACATTAGACCACTCTGATTGGTTCTCTTTGGTCCCAAAGCAAGCTCTCCCTTCCTCAGACTCCTAGGCCTGTGGTTGGGTCTGTTTTGCTCTCCTGGCTGAAATGGGAGCTTGACTCAGACTCATGGAGTGTATATGGAAATAGCTCTGTTCCTGGCCTGCCTTATATCACACCTTGTGCAGACACCTTCAGAGAACCATGAGGCTGGTTCACAGATTAAAGAATGAGCATAATAAGGAAGGTTAAAGAACAGAAATTAGTTAGCCTGAGAATGTGAAGTCTGAAGGACAGCTTAATAATGGTCTCCAATTATGCTAAATGTTCTGTTAACATCTTAGTGCTGCAAATTGCAACCAGCTGTTTTTAATCTCTACTGAAGACAGAAATCATGGATATGAGTGTCAATCATAGTACAAGAGATCAGGGTTAGGCAAAAAAAAAAAAAAAAAAATTCCTTATGGAATTAGCTTATAGCAGTCTCCATACATATGGCAAATATGGAATAACATGAATTCAATCTCATATTCTTATTTCCTTCGGTTGAATAGGAATATTGAACTCTTTAGCGAATCAGGTTTTCAACTGGTTAAGGGCACCAATGTCCAAGATCATCTGTTTTCCAGGTGATGTAAACAAAGACTGAAGCTGACTTGGACCCTCTGAACTTCCACCTTTGGCTCCTCCCATTTCTCCATCCGGTCCCCACACCCCCCCCCCCACCTTGGTACTCTTTTACTTTTCTGCTTCAAGTACTGATTTTGTGCTTAGGATATAAGAACTGAATAAGACAAGGTATCTGTCCTTGGAGCCAATGAATATGGGACTTATTTTAAGCATACCATGTAACAAAATAATAATTTAAAAAGAAAGCATTGGGCTACCAGACATTTTTCATTCATTTTATTCATTCATTTAAAAGATATTCTTTATTTATTCATGTAAAAATTAAAAGATATTCCCCAAGCAAAGCACATAGGGTCTTAGGCACTGGGTGAAAAGTGCTAATAAAAAATTGTATTAAGTTGCAATGCCATTCTTTAGTTACCTTAATTGAAAATTCTTCTATCATTTATTTTTATCCTACATAAATTTGTAAGCATTTATTAGGAGCTTAGCTCTTAATTTAGTAGATCCCCAGCCTCTGCAGAAGAACATTCTCTCACTCTCCACCTTCCTATTTTTCTCCTCTCGTTTTAGGGTCTTTTATCAATTCATGTGAATTCAGAAAATCTTTTTGAGGATTTAATATCTATCACCTATGGCATCTGAGAACTAGGCTGGATATATGTCCATTTTCTTCTTCAAAATTACCCGTAAAGATCGCATCAAACCAACTCTCAGAAATCAGTAAAACCTGTTTCTTTAAGTGACCTGAAGGAGTATTATCCATGAGGTCGATGGCGCTGCTATGCTAATGTTCTTTCTAGCACCCCTAAGGCAGATAGGGTCCTCTCACTAAGGCAAGTCAAAGTAGTTAAGAGTTCATTATCATATAGAGAGACTTTGCTCCTCTCTATCAAAAGTCTTGCTTTGTTTTTTAGAAATTTCTGATTAAATCTATCACTATCAAAAAGTATTCTATCTGTTCCAGTTCTGCCTTATACACGTTTGTGGCTGAAAGGATGGATTCTTTGTTCCAGTAGTGCACAACATGACAGACTGGGGATCATCTAATAATCTGGGACAGACTGGATCACAGGCATGACTCACGAGGGGCTTCGAATGGGTGCTCTTGTTTTTATACCTGAAAATACTCCCTCCTCTGATTGCCTTGTTCAGGGTTAGGGTTTTTTTTTGTTGTTTGTTTGTTTGTTTTTGCTGTACACGGGCCTCTCACTGTTGTGGCCTCTCCCGTTGCAGAGCACAGGTTCTGGATGCGCAGACTCAGCAGCCATGGTTCACAGGCCCAGTTGCTCCGCGGCATGTGGGATCTTCCCGGACCAGGGCACGGACCCGTGTCCCCTGCATTGGCAGGCAGACTCTCAACCACTGAGCCACCAGGGAAGCCCCCAGGGTTAGGGTTTTTATTTCCCCCACTTTTGTGTCCATATCTACAAAATGCCTCTCTTTTGAAGTTAAACCCCAGCCATTCACTCTTAAGAACCTAGACCAAATCTCTGGAATGATTCCAACTTTTTAGAATTTTCAGAATTAAGGTACCACCCAGGACCTTTTAAAATCGTTGGATTTCTATTGTCTCTAGAGACTTTCCCAGTTCTGATAATCCATCAAAGCAGCGGTCCCCAACATTTTTGGCACCTGGGACCAGTTTTGTGGAAGACTATTTTTCCATGGACGGAAGGGTGTGGGGATGGCTCAGGTGGCAATGTGAGCAATGGGGAGCAGCAGATGAAGCTTCTGTCTCTCTCACCAGCTGTTCACCTCCTGCTGTGCAGCCCAGTCCCTAACAGGCTGTGGAGTGGTACTGGTCTGCGGCCTGGGGTTTGGGGATCCCTGCAATAAAGCACACTGACAATTACAGTTGTGCTTCTGGAAATGTGGTGCACTCAAATGCTTAACAAGTTTCCTAGGAGATTCTGAGACTCACTTCAGGTTAATAAACTGAGGCTAAGGAACTTGTCATTGATCATGAGCCTTTTAAAATATGACTCAAGAACTTCCCTGGTGGCACAGTGGTTGAGAACCTGCCTGTCAGTGCAGGGGACACGGGTTTGAGCCCTGGTCCAGGGAGATCCCACATGCCTGCGAGCCACAACTACTGAGCCCACATGCTGCAACTACTGAAGCCTACATGCCTAGAAACAGTGCTCTGCAACAAGAGAAGCCACCACAATGAGAAGCCTGCACACCGCAACGAAGAGTAGCCCCTGCTCACCACAACTAGAGAAAGCCCGTGGGCAGGAACAAAGATGCAGCACAGCCCAAAAAATAAATAAAAAAATAAAATAAAATATGACTCAATAGAAACGAACCTATAAAGTTTTGTTACAGTATTTGAGGATGTCCTACCATTTTGTGCCAGAAATCACCACTCTTCTGGTTCAGCTGGGCAAGTGAAAGTGTCCATCACTCCTGTCCTCCAGTCTGTAAATCCCTGTCTACATCTCACCCTCATCCCTTCATGTTATAAGAAATAAGTGCTTCTCTGAAAACTTTTGGGCTTGAGCCATACCACTGTTCCTGAACAGCATGCTTTGCTACATTTCATTCAGGTCTGCTGTTAGACTTCTTCCAGAAGAAGGATAGAGAGAGTGTACAAAAAATTCAGTGTAAAATGTGTTATTTGTAGTAACATAAAGAATAAAAGGAAATATGTCCGTTGGATAGTTGGTCTTTGGAAAAGTCACATGTTCAAAAAAAATCTATTAAATATTGCTTGTTCATACTGTGTAAGGGCTTGACCCTTAAGAAGTTTAGAACCTTATTTCATAACACAATCAATAAGTAAACAAAATGACATGTTTAAAAACAACAACCACCGCAAAATTCAATACACAAAAGAAGTCCTGGAACCAAAACTATAGTAGGCATCTTATAAAAGTCTATTAAATGAAAATGAGCAGGTATATGATTGAATGAACAGCTGGAGGTAAGCTGAAAAATCAATAGTAGAGATGAGGCTATAGAATTTTGGAGTAAGAAAACATTTTCAGGCTCCCATGATTCCAAAAAGTTTTCTGGAAAAGGCAGAAAGGGAAAATGGAAAAAAAAATGCAAAATATTATGGGAAGATAATCTAAAATATAATATAATTATACAAAATTATTGTAGGACTAGTTAAGACTTGGCCAATTTCTTGTAGCATTCAATTATTTAATGAATGGAAAATAGCCATTGAATATTTGCATCCAAGGAGACCTGAGCAGAGAATTAGAAAATGCAAAGACAGTTTTTTTTCAACCTACAACATTTTCCTTTCTTAATTTTGTTTTTGGGCTAACACACTGTGGCAGAGCAAACATTTTAAAAATATCATTTGTCAAAGTTCCCAACAAAACCCTTCATACGTAAACCAGTTGAGAGAGACAAGACAGTAATGGGTCTCTTGTTTCACTAAAAGTCATATTGCACTTGTAGAGAAAGTCATTTCAAATTGCTTAACAACCTTTGGCAAAATAACATCTTGAGGCACTTTCACTTAAGTGTGTACATCTGAAGGCCGGAACAAAACTGAAATGTTATGGTTCCAGAAATGTCATTTTTTACCTGGGAAACATACCCACAACACAAATAAATACAGTAAGGGAAAAGGGAAAGCAAAGAAAACAAGAAAAATGCAGCCCTCAGACAGCTATTGCTGCTTTCTGGCTAATGGGCCTTATTTTGAGAAAAAGTAGCAATTATATTTTAAACTCTTTATGTATGTGTGTAGGGCAGATCCAAAAGTGTCAGAGCTCAGAAGAATGCCACTATACCCTCCCCCAGCTGTTCAGTATAAATAAGTTTTTTTTTTTCTCCCACCTCCTTCTCCCCGCAGGATGGGGGAGCACAGACAGAGAAATTAACTCCTAGACTGGGTGTATATGCTTTTTTGTCCAGCACTTAGGAACTTTGATGATTTACTACACTCTACGCATTTTCATCACACAAGACATCACTTACAGCACTTATGTGATTACCTAATTAAGTTATTAGACACAAAGGTGGTTATCATGAGATAATTACATCCTGGGGATATAAAGAAAGAAAGAGAACCCAGTTTGAAACAGGAGTCCTTCCTATTACAAGAGCTCCTTCAGTATGGAAACGGTATCCAAGTAGGCAGGTGGAGGAGACGGGAGCTCTGTGTTTCTCCACCAAGAGAGTTGGCGTTGGAGGTCAGACTGAAAAACCCTTGACATCCAGATTTTACTCAATTATGTGGACCCCACTAATCGCTGCCAGGGCACCGATGGGGATGTGTTCATGCAGCTCAGAGTGCAGAGGGCTGGAAAGGTGCTCCAGAAGGATGAAAAACACCAGTCACAGAGCTGAATACATTTGTTGCAATTGCCTTGGAGGACTAATTGCTGATAAAATTAAACGTACAGAGAGATAGCTCTGCCTGGCAAACTTAGAAGTCAAAGCTGTCTTAATGTACTTTTGAAAACTATCAGATTTTATCACTGGATGATCATTAAAGGAATAGAAATTTCCCCCTAAGTGTTCATCTCATTACATCATATATATCCACAAATTCATGTTGTGTGCATGTGTGCGTATAAAGATGCTTATACAAACACATATCCATATATAGAGACACAAAGCATGAAAATACAGATAGACCAAAATTTAACAAAGTTAGTCAAGCCTGTAAAATTGTAACCAATATAGCAAAGAGTAACATCATCAATCACCCATAACATCATTAAAACATCTTTAATTCTATAATGTGCTGCATAAGAGGTTACAGGTATAAATACAGACATTCACACACACATACACATATTAAGTTCTACTCAGAGACGCTGCGGGCTTTCTTTTATAAACAGATTTTCTGATACTTGTGGGTTTTTTTTTTTTTCACAAAGATACAGTATAGGGACACCTAGAGCAAATGCAGTATATTGTCACAGAAGATATAACAAGAGTGTAATAATAACCCAAAGTCATATTACCTAGGTATTTAAATAGGAGTAACATTTATGAATGAAGGTGATTATGAAAAAGAAGACATGTGAAGAAAAAAACAAGATGTACATGTAGATAGAGAAGTTATTTGCTTTGGAAGAAATAATGAAAAATGGAAAACTTGTGAAGTCCTCTAAGTTTCTCTCTGGCTTCAACCACTTAAGATTACAGAAATGTTTATACTTCAAGTTTGAGACTAAATTATAGCTTTTATAAATACTTTCTGAGTACACTGTACATGAAGAAATAGAATTGAAAATATATAGATTTTAAAGGTGGAGTCTGGTGGTATAAAACTAGAATTGACCAGAAAGTCAGTCGATCTAAATTCAATGTCAGTCTTTCTCCTATCAGCTTTGTGTTTGAAGCAACTCAGTATTGCTTTAATTAGCTTTCATAAACAGGTAAAATAGGTCATCTAGAGCTGTCTTTTTTCTTACCCACATACTACCCACCCCTCTACAACATAACACACACACCACATACATGCACACACAACATCGGTCATAGGTCCCCTTTCTAAATTCATTCTGAAAGAAATTCAATTAAAAAAACTATACATAACAGTATATAAAATGTTCATAAAATTTTCACAGCTAACTTCTACTTTTTTATTAGAATAGGCAATTAGTTAGTTAGCACAAGCTGGTAGGCCTATGATTCTGTGCTATTCCCCTCTGTATTTCCCAAGTGCTTATCTAACCCCATGCAAGGACCTGTTTCACAGATGACAACTGGAACAGACTAAATGACATTGTCTTCACCCTCAAGATCTTGCTGCCCAAGGAAGAAATCCAGGAAAGCATGTAACTGAATGTTAAATTGTATATTGTGTAATAGGCACCAGAGCTTTCAGAAATGTACAATTTGGACAAGGAGAAGAGAGGGAAGGAGGTTGTCCAAGCAATGGGTACATACAGCAGTTTGAATACAAGCACAGAGTAGAAGCAAGGCACAGTTGGGGTAACAGCTCAACAAGAAGCTGTGATAATCTGACTGGTCAAAATAAGGTGTTTCCTGCTGTCTCAGTTCATCCTGGTTTTACATCTAGTTTATAACACGATGTAAAAACGTTTGGCTTGGGCTTCCCTGGTGGCAGAGTGGTTAGGAATCTTCCTGCCAATGTAGGAGACACAGATTCGTGCCCTGGTCTAGGAGGATCCCACATGCCATGGAGCAACTAAGCCTGTGTGCCACAACTACTGAGCCTGCACTCTAGAGCCCACGAGCCACAACTACTGAGCCCGTGTGCTGCAATTACTGAAGCCCGTGTTCCTAGAACCTGTGCTCCACTATGAGAGAAGCCATTGCAATAAGAAACCCACACACTGCAACAAAGAGTAGTCCCTGCTCGCCACAACTAGAGAAAAGCCCGCGTGCAGCAATAAAGACCCAACACAGCCAAAAATAAAATAAATAAAATAAATAAATTTAAAAAAATGTTTGGCTTTAAAATCTGCTTTGATTGTCAGTGAAAGACCTATGAAAACTATTTTATTTATTTATTTATTTATTTATATTTTTATTGGAGTATAGTTGATTTACAATGTTGTGTTAGTTTCAGGTGTACAACAATGCTTTCGAAATTGGAGTATGAAAACTAGTTTAATAGACAGATGAAATTGGGGAACATGACACACTGCTGAAGTCTTCGGAAATGAGCATGTTTTAGAGTGTTGGTGGAAATCTAACCAGACCTGTATTTCTGGAAAACATGTTGATAAAATGTGTCAAAATCCTTAAGTGTTCATACCCGTTAATTTTACATTTGGAATATGTTCCAAAAGGGGGTAAAAATGCAAATTACATACAAAAGTTTTAAGTAGAAAGAATTTTTTATAACAATCCTTAAAATAGATAAAAATAATGACAGTAATTTAAAGTATCCAATAATGGGTATTGAATACACAAATTATAATGTAGCCACATGCTGAATAGTATGCAGCCATTGAAAGATTTTATAAGTAGTACAGTGCACTTCTTTATCAATGAAATACATATTAATTTATGTGTACACATACCCACACATACAGCAAAGTCCTAAAATCATAAAAATTTGAAATTCTAACAACTATTAACTCTAGGAAGTGGAATAAAATGATTCAAAGTAAGCATGACACTAGTTTGTTTACCTGAGTTCCATCCAAGGAGACATAGTTTTAAAAATAAATGATAGTTACGGTGAAAAAATAATATATGTTTATTTATTTCTAGATTTTATCATTATTCCATAATAAGTCCATCCACACTATTTGTACACTAAAATTTTCTGAAAGTAAGAACACCAACTGAGATATTTTTAAAATATTTTGTAGCATGGGAAAAATATCATATTTTAATTTTAGGCAAAAAAATTACAAAATGGCAACTGTATGTCATTTGGCATTATTGACATTTTTTTCTCAATCCTTGCTTCTTAAAGGTCTCTCTTCCTGGACTGTATGCTTTGTGTTCTCCTATCTGCTTCCCACCTCTCTGCTCAGTCCTTCTGTTTCCAGAACTGGCCCTTGTTCCTCTGCCAATCCTTTAGATGCCGATGGAACCTCAGGTTCTGCTTTGGTCCATACCCTTTACAGCTCCACACTTTTCCCTCTAGGGTTCATCCACTACTGAGGTTATAACTATCATCTATATATTAGTGGTGCTCTAGATTTTATCTTTAGCTAGACCTGCAAGATATTTCCACACAGTTGCCTCACAATAACTGATACTCTGCTTACCGACTTTGCATTAATCAGCATATACCCCAGATATCGAATCCTCCTTCTTTACTCCGTTTCTTGGCCATGGTCCCCAAATCCATAAGCTGAGCTACAAACCAGGAAGCCATCACTAATTTCCCTCTCCCTCACCCCTGCCCACTTCTAATCAATCACTGGTTCTGCTGATTTTACTTCCTAAATATTTCTGGAATCTGTAACCTCCTCTTAAATACAACATAAGAAGATGATACGTTTATATCATCACTTCCCTGAACCACTGCAACAGGCTCCTTACTGGTTTATGTGTCTCTAGCCTTATTTCTTCTCAAATTCATTCTATGAGGATTGGCCAGAAGATCATGCCTCAGCCATAAATCTGAATAATTCACTCACTTACTTTAAATCCTTCAGCAGCACCCTGGGCCTGTAGCATAAATTCCAAGCCCCTTAATGTAATTGGCAGGATCTTTCTTACCGTGGCCCTTGCTTTCTGAGAATTTCATCCCAAGCTCAAACACAGAACTACTTATATTTCTATTCACATATCATACTCCCCTCACAATTATATGACCCAGTGCCTTAATGTGCTTATCTACCTTTCCATCCCCAAGGCATTTTGGTAGTTGATTCGTACTTACCTGTTAAGACTCACCTAAGAGTTCATCTCCTCCAGGAAGTGTAACTTACTCAGAAGACCACCAGTGGTGTGCTGGTGTGAGCTCATATGAGCTCATGAGCAATGACTATTAAATTTTCAGAAATTTTCTGAGCTAGATTTAAACACAGACATTAATAAAAGTTAATTTAGATACATTTATGATGAATTTTGAGTTCTCTCTCTCTTTCTCTCACTCTCTCTCTCCTCTTCAAGTACATCAGTTTATGAGGTCAAAGCAACCTATGTGGAAATCATCACAGGATTACATTATCTTGGGCAACTACTTTATTTCTCTAAGCCTACTTCTACATCAATAAAATTGGGATGCTAATACCTATCTCAAAGTCTTATTCAAACGTTTAAATAAGGGGGAGGAGCTTCAAGATGGCGGAAGAGTAAGACACGGAGATCACCTTTCTCCCTACAAATACATCAGAAGTACATCTACACGTGGAACAACTCCTACAGAACACCTACTGAACGCTGGCAGAAGACCTCAGACCTCCCAAAAGGTAAGAAACTCCCCACGTACCTGGGTAGGACAAAAGAAAAAAGAATAAACAGAGACAAAAGGATAGGGACGGGACCTGCACCAGTGGGAGGGAGCCGTGAAGCAAGAAAGGTTTCCACACACTAGGAGCCCATTCGTGGGCGGAGACTGTGGGTGGGGATGGGGGAAGCTTCGGAGCCGCAGAGGAGAGCACAGCAACAGGGGTGCGGAGGGCAAAGCGGAGAGATTCCGGCACACAGGATCGGTGCCGACCAGCCCTCACCAGACCGAGAGGCTTGTCTGCTCGGCCGCCGGGGTGGGTGGGGCTGGAAGCTGAGGCTCGGGCTTCGGTCGGATCCCAGGGAGAGGACTGGGGTTGGCAGCATGAACACAGCCTGAAGGGGTTAGTGCGCCACGGCTGGCCGGGAGGGAGTCTGGGAAAGAGTCTGGAGCTGCCGAAGAGACAAGAGAATTTTTCTTGCCTCTTTGTTTCCTGGTGCGCGAGGAGAGGGGATTCACAGCGATGCTTAAAGGAGCCCCAGAGACGGGCGCGAGCCATGGCAATCAGCGCGGACCCCAGAGACGGGCATAAGACACTGAGGCCGCTGCTGCTGCCACCAAGAAGCCTGTGTGCGAGCACAGGTCACTCTCCACACATCCCCTCCTGGGAGCCTGTGAAGCCTGCCACTGCCAGGGTCCCGGGATCCAGGGACAACTTCCCCAGGAGAATGCGTGGCACGCCTCAAGCTGGTGCAACGTCACGCCTGCCTCTGCCGCCGCAGGCTGGCCCCGCATCTGTGCCCCTCCCTCCTTCCGTCCTGAGTGAGCCAGAGACCCCGAATCAGCTGCTCCTTTAACCCCGTCCTGTCTGAGTGAAGAACAGACACCCTCCGGTGACCTACACGCAGAGGCAGAGCCAAATCCAAAGCTGAAACCCGGGAGCTGTGCGAACAAAGAAAAGAAAGGGAAATCTCTCCCAGCAGCCCCAGGAGCAGCAGATTAAAGCTCCACAATCAACTTGATGTACCCTGCATCTGTGGAATACCTGAATAGACAATGAATCATCCCAAATTGAGGAGGTGGACTTTGGGAGCAATCATATATATATATATATATATATATATATATATATATATATATATATATATATATATACATATATTTGTTTTTCCCCTTTTTCTCTTTTTATGAGTGTGTATGTGTATGCTTCTCTGTGTGATTTTGTCTCTATAGCTTTGCTTTTACCGTTTGCCCTAGGGTTCTGTCTGTCCATTTCTTATTTTTTTCTTTATTATTACTTAAAAATATTTTTTCTAATAATTGTTTTTTTATTTTAATTATTTTATTTTATTTTATCTTCTTTCTTTCTTTCTTTCTTTCTTTCTTTCTTTCTTTCTTTCTTTCTTTCTTTCTTATTTCTTTCTTTCTTTTTCCCCTTTATTCTGAGCCGTGTGGAGGACAGTCTCTTGGTGCTCCAGCCAGGTGTCAGGGATGTGCCACTGAGGTGGGAGACCCAAGTTCAGGACACTGGTCCACAAGAGACCTCCCAGCTCCACATAATATCAAACAGTGAAAATCTCCCAGAGATCTCCATCTCAACGCCAAGACCAAGCTCCACTCAACAACCAGCAAGCTACAGTGCAGGACACCCTATGCCAAACAACTAACAAGACACGAACACAACCCCATCAATTAGCACAGGGGCTGTCTAAAATCATAATAAGGCCACAGACACCCCAAAACACACCACCAGATGTGGACCTGCCACCAGAAAGACAAGATCCAGCCTCATCCACCAGAAAACAGGCACTAGTCCCCTCCACCAGGAAGCCTACACAACCCACTGAACCAACCTTAGCCACTGGGGACAGACACCAAAAATAACGGAAACTACGAACCTGCAGCCTGTGAAAAGGACACCCTAAACACAGTAAGTTAAGAAAATTAGAAGACAGAAAAAGACACAGCAGATCAAGGAGCAAGGCAAAAACCCACCAGACCTAACAAATGAAGAGGAAATAGGCAGTCTACCTGAAAAAGAATTCAGAATAATGAAAGTAAAGATGATCCAAAATCTTGGAAATGGAATGGAGAAAATACAAGAGACGTTTAACAAGGACCTAGAAGAACTAAAGAGCAAACAAACTGTGATGAACAACACTATAAATGAAATTAAAAATTCTCTAGAAGGGATCAATAACAGAATAACTGAGGCAAAAGAACAGATAGTGACCTGGAAGATAAAATAGTGTAAATAATTACTGCAGAACAGAATAAAGAAAAAAGAATGAAAAGAATTGAGGACAGTCTCAGAGACCTCTGGGACAACATTAAATGCACCAACATTCGAATTATAGGGGTTCCAGAAGAAGAAGAGAAAAAGAAAGGGACTGAAAAAATATTTGAAGGGATTATATTTGAAAACATCCCAAATATGGGAAAGGAGATAGTTAATCAAGTCCAGGAAGTGCAGAGAGTCCCATACAGGATAAATCCAAGGAGAAACATGTGAAGACACATATTAATCAAACTATCAAAAACTAAATACAAAAGACAAATATTAAAAGCAGCAAGGGAAAAAAGACAAGTAACACATAGGGGAATCCCCATAAAGTTAACAGCTGATCTTGCAGCAGAAACTCTGCAACCCAGATGGGAGAGGCAGACTTATTTAAAGTGATGAAAGACAAAAACCTACAACCAAGATTACTCTACCCAGAAAGGATATCATTCAGATTTGATGGAGAAATTAAAAGCTGTATAGACAGGCAAAAGCTAAGAGAATTCAGCACTACCAAACCAGCTTTACAACAAATGCTAAAGGAACTTCTCTAGGCAGGAAACACAAGAGAAGGAAAAGACCTACAATAATAAACCCAAAACAATTAAGAAAATGGTAATAGGAACATACATATCGATAATTACCTTAAATTTAAATGGATTAAATGCTCCAACCAAAAGACATAGACTGGCTGAATAGATACAAAAACAAGACCTGTATATATGCTGTCTACAAGAGACCCACTTCAGACCTAGGGACACATACAGACTGAAAGTGAGGGGATGGAAGAAGATATTCCATACAAATGGAAATCAAAACAAAGCTGGAGTAGCAATTCTCATATCAGACAAAATAGACTTTAAAAAAAAAGACTATTACAAGAGACAAAGAAGGACACTACATAATAATCAAGGGAACAATCTAAGAAGATATAACAATTGTAAATATTTATGCACCAAAAATAGGAGCACCTCAATACATAAGGCAAATACTAACAGCCATAAAAGGGGAAATTGACAGTAACACAATCATAGTAGTGGACTTTAACACCCCACTTTCATCAATGGACAGATAATCCAAAATGAAAATAAATAAGGAAGCACAAGCTTTAAATGATATATTAAACAAGATGGACTTAATTGATATTATAGGACATTCCATACCAAAACAACAGAATACACATTTTTCTCAAGTGCTCATGGAACATTCTCCAGGATAGATCATATCTTGGGTCACAAATCAAGCCTTGGTAAATTTAAGAAAATTGAAATTGTATCAAGTATCTTTTCCAACAACAATGCTATGAGACAAGATATCAATTACAGGAAAAAATCTGTAAGAAATGCAAACACATGGAGGCTAAACAACACACTAGTTAATAACCAAGAGATCACTGAAGAAATGAAAGAGGAAATCAAAAAATACCTACAAACAAATGACAATGAAAACACAATGACCCAAAACTGATGGGATGCAGCAAAAGCAGTTCTAAGAGGGAAGTTTATAGCTATACAAGCCTACCTTAAGTAACAAGAAACATCTCAAATAAACAACCTAACCTTACACCTAAAACAATTAGAGAAAGAAGAAGAAGAAGAACAACAGCAACAAAACAAAGTTAGCAGAAGGAAAGAAATCATATAGATCAGATCAGAAAAAAAATGAAAAAGAAATGAAGGAGGAAATGATAGCAAAGATCAATAAAACTAAAAGCTGGTTCTTTGAGAAGATAAACAAAATTGATAAACCATTAGCCAGACTTATCAAGAAAAGAAGGGAGAAGACTCAAATCAATAGAATTAGAAATGAAAATGGGGAAGTAACATCTGACACTGCAGAAATACAAAGGATCATGGGAGATTACTACAAGTAACTATATGCCAATTAAATGGACAACCTGGAAGGAACTGACAAATTCTTAGAAATGCAAAACCTTCTGAGACTGAGCCAGGAATAAATAGAAAGTATGAACAGACCAATCACAAGTAATGAAATTGAAACTGTGATTAAAAATCTCCCATTAAAAAGAAGCCATGGACCAGATGGCTTCACAGGTGAATTCTATCAAAGATTTAAAGAAGAGCTAACACCTATCCTTCTCAAACTCTTCCAAAATATAGCAGAGGGAGGAACACTCCCAAATTCATTCTACGAGGCCACCATCACTCTGATACCAAAACCAGACAAAGATGTCACAAAGAAAGAAAACTACAGGCCAATATCACTGATGAACATAGATGCAAAAATCCTCAACAAAATAGTAGCAAACAGAATCTAACAGCACATTAAAAGGATCATACACTATGATCAAGTGGGGTTTATCCCAGGAATGCAAGGATTCTTCAGTATACACAAATCAATCAACGTGATACACCATATTAACAAACTGAGGGAAAAAAAAAAAACGTATGATCATCTCAATAGATGCAGAGAAAGCTTTTGACAAAATTCAACACCAATTTATGATAAAAGCTCTCCAGAAAGTAGGCATAGAGGGAACTTTCCTTAACATAATATAGGCCATATATGACAAACCCACAGCCAACACTGTCCTCAATGGTGAAAAACTGAAACCATTCCAACTAAGATCAGGAACAAGACAAGTTTGCCCACTCTCACCACTATTATTCAACATAGTTTTGGAAGTTTTAGCCACAGCAGTCAGACAAGAAAAAGAAATAAAAGGAATCCAAATCAGAAAGGAAGAAGTAAAGATGACACTGTTTGCAGATTACACGATACTATACATAGAGAATCCTAAAGATGCTACCAGAAAAATACTAGAGCTAATCAATGAATTTAATAAAGTACCAGGATACAAAATTAATGCACAAAAATCTCTTGCATTCCTATACACTAGTGATGAAAAATCTGAAGGTGAAATTAAGAAAACACTCCCACTTACCACTGCAACAAAAGGAATAAAATATCTAGGAATAAACCTACCTACAGAGACAAAAGACCTGTTTGCAGAAAATTATAAGACACTGATGAAAGAAATTAAAGATGATACGAATAGATGGAGAGATATTCCATGTTCTTCGATTGGAAGAATCAACATTGTGAAAATGACTCTACTACCCAAAGCAATCTACAGATTCAATGCAATCCCTATCAAACTACCACTGGCATTTTTCACAGAACTAGAACAAAAATTTTCATAATTTGTATGGAAACACAAAAGACCCTGAATAGCCAAAGCAATCTTGAGAAAGAAATACAGAGCTGGAGGAATCAGGCTCCCTGACTTCAGTCTATACTACAAAGCTACAGTAATAAAGATAGTATGGTGCTGGCACAAAAACAGAAGTATAGATTAATGGAACAGGATAGAAAGCCCAGAAATAAACCCACGCATATATGGTCACCTTATCTTTGATAAAAGAGGCAAGAATATACAGTGGAGAAAAGACAGCCTCTTCAATAAGTGGTGCTGGGAAAAGTGGACAGCTACATGTAAAAGAGTGAAATCAGAACACTCCCTAACACCATACACAAAAATAAACTCAAAATAGATTATAGACCTAAATGTAAGGCCAGACACCAGAAAACATAGGCAGAACACTCTATGACATAAATCACAGCAAGGTCCTTTTTGACCTACCTCCTAGAGAAATGGAAATAAAAACAAAAATAAACAAATGGGCCCTAATGAAACTTAAAAGCTTTTGCACAGCAAAGGAAACCATAAAGAAGATGAAAAGACCACCCTCAGAATGGGAGAAAATATTTGCCAATGAAGCAACTGACAGAGGATTAATCACCATAACATACAAGCAACGCATGCAGCTCAATAGCAAAAAAACAAAGAACCCAATCCAAAAATGGGCAGGATACCTGAATAGACATTTCTCCTAAGAAGATATACAGATTGGCAGCAAACACATGAAAGAATGTTCTACATCATTAATCATTAGAGAAATGCAAATCAAAACTACAATGAGATATCATCTCACACAAGGCCAAATGGCCATCATCAAAATATCTACAAAAATAAATGCTGGAGAAGCTGTGGAGAAAAGAGGACCCTCTTGCACTGTTGGTGGGAATGTAAATTGATACAGTCACTATGGAGAACAGTATGGAGGTTCCTTAAAAAACTAAAAATACAACTACCATCGGACCCAGCAATCCCACTACTGGGCATATACCTTGAGAAAATCATAATTCAAAAAGAGTCATATATCAAAATGTTCATTGCAGCTCCATTTACAATAGCCAGGACATTGAAGCAACCTAAGTGTCCATCAACAGATGAATGGATTAAGAAGATGTTGCACATATATACAATGGAATATTACTCAGCCATATAAAGGAACAAAACTGAGTTATTTTTAGTTAGGTGGATCGACCCAGAGACTGTCATACAGAGTGAAGTAAGTCAGAAAGAGAAAAACAAATACCATATGCTAACACATATATATGTAATCTAAAAAAAAAAGAAAATAGTCAGTGGAACCTAGTGGCAAGATGGGAGTAAAGCGCAGACCTACTAGAGAATGGACTTGAGGATATGGGGAGAGGGAAGCGTAAGCTGGGACAAAGTGATAGGATGGCATGGACATATATACACTACCAAACAAAAAATAGATAGCTAGTGGGAAGCAGCTGCATAGCATAGGGAAATCAGCTTGGTGCTTTGTGAGCGCCTGGGGGGGGGGATGGCAAGGGTGGGAGGGAGGGATATACGGGAGGGAGGACATATGGGGACGTGTGTGTATGTATGGCTGATTTGCTTTTTTGTAGAGCAGAAAGTGACACACTATGATAAAGCAATTATACTCTAATAAAGATGTTAAATATATATATAAAGTTTAAGAAAACACATTAAAAGAGCTTAGTGAAGTGTCTAAAACAAAGTACACTCATAATAATTGCATGGTAGAGGTGCTGGTAATTAGTTTAAGTAGCAGCAGCCACAGCACTGGTAGCTAGTGATGGAAAGGTATGGAAGATTAACAGCAATAGGAAGACTTCTCTTTCTCAGGCTAAGATCATCTGCTATTCTGAAGTTCAACAATCCTCCTAGTCTCTTTCCCCAGTTATACCCATAATGAATATCTGTCATATGTATACTTTTTTTGTGTGTGTGTGTGGTATGAGGGCCTCTCGCTGTTGTGTCCTCTCCCGCTGCGGAGCACAGGCTCCGGACGCGCAGGCCCAGCAGCCACGGTTCACGGGTCCAGCCGCTCCATGGCATGTGGGATCCTCCCGGACCCGGGCATGAGCCTGCGTCCCCTGCATCGGCAGGCGGACTCCCAACCCTTGCGCCACCAGGGAAGCCCCCATATGTATACTTTTATCTCATTTAATTTTCTTTCTTCTCTAGTTTTTTTCTTCCCCTTCGTTTTCAACTTGAAGTCTCCAATAGCATTCTATGTGCCCAAACTCTAGTCCTTTCTTTAATCCTTTTCCTTCATTTCCTTGATCTTAGAGAGCTCTCTGCACTCCCCAGAAACATCTCCAATCAGGATAGCCTTATGGGCAAAATGGATTGGAGACTTGAAAATGTGACCTTTGTCAGCTTGACTCTGATCATGTATACCAGTAACAAAGTGAACAAAGTTAATATTTTTTCTTATTATTTGACATTAAGGTTTATTTTCAGACAGCAACCTTGTGTCTAAGTAATGAGCTCAAGTGCTTTTAACAAACCTTATTATAATCTATCAAAGCAACTGTGTGGGAGTTGGCAAAGAAGAATTACATAAACATTAAAAATATGAAAGTATATAGCTTTCTGTGTATTAATATTACAATGGATGAGATAGTTTCTGGACAAGTAGAGAATTAGGTTACTCTATTTATCATGGGATATTTAAAATTTTAATTCCTCTCTAAAGCCAAACATAATACATGGCACTTAAAGAAACAGTGAACTCTTCTGTTTTGTTTTGTTGCTCTTTTTTTAAAAACTGAAGGCTTTGAGAGAATGTCTATTCTATTCCAAACCTCTATTTTGTAGAAGGTCTCATTTCCAGCTTCCTATTTTATGACTCACTATGTGCTGTAGTTCCAGGAGTAGAACCTTGTCTTATGCAGTCAAACTTAATCCTAAGTAATTACAGAGGATACACAGAATTAAACCAAAATGGAAAATAAGACAAACACTTGTCTTCCATGTAAAGGAAAATGGTTGCAGTAGGGAAAGAAGAGCTCAGGGCAAACGTAGGTGTAAGGAGTCCAAGAAATGAGATCCCATTACTTATTAAGCATCTTCTCTATATCAGTCATTGAATTAGCTTATTTGTAAATAATATCCTACATAATTCTCCTCCAAAAAAACCAAGATGTAGAAATATTGTTGTCATTTTACAGGTGTGAAAATTGAGTCTTAGAATGATTAAACAGCCCAAAGTCACGAGAACTGTAGGAGAGTTTTACTTTGAATCCAAATTTGTTTAGAAACCGTGCTGAACATGTCTAAAACTATTCCATAAACAAATACTACTCAGAAAACAATATTACATCAACAACAATAAAAAAAAGGAAATGTTGAATAAAAAAAGGAATGTGATAACAAGGCACTTTACAAATAAAGGCTAACTTTGAGGATGAGTATAATTCCTATCTTGTTTTCTAAAAACAAAAACAAAAAACCCAAACAAACAAACAAACCAACATACAAAAAAACCAAGCTAGTGATGGAAGGGCATGGAAGATTAACAGGAATAGGAAGACTTCTCTTTCTCAGGCTAACATCATCTGCTATCCTGTAGTTCAACAATCCTCCTAGTCTCTTTCTGGAAAAATAAATCACATCCAGGGCTTGATGAACAAATAATTTAAGATTCTTCTAACACCCCAGTCAATCTTTCCATGAGGTTTCCCATACAGTATTATTTCTAATTACACATCACATTAATATGATTGCTAGTATTCAATAAAAGACAAAAAAATAAAAAGAAACAAAGCAACTATTAATTCACAGGGGAAAAATCTGAAATATTTAGGATTTATTTGAATGCAATTCAAATTGGAAATATACCAAGGTTTGCCTTTATCTTAAGTCCTGATTTTGGCTGTTAACTTTTCTGCACTTCGGAACTATCCAAAATTGGTGCCAATTTTTTTAAAAACGTCTGGAAAAACTTAACAGAAAAACCCATATTGTTTACAAAAGCAATTGAGCAGCTGATAAGGAGTCTACACTGATTCAACCCAGAGTTCACAAATTTTCTTACGCAACAGAAAAGATGGGAAAATCATGGAATTTGAGCTGAAGATCATACATTTTAATTTTTGGAATATTGATCTATGCAAATGATAACAAAAGTTCCATTTTCTCCAGCTCAACTATAATGGTTTTCCACAAAGACTGTGGGACCATTTTAACATCTTCTATTTTATGTAAATTAGAAGTTAATGAACATAAGAACCATTAGTCTTCACTTATGTTCTATAATTGAATTGATGCAATTGATTTTAAAGTTCAGAAGCACTCCACGTTTCAGTAAAGCATACAGAGGCTTTTAAGACTCTGACGTAGCTCCATAAGCAAGACCATCAGATTGATAAGAATTCCCAGAAGAAATGAAACACAGCATTTACTGTGCTCAGAATTCTACATTCATGACATGAAACCTTGTTTTTTCATAACCTCAGAGGATAAGTTAAACAATATAATGAGGTTTGCATGTTCAAATGACATCAAATCTCTATTCTTTCATAAAATCACAAACACATCCATAAACAAACACAGAAACAACAGTGTAGGGACTGAAACATAATCAATAACTTACATGAAACTAGTTGAATTTTCACTTGAGTCTGAGGGGAAATGTTTTGAAATCTTGTTCAGTGGGGACCCAGTAACTCTTTCTGAATGATGGTGTTTTCTGATCTCCCACTGGGGCTTCTGGGGGTTCAGCACTTACCTCTCAGTGGTTTGGCCATGTGGTCACATCCTATAAAGTCATCACTTTCTAAGGTCATCAGATATATGGGGAAAAGGCCAAGAAGCCTTCTTACTGAATTCTTTAACCAGAAAGCAACAGCACTGCACCATCAATTTAGTTAGAAAAAAAAGAATGACTTAGTGTCCAATTTCTGAACAATGGTTTTCACTGAATTAAGCCTCACTTTAATAAAAAAAGAGCACTGCCTAATTGGATTGATAGTTTTTGCTTTTAATAGATGCCATTGCTTTTCCCAAACAAGTACTATTTCTCTGAAGTTTTATTATCAAGAAATAGCAGTTCACAATTTTAACCAATGCCATCGTCATTGGATTGGTTTTCTAGCTACCTTCTTTTTTCCTTTTCCCCACCATGTGGCTACTGAAGAGTCTGAAGAGAACAGTGAGTTAAATTTATGGAATTTGACCATCTGGCCATCTCAAAAACAACCATAAATTCAAGAGGTTTTAGCTTCTGTATACTCTACGATATTTGCAACAAAAACTGATGAAGGGGAAAATTTTTAAAAATCAAAATATTTCTAGAGGAATGATCTATACTAGCCCATTAATAAGAATCACACACACACACACACACACACACACACACATCACACATTTTTTCTCTCTTAACTGTCTTTATTCAATTGAAGTTTCACAAATTCCAATGGTTTAGTAAATATTTTGTACTAGTAAGAGTCTATACTAGAAGCCACCAGCTACAAGGGCTCCCTCAAACTTTGAAAAGGCCATCTCCCAAGAAGTATGGCATAGGAAAAGTACAAAGTTATTTCAGATATATGCACCCAGCAAAAAGGAAAGTATTTCTACCATCTGCCTGCCCATACATTTCTGACGATGACTGGGGCATTCACATCCACTCTGGACTCAAGTGTCCACACACTGAGATTCCCTCAACCCTCCCAACTGTTCAGGCCCTGGTATTCCTTACAGTGATGCAAGGCTGCACCACTCGGATTTAAACCCCACGTTGCTTTTTCCTTTCATTTCTGGGCAGCCGCCCAAAGCCACGCAGCAGGTGCTGTCTCGGGAATGTCACCATCTAATAAAAGTATTGTAACATAACCCAGAGACAATGGAGTTCTCTTTGCATGCACTATGCTTTTCTTGACAGATTGCATTCCTAATAAGACAGTGTCTTAAAGTCAAGGCAGAGCAGTATATGTGTTTTATCATTCCAAAAAAAAAAAAAAAAAAAAAAAAAAAAAAACCACTCATATGAGTTTGGCTGGGGCAAGGAACTCCGGTTCTGGGTGACAGGAGTTAAGAAAGCACTGCCAGCTGCTGCACTGCAGTGTCGAATGAGGAAGGTTCAGGCAAAGTTCTCCAAAAGGAAGTGTTTTGCATTCCTCTGGTGCTTCATAGAATGACACATTAATTGCTTTTCTAAGTGGGTTATGTGGAAATGATATAAAGAAAAAACAGTTTAAAGGGAGTGTGAGTGATTTAAGTGATTCAATTCAATTCAAATGATTCAAGGGAGTAAGAGAGCAGAAAAGTTAAATTATGTAAACGAAAGGAATTAGAACCAGGACAGTAACAACTTTGAGATTAAATCCCATTATTCTGGGATCTAAAAGCTTTGGATTTAAGGACTAGACCCTGGGTCTGTCAATGTCATGCTTCCCTGAACAATTGTGAGGTTCAAGTTTTTATGACACTCTTCTTGGGGCTATGATTTGAGAACAGAAAGTGAATGTCCCAAGAAAAAATAAATAGTTGGACTATTTGTCTTAGGAACAGATATCGTGTTCAAGCAAACTACACAATAGTGCACATAGGAGACACAGATAATACAGCCCTAAAATTCAAAGAGGGGACTTTTAGTTTTGGTTAAGAACTGGCCTGAATTGTTCTACTTTTTTTTGGTTGTCTTTGGGAGAAGATCCTCTTTGGATCTGGGTCAAGGTCATAGGGAGTGAGCCACTAATGCCCACATAAGAGATAGATTTCTACACAGATTCAGATACGTCTCAGGTCAGATCATGCCCCTCTCAAAGCATCACTATTTCATGAAATAAAAGATTTCAGAACATTGCCTATGGGAACTGAATAGTTAACATTACTAATGGAGAATATCATCATTACATCTCAAGCTTACCTGAGTTACATCTCCAGAGTTATTCTTTCCTCTTTCAATGGGTAAAAAAAAATAACTTACATAAAAATCGCAGTTTTGCTTTTGTAATAGTCAGCCTCTTAAGCATCAGCCCTGCAGCTGTCTCTCATTTTACGATCCTCATATACAGCCAGATCTGGTGAGAAGATTGTGCATGTGTTATTCTCAAAGATTTTATATTCAGTAGCTTATGGATCCTTTCAACCTGGTAAGATAATTGATTTTATATTTTTAGACAAAGAAACTTAAGATCAGAACAGTTAGTAACTATCCTTAGGTCACAATCATCAGGTACAGAGCTAAGATTTGAATCTAAGTCTGACACAAAATCTTGTATTCCATGCACTATAGGACACTTCCTTTAGCACAGAATGTGTGCTAAATTTCTCTCCTTAACATACTAAGTGTCATAAAACAGTATCCATCACTTAAACTCATCTCCTACTTAGAGGTTTTTTTTTTTTTTTTTTTTTTTTTGGTTGAACTAAATTAAGCTGAATAAAACTCAATGTCAAATAAATCTCAGAAGGTTTGGGGATTGAATGGAAGTGGAAATCTTTCCAAGTTTAACAGCCCACTCTAAACCTTCTGGGCAGTAGGTTTACAGCGCAGATTGAGTCTTTTAAGATTCAAGATTCCTTGTATTTGACAAGCTGTGCAGTCCTGTCTAGAAGTAGAAAGGCACATAAAAGATTTCTTTGGACATCAAAAGGCTCATAAACAGAAACACATCAGGTAGTTTTGTACCTATTACACGTACTGTTTAAAGGCTTTTAAATTTGGTGTCATCCATTCAGTGGGTTTGCATAATACTTCTTTTTCTCAATCATTTCTCACTAGAAATTTCCTGACTCTACTTATCTATAAATATTTCCTTAAAAAAATCGACTTATAAGCAGAATAGAGATAAACAAATTAAAGAGTATAACGGGAATTGTAGTTTATAAGGAAATTGAATGCATTTATGAGGAGTTGGTAGGGTGTTTTTTGTTTGTTTGTTGTTTGTTTGTTTTACTGTGAAAGATATCTGGTAAACCCCAAACCCGGACCGTCCTCTCTTTGCTCAGTATTTAAATCTGGATGATAGTTTAATTTCAGCTACTTTTCTTTTTAAACTCTTTGGGTTGACAAACTGGGCTTTGTGTCCTATGAAAACAGCTTTTCTCAAGAGATTTCTGGTACTTTCTGATTCTGGTTGGGCTGGAAATACCACAAAAACAACTTTCCTTATGGTATTTTGGCGCTTCGACCATCAGGACCAGATGGTACACAGAAGTGCAGAGGAAGCACTGCATAAGAATAATGATACACTTTTAAAAATCATCGACTCTTCTCTAACTTTATTGCATTTCAGATGAAGGTTCATGCCAATTTACACTCTGATCTGAACATGTTCAGCCATTTCCTGTGCAGGAAAACTGGATGTCAGGGCTGTAGAATGGTTTGGCTTTAGCCAAATTCTTATTCTTAGTTTTGCCCCATGAGACTCAAATCCCCACAATTTTTTTTAAGGAGGCAGACCTCTAAGCTGTGGTCCTCAGAAGAAAGTGTAAGAAAGACTGCAGATGCAGTACTAAATTTGTCAATCAAACTTGAAAAAAAAAGAAAAAGCATCATCTTCATCCATCAGGAACAATAGTGTGACTGTAAATGACCATTAAATTTGGTCATAAAATTGCCCAACAGATATTTGGTGCAATGTGTGCTGAGTTATCAAAAGTGAAATGTAACCCAGATCTTAAATGAGGTGTGTTATTTTTACACAAAGGATGTAGAAATGTTGCATTGAGTGATGCTGTTTGTTTTTGTTTGTGCATATTCCTCACCATTTCTGTCTCAAGATATGGGTCCTAGGGAAGTAAGAAAAATTCAAAGGTGATTTATTCTTTCTAAACCATTTATAAAAAATAATGGAGACAAATCTAAATTCAACCTCCTGTCCTGTTTTCACCTCTGACGGAAGTTCTAAGAAGAAAGTAGCTGGTAGTTAGGAAACAAGATGTAAGATGCAATTAAATCAAAACAAAAATCAAATAGAAGAGTGAGACTAGATATTCTAAACTACTATTTTTTTCCAAAATGTGTTGCTTGGAACATTAGATTCACTAGATGTTAATAACTTTGAGACATGCTGGGATAAATCAAGGAAATTTCTGTTGGTTTCTTTTTACAATGTGTATTGAGACTCTCCAAGAGAATGATAAACTGAGTAGGTTTTCCAAATATTACATGTCCATGTAATCATTTTTTTCCAGGGAGCACCTTGCAGAACTAATGACTCAAGTTTTAAGTATTAAAAGGATAACCAACTTTTAAAGATTCTGGGGTCATCATCCTATTTCCTCATAGCTATATATTTAAAAATCTCATTTGTAATCCCTTAGCAAACAAGTATTAAGGAAAGTTCTTTACTTATTAGATGTTCAATAATGTTTTAATAAGATATTTTTAAAAGATCCAAATTCGGGATTAAGTATGAAAGTTGCAGTTACCTCATATTCTCTGTCAGACACCTGAGACAAGAGTCTAGAGTGGACATCGGAAATTCACTAATCCCATTTATCAACAATGAAAATATAAAAGATAATCCCAGACACCATTGCTATGTTAGCTAATTTTATTTTTGATAGTTACTTCTGATAGTCAGTGTTGATCTTTCTCCATGTTTTGGTTACTTAATATTACTTCTATAAACAGAATACAGATCCCTGTCCTTTTCTTTTTTTTTTTTTTTTTTTTTTTTACCTTTTGGCATGATGAAGAAAAAGTAAAAGCAATCTTAAGTAAAATCTTCCAGTAGAGATAGAGAAATTATTAGGTTTCCTTGTGGTACTCTTCGTTGTGACTAAAGAGAACTTTAATTAACAGAGATTATCAAAAGTGAATGAATGACTAAAGAAAAATAAATTTTCGCTTTGTAATTGTTCTTTTAATTTTGTGTCACAGAGAACTAACAAAGTAAATATTCCTCCTGGCCCAAGATCCACCAGAAAATCATATCTGCCTACCAAAATGTAAAAATAACTGTTTAGAGAAGCTTAATCGAATTAAAAAAAAAAAATCTGGTGCTGGGACTTCCCTGTTGGTGCAGTGGTTAGGAACCCGCCTGCCAATGCGGGTTACACAGGCTCAATCCCTTGTCTGGGAGGATCCCACATGCCTCGGAACTGCTGGGCCTGTGCGCCACAGCTACTGGGCCTGCGCTCTGCAGCCCGCGGGCCACAGCTACAGAAGCCTGTGTGCCTAGAGCCCATGCTCCACAACAGGAGAGACCACCACCATGAGGGGCCCGTGCACTGTGGCGAGGAGTAGTCCCTGCTCGCTGCAGCTAGAGAGGGCCTGCACGCAACAGGGAAGATCCCATGCAGCCAAAAATTAAATAAATAAATAAATAGATTTATTACCAAAAAAAAAATCTGGTCCCATCCCCATTAATGTTTTGATACCAAAGGTATTTTATTATGGGTATCTGGAAATAAAATATTTTTGATTGCTTCACACTTGCTCTGATAAAATGATATAAAAAATTAATTGAAGTGTAGTTGATTTACAGTGTATTAATTTCTGTTGTACAGCAAAGTGATTCAGTTATACATATAAATATACATTATTTTTCATATTCTTTTCCATTTTGGTTTATCATAGGATATTAAATTAAATATCCTATCCTTGTGCTATATACTAGGACCTTTTTGTTTATCCATTCTATAAATAATAGTTGGCTTCTGATGAAATGATTTGACCACTCTTTAATTCAAAACAAAATTTAAAAGTGGAAAACTTTTTTTTGGAACTTTATTAAAAAAAACACTTTTATTTCAAGCATAAATTAATTTAATTAACAATTAATAATTTTTCACTAGCAACTTTCCAAAAGGATTTTAATGCAAAAAAAAAAAAAAAAAAAACCCTCAAACCAAAACAATAAGTTTTTGTAAGATTCTGTGCAAGGAAGAAGAATTCATTACATGCGAAGTCATGTATTCAATGACCTTAAGAATAACCTCTTGACTGATATGCCCAAATGTACATGATGAGACATGAGGAAACTTTGGAGTCTCATTATCTTGAGAATATGGAATATGATCAAATGTTTGGGATGTCTAAAACAGGGTTCTCAATCTCAAAACGATTGGCATTTTGCACTGGGTAATTGTTGTACAGGGCTGTCCTGTGGTTAGCAGTATCCTTGGGCTCTACCTACTAGATTTCAATAACACACTTTCCCACCAGTTGTGACAAAAGAAATGTCTCCAGACATTGCCAAGTGTCCCCTGGAGGGAAATATTGTCCTCAGTTGAGAACTGCTGGGCTTATTGTCCTCTCTAGACATGAATTCAAGGAGAATTCATCTATGGAGTTCTGGAATCAATTTGTGTGTGCTTTCTGTCCTCTTGGAGTTTACAGAAAAGGAGATGGTTGCAACACTTTTGTAAGGATATTTACTTCTACTCACACTGAACTTCATTATTTCATTGTTTCCAAGATTTGCTTGTCCCTATTTTATAAATTCATCACTGCACAATAAGGATTTTCCATAAAAAACATTCCTGTATTCTATAGCCTTCCCTAAGAAAATAGAAATTGTTTCATTTCTGAATAACAGTGTACTCTAATCGACAATGTTTGTGCCCTCTAAGTCTTTGGGCAAATTTTGTGTTTTTAAATGTATTATTTGTGCAGATTTTAAAGCTATAAATGAAGTCAACACTGAGTATTCAACTTTGATTACATCCAGGTCAAAGCCCATGTTTTCTCATAAGACCTTTAAGGTCTTCTGTGGTCAAGACCTAGCTAACTTATAGCTTCATCTCTTTCAATGCCTTGTCTCACAAATCACACTCTAACAAAGTTGTGGTGCAGTTCACATCATACCCTTCTCATTCTCATACCTTGGTGACTTTGTTCCTGCCATTCCCTCTTTTGAGACTAAGTATTTTATCCTTTTTCCATTTACATACGCAAATGAACCACACATTGTGTTTTAGGTGAACAACACAAATGCAAGTAGTAAAATGTCTGCATAAATGGAAAGTATTTCCTCAACTTACAGAGAATTCAAGTAAAGTTCTTTCTAAATCATTTTTTTTATTATTTTCAATTTTTCTTTTCTGGTTTCCAGCGTGAAACTACATAGAGTTGATTCCTAGAAAATTATTTAGAGTATTCAGGAAGAAAATGTTGAGAGGTAATTGCATAATTGTATTTCAAAAACAACAGCAATCAAATAAACAGACATACTAAAGCACAGACATCATCTGATGTCACCAATATGTTCTGCAGATAGTAATTAGAATGAGTAGATGAGAAATGATTTCTAATTTTTCTCTGTTTATTTAACCTAAATCTGGAATATCATGGTAAAATATACGTATATAGCAGCTGTGATGGTTTAAGTCGTTGGCTGTTTCTGTTTTCTTGGTCTAATTCATGTATTTAGATGTTTTGTAAACAAAACAAGTACCCTGTAGCAGCTGGGTGACTAACCCACCCATGGTTGTTTTTAAAATGAGCGGGTGGTGTACAGTGGTTTATGAGCTGCTTCTAAGAGGTGAACAGGGGTATGTGACTATTTTTCCATCTGTTCTTTAGTGATTTACACAGATTCCATGCAGATAAAGAGGAGCTGCTACATCTGACAGAACTGCCCAAGCTGCACTCTAAACAGCAGGGAAGGCCACCTGCTACTCTCCAACTTATGTTACATCAAAGCAGCCTGGATGGCTCATCCTGACTGGCTGACAGTAAGTCTCCGATGGTAAATGCCTGCCCATTTTCACAGAAAGAAATTAGCAGGCACTAGACCACTGAAGTGTCACCCAAGGGGTTGTAAATTTGGGATATGTGGGGAAGGCAATTATCTAGTTTTTGTTCTTTTATGTTTTAGAGTTGCATGTTTTTCTCAACTACTTTTGGTAATATTTTATTTTTTAGAAGTTGCATCTCCTCTCCCTCTTATATCTAGGTATCACAGAGTGCCACAGTATACTTCTAAAGGTGATGGGGAAAAAGATGGAAAAAGGTTCTAAGATGAGGGCTACAGCAATACATTTCTCTTTTCTTCTCCTGCTGTCATTTTCCGTGAGGACTCAGGCAAGGGAGTTTGATGTTTTGGTTTTCTTTCATTTTGTTTTTGCATTATTTTATTTTACTTAAGAACAGTAATCCTATGTGTGAATAACTAGGATGAAAAACTTGGAAATTGAAGTTATTAATGGCTTTTGGACATAATAGTCTCCAAGGAAGGACACTCAAGGCCCCAAAAGTACTGTCTGCACACTTCTACTCAATGGATGACCATGTCACCAGGTCTAAAAGTATCTTGAGTATCTTCCTCTCAACAGTTCTGAGTTATTTCATTTTCCACCCTGACAAGTTGACCAATTATAGCAACAACTGCAGAGATTTGGGGCGATTTTTTTACCACCATGATGTGAAATCAATCTGAAATAATTTTAAGACATACAAGCTATGTTAACGCATGCATGACTTTTGTCTTCTCAAAGACAAGTTTGCAAAACTCCTTTAAGCTTAGGCAATTGATGGTAGATGCCAAATTTAATTTAATATTTAGAATCATCTTTATAGTGGCTTATCTGTTTTCAAAGTGTATATACAAATTTCCTGCCAATGAACTTCAAGCACCAGATTTAATTTTCAGGTACAGGTTGGGTCCACAAAGTGCCGAAAAGCAGAAAACCCTCTGTATCTTGAGTGCCTGACCCAACTTGGAGGGTATAAGAAATACTTATTGAATAACTAAACTAATGGATATGTACAGGTTATCTAAATGGTAAACCTCTATAAGAGCATGCTTTAGTGTCATAATTGCCCATCTATAATATTTCATTTCAATCCAAACATTTACAACTGTCTGTCTACTGAGAGTTAGAGACTTGTCAGTGTGCAGATGTTTCTGCCAAGTTCAAATTGTCCAGATCCCTAGATGGTAATACAGCTTTGTCTATGTTGCAGACATTTCTCTAAATTCCTAAGCTGCCTCAGAACTGGCAGTGCCTCCTGGGGCTGTATATCAGCCCAGAGACGCTTTGGCAGAACTGCAAGGCAGCTGCGGACACAGGCATATTGGAGGTGCTCGGGCAGCAGGGTGCGGGAGAAATTTACAGGGTCCGTGTCCCACTGCCCAGCTCACATATGATCCTCGCAGAGATGTATTCTTGAGTAGCTGGAGATCAAAGGAAGAAGCAGCAGCAGCAGCAACAGCAACAGCAACAAAAGAAACTCAAACCCAATAAAAGCAATTAAGGAAACTTCACCTAAATAAGAGAAAAAATCAACACACTAAATAGACAGGTCATTACTGGACTCGCAAGAGGACTGTCTGGCAGCCCTGGGATGCTT
Organism: Hyperoodon ampullatus; assembly: GCF_949752795.1. NCBI lineage: Eukaryota > Metazoa > Chordata > Mammalia > Artiodactyla > Ziphiidae > Hyperoodon > Hyperoodon ampullatus. The sequence continues at coordinate 162,159,693 of NC_136916.1, forward strand.
GTGGAATAGGAGCCTGAGTTAAGCAGAGCTAGTAAATGAAAAAGAGAACGTCATGGCTGGAGAGTGTCACAGTTCGTAAAAGGAGTCTTCACTTTGCATTTTTGGAGAGTTCACAAAGGTGGCCCCAGGGGAGGAAAGAAGGAGTATTACATTCCTAGAAAGGGTTTCCCCTGCAGCCTGTGCAAAGGGTCAGAGAGAGGCAGATTAAGGAGCCTGGAGATATCAAATGTATTTGGGCTTTAGGGTGCTGAATTTAAGAGATAAGAGAGAGAGAGAGAGAGAGAGACAGAGAGGCTGAGATAAAGAGGAGAAACTGAAGGTGCCAAGTGATTTTTGTTCTGTAAATAAATCCACAGTCGAAAAACTATGCTATTTCTAAGTTTCAAAATTCCGTGATTGTATTTATTTGTTCTTAGCAGTTATTTTGAACATTCTAAGAAGTTAAGAAATCAATTGACACACTAGATTTTGTTTCGTTTTGTTTAGTTTTAATTAAAGAATATCCAGTGAGCACACATTCTCTCAGCCTGTTTTTAGAATCCCCTCTCAACACAAATCAGATATTTGAATTTTTAACCCTGTGCTAAGCTGTGGATTTAAGGTCATGTGTTTCTCCGGCAAGAATGTGTCCAGTTCCTGGCTTAATCTGTTTCTTGGCAATGGTCCCCTGCACCCCATGGAGATGCTATGGTATTTGCAATATCTGTTTATGTGACGGCCTCTGGGACCTGAGACAGCTCAGGGGGAGCCAGTAAAGGAACAATGAGCAGGGAGAGGACAGGAACTAAACCAGATGCAGGAGACATCCTCCAGCAGCAGTGCTCATCTGCAAAGACTCTGCAGACTAGTCCCACCTGAAAATGTCCCTCTATCCTCTTTGAAGAAGGAAATGCTGCCACATCTTATTAGTCACAGAAACGTTCACTGGGAATGAGTGTGCTTAATACATCAATCGATAATTAATAGAAAGAAAACATGAAAATACCCTTTGATGCTCTGATATTATTTCCCAGGAAATTATCCTACTGATATGTTCATACACATGGTCAAACATTCATATATCTCTGAATGATTCCTGACTTTGGCATATAAGACCCACCGAGTATGGGCATTCTGTCTCTTTTGCAACTCTACCACTCTTATACGTACATCCTGATCTTGATTTTTAGCAGAGTAGAGGCAGCAATTGCAGAAAATAAAAATGTCCTTCAAAGCTGCCATCAAGGAATACTGGCTTTCCCAGCATAACATGAGTTGACAGCTGACTGCTCTGAGCCTATCATTATCACTAAAACTCCCCGAGCAGTTAATCGAGCCCAACTCACTCCGCGATCCCTACAATGATTTCTGTCCTTGTATATTCCAAGCACCATGGCTGACGCACATCTCTGTGCCTCACACATCTTGGTGTGTGTCTTAATTTGGGTTGCTCTGAAAGTAAACACTAAAGAATGAAGTGGTGTTAAGTCAGAGGAGGGAGAAATGCTAGTAAATTGTGTTTTAGTGAGTGAGTTACCACTGTGGTCACCTGGGCATCAGTCCCATGGACATGATCTGAAAAGCCATGGGAAGCGGCTCCAGAATCATCCCATCAGAGGCTGTGGAGACTGGGTAGTTTATCTACCAGCTTTCATTCCACATTAGTGGATTTGTCCTTTGAGTGCAGACTAACTACCCTGCCCTTCTGAGTTGCATCCATGCACAGCTCCCTCTGTGCTGGAGAAGGTCCTCTGAAAGAGAAGAGAACGGCGAGCCTGGCATTGAGAACCTCTCAACATACTGGAACTGTCCACGGTAGCAGGTGAACTAAGGTGGGCTCAGAGGATATGGATGTAGAACAGGGTCTGTTGCACCATGTGCCCCACCACCCCCCACCCCGAAAACTTTGCTCTGCTGGCCATGGCTCACGGGCCCAGCTGCTCTGCGGCATGTGGGATCTTCCTGGACTGGGGCACGAACCCATGTCCCCTGCATCGGCAGGCGGACTCTCAACCACTGCGCCACCAGGGAAGTCCCATTGGTAAGAGTTCTAGAGCCCCAGCATTCTCTTCCAGTCTTCCTTCTGCACCTTTCTATCATTGTCCTTTATGCATAATTAAAAAAAAAATCTTCTTCTGTATATCTTTCTACCATTGAAGTTGGAGTTCATTAAGAGCAGGGGTCTGTGACATTTGTTCCTTTGTAGTTTCAGAAGAGCTAGCAAAATGCCTGACCTTAGAGCAGGAGGGCAGTAAAAATGGTAATTGAATGTAAGAATGAATGAATGAGTGATTGAATGAATGAACAAAATAATTTTTGCCTATGGTTGCTTTTTTGATACGTGTTGTGAAGAGGATTGAAATGTTCTTTAATCCATGTTGTTTTCATTACAGCCTACTAACTAATACACAAATTTTACAAGTTGAATTTTTTTCTTTTCTTTCAGTCCATCCAGCATATCTCCCTCTCTCTCTGTTTCACATTTCTCTTTTTTCCATCCCATTTTCCCTACTCTTACCACCATAAAGAAAATTTGTATAATTTCTATATTCATTTAAACTTTTCCACTGACCACATTATAAACATATTGTATTATCTAAGACTGAGTTCCTTAGAAAGCAACCTTATTTTCCATCCTTCTTCCTCCAGTGCCCTCAAGGTCCACTCCTATACCTGTTGATTTTAGCTGGCACATATTAGCTAGAACCTACGATTTCTTTAGCATGCAAGTAATTTCCTTCAAGTGCAGGAAATATATTTCCCAGCCTGTGCTGTGCTAAGACCTCAGGCTGGTTATCAGACTGATGTCCAAGAGGGATGAGATGACAAGGGCATATCTTGAGGAAGACAAGCTTAATTCTGCAAATCACCTGCTTCAAAGGAAGTCTCAAAGCAAGGGAAGGCTCCTCTCCTCTGTCAAGGGAAAGAAACCGGTTATGCCAGCCCGGAGGATTCAGGAAAATCCATGTTTTAAGAATTCCAGTTTCAACCATTCATATATCCCTGAATGATTCCTGACTTTGGCATACAAGACCCACCAAGTATGGGCATTCTGTCTCTTTTGCAACTCTACCACTCTTATAATTACATCCTGATCTTGATTTTTAGCAGAGTAGGGGCAGCAATTGCAGAAAATAAAAATGTCCTTCAAAGCTGCCATCAAGGAATACTGGCTTTCCCAGCATAACATGAGTTGACAGCTGACTGCTCTGAGCCTATCATTATCACTAAAACTCCCCGAGCAGTTAATCGAGCCCAGCTCACTCCGCGATCCCTACAATGATTTCTGTCCTCGTATATTCCAAGCACTGTTGCTGCCAAACATCCCAGTGCCTCCCCTTCCCCCTGCACCTTGTCCCAACTAACCATGGATGAATACCTGAGTACTTGGGATGCGTGTTGGGGAAACAGATACCCTATGCATACCAACAGTGAAGTGGCTATTGTCATGAGTAATTCAGCCCCCAAATCTGATCCTGAAGGTTTATTGGCTAGATTCATTCCTGTGCACCTACTTTCACAGAGGAAAGTAGCCTGTGTAGCCTGTATTCACTAAAAAAGAAGCCAGAAACAAATGGCTTCTGGGCTGTTACCTTATTCTGGAGTGAAAACCCAGGGAATGGGAGTGAAGGATAGGATAGTAAAGTAGGGAAGGAGGGAAAACCAATATTAGGTGCTGCCTCTACCTGCAACTAATTGTTTAAAACCCTATGGACCCATCTTCTGAGAAGTCAGTAAACTGTAAGTCAGGACAATCAGCCCCAGAAAGAAAAGGAGGAAAAATGGATCTGATCTGTCAGCTCCCCACTTCCTTCAGACAAAAAATGCACCCCATAGAACCTTAAGTCCCCACATTTTCAGGTTCCACGAGTATGGGCAGCAAACTGCGTGCCATGGTGCCTCAAGCCTTAGGGTCCAGTTATGTGACCAACCTATCTGATGTACTTGAAACAGAGGGGTTTCCCAGAATGAGAGACTTTCAGTGCTAAAAGTAGGAAAGTTCCAAGCATACCAGGACAAGTTGGTCCAGCTGGGAGAGGAGAGGTATTTAACCGGAGATACTATCAAGTTACTCAGAGATCTGGTCATCTCAGCAGCAGCTACAACAAAGACTAGTGAGCCTAAGAGAATATAAAGTGACACATAAAAGATGTCTGAAATGGTATTTTAACATCTCCGGGAAATTGATTCAGCCATTGAATAAAATGGTCTTATTGTAATACGTCTGTCTTGTTTTATTAAAATCTACCTTTCTTGTTTTATTCCCCCTAGGACAATCAGAGTCTTAATCCATAGTATATTAATAATTTCTTTATGCCTTTCCTCAATCAGCGTAAACTTATTTTTTTCTTTTGCATAATTATGGGAAATCAAATTACGATAGAAATGTTTAAAGCTTATTTTCCACGGCAATCAGAGGACAATATTATAGTCAGTTGTATCATCCTGATTAAACATTGTAAATGGCTTTGTTTTTTCATGTGAAAAGAGAAAAAAGTAAAAAGCCTTAGCAAATGCAACCAGGAAAACCTCCATAATGCTGTGCCAGGGCGACATTCCATAGCAGAGCGAATGGCGCCCTGATCTCTCCTTTGCAGGACTGTGGTTCAAATTACAGTGTGTTTTATGTGCTTGTAAATGAAATCGTTTGAGGGTCTCATGACACACATCACATATGATTTGCAACATTTGGAACAGCTTTTACTTCGTTCTGGAAATACCTTACAAATGAGCTAGGATCTCAAGAGTGAGTTCTGTCTTTCCAGGACAGGAAGTTAGTGGCCTTGAATTTATAGAGGTGAGGAAGCACTGAGGAAGTGGTAACCAAGACTCATTTTCCTTAGGGTACAGAAGTGAATACCACTAATCTTAATTAGCATTCTGGATATTTTTTTCTTTCTTTTTTATTTGGCAGATTTTAGTTGTTTAAGAAGCTAGGCAGAATTAGGGTTATGTACGCAATTAAGGAAAACACAGTACAGTAGAAATATGCTGTTATTTTACTTGTCTACTTTCCAGGCATTGTACATACACTGCTCAAAATCAGAATCAGCTTTAGTATGTTTTTAAAAAGTGAAATAATAATTAATTTTTAAAATCCACGTTGTTTCCTTCAACTCTTCAGAGTTCTTTCTAATATCAACAACAAAAATTTGTAACAATAATAGCAGACACTTCTCCAAGGATGGAAGCAGCTTGGGGTTGTATAAAGAGCACAAGACTTGGTGTATATTGTGGGTTGAATTGTGTCTGTAAAAAGATATGTTGAAATTCTAACCCTAGTACCTGTGAATGTGACTACTGGAAACAGTCTTTGCAGAGGTAATAGAGTTAAGATGAAGTTGTGCTGGATTAGAGTGGGTTCTAAATCCAATGACATGTGTCCTTCTCAGAACATCATGTGAAGACACAGGAATACAGAGACACAAGTGATAATACCACAGGATGCAGAGGCAGGGCTGGAGTGATGAAGCTGCAAGCCAAGGAATACCAGGGATTGTCACAACCATTGGAAGCTAGGATAGAGACATGCAAAAGATTCTCCCTTATAATTTCTAGAAGGAACCAACACTGTCAACTCCTTGATCTCACAGTTCGAGCTGCCAAAACTATGAAAGAATAAATTTCTGCTGCATTCAACCACCCAGTTTGTGGTATTTTGTTACAGCAGCCCAAGGAAAGTAATTGATTATAGAACATTGGCTGCTACCAAAACATCGGCTACTGAGGAGTTAGGGTACCTTGGGTGAGTCCTGTCTCTTTCTGGAGCCTTGTTGTACTCACATGTAAAATGACTAAAATGCTTCAAATGAATAGTCTATTAAATTCCTTCTAGCTCAACGTTTCTTGGAGTCTGTCATTTCAACAAAAAGAAAATAAGATCTGTCACTAGCTTAAATCTTCTGTTGGAAAAACTGAAATATTGGAACACCAAGGAACATAGGTGCAGATGGTCCTTGAACAGATCTGTTAGGATGTAAAATCCACAAGAGTGTGAAATTTGACTATTTTATTAATTGTTTCCCTAGTGCCTAGAACATTGCCCAGTATACAGTAGGTACTGATGCATTTCTTTATTTTTGAATGAATGAACGTATCAGTGAATGAGTACATCTGTGTTCAAAAGTTCTCTTTCTTGTGGTTATTGATTCACTGACTCTTTCCCAAGCTTGACCATCACAGTAGTTGATAAAGTTCTTAAGCATCAGGTTAGAGAGGTGGGTTATTAAAGATGAACATAGAGAGTCATTCCTAGACATTTATTCTCCTATCTCAAATATTCATGCTTTAGTAATAACATTTTTTGTCAAGTTTTGCAGGCAAACATATTCTTAATTTATTCTGAACTAGCAGCTAAGTGCTTTAGAAGGATTTCTACTAAACAATGATAATGAAGAAACACAAGTAGTTTGAAAACATTCACCCTTCCTTGTAAGAAAACCATTAATTTCTAAGCAGATAACTGCAATTCTAAAATAATGATCCATTCAATGCTTGAAACATACCTAAGCAAAATGCATGGAAGATCACTGTGTGTCTAAACATAGATAATGTTGGAAACTCTGTTCTTGTTGGAAACAAAAGCTCAGCAAGGAGGGCGTGCTAGTCTGCAGCTCATGAACTTTAGGAGAGAAATCTGTCAGTCAATGTGGTTCTTTGGTTTATGGAGATAGAGGGAAGCACAGGTATTGGATGCTGATTGTTAAATTCTGGGAAAACCACAATAAGTCACTTTGTCATACACAAAAAAGAGAGGGTTATATATAGTCTATCTTTAAGATCCCATAGAAAAGTTTTAGTATCAGACTCCAGCCTAAATCCCACATTCCAGAAACTGCATTAGACTCTAGCACAGTTTTTACAGAAATAGCACTCTTCTTATGCTTTATTATATTTGCAGAAATGGCTCTCTCCCCAAATCCCATGCTCTAGGATCACAGGCTATGGTCCCCCTCATAAATGGGTACTTCATCCGCTATTTCTCTGGAAGCATATTCCGACAGAGCAGGCCCTCCCCTGTCATCCTGCCCATTTTCCAAACCATTTTCCTCTCTGTGAGTAATAGGACTATTATGAGTTCTAAATATTTCTCCCACTGTAGACTAACAAGCTGGCATATAGTTTTCAGGGCAAAAATGCTGATGGACTGCCTTGATTTTCCAAGTTGATGAGAAAGTCATTTCTGCTCTTGAGCTTTCAAAGAACTGAGTGATCTCTATACTGAAAAGGCACATCTGCTTTGCTAAAACGTTCCATAATTGTGTGTGGTCTCGCTGTTCCAACTGAGGTATGAAGCTATTATAACAGGACTCCTGTTAAGAACAAAACCAGGTCCCATTCTTCACCATGAAGGTGACATCTGCAACTCTCTATCACTCACTGGCATCTGCAGGGCAACACCTCAGCACCAGAGACCTGTGAAAAGTAGTGCAAGGCCAGATCTCAATCTGCATCCCAACTGCCCATCATGGGTTTTAATTCATAAAATGGTACCAAATAAATCTGAAGAGAATGCCAATTACATCTCCCAAAGAAAGGCAGCATTACAGACTTGCTTTGCCGAGAAATCCATCATGTGCCTCTCCGGGTTAACTTTCATATTTAAATTTTTCAACTTTTGGAAAATAACCACTACTCTACTAACTAAGGACTCCAAAGCTCTGGGAAACCAGAGGCCTGTTCAGAAACATGAAGGTAAAAGAGGGACGCCAGGGGGAAACAGCAAAGGGGTTCCTTGCACATTTATTCCTACCTGCTTCACCAGTGAATTACTTTCAAATTGGTGTTTCGAAAGAGAAATAAGGGGAAGGGCTAGAGGAATCCAGCATGCAGCATCCCTCAGGTGGCAGCTGAAGTTGTGTGTGTGTGTATAAGTGTGTACATCTGTATAAGTGTGTGTCTGTGTGTGTATCTATATGTTTGTGTATATAAGTGAGGTCAGGAATGGGGCCCAGGAAACTTCCACTTAAACAAATATACATGTATATTTATGTGTATTTTTTAACCATCAGAATAACACCCAGAGCTCATTTTAATAGTCTCATTTTATAGATGGATAAACTGAGGATCAGAGAAACAGAACTATGTGACAGAGATCAAAGAAAATAATCAAGATTTAAACCCGTTGTGGTCTGAATCCATTTTATTCCTCTGCCCTCTGCATCTCCAAAGTGTCCAGATGAGTTATATTGTCAGTTATCTGAAAAGAAAAATGTTTGACCAACACTGACGCAATTAAGGTCTGTGTCTCACCTTCCCCACAATTAACATTCCAATAAGACAGAAAGTAAAATTTTTATGCTCTTCATGAGATGAAACCTTTGGGTCATAAACAATAAAACAGAAGCTAATACCTTCTTAGAGAGTATTAAGCAATATACATATTAAATATTTCATACAAAATAGTAGCCTACACTTTCTAAATCACTTTTTTTTAACATCTTTATTGGAGTATAATTACTTTACATTGTTGTGTTAGTTTCTGCTGTATAAAAAAGTGAATCAGCTATATGTATACGTATATCCCTATATTCCCTCCCTCTTGTGTCTCCCTCCCACTGTCCCTATCCCACCCCTCTAGGTGGACACAAAGCACTGAGCTGATCTCCCTGTGCTATGTAGCTGCTTCCCACTAGCTATCTACTTTACATTTGATAGTATATATATGTCCATGCCATTCTCTCACTTTGTCCCAACTTACCCTTCCCCCTCCCCATGTCCTTAAGTCCATTCTGTACATCTGCATGTTTATTCCTGTCCTGCCCCTAGGTTCTTCAGAACGTTTTTTTTTTGTTTTTTAGATTCCATATAAATGTGTTAGCATACAGTATTTGTCTTTCTCTTTCTGACTTACTTCACTCTGTATGACAGACTCTAGGTCTATCCACCTTACTACAAATAACTCAATTTCATTTCTTTTTATGGCTGAGTAACATTCCATTGTATATATGTGCCTCATCTTCTTTATCCATTCATCTGTCGATGGACACTTAGGTTGCTTCCATGTCCTGGCTATAGTAAATAGAGTTGTAATGAACATTGTGGTACATGACTCTTTTTGAATTATGGTTTTCTCAAGGTATATGCCCAGTAGTGGGATTTCTGGGTTGTATGGTAGTTCTATTTTTATTTTTTTAAGGAACCTCCATCCTGTTCTCCATAGTGGCTCTATCAATTTACATTCCCACCAACAGTGAAAGAGGGTTCCCTTTTCTCCACACTCTCTCCATCATTTATGGTTTGTAGATTTTTTTGATGATGGCCATTCTGACTGGTGTGAGGTGATACCTCATTGTAGTTTTGATTTGCATTTCTCTGATGATTAGTGATGTTGAGCATCCTTTCATGTGTTTGTTGGCAATCTGTATATCTTCTTTGGAGAAATGTCTATTTAGGTCTTCTGCCCAATTTTGGTTGTTTGTTTTTTGATATTGAGCTGCATGAGCTGCTTGTATATTTTGGAGATCAATCCTTTGTCAGTTGCTTCATTTGCAAATATTTTCTCCCATTCTGAGGGTTGTCTTTTCATCTTGTTTATGGTTTCCTTTGCTGTGCAAAAGCTTTTAAGTTTCATTAGGTCCCATTTGTTTATTTTTATTTTTATTTCCATTTCTCTGGGAAGTGGTTCAAAAAGGATCTTTCTGTGATTTATGTCATAGAATGTTCTGCCTATGTTTTTCTCTAAGGGTTTTATAGTGTCTGGCCTTATATTTAGGTCTTTAACCCATCTTGAGCTTATTTTTGTGTATGGTGTTAGGAAGTGTTCTAATTTCATTCTTTTACACGTAGCTGTCCAGTTTTCCCCGCACAATTTATTGAAGAGGCTGTCTTTTCCCTATTGTATATTCTTGCCTCCTTTAACAAAGATAAGGTGACCACATGTGTGTGGGTTTATCTCTGGGCTTTCTATCCTGTTCCACTGATCTATATTTCTGTTTTTTGTACCAGTACCATACTGTCTTGATTACTGCAGTTTTGTAGTATTGTCTGAAGTCAGGAAGCCTGATTCCTCCAGCTCCATTTTTCTTTCTCAAGATTGCTTTAGTTATTCGGGGTCTTTTGTGTTTCCATACAAATTGTGAAAATTTTTGTTCTAGTTCTGTAGAAAATGCCATTGGTAGTTTGATAGGGATTGCATTAAATATGTAGATTGCTTTGGGTAATATAGTCATTTTCACAATGTTGATTCTTCCAATCCAAGAACATGGTATATCTCTCCATCTGTTTGTATCATCTTTAATTTCTTTCATCAGTATCTTATAGTTTTCTGCATACAGGTCTTTTGTCTCCTTAAGTAGGTTTATTCCTAGGTATTGTCTTCTTTTTGTTTCAGTGGTAAATAGGAGTGTTTCCTTAATTTCTCTTGCAGATTTTTCATCATTAGTGTATAAGAATGCAAGAGATTTCTGTGCCTTAATTTTGTATCCTACTTCTTTACCAAATTCATTGATTAGCTCTAGTAGTTTTCTGGTAGCATCTTTAGGATTCTCTATGTATAGTATCATGTCATATGCAAACAGTGACAGTTTGACTTCTTCTTTTCTGATTTGGGTTTCTTTTATTTCTTTTTCTTCTCTGATTGCTGTGGCTAAAACTTCCAAAACTATATTGAATAATAGTGATGAGAGTGGACATATTAGACTTACACAGGATAATGATTAATGGAAATGTATGAAGGTGGATGAGGGAATAAGGTCACAAAAAAGCTTTAATGAAGAGGATGGATGGTCTCGATATTTGGTCTAAGAATTTGGAATTTTAAAGATAGACAACAATGAATTTATTTAACACCTTTGATGAGAACACCACCATTAAAACTATATTTATATTATTCAGATAAACTAATGCTTAGTATTTTGGGTGTTGCAATAGGAGAAATTGGCTCTAGCCACCTTAAGGGAAAAAAAAATGAAGATTTGAAGAACTAAGCCTAGTAAAGAGCAGGAATGAGACAGGTTTGGTTGTCTCAACTGAAGGCCTTCATTGGTGCAGCTTCTCATCCAGAAGGCTGTCATTAAAAATGACATCCACAAGTGGCTCTGGATTGTGATGGCTTTGTCCAATTTTAAGTATATTGCGGAGGTTACTTGATTGCCCCAGTTTGAGCCAAAAGTCCACACATGAGCAACTAACCATCTTTGGCTCAGAGTCCAAAGATACGTGGTACGAACATGTCAGTGTATCAGGCTGGTTCTCAAAGCAGGGAAGATGTTGAAGAGCTTGAAGATGTGCCAATTCTAGTACTTAAAGATTTTAAAAGACTTAGTGTCAAGAACAAACTATAAAAAGGAGATACTGGAAGTGGGGAGTCCAGCCACTCTGCAATGGGGTTGATCTTAGAGTCAGGTAACAAGTGTCTATATTAGGATAATGGATGCTGAAGTAGAAAATAGAGAAATGTATATTGATTTGATATGGGGCAGGGATTAGGAAAAATCGAGGGGTCCACAGTCATGATGAAACTTTGAGCCCATGACATGGAGGGTGTTATTATACATTTTATACACTTCAGTCTTAGCTCTTCAAACTCAGCTGACACTCACAGGTACCACTCGGAGGAGATTCACAGCACCCATGTTGTGGTTTGTTTGCTGAGGACTACCTTCCTGATTGTGTTGTTTAAAGTTGATATAAACTGTAAGGTGTACTTGTCACACTTTATGTATGTTTCACCTCTAACAGTCTTTTTAAACTCTCTAACTACAGATCCTGTTTAGGTCAGACCAGAGAGAATTTTAGTGCATTAAAAATATCAATACAAACATTTTAAATTCCCACTATAAGTGAGACACGATGAAAGGTACTGGAAATCAAAATATACAAGATAATATCTGTACTCAAGTGACTTTTAGATGGGAAAGAACCAGGATGTTAAAGATAAATTGTGAGCCACATGACTGAAATATACAATTTAAGATACAGCAATTTGGAGAAGGCTAGGACAGTTAGGAAATATTTTATAGTCCACATGGGATTTGAACTGGATCTTCTGAAAGGATTTCAACAAGATTCAGAAGTATATGTATATAGTCACTAGATCACTGTTGGTATAGTGAGTTGACATAGCGAAGTTCTGGATAATAATGCTACAGATAGGAACCAACACTGGATTCTTTCTATGTGCCAAGTATGGTGGGAGAGGTTTCAGTAAGTCATGACATTTAATTCTCCCTCAAAATCCCAACCAAGATGCAATTTATTTTCTGTATTTTACAGATGATGACACTGAGGGAGAAGTTAAGTATCTTGTTCAAATCACAAAGATTGTGAGTGTCAGAACCCAAATGGTAGCAAACGGTATATTCTTTGGGCTCTACCACCTGGTTTCCCCAGTGACAGGCTAAAAAATAAGTGCTGTTCTCCATTGTCCAAGATTTTTTCTTTTTGCTTGTCTGACAACTTTTCAGATGCATTTCTTCCCCATCCCACCACAACCCACCAAATGTTCAACTGCAAGTCTCGGTCTCCCTTAGATGCTTCATGTTCAATTAACATCTCAACTTTCATATCACTATCTTTAGATGTAGGATCTCTTCTCACTTCCAAACCTACATTTCCCATTATCTATTGGACATTTCCAATCTCTCCATCATATTTGAATTTTAAGCTCACAATAATTGGCACTCAATAGTCTATCTTCCAGGCTTCCCTGGTGGTGCAGTGGTTGAGAATCTGCCTGCTAATGCAGGGGACACGGGTTTGAGCCCTGGTCTGGGAAGATCCCACATGCCGTGGAACAACTAGGCCTGTGAGCCACAGCTACTGAGCCTGCACCTCTGGAGCTTGTGCTCCACAACAAGAGAGACCATGATAGTGAGAGGCCTGCGCACCGTGATGAAGAGTGGCCCCCGCTTGCCACAACTAGAGAAAGCCCTCACACAGAAAAGAAGACACAACACAGCCATAAATAAATAAATTAATTAATTTTAAAAAATAGTCTATCTTCTTCTGCTTAATTTTTTGTTTCTGTGCCTTGTGTGTGTTTGGTGCCATCTTCCATGATGCTTGTCCCTACATCAGTTGGCTTAAACTACATTTTTGTTCTAGTAACACATACTCCAAATCTTAGTGTTTTCAAACAGCAATGGTTTATGTCCCACCCACATTCATGCTCATCGTGTTTTGCCTGTGGTTTTGTTTCATGTCCATGTCATTCTCAGAACAAGGCTAATGGATCAACTGCAATCTAGAACACAACAGTCTCTTGGCAGTGGGGATAGAGAAATAGTGAGACCATGTGATGACTCTTAAAGCTTCTTCTTGGAAATGGTGTACATTTTATTAACCAGAGCGAGTTATTTGATGGCATCTGACATCTATAGGTTGGGAAGTATAATTATTTCCCAAGGACTGGCCCAGCAGGGAGAAGCAGTGACTATTTTAATATGATACCATTTACTACACTTTCCTATCTCCATCATCAAGATGCTAATAACCCAGGAAGGCCCATGTCACTAAGATGCTTTTTCAGATTTTCCCAGTCAAAAATGTGTCGAAAATACAAAGCATTTTACTTAAGTTTGTCTTTTAACCTTTTCTTTACTGTTCTTATGCCACTCCTCCTCAAAATTCTTCATATAGATTATAAGTTCCTCTGTGATTTAGTAACCATGGCAAATAACTCTTAGCACAATGCCTTGCACATAGTAGATGTTAATAAATGTTTATTGAACTTAATTGATTTTGTCTTTTAAGAAGTAAGAGGACATTGAATATTTTCATGCTGAGAAGAATATGAACAAAATATATCTCAAGCTGATAAATGTGATAACTGGAACAATATTTGCTTCTTCAAGCATCTTGGCTTATTTTCTTTGGCAAATATATCCCTACAATATACAGGACTCATGGAGCTAATTGTCTTCCATAGTTTGGTCTCCAGCAGATTAGAAAACCTAAAATTACTCTAATCCAACTTTCTTCCAAATGGCTTCAATTGGACCCACAATGATTCAGCACAGCAGAAGTAAAATTTACTTAGCAATTATGATGCTTTTGGTGATGAAGTGAAAAAGGAACTATGCTTTATATCCAAATCTTTGAATTCAGGGTTCTGTATCACTGTCAGTAGATGTTTAACATCTAGTGTGAAGTGGGAACAAATAGCGCCCCCAAAATGTTCAGTGAACAATGAATTACTGATTTAATGAATAAATTGATGAGGAATAAATTAATGTGATTATAAAAATGTTAGGTAAGAATAAACTACTAATCAACATATGTATATAGATATAATAACTCTTGAAAACATGATATTGTATTAAATATCAGACTATTTAAGTCTCTGTGCATGAAGTTAAAAAAATGATTCTGCTTCTATCCTAAAAAAATATGGAAACTTTAGATACAGCTATTTCTTTTTTGACAATGTGGTCAAGAGAATAATCATAAGAACACCCATATGCACACAAAAATATATCCATATCTATTAGGACTTTTGATGTATTTCTTAAAAGCTTTTATTCTATGAAAGAAAAACAAAATACAACAGACAACCTCAAGCTGTTTTTATAGGATCTTCTTTAACCAAGGGAACCTGAGTAATATATATAATGGTTTCCATTTCACTGTCAATGTCTGTAACTTAGTAAAAGTTAATCATGTGTTCATTTTATATTGCCATACCAGCACCACCAGCAGCACTGTGAATGACCTAAGCTAGTAAAATCAAACATTTCAGAGACTGTTATATTGGAATAGAACAATTCATGTAAAGCAGATGAATTCCAGGTTTTCAATCAGAAACAGAACAATAGTCAGGAAAACTGCCAAGCCCCAAACTGGTAAACATTAGGTCAAAAGAATAATAAAAATATTGTCTCACTGTATTCATAAAAAGAAAAGCTGTCTGTAGAAGATTCCTTGTTTGAAATCTTTGTGACTACCAAGGGTTTAATTTTCCTTTGAAACAATTTCTTATTTAAAAATCTTGAACTGAGTCAGTATGTTTGGTCAGAGACAGTAAGACTAGATATGAATGCTAACTGTGATTTACACAAGTTTTTCTCCTTTGAATAATTCACACCATGAAAACTATAAATAAATTACTGGGAAAATATTTCGTGTTTTACTGCATGCAACTGGTAAATTGGAAAAGCCAAAAATTTATCTTTTATTTTTGAAAGTATTGTATCAGAACACAGCCTATATGCAAGCAAGTGCCAGGACATTAGATGAAAGCACATCCACTGTGGACATTCACTGAATAAATCCAACTGAGCTCCTAACACTTTTAATAACCAAGATGTTTCAATGTTTATATCTGTGATTAGAGCCCTGTAGAACAAACTCTAACATATAATATTAATACTGATAATAAAAATGTTTAAAATATATTGAGAACTTACTATAGGCCAGGCATACCTCCATGTTCTTCTTTTTTCAAACGTTATTTTATTTACTTATTTATTTATTTATTTAACATCTTTTTTGGAGTAAAATTGCTTTACAGTGGTGTGTTAGTTTCTGCTTTATAACAAAGTGAATCAGCTATACATATACATATATCCTCATATCTCCTCCCTCTTGCGTCTCCCTCCCACCCTCCCTATCCGACCCCTCTAGGTGGTCACAAAGCATCAAGCTGATCTCCCTGTGCCATGTGGCTGCTTCCCACTAGCTATCTATTTTACATTTGATAGTATATATATATGTCCATGCCACTCTCTCATTTCATCCCAGCTTACCCTTCCCCCTCCCTGTGTCCTCAAGTCCATTCTCTACATCTGCTTCTTTATTCCTGTCCTGCCCCTAGGTTCTTCAGAACCATTTTTTTTTACCTCCATGTTCTTTACATATTTTATTTAATTCTCACATAATCCTTCTCAAAATGGAAGTAAGTAGATGAAAACACTAGCACACAATTTGGTGCAAAATCTTGTGTAGGGTCACACGGCCTATTAGCAGTGGAGATGGGATTTGAATCTGGGCAAGCTGACTCCAGAGGGTGTGTGCTTCTCCACGAGGTTGCATTTCTGTACCTTGTGCACCTCTGTGGTGAATAAATAATCTAGCATTACCATATTAAGTTCACATCGCAGTGTGGAAACACATATTTTTCTAAGGATGGAGGCATCTGTGTCATTGTAATCCTAGTCATAGGATTACCTGTCAATATATTATAACAACATGGATGTGAAAAACATAAAGAAATAAGACTTTATGAATATTGGTTTACTTTTTCATTAATTTATGTATCAATTATTTATCAAGTACACACTTAAGTATGGTATTAATTTCCTATTGCTGCTATAATAAATCTCCCATCAATTAGTGGCTTAAAACAACATGAATTTACTCTTTACAGTTCTGGAGGTCAGAAGTCTAAAACTGAGGTGTTAGCAGGACTTTAATTCCTTCTGGAGGCTTAAGGAGAGAAATCATTTCCTCACCTCTTCCAGCTTCTAGAAACATCCTGCCTTCCTTGTCTTCTGGCTCTTTGCTTCATCTTCAATGTACATCACTCTAAACTCTGGTCCCATTGTCACATGTCCTTATTCTCATTTTGCCCTTATCGCCTCTCTCTTTTAAGGACCCTTTAGATTACACTGGACTCACCTGGATAATTCAGGATAATGTTATCATCTCAAGCTTCTTAATCACAGCAGCAAAGTCCCTTGTGCCATGGAAGATAACAAACTCACAGGTCCTGGGGATTAGAATGTGGGCATTGTTGAGGGAACATTATTGTGTTTATCATAGGCATGGTCCAAAAATCAAAGGGTAAAAAGTCCACGTGTTATATATTGGAGGAGACATTGAAGAAGCTACTGAAGGATGTAATACAGGGAGGGACAGAGTCTGATTTTAGAAAGAGTGCCTTGGCAGCCCTGAAAAGGAAAGCTACTGGTGTAATCCTTCTGACATTATTCAAAGCTTGAATTAACGCAGGGGAAGCGAGGATGGAAAGCAGAGCAGTGATCTGAAGAATATTTAGAATGTAGGATCAGATAGGACACAGTGAGATTGCCCACAAGCAATCATTTTCCTTTTGGATCTGAACTTCCATATCTGCAAGAGATAAAGGCTATATTATGTAAAATGTTTTTAAGCTTTTAATAAAATGCATCTTCATCACGTTTTTAATTTAGGACAAATTAGAAAGCACCATGTGACATAGCTATGGGGCAGAATCCTAATATATTATTCATTTCCTGTAGAATAACATCAATCACCTATCCTTAATTGAAATCAGAGTTAACTATTCCCACTTATTCATAGACACTATCTGGAATAACTATTCAGAATTATTTGGTGATATTAGATCTAAAATCCAGCTATGGGATATTAATTGTGTTTTGGCCTTAGAAAAGATTCCTTTTTATCTGAAGTGATATGTTCCAGGGTGGTGTATTGATAGACCTAGACCTGTATGAATTAACTCCATTTATTATACCAACACATGATTGATTCTGGTTTTACTAATTGTAAATATTAATATATCTTCTCAAGTTGAATTTCTACTCAGTAAAATGCTTTTTTTATATCACATGCTGTTCTTGGTGTTATTTTTAAGTCAGTTCATAATAGGTGCAATGTGCTATACTCATATAATTTCCCCATTCAATAGACACCATTCAAAAACTTGCCAAATCATTCATAGAAATTCATTCTAAAGAGTTGTTTCCAAAGTTCTTGCCAATAAAAGGAAATTTTGAACTAAAAGAGAACTTGTGTGAATTTTTCAGATGGCTGGTGGCCAGGCTTAGTTTTAAGCATTTTGGACCAGATCTCATCCTGAATAAATTTAAACCAAACACTTTTATCCTTTAATCATATTTGTGTTATTTATTTTGGAGAAAAATGTTATCTATATGCATATGTGAACCCAAGTGATTCATTTACTCTTAAAATCTTTGAACAGTTACTTTAGAAAGAGTTAATATCAAAACTAACAGCTCAGCTTGGGTAAGGCTAAAAACCTTCATAAAAGGATGGCAGAAGGGAGGAAAAGAAAGCTTGAAAAATCCTGTTGCCATATTTTGCAAGCTTAGATATAGAAAGGTCTTGATTATGGCAAGAAAGTCTAAGTATCAATATTCCAGTAGCTTTAAAAGTGTTAAAGTCCTTATTTTTGGGTTACTGGGTAGCAGAAAAATCAGGTACGGAATAAACAGGTCACCAATAAGAGAGTCCTACTCTGCTACAGTACTCTTTGCAGACACTCTTCTCTTCACAATGTACTCGCCTGCAAACCCTGGCAATGCACGGCGTCCAGTGCACCAGCCTTCAGCCATGGCATTTCTAGCATGCCAAGGATCTGTGTTTTGGACATATTCCTCTCTGATGAGACAGGAGATTGCAAACCTATAATGCTCTAGTTTCTGTTATTTCATTTCTTACAGAAAACTAAGAATGTTGCATGGAAGTAATGACACTTTTTGTCCTCCACTTACTCAGGCCTGGCATTTTCAAACTATTCCAAGCTTTTACAAAACCTACTAGGAAACGCTTTCTGAGAATATAGTTAGTGATCATTTTTATTGTAGCCTCTATATTCAGCAGCCACAAAACAATGCTGAAATTCCTGTTTTTCTTTTTTCTTTTTTTTTTAACATCTTTATTGGAGTATAATTTCGCCACATTGGTGTGTTAGTTTCTGCTTTATAACAAAGTGAATCAGTTATACATATACATATATCCCCATATCTCCTCCCTCTTACGTCTCCCTCCCACCCTACCTATCCCACCCCTCTACGTGGTCACAAAGCACTGAGTTGATCTCCCTGTGCCATGTGGCTGCTTCCTACTAGCTATCTGTTTTACATTTGATAGTGTATATATGTCCATGCCACTCTCTCACTTCGTCCCAGCTTACCATTCCACCTCCCTGTGTCCTCAAGTCCATTCTCTATGCCTGCATCTTTATTCCTGTCCTGTCCCTAGATTCTTCAGGACTTTTTTTTTTTTTGTAGATTCCATATATATGTGTTAGCATATGGTATTTGTTTTTCTCTTTCTGACTTATTTCACTCTGTATAACAAATTCTCTAGGTCCATCCACCTGACTACAAATAACTCAATTTCTTTCTTTTTATAGCTGAGTAATATTCCATTGTATATATGTGCCACATCTTCTTTATCCATTCATCTGTTGATGGACACTTAGGTTGTTTCCATGTCCTGGCTATTGTAAATAGAGCTGCAATGAACATTTTGGTACATGACTCTTTTTGAATTATGGTTTTCTCAGGGTATATGCCCAGTAGTGGGATTGCTAGGTCATATGGTAGTTCTATTTTTAGTTATTTAAGGAACCTCCATCCTGTTCTCCATAGTGGCTGTATCAATTTACATTCCCACCAACAGTGCAAGAGTGTTCCCCTTTCTCCACACCCTCTCCAGCATTTATTGTTTGTAGATTTTTTGATGATGGCCATTCTGACTGGTATGAGGTAATACCTCATTGTAGCCTTGGTTATTTTTAAGATGCTCAAATATGGCACAACTTTCCTTCACTATGGTTTGGTCAAAAATATTGGGATATAGCATATGAGACCCTTTTATCTAGAACGGTAATTTTCTTTGCTCCAGAAGAGTAATGGGCTTTAGATGTTAAAAAAAAAAAAAAAAAAAAAAAAAAAAAAAAAGTCCAATTGGATATATCAGTTTTATTGTCATTTAATACTGCTACAGTGCCCAGAAAATACTCTGAATATATTAAGAGTACTTGTTAGACTAAGGAGTTGATTATTTTCAAGATGCCAATGAAATAGAATTCTATCCCTAAAATGGACTCTGTGAGGCAAGCAACCGTAGTTAGTTACTTCTTTAAATGCAGTTGTTTAAAAAGAAAGCTGATAGTGTCTTTAAAATATCCACACCCCTCAGTGAAGTAATATAAACCAACTATATTTTATTATTTGTGTCAAAAATAAAACATTTATTTTCTTAGTTTATCAGTTTATAAACCATTTTTTAAAGCACAGTGGGGAAATCTTGGGGAAAGTATGCAAAATTTATTGGGGAATACAGCCTGCCCTGGAGGAAGCTCTGGGCCTTGACTAAGTCACTTAACTTGCGGGTTTTCTACTTCTCTGGTTAGAAACCTGGGATCAGAGCACCTGCCTAACTATCTAATGGAGGTGTGAAGAATAGCTTCTATCAAGAGCACTCAACTTTTGGAGTTGTATTTATTCAACAAAAGTTATTAAGTGTGGGGCTTCCCTGTTGGCACAGTGGTTGAGAGTCCGCCTGCCAATGCAGGGGACACGGGTTCGTGCCCCGGTCTGGGAAGATCCCACATGCCGCGGAGCGGCTGGACCCGTCAGCCATGGCCACTGAGCCTGTGAATCTGGAGCCTGTTCTCCACAACGGGAGAGGCCACAACAGTGAGAGGCCCACATACTGCAAAAAAAAAAAAAAAAAAAGTTATTAAGTGTGATCTAGAAGCCAGAAAATGTGTCAGGCCCTGGGGATAGAGATGAGTTTCCTTCAGCCCCTGCCCTCCAGGAGTTCACTTTGGAAACACACACACACCAGGCTGATTAATAACAAAAAGCTAATGGATGAGGATCAAGCATTTCAAAGGGTACACTTCATAAAATCAAGTGTACATATGTGCATAATTATAAAAATAAATTTATTGAATCATGCTTTATAGAGCTCAAGGTTTATATTTTCTTAAGGATACAGAGGGGAAAAAAGTATGGTGGAGATGCTTAAAAGATTCTTCAATGACATTTTGGTCTGATGATTTGTCTTATTATTCTGGTCACATGAGATAATTTCAAAATGTATCATTTCCTAATTGCTCTAACTATAAATAACTTCTCCTGTCCTTCCATGGGTGAATGGTTATACAAACTGTGGTACAACCAAACCATGGAAGAATACTTGGCAATAAGAAGGAATGAACAAATGGTACATGCAACAACATGGATAAACCTCAACGAAATTATGCTGAGCACATTTAGTGGAGCATACATTTTCAAGTAATGATGATACACGTGTACATGTCAATCAATAGTTTCTGGCTTTATTTCCCTTGAGACCTATGATACACATACAGGAGATGGATGTCAGAACCAAAGTCCATTTTGTCTTGTTGTGCTTTGGAGACAGATGATACCACTTAAAATTTTTAGAATACTTTAGAATATTTTTAAAAATCTCAATTCAGATTCATAGACAATTTATGTGGTAAACAGGAAAATATAAAAATATCAAAATGCTATTGTTGAAGAAACTATAGAAAAAAAACTTATTAAAGTTAACATAGCATGTATAGATGGGACTGTTAGTAGGATTACCAACTCTAAATCCAGTGCCCTTTTTTTATTGGAAG
This sequence comes from Hyperoodon ampullatus, assembly GCF_949752795.1. Classification (NCBI taxonomy): domain Eukaryota; kingdom Metazoa; phylum Chordata; class Mammalia; order Artiodactyla; family Ziphiidae; genus Hyperoodon; species Hyperoodon ampullatus. The sequence goes on from NC_136916.1 coordinate 162,180,958, forward strand.
AGTTTGGGATAATACCCTTGACCTGTGATACCCCTGCCTCAGGAAGCCATCTTCATCATGACCTCTCAGATGTCTACTGCTGTACACTGACTGTTTGCGTCCACTCAAAATGCACATCTTAAATCCTAACCCCTAATGTAATGATATTTGGAAATGGGGGCCTTTGGGAGATGATTAGGTCACAGGACAGAACCCCCATGAGTGAAATTAATGCCCTTATAAAAAGAGAACCCAAAGAGATCTACTTGGCCCTTCTGTCATGTGTGGTTATAGGGGAAAGACAGTCACCTGTGAACTAGGAAGCAGCCCCTCCCCAGACACCAAATCTGCCAGCACCTTGACCTTGGACCACATAGCCTCCAGAACTGAGACAAATGTTTTTTTTTTTATAAGCCACCCAGTCTGTGGTATTTTGTTATAGCATCCCGAACAGACTAAGGCAACTACATTACACTAAAAGATATCATTTAATTTTTATTCTAAAGACTGTTCTCTGATCACCACCCTTCTTTATGGAAGATAAATCCCACTGTTGCCAGTGCTCTACAGGTGGTGTTATCTTTAGAAGCACAGGTAACCAGCAGTTTGATACAGTAGAAGGAGACAAGACATGAATGAGAATCCCAGCTATGCCACTTAGTCTAACTGGACCCTAATGTCTTCCTCTGTACAACCAAGTTCCTTCCTCACAGGGCTATTCTGAAGTTTATAAGAGATAACGTCTGCAAAGACACACATCAAATATATGTCATTAGTAAATATGCACAAAATTCTTTCCTTCCTACAGCCTTTTTCTTCCTCACCTATAATATAAAAGAGCCAGGAATTAGTGATAAATAAGAAAAGTACTCAGGTTCCTGACGACCACAGACAGTCATCAGAGTTCCTATAAATTATTTACAGAGAACTCCCAAAGACCCTTACTCCCAACAGACTTGCATATTCATGCATTCAACAAATATGAATTGAATACCCACTCTCTGTTTGACAGTGGGGTTTATAATTATAAATAAGATAGTATCATCTCAGATTTTCTGATATTTCCATTCTACAAGTGGTTAATGAGTGTGTCATTATGTGTGAAGCACAAAGCAAGGGATGGAGATCGGTCTTTGAAGAAGATAAGTATTCTCTCCATATAACTTTCAATCTAGTAATGGAAACAGTACTGGAAAAGTTAAAAGACCATCAGAGTCTCAGTAATAGGGTTCAAGAGAACACACAGACAGACCAACTAACTGGAAAGGAACAGCAGGGGGTGAGTCAAAAGGTTTTTATGAAAATATGACATTTGAATCATGATCTGAAATATATGAAGGGTAGAGGAAGGAGAAAGTCAGGAAAGAGAAGAGGGAACTTATCAGGGTAGCAGAGGGCATGAAGGTGGAACAGGGGAGAAATTCAGAAAAGGAAGATCATGTTCAAAGATCATTAAGTGACAAGAGAGCAAAACACACTAGTAGATAAAAGAACGTCAGTAAATTGGAAGCACAGAATGAAGAAGTATTGAAAACTGAACCTGGAAAAAGAAGCTGGGCCCACATCATAAAGGACCTTGTAAGCTCCATTAAGAATTTTGAATATATACTGAGGATAATGAAAACCATTGAGTGGTGTTTGGGGGAAAGTAATATGATCAGATTTGTGTTTTCCCGGTATTGCATACCAAAACCTGCCAAGCATTTTTGTCTAATTTTCAATGTCTAAGCATAGAAAAATTGATCTTATAAGTCAGAGGAAAAAATAACACAACAGTAATACTATAGACTGGAAAGGAAGAAATAGAAAAATACAAATAACAAGCTACTTCAAAAGCAGAGAAACCATAGCTTTTTTTTTGTATTAATGGTATCTGTGATTACCAAATAAATATGGTTACTAAATATATCTGATTAATATCCAATCCCCTACTAGACTGTATGATCATGAGGGCTGAAATGATGTTACCTGGTTCGCCATGACATCTTCAGTGCCAAGGACAGTGCGTTGAACTAATGTATAGTTCCTGAATGACTGAGCACAGGGATGAAACATCATACAAGTCTTAATGGTGTTGGGGGCAACATCATATTACAGCAGACTACAATGTTAATAAATATAAATTGTGTAATTTTGAATTATTTACAGCACATTTAGTATGAGAGAGAAGAATAGTACATGATATGTTTTAGAAAATCTCAAAATGTGTAATTTTTTTTTAACCCACCAAGTAGGAAACCCTAGCCAGAAATTTGACTCCTCTATGCTTTATACCCAAGGGGTACAGAAAACTGAGGTTCTGTAATTTTTGCAATTATCATGATCATTAATTGGGTGTAGTATTTAAAATGTATATTCTCCTTTATTTCTTTATTTGATTAGGCTTTGGAACTTATGAACTAGCTCTATGCTCAATTCTGAGAGATTCTGCAGTGTGTGTAAAATATTTTTCATGATTTTCATTGAAAATCAACCTCAATAATTGTCTTAGGTTAAAAAGTCTCCGAATGCCTATGATTACGGGTATTAACTTGCATGCATTGAAAGCAGCCATCTCTACGTAAATGTGTTATAGCTGTTCAGGGTATTACAGTACAACAAACAGGAAGCAGAGGGGTCCGTGTTTCCTTTAAATGAAAGAGAAATACATGTAATCAGCTAAAGTATGTCCCACTGAGAATTTAGCCAAAGCCACAAACCCCTACCCAAAAATTAGTCTATATCAGCCCCTCATTTAAACACACAAGAATCCAGCTCTTAACAGAGTATGTGGAAACAATTACAATGTGAAAGTAGCTTTTTACAAAAAGTATCAAAATTAAGCCTCTGACATATTATTCGTAGAAGAGTGCTTCCCTCTTCCACTTAATCATTATTTATTTTGAAATTTATTTTCTTTATTTTTTTATACAGCAGGTTCTTATTAGTTATCTATTTTATACATATTAGTGTTTATATGTCAATCCCAATCTCCCAATTCATCCCCAGACTCCACTTTCCCCCCTTGGTGTCCATATGTTTGTTCTCTACATCTGTGTCTCCATTTCTGCCTTGCAAACCGGTCCATCTATAGCATTTTTCTAGATTCCACGTATATGCGTTAATATACAATATTTGTTTTTCTCTCTCTGACTTACTTCACTCTGTATGACAGTCTCTAGGTCCATCCGCATCTCTACAAATGATCCAATTTTGTTCCTTTATATGGCTGAGTAATATTCCATTGTCTATATGTAACACATCTTCTTTACCCATTCATCTGTGGATGGGCATTTAGGTTGCTTCCGTGACCTGGCTATTGTAAATAGTGCTTCAATGAACATTAGGGTGCATGTATCTTTTTGAATTATGGTTTTCTCTGGGTATATGCCCAGTAGTGGGATTGCTGGGTCATATGATAATTCAATTTTTAGTTTTTTAAGGAATCTCCATACTGTTCTCCATAGTGGCTGTATCAATTTACATTCTCACCAACAGTGCAAGAGAGTTCCCTTTTCTCCACACCCTCTCCAGCTTTTGTTGTTTGTAGATTTTCTGATGATGCCCATTCTGCACTGTGTGAGGTGGTACCTCATTGTAGTTTTGATTTACATTTCTCTAACAATTAGTGATGCTGAACATCTTTTCATGTGCCTCTTGGCCATCTGTATGTCTTCTTTGGAGAAATGTCTATTTAGGTCTTCTGCCCATTTTTGGATCGGGTTGTTTGTTTTTTTAATATTGAGCTGCATGATCTGTTTATATATTTTGGAGATTAGTCCTTTGCCCATTGATTCATTTGCAAATATTTTCTCCCATTCTGAGGGTTGTCTTTTGCTCTTGTTTATAGTTTCCTTTGCTGTGAAAAAGCTTAATCATTACTTTATTTAAAATTAAAAAAAAAAACTATGTACTTTTTTCCTCCATGAAGAAGTGATTCTGGATACTTAAGGAAGGGTGTGAGATTGCTTGTACTTGAGTGTTTTGAATTCTAAGAGGCAGGTTTCTTTGTTGACTAAATCAACAAACTCAGCACAACCCTTTCATCCTTCCCCGTAGAAAGCAAAAACCACAGTCATCCTGTGTTGAGGCCACATAAATGGCTCTCCATTTAAAGATCAGAGCTGGCAGCTGGTAAAAGATTTTGTTCTCTGACTTGCTAATCACTGAAAGGTTAAAGAGTCATGCTATCTGCTTTTGCACATCTGGAGTGTTGCTTATAAATGCTGCATGCATATAACATTAATATGATTTTTGCATGCACCATTATGATCAGCACAATTATTATTTCTTAGTTTTACACTGCTATGCACCTCTTAATGCACTTTAACTCCTACAGCAGTCTTTAATGCAAAAAAATGAAAACAAAAACCAAACCAAAAAAATGGGAGTATCATTGTATTTTTGAGCTGAGACAATGAGCTTAACAGATATATCCTAACTCACATTTGGGAGAATGATCAAATTCATGAACTCTACAAACAAAACCAAATAAACTTAGACAAACAAAATGATGGCTGAAGTGAAAGGCCATTTTATGTCATAAAATTATATAAATTAAAGCTACTTGAATAGCATTTAATGATGCTGAGAGATTTTTGTTTTCATTTGTCCTCAAAAGATACATGATTTTTATCAGTTAGTTGTTCTGACAATAAAAATTTGAATTAATGTTTGAATTTAATGTTGCCCATTTTTCACAAAATGAGTAACTGAAAAGCAATCCAACATTCTCTTAGATATAGCTTTAATAAAATAAAGGTACATCGTTATAACTGAATGACCCTTAAATAATCTGGAATTCTTTTACTCTAATGAGGCAACTTCAACCAATAGAGGAAGTGTAATGTTTTTTAAAGAAGAAAGTCCATTGAAAACCAAGGAGAACCCTTCTTTCCTTATGACATGAGGTCATATAAGCACATATTCTCAGAACCAATCACCAAATAAACATCACTGTCTGGATCGTGGCTACCACCTAAATGACTTCATCATTTTGACTGACCTGTGGTTAACTAGTACTGTGCAAGCTACTCCCTTATTCTGAAACATTGGTTCTATTTTATATTTCCATACAGGCACACACAAAAAATTACAGCATACTTGCCTTTATTATCAGTTAAATAGTTTAATTCCTATACTCACTATTACTATTATGACTTTAATTTCTAGAGATAAGTATGCACTTACTATTCATTATAGAACATTTCTAAAGATGTACCACATATCCAAGAATAAATAGACCATCATTTTAGCTCTGGTTCTGCTACTCAAGATCTGTAATCCTGGAGAATCTCTTTGCTGTATAAAGCATAGGAAATAATACCTGTATTACAGAGATGTTGTGAGTATCACATGTTAGTTTTGGGGACCTGACTTGTCAGAATGGTTAGAATCCTACTTTTCTACAAAATAAAATTGCTTTGGATATAGAGAAATCAACCTTTAATTATAAAATTATGATTTTGATGTTCATCATTATCATTTATTATACACCAGAGGTGGTGAAAAAAACTTCTTTATATCATCTAACCAAGATACTACTGAGGTTACACTGACACTGAAAGTCAAATTTAATCTCAAATCTCTTGCCACTTCCAGTAGGTAACACAATATCTTTGATAATAACTGTAGAATTCTTACAGGGGATTTTATCTCTTAAACTAATGTTTAGCAAAAAATTGCTTTTCTAATGCATTATCCCAGTGTTTACAGGCATAAATCCATACTGAATATCCTTCTGACCCTTTTATATTCCCGATAAAACACCTCTATAAGCAGAAATGTGGGTATCATGCTTCCATGATCATGACAACATACAGGTTTTAAATCACTGAACCATAAACACTTTTTATTAATTTAATTTAACTTATTTATTTATTTATTTATTTTTTTGGGGTACATGGGCCTCTCACTGTTGTGGCCTCTCCCGTTGCGGAGCACAGCCTTCAGACGCACAGGCCCAGCAGCCATGGCTCACGGGCCCAGCCGCTCCGCGGCATGTGGGATCTTCCCGGACCAGGGCACAAACCCGTGTCCCCTGCATTGGCAGGCAGATTCTCAACCACTGAGCCAACAGGGAAGCCCTCTGTTTCCTCTTTAACCTCTGCTCCTCTTTCTTATCTCTAACCTTCATCCCCAATGCCTGTTAAAGTCATTTGCAAAGCCACCTAGCTCTCTCTTGTTTGTCCATCTGATTCCAGATCATTCCCTGGGGACTCCATCAGCTACCATGAAAGCAGTTTACTAAGGACTTCTCTCTACATCCAGTTCAGTTTCTCCACAAGAGAGACTTTGATGCTGTGGTTAAAAAATATATATTTTTTTAATTTCCCCTTGCTCTGGGCCCCAGGTGAACTGAAAGCAATTCTATGAGATGAACATAACAGTTATCACTGACATCTTGCAGATGAGGAAACTGAGGCATCAACACTTTAAATCTGCAATTCCCAGGCTCAAGTGGCTAATGAGTGGGAGGGCCAGCTTTGCATCTTCTTTGAATATTGTCAGAGTTGTCCTCAGATCACACCTTGGATTATCGTTCCCATGTAAGTTCCTACTTGGATTTGGTCCTTTCTGCTTTGTCTGCCCTTCATCTGTAGCTGACTCTGCATTTATTCTAGAAATCTCCTGCCACCTTTTTTTCCCTTAGTTTCTAAATTCAACTTCACACTCTATTTTCCACTTCCCTGTTAAAAGGAATTTCATATCTTCTAGAGATGTGAGATATGTCAGCATCAATCTGATGAGTTAATTCACATAGAAATGCTTAATAAACTATGAAACTCTCACAAAATATAAAGATTTACTGCTGTTGAAATGTGCCACATATGCCTCATTTAATCAATAAAAGCATGTGAGTTATTTTAGCCTGCAAACTGAATGGCAATTTATAATAGATATCCTTAGTAGAAACTTCCATGCGATGCAACACTGATACTAATAACAATCTGTTATCACAGACATCTAACATGATCCTACTAATTATTTTAAATTAAGATGTGGGGTGTGTTCAAATGAAGCCAAGAAAACGATCAGAAGGAATAACCCCACAATTTATACAGTTTGTTTATTTATACAATGACCAATTTTATTATGTGTAAGAGTTGGACTTTCTCAGGAAGTCAAAGAGCTTAGAAGTAAATGTACCCATCACCTTTCTCTGAACTAAACAGTGGAATGAGATACCATGATTCTTGAACTCCAAATGAAGATCCTGATAAATTACAACAAAATAAAACCAAAAATGTTAAATGCAAAGGCCTTTATGTTTCAGTCAGACCCCAAAGATACAGTAATATCTTGTAGCTATCACTTCTGAGAAAATGAATGAGTTCCTTATTCGCTCGGTATGTAAGGTGATGTATACAAGATTTGTAATTTACCTACCTGATGAACTTCTCTCTGATCTAAAAATCAGTGTCATGATGATGATCAATGACCATGAACACTTTATGGTATATATACTGTTCAAGACAATGTGACCCTTCAATCTCCTAAACATGATGGGACAGCTTGTAATGGCAGAAACATCTAGCCCACAATCTGGTTACTGGCATAGAGTAGACCAAATGTCTGGTTCTCATTCTTTCATAAACCCTTACGACATAATATGTCAGCCTACAAAGTAGGATTATATTGAAACTAGATGGTCACAGTGCTTTATTTATTTATTTACTTATTTATTTATTTGGAAGTAGGGATGGAGTGAGGAGACTAAGCTGTTAATTACAATTAAAGGATCTGAGTGTAGGACAAAGACATTCCTAGATTACTTTGGCCTAGACAGAGAAATTGTCTTTTTTATTTTTTTACTTTTATCATTTTTTCAATTATGAATATTGTTCTAGTATAAGGGCTTGATTTTTGTCATTTCCCAGTAAGTCAAATTTGTAAAGAATCCAATAAATTAAAATTGGTTAGTTGAGCCTATAAACAAATGGAACCATCTGCTTTGAGCCAGAGAAAGATTTGACAGTTAGAGCATATGTAGAGATTGGTGGCTGACGTTTTACATTTGGATGTACTGAACATTGGAATATATCAATCAAGAGGGCTGCCCAGAGCAATTGACTCCACTCCACTGTCTGCTACTATCACATGCTTATCTTATATGTAATGTAACATACCTACATTAACACTAGTAGACCAAAGCCCTAAACAAAGAAATCATACTTGAATGAATTTCATATTAAAAACCAATGCTCATTTATTATATTTTTTATTATTTTCAGTACAACTGGTTTAATCTAACTAAAAATACTAGATAGTCTGTTATCTAAAGTTCTGTAACAACTCAGTGTTGTATGACATAGTTCCCAAAGCATGTCGGCACTGAGTAATAAGTAAAAGCTAAGGCCAATTGAGGTTCCTATCAGTTCTATGGGCTATAAAGAATAAAACATTTTGATGTGTGTTTTGCCTCATCTAAAAAATATTCAGAGAATGTGGTGGAATGCAACTCAGTGATGAAAATGATTGGTCACTGTTATCTACAAAAACCACAAATGATACATGCTTTTCATGTCCATCTGCTTTTGCAATAACCCTATGTATGATTCACATTTGAACCAGTGTATACACATCTTAACATTTAGTTCTTAGAAAATTATAGGCATAAATACTCTGGATGCAAGGAGTATGCATCATTGCGTTATGTGTTCCTTATGGTTAACCAAAACCACAGCAAACTAAATTGATAATGATAAGCTAAACTAGTAATTTATAATTGAAAAGAAAGAAAACAACACCTGAAAAATGAGCAGCCTGATACAAACTGTGACTTTCAATTAAGCTCTCTGTCAATCTTGTTCATCATTTGACTATAAAATCAAAAGATGGGGCTTTTAAGTTCACAGCAGTTTATGATCCATTAAGTTCTTCCTCAGCCCATGAAATCATGAACAATACTTTGAGAGTCATTAGATAAGATTTAGACTGCTATAGAAAACATTGATGTATTTGCTTCAAAGAAACATTAATTTGTCATGTTTCAGACACTTCATGTCATATATTGGAAATAACTAGGACCAATCTGGGTGAGACACCTGTGTTCTAAATCTGGCTCTGTTTCAAAACATTTTGACTCACCTTCTCTGTTTTGTCATCTACAAAATGATTAAGAAAGGAAAGACAGAAGAATATAAGAAAGACAATTCCTGTTTACTGTCCTCACTCATAGGACTGCTTTAAGACTCAGATGTGATCCTTCCTGCATGTGGATGCACATCAGAATGTATAAAGTACAAGCCATACAACATTGAAAGTCAAAACGACATCTGAAGTTATGAAGGCCAATCTTCTCAAGTTATAGATAAACAACAGAAGATGAGAGAGTGTTGATTTGCTCAAGAGCAACCAGAAATTTAGTATCTAGAATTCAGTTTTTTTCTGAGATCCAGTCCAAGGATGTTTCAGCTTCTTTACACTGATTCTCAATTCACAATACTATTCCTATTAACCATCGATGTTTTTGTTAATATCTTACTGGGACAATACATAATAGGCCCATCTATTAACACTGCTGACCACACTTTTCTTTTTGAAAGTTTCCTTTCTTTGTCTTTTTGACACCCAATAATCTGGTTCTCCTACTGTTCTTTTTTTTCTTTCTTCATCAGATATCCCTGATCATATCTATGAAATCCCACTAAACTACTTCTGAACTTTAATCACTTCATACTATCTTTTTTTAACTGTCTTCTCCAAATGGTTGACTGTAAAATTTGCATGTCCACCTCTTTCACATTTAAGTGTTAGTGAGATATTTACATACAAATGTTTCACTCAACGTCAAAATCACAACAGCTTTAAGCAGAAGCAATTTTGACATCAAGAAGACAATGGCTAATGCCTTTAAAAGTCTAAAAGAAAACGACTTTCAACCTAGAAGTCTCAATCTAACAAATGATTAAACAGGTGTGACTAAATAGACTAATGGCACATTCAGACATGGAAAAAGTAAAAATATTTAACTTTCAATGCTTCTCATAGGAAGCATCGAGAGTAGGTATTCGAGCAAAATGAGGAAGGAAAACAATAACAAATGAAGATATGGGGCCCACAGAATAGGGACATTTGAGAGTAGCAGATGGAAGTTTAGGGATGAAAACTGAAGCAGCCTAAAGTGCTTCAGTACAACTTACAACAGAATAGAAATTCTGGAGAAAAAAATGTATCAATAATTGATAGAATATCTAAAATACTGATGGTTGGAAAATATTTTTTTTATGATTTACACAATTAGTGGAGCATGTGAAAAATATGAAAATAGGTACCTAGGAAGCTAATCAAAAAAAAAAAAAAAGTAATTGTTAACTCATGAAAATCTAAGAAGATTGGGTGCAAAGGTGGAAAGCCATTGCCAAACTTCTCTGACCTGCGAAGTTCCTCCTTGTGGCCAGATAGTGAGCACTTAACTTTGGGTACCATTCTACCATGGAGACATTGAATCCATGTCCACTTGTGCTTTTCCTAATAATAAATGTATACTTTGCCCTGCTTGTTTGATGGTTCATCATGCCAAGTCCATGTCAATAGTCTCAGGAATTTTCAAATCTTGGCCACCATTTGTAGTTTTCTCAGAAAAATCAACAACAAAAAGAAGTACAATCGTAGTTTATTACTTGAATCAGGAGTAGAAATATTTACACAGCCATAATAAATGCAAAGAACGTATGCTGTCTGAACCAAAAATTATGATCTGACTTTGTTAGGAGGAAGGGGGGGATAAGCTAATTTCTTATCTAAACTAATAGGGAATCTATAGGTAATTTCCAAAAGTGATTAAGCCAAGAAAGGGCAGTGTAAGTATATTATTTAGAAATGAAGAGGTAAATATAAAAATAAACATCTAAAATATTTGAAAGTTACTATTCAGGAAACAAGACTAAAGAACATTAATTATACAATCATATGCTACAATGTCCTTTCATTTGAAACATAAGCTTATCAAGTTTCTCTTGACTTATAATCTTACTTTTATACCTCAACATACTTCCTTGCCTATGATAGAAATTCAAATATTTGTTTTAGGAATGCTAAATGAATAGCAGAAGAAATTACCATTAGTTTAATGACATGCAAAATGTCTTTGCTTAAGCTTAAAGGTCTAGAGCAAAGTAGAGAGAAAGGGATTGATACAAAATTAAAGCAAGAATTTGTCCCTGGAAGTTTGAAGACCTGCTATTTTAAAGTGTGTTTAGACTCCTTTCTTAATATCTTACTTTTTGATACAATCAATTTTACTATTTTTTCAATGTTGAGCATTGCACTCACATTTAATAAACTTAGATAAATACTTTATACGTTGTCTCTTTCCCAAAAGAATTTGAAAAGCATACAGTAAAATGGCATGCTTTAACTTGGTTAATAAAATACAAAAGGAAAGTCAGGGCCACAGAAAAAAGAAGGAAACATATATGTTAATGAAAGCCTTTACTTATATGTTGTTAAACATTTCCTTCATTTATTTCTTTATACCATCCAATCCTGGGAACAGGGGAAAAATAAGTAAATCAATTAGATCAAAGGCAAAATAAAGATAAGTAAGAGCAATTAAAGCAGGGTTAAAATTTTTGTTCAAACTACATTTCTTATGAGTCTATCATGGTGAAAGTTAAATTAGTAGCTATTTCTTTTTCTTTTTGGTTAAATAACCAAATAGTTAAGTGTAAAGAGTTTAACATTTGTTTTCATGTATTAAACTATAAGTTGTTACCCTGTCACAGGGGTTCTTTCAAAATCCACAGTTCCTTTAAGAGTTGAAGAATGCCACATGACACTAATGTGGAGAAAGAAACATTTGTTTTTCATGAATACAAGGTGTGTGCTGGATTTATCACACAGCTGTGGGAACTCAGATTCTCTCCTTGTTGATTCATTAAGCCTGAGTAGATGGAGTCTTAGCCCACAAAAAAATTAACGTGCACGTGTATGTTGGAAAGGAAATTGATTCGTCTCCTTTTGTATGATAGACTCTGAGAATGAACATTTATTAGCAAAGAATGGGTTACTAAAGTTGCATATGATTTTCTGCAGAAGCGTATATTTGAGATTTAGAGACCTTTAACATGAGTGAAACATCATTCAGAAATGTTATCCATTCTTTCACTGAAAGTAATCTTTTCCTTTTTGAAAGTAAAAAAAAAAAAAAAATCATTTATTGATTTATTGATTTATTTCTCCAGTTTTTATTTTTAAATCTTTGTAGCCCCAGAAGCCAAAGCACTACTTGGCAGAGTATATATTAAATATATTTGTGTTGACTTGAATAAAGAAGACATAATTTAATATTTAATGTCTCCTCATTGTTGTCTATCACATATGTATTTTGCCAACAGCTTTAGTCCAACAAATTTAATGTTTTTGGAGAGTCAATTGCAGTAGAATATCAATATGACTTTTTCTCCCCAAGCATCACTAAAGAATTGGAAGTACATGGAAATTAATGACACCTCTTAGTTTCTACGGAGTGACTCAGACACTGGGATAAATACAACCTAATCTCTAAAATATTATTAAATTTTCCATGTTCTCTTACCCTTCCCATATTTCTGTGTCCTTGTTAAAGAATTAGATCAATGTTAGGAAAACATTTATACCAAAGAACCCATCTGAACTGTTGGAAATGAACATTTTAGAGCAGTTTTCTCTAGAATTTTAATTGGTTTAAAAAAGTCAATATAACAATACAAGATACTACTGCCTTAGGAACTGAGTTTTTAAAACTTTATCATCTCTCATTTCCACTTTCATTAGTTTCTTTCAATTCCACTCCAAAGCAGTGCTACTGAAGTACATCTCTGTTTAGAACATTGCCCTATCAACATCATGTCTCGCAATATCTTTCACACCGAAGGAACAAGGAGTATTTGATTGAACTTACCAATGGTTCAGTTTCCTCATTCCGTTCTGGGGAAGATGAAGCAAGAGAACTTGTTACTGGTAGTTAAAGAGAGTTCAAGCTGCACTGCTTGTTGCAAATGTTTAATCTTTCAGCTCAGGCAATCAACAAGCATACTGTCTGACCCTGTCTGGGTTCCAGGCTTTCAGACTGAGCAGAGGGCTGATTCATAGATCCTGGGCAGCTCACCTCCTTTCTATGCTATTCACACCCTACCATCAACACACACACACACACACACACACACACACACACACACACACACCTTACCATCCACACACACACCCTACCATCCACACACACACACACACACACACACACACTACTCTTTCTGAACATCATGCACAGTTTGGAAATATGCCTTTCACTTGTATCTACTCATCAACTCTTATCTGACTTGTGTCTCATTATTTTTAAATACTATCGAGATAAGATAAAGTAACTGTTCAATCTTCTTTTCAATTTGGGCATAAGACTACATTAGGAAAACTAGTCAAATAAATAAGTTAAAGCCAGACTTGTGCTTGGGAGTTGAGGATGATCTTTGCAGAGAGGACCTGGAATGGTCAGAAACAAAGAGAAGCAGAGGGTCAAAAATATCCTATCTTAAGAGTATACCAAGGATGAAACCGCTAAGTCAAAGTCTTCTTTAAGAATATATCCAGGAAAACAACATAATAAGCCAAATGGTAAGGAATGAAAGTGAGGTGCTAGAGTAGGAATGGGATGGATATAGGACTTTTGACATGACCAGAGCTGATTCTTTGTATTGGGTGCCTTTTGTATGTAACTTTGTGGAACCTGTCTGGATATAAGATTAGAATAGTCCCAGGTTTTCCCATAGACACAATACATAAATACAAAACATACTAAGAACATATGGTTCAATTATCAATGCATTACATAAAGCTCACTCACCTATAGTAGACTATCCCTCTACCATGGTAATAATCTCAATGTCTATCTTTTTTTCTCTTTTTTTCTCATTCATTTGACACTTCAGTCAGAATGTGAGCTCTAGGGGAAAAAAATCTTACCTCTGTCTGTAATATCCAGTAGAGTACACAGCAGGTTTGCTGAAGTGGCTTTTAGTAGAGCAAGCTGGTCATCTGGAAGAGATTTACAAATCCTGGGCCATTAATAAAGCTAAGTGACCTCGATAGTGTAAGATCAAGTCAAGGAAATAAAGTTGCAAAGGGGTGAATGGTACTAAATGCACCCTTTTATAAAATCCAGTTGCATTAATTCAAAAAATATTTATTGTACACAAATTTTATTGTCATATAGATGAAAAGGTATCATCAGCCATATTGTTTTATTGTTAATAGTTGATGCATTCTTCCTCTTATAATGTCAATTCCTGAAGCCAGAGATCAAACATAACTCAGTACTCTTGGGCAACATTTAGAATGAATATCACTCCTTTTGCATTTCATTAGAATTTTTAGGACAATGTTTTTTGGCAAATAATTGAAAAACAAACACAAACATAAAACCTTGAAGTGAACCATTAACATTATTTTCAACTAATGGAACATGTTGAAATAATAGAGTATGAAAGAACTTGAACATGTTTGGCATTAAGATATTTGAAATATAGTAAAGAATATGAATGAAATAATTAAATTAACCAATAGTTAATGTTATAGTAAAACTTAACACCCTATATTTTAGTTTGGACAGATCTTATTAATCCATATATCTTTTAAAAACTGGGGGATGACTAGCATATAACAGTGTTAGTTTGAGAGCATGGAGCAGGCCAAATCTAGATTCTCCTTTGTTCATACATTCTTTTCTAGCTACTGGCTTCTCTTCACAGGAAAACTCTTCAAGAGCTGTGTTTCACTCCTATCTCTTTACTTGCTGACATAAAATCCTTACCCTGCAAGGATGGTCAGATGAATTAGCTTACCTGCTTCCCACTATCTCTTTAACACACTCAAATAGGCTTTTGTCACTACTCTACTGAAAAGGCTTCTATCCACTGTTTACATTTTGCCAAATACCTGTTACATTCAAGGCAGGTAATCATTATCTCAAGCCATATTCTGACCTTAACTTTGAATTCAAAGATGTAGTATAAATGGTTTGCTGAGAAATAAAAACACTCTACCTCCTTTTGGATGACATTCTTTACAAACAGCCAGGGGAAGCATCAACAGTACATATTTGAGATCAAACTCTAAATGAAGACTCCCACCCCTACAGACCAAACACCATGAGAATGAAGTTAGGAGAGCAAATATGTAATGTTTTTTTGTATTAAAAATGTAAAATATCTGTTAGTCAAAACTATAAAAGATTAAAATATAGGTAAACAATAAATTGGGTATATAAAATATAGAGGCAGAGTGTTCATATTTGTATAAAGAGGTCTTAGAAAGAAAAAAAGACCAAGTCTCAATAGGAGGATGGGCAGAGCATACGATGAGCAATTCACACAGACAAAAGCAATACGAATGGTCCTTTTTCAGAGCCTCACTAATTTAAAAAGACAAAATAAATGTATAGGATGCCAAGGTTTACTTCTGACACTGGTAGTGATTTTAAACTTAAACTCCATGTAAAGAAGAGAGCATAGAAAGTGTTTTCTCTTTCATTGCAAATGGGAATGGAAAGTAGTAAAAACTTCATGCTGGGGAATTTGTAATATAAACCCCAAACTCTAAAATTATCCATTCCTTTTAACCTTGCAATTTCATTTCTGGAACTGTATCTTAAGTCAATGAATTATAAGTGTACATGAGTAGAGAACTGAAAGAATGTTCATGGCAATCCATTTCTACACAGCTGTTGACCACCCAGGCCCCTTGGAATATTGAAGCCAACCACCAGCTCAAGGCACAACCTGACCTATTGCACAGATGATCATTGCGTGCCTGGCACTGAAGCCTTGCCCTACACGGAAGGCAGGTGACCTAAGCTTGCCTGCTTCCTGCTGCCCACTGACACCATGGCCACCACACACGCTATCCCACAGCTGCCACCCTCTCTTACTGAACAGGAGGAAAATAAATGCCCAGTCCCGCAAAACAGCCATCAGGATTCCTTCTCATTCAGGTCACAGCTAAATTCTGTGAGACTAAGTTTTCCAGAGACTACTGAGGCTAAATTTTTCCTCACAAGCCTTGACAAAAGTGAAAGCCCATCTCATCATCCATACTCACCTGACTTTTAGCTCTGTGATGCATTGAGCACACTTTACATTGACTCATCCTCCCACACTTCCTTTTTTTTTCAAACCCTTTCATCTACTCTTTGGACAACTCACCACCTGACCAGAAAATTCCCCTATATCCCCAACCTCGACACTTCAACTAAAACTTACTCTCCCTGAATCTACACCATTTCTTTTGCGTTTTATCTATTGGAGTCTTGTGTATTCTGGATTGAAAGCCTATAAGTGGGTTCAGCGTCCTCTTTTTCTAGTCTAGGCATGTATCCTTTCCTTTTACATGGCCCTCTCTCCCTCCTCACTGGTCTCCTCTTCTGGCTCTGGTAAACTGTGCCTCATGCATTGCAATCTTTGTTATATGGCTGACTGTTTTGCTCTCTACCACAACTCTGGCTGTAGAATCACATGAGCAACATACCAACACTCTTGCTTCTCATGAACCCACCTCCTCTCCCATGGGCTTTCCCTCCTTTTAAGTTGCCTACTGGAACTCAACATGACTTGAGATGGCTCCAAGTCTGCAATCCCAACTTTCTGGCTAATGCTACATTTCTGCTGACCATGTTCCTTGGGCCTCTTGTCTGCAGACCACTCCACATTCTCCTGTCCATCAGCCCCTGTTGGGTCACTTCTCTCCACACCCAGGGTCATTCCAATCCTTCTCTTACAAGTTGCCTAAATCCTCTGACCTCTCTGGCCCTTCCTTATACATGCCTGGAAAAACTCCCATCCTAGATGAATTAAACTTTGACTCCTTTGGGTCAATTCCAGGCTGTGGAGTTGAGGCAGAGGAAACCTCACAAGGCAGCATCTGGATACTTCTATAAAATCAGTGTCCAAACTCAAATCGGTTTCCCCACTGCTTACAAATCTACCATGTTTCCCATCAGCTCTCTCTCTCTCAACACTGATGACTTTAAACTTTTCCCCCATCCTTTAAAAACCTCATCTACCTCCCAACATTCATCAGGTGAGCTTGCAACTTACTTTGCAACAATATAGAATTTTTAAAAAGGCAACTGCTTTGACTTCTGTACTAAAATGTCCAAACCTGCCCACATGTACTCTCCTTCTATCTTCATCTGCTCTTCAGTGGAAGTTTGTCTCCTATTCTACAAGGTCAGCCCCCTGCTGTGGATACTCTGTATCACATCCCCCCTCCCCCTGCCACCTCTCAGGAAATGTAGCCTAAGGATTATTCCCATAGTAAACTCATGATTACTTCCTCTGTGTGCTCACTAACTCCTCTCATCAGCAACTAGACACATGCAAATCTCTGCCTTCTTTAGAAAGTGCAAAAACTAACCCCATTCCTTCAACCTTGTATCCTCTCCTCTACCATCTTCTCTACTGCTCCCTTCACAGGGCAGTAGAGGCAGTTTTGTGTGTTAAGTGTGAGTTCTGGAATCAGATTAACTTGGAATCGAATTCTGATTTTGCCATTTACTCTGTGAGTGACCTGGAGTAATAACTTCTCTGAAACTTCTCTGAGCCTCCATTTTCCCATCTCTAAAAGAACATACACATGGTTCCTGCTTCATAGGGATACTACAGGGGTTAAATAAAGCAGCAGCCATAAAGCACCAAGACAACTGTCTGAGATCCAGCCAATGCTTTAAATATTATTTATAATTGTTATTTATAGCCAAATTTCCAGAAATAGTTGAGTGCCCTTGCTCTCTCTGTGTCCTTACACCTCTTTTGCACCTCAGTGAACTACATTCTATATTCCACACCAACACTCAAATAAATTCTTTAGATTGCTAGTGACCTTCAATTCCCTCCATTCAGTGAGTACTTTTCAGCTTTCATCTAATTTGATTTCTCAGAAGCCTTGAAAAAATTACTTAAAAAAAAAATATTTCCTTGTCTTGTCCCCCATGATCCCTAACTCTAGCTGATCCTTCTCAGTGTCTCTTACCAGACAGGGGAATATTATTTAAAATATGATTTTTATCTCCCTTCCATATCAAGAACTTATAGTTTTATAAAATAATTATTATTACAGGCCTAAAATTTATAGGATATTGAGTTCCTCTTTTTAGGTATAAAATGAAATCCCTATACCATCACTTGAAGCATAGTTTTAAACAGTAATAGATTATTAAATTATTGATTAAAATTTCAAACCATACAAAAAGTTAAAGAAAAAATAGACCAACTACCTAAAGACCTTAGTCCCCAACATAAATGTAATCAGCTTAATGTGTGTGTGTGTGTGTGTGTGTGTGTGTGTGTGTGTGTGTGTGTGAATTCATAAACAAAACAAAAAACATCAAGAAATTTCTTAGGGAAAAATGTCTGGATCAGAGGTACTCAACTGACAAGCTGTCTAGATTCTGAGGCATAAGGCTTAAAGCCAGATACTAGGTAAACAGCATCTTTTTAGGACACAGCTTCTTACTTGGTGAGGACCTGGACACATTTTGCAGTCGGGTGGGCCCGAAGTGTTTCACTGGTATAAAGCTGCCCAACAAATGATTCCAAAATGTAGTGGCCCCAAACACCACACATGTATTTTCTCAAAATGCCATGGGTTGACAACCTGGGCTGTGCTCAGTTCAGCAGATCCCCTGCTGGTCTCACCAGGGGTCCCTTATATGGGGGAAACCTTCAAGAAGCTCTCCTGGGATGCGATGGTAAGAAATAGCCTCACTCACATGGTAGGTGTTGGTGCTGTACATCAACGTGGCCTCCACACTGTTTGTCATCCTAAAGGAGATTAGCCTTGGTTTCAACATGTGAAGGGAGGAGGAAATCAAGAGAGTGAGACCAGAAGATGCAACATTTCACAAGACAAGGCTGAGAAGTCACATCATTATCTGCAGTGTTCTGTTGGTTATAATAGCAAGTCACAAGTCCAGACCAGATTCATGGAGAATAAAAAAATCCATCCATCCTAAAGAAGGTATGGTACAGGGCTTCCCTGGTGGCACAGTGGTTGGGGGTCCGCCTGCCAATGCAGGGAACACAGGTTTGTGCCCCGGTCCAGGAGGATCCCACATGCCGCAGAGTAGCTGGACCCGTGAGCCATGGCCGCTGAGCCTGCGCGACCGGAGCCTGTGCTCCGCAACGAGGGAGGCCGCGTACCGCAAAAAAAAAGAAGGTATGGTACATTTATACAGTGGAATACTACTCAGCCAAAAAAAAAAGAATGAAATAATGCCATTTGCAGCAACATGGATGAAACTAGAGATTATCATACTAAGTGAAGTAAGTCAAACAAAGACAAATACCATACATTATCACTTATATGTGGAATCTAAACTGTAATAAATGAACTTATCAATGAAACAGAAACAAACTCACAGATATAGAGAACAGACTTGTGGTTGCCAAGGGAGAGGAGGGGAGGGATGGATTGGGAGTTTGGAATTAGCAGATGCAAACTATTATTTAAAGGATAAATAAATAACAAGGTCCTACTGTATAGAAAAGGGAAATATATTCAGTGTCCTGTGATAAACCATAATGGAAAAAAATACATATATATGTATATATATGTGTGTATAACTGAACACTTTGCCGTACAGCAGAAACTAACACAGTTGTGAATCAACTATACTTCAAAAAAATATTTTCTTTTTAAATCCATCCATCCGCCTCTTGACGGGAGAAGCAACAAGTCACAGTGCAAACGAATGTGCCAACAAGGATGGGAAGAATCGCTGTGGCCATATTTTCAAACAATCTATCTCAATACCATTTCTTGGAGTAATGTTTTTAAAAGTGTAAAATAAGTTGTAAAAAATTACAAAGGAAATCAATTATAGAGTCATCCAATTATCAAACTATTAAAAAAGCACTAAATTTTTGATATGGTAATATGAGTTCTTTATTTTTACCATTAGGAATATAACATCTAGAGTTTAATAACTACCATAATTTCAAATTAGTAATGAGCATTATTATATTTTGAGATATCTGCAATAACCATAATGAAGTTTCTTCTTTAACTATGATATTTTTATTGGTAACAAACTCCTCTTATGGTTTGTTTCCTACATTCATACTTGAGGGAAATGCAAACTTTCATCCAGAGGTTAGAGAAAATAAAGCTGTGAGTTTTCTCTCATCTATAATGCATGACCCCCTGACATCCGAAGACCCAGGTGACACAGACTGCTACAGGTATGCGGCTTGTATATGTGTCCTGACATTGGGAAATATAACCCGAATGCACTCAGCTCTTTCATCTTCAGGATCCACACCCAAACCCTTCAGTTCTGCATCTGCCAAATACTACTCGGATGTTCATGACATGTCAGGCTCTATGTGCCTTAATCTGGAGCTCCGGGAATAGAGTGATGAACTGAACAGGAAAGGTCTCTGCTCTGGGAGAGCACATACCTTAGTGAGTTTTATCTTATCATGAATAAATGAATTGCCCCAGCTGTTAAATCTACCATTTAAGGGCCAGTTACAGTGAAGGATTTTTTTTTTTTTTTTTGGTACCATAACTAAGTGCTTCACACATTACCTAGTACAAACCCTGTTGTACTTGACAGATGTTAGAAAAGTACCTCTCGAATGACTGGAGGGCTGTTTTTTATGCCCTAGTAGTAATAATACCAAAACTTCAGAAAACATTCCTGTAGACCTTTTTCCCTCTCGCACTAAAATTATTCAAATTATTTCTCTCTATGATGTCTTGATCAGCAATAAAAACAAACAAGATAAGTATGTCAAGTGGTAAAAGTTTATCTGAGCAGAGATGTCCTCATGAATACCTTGGGGTTAAACACAATGTAAGCACACCTTTTAATGATGATCCTGTGTGTATATCCAAAGGAGATTATTTTAATGGGTGCTGTGAGCACAATGCTGGTCATGAAGCCAATTTTTAAATCACTATCGAATATAGGACTGCAACTGTTAAAATAGTAATTTTCTGTAAGGCAGTTTCTGTGTTCACCATAAAATAGCACTGGCTTGATCTTGATAGAAGATGAAATTTGATTTTCATCCAAAGAGACTATAAGTAGTAGCATACTCACTCTCAGCAGATTCCTGCACTTGACTTCGTTCCTACACACTGCTCCTAGAGAGTAATGGTAGGAAGGTTGTTTTTATGTTTTTAATTAGTCTTGGTTCTTTCTCATAAGAGAGTAAAGCACATCTTTTTGTGTACGGGCTCACCCAAAATTTTGTACTATTGTTAAAAGCTTGACAACTCTTCAAGGTAAATAGAGAGAACATGCAGGATATTAGAGTAGACAGCCTTCGTTATCTCTCGATTACATAGTTAATCCCATCACTTAATTCAGGCTTGATTATCCTCCTGATGGACCACCTTCCTTTTATTACAATCCATTTGTCTTCTCCTAGATTTATTATCTTTTCTACAGTACTTCTTCTAGATGCCATGGTACACCGCTCTATTTAAACCCCTATTAACACAATACACTGAATGTTGCCACTATCTTTCCACCACTCACAAAATAGATATTTCTCTATTTTGACTCAATTCTGTATCTTCCTTTTGCTATGTCTTGAGTCATAAAAAATTATATATATATATATATATATATATATATATATATATGTGCGTGTGTGTATATATGTGTATATTATATATATATATTATATAACAATTATATATGTGTATATATGAACTTACATATACATATATATATATATATAAAACAGTCTGGACTGTGACCTCTACACATATATGGGCCCCAGTTCTTGCTGAATCTTCAATGTGTCTTCGCAGTCCTTTCCTTTTTCATTCTCCCCAGCATATATACTGAGCATGTATCAATATCATGCTTATCAAAGCCACCGTGCTTCCCATTTAAACACCTCTCCTATATCACAGACAAAACAGAAATATTTAATCAGAACTCCCTTCACATTGCTATGCTGAAGCCGTTACAAATGTATCAGTATCTATTTCCTCTTTACTCCTTTCATGGTATACCTGAGGGTTACGATCACATTCCTTTTCTAATCTCTTCACTTTTGAGCCAGATTTACACGATAGATCTTCAGACTTTCCTGAGACCTCCTTCCATTATTGATTCCATCTTTTCTATATTTGCAATTGTTCCCTTACAACAGGAAGATCACCCCTTATCCCATAACTAGAATAATTCCCTGTCCTATTAGAAAAAAAAGTAAAAGAAAAATGAAAACATAAGGTTTGTGTATTTTCTAGTCCTTTCTTCAGCTTTCTTTTCACGTCCAAGCTTCCAGAAGGTGTGATCCATCCTCTCTGTATCTGGTTTCTTGCCTCTTAAATCAGTCCTCCACCTGTTGTAAACCAGTTCCTGTCCTATGTCCCCCATTATTCCATTCAAACCACTCTTGCTAATGTAACCAACAAGTTCATAATTCTCAGCTCCACACGACACTTTTCAGTCTCTTCTTCTTTAACCTGTCTGCCACCATTAGGTACTATTAACCCTGTTCATCCCGAGATTCTCTCCCATCTTGTCTGAGGTGCTCATATCCCCCTCTAGATTGGTATAGAATCTGTGGATTCTATACTTATCTATCTGGTCTTTCCATCTCATTCTCTTCCCTGAGCCCCTCTTTCTCTGTTCACTTATTAAATGTAGTTTTACCCCCTTCGCTCGTCTTGTGTCTTCCCTTGAATTCATGATCCCACTCAAGCCTGTGGCTTCCACACCCACCTGATGTTGCCAGATTCCAAATAAATTTCTCCCATTCACATCTCTTTCTTGGGCTGCCTACTGCTTACTTTACAGTGGATATGGTAAAGAAACCTCAATATCATCATATCCAAATGGAACACATTACCTTTCCTCTCCTTCCAATATGTACACCAGGAACTAAATTATTCCTCCACCTCTATCCCTGTATTACCCACAACAAGGCATGTTATGATTTGGCTGTGCTTTTATTCCCAAACAGGACCCTTCCTCCTTTTTCCTTTCTTCCACCTCATCTTCTTATCCACCCCTGTCACTTCTTTAGCTCAACTCCATCATCTCCTGCTTAGATTAGACAGACATTAGTGCCCCAGGTCTGATGTGTAATTTCTGATTTCACTTAGTGCTATTCTCTCACACAATAGCCTACACTTCAGCCCTTCCAACATAAAGATCACATCCTTATATGCCTTTCCCCCTGTACTTTACCACACTGTTTTGTCTGTCTAGAATCACGTTCCCATTATTTTCCACTACTCAGTCCTCTGGGAGTTACTTATTTATCCTTCTAGGCTCCTTACTGAAGACTTCCTGTGTGTCACTGGGCAGAATTAGGCACCTAAAATGTAAAAAGATGACTTTAATATATGGCTTTTGGGATCTCTTATTGATTTCATACTATCACCCCCACTAAGCTATAAGCTAAATTAGAGAAGAAGCTATGTTTTATTAACTTCCTTTTTTCCAACACCTAGCACAATGCCTGAGCCATATTAGATACCTATGAATGAATGAATGAATGAATTTGGGGGCATTACCATTTGTGTGTTCCAAAAAGGCCAACAGCACCAAACGTGGCCCTTAACACAAAAAGCAAGTAGAGAGAAGGTGGGATTATAAAATTCCAGATTCCCTATAGGACATGTTCTTGTATGTTACCAGAGTCCTAAAGCTCTAGATAGAAGGTGACTGGGTGACAGTCAAACCTTGAACAATAAGATGATTAAAAGAACTGAATAAATGATTTTCAAATTGTTTTCTCAAGATATTGGACACTGACACAGCCACTATTCTTAGTCTGAGGGTCTGTCCTTTTAAATTAGAGAAGGCATGCGGTATGCATGCTCCATTTCAAAGATGGAGAAAGTGAGGAAGCAATTACTAAGTACTGGTAAGTTTATGAGCAATTTTGACCTTTAAGTTGTAACATTAGCTCTTTCCCTCTCACTCCAAAAAGCATTTCCCAATGTAAGTGAGGCTAGGGTTACTATATATTAAAATCATTTTTCATTCAGTCCAATTTATGAATACATAAACCATTCACAAACATCAATACTTTATTATTAGCAGCACTTTGTGACTATACTCCTCCACTGATTAAAATGTACCTGTGTGTCTTGACAGTAAAGTTGGAAACCATTCCATTAGACTATGGATTGGCTCACCAAATATATTTCCTTTACTGGCAACCTTCAAAATTTTAAAGAATCAAAAAGGATTTATTTGCTTTAGTATTCAGTTACATTCGTGCCATCAGTAAGTATGTATTTCTCAAAAAATAGTCTTTTAATGCAAGATGGTATCTTGGATTGGATCCTTAACAGAACAAGGGTATAAAAGTGGAAAAACTGTGGAAATCTGAATAAAGTGTATAGGTTAGATAGTACTATCATACCAATGTTAATTTCTTAGTTTTGAGAAATATACCATGGTTATGCAAGATGTTACATTAGGGAACCCTGAGTAAGTGGCATGCGGGAACTCTGTATTATCTTTGCAACTCTCTGTAAATCAAAAATTATTGGAAAATAAAAAAAGTTAAAAAAAATATTACCTCATTCTTACAGAGATCCTTATTTGGAATTATTCTTACCATGAAAAAGCAACTTAATTGGTTCCCAGACTCATTACATATTTATCATCTGAAAACATGCAGTGAGCACAACAGCAAAGAACCTACACTAGTGAATTCCCAGCAGAGATC
Source organism: Hyperoodon ampullatus (assembly GCF_949752795.1). NCBI lineage: Eukaryota > Metazoa > Chordata > Mammalia > Artiodactyla > Ziphiidae > Hyperoodon > Hyperoodon ampullatus. The sequence goes on from NC_136916.1 coordinate 162,205,599, forward strand.
GTCATCACGCCCTATAATAAGTAAACACAAGCTTACAGCTGTTCGAATGTTACTGCCTGGACATTACAGAGAAAGGGAATGAAGTGCCAGGACATAAAATTGATTTTTTACTCCTTCTTCTAGATAATAATGTCTAACATCTATCTTACTTTTAAGATCAAGGCCAGGAACTAAGACTAGAGGGAAATAATTCAAAATCAATATTATGCATTATCCCTTAGCCACATATGATTTATGCTAAAGTTAATACTATAGATACAGGATAGAGCTAGTCATATCAATGTAGAATTATTTTTCAAGATTAGAGCTGAAGATCATTTCCATGTCCCAAGGTTATGTTTTTGCTGCATTAAAAGGTGAGTGCATATGTACACATGTGTGGGGAGAGGGGCGTAATGTGCTACAGATTAGCCCAGACCAAAACAGAATATAGGAGATGTGAAAAATGGTTTTGTTTTGTTTCATATAACTCACTGGGTGCAAATAGTGAAGATCAGAATCTAGAGGACACATAAGCAGCATCAGGTATTCATATTTTCATTTAATGAGCATGCATTAAACACCTACTGTGTGCTTAGAGGAGGCTATTAAAAAATAAATCTAATATTGCAAGGTACAAAAATCTACAGAACAGTAGACTGAAATAATGATCTATTTTTTCTTTCCTTTATATAATATATAAATTCTCACTGACATTGGTAAGACTTAAGAAATAATAGAGAGTGGAAAATTTCACTTTATTTCCATTTATGCCCTATCCTTAGCAGAATCTTCTCAGTTTACATGCAGTTACATGATTCACAGCCTTAATGTGGGCACAGTGGCATCAGGAAGTATTAGGAATGCTTGTGTCAGATCCTTCATCTTAAACTGATGTGATTCTTCTCAGCATGCTTGCATTTTAGATGGGAAATAACACAACAGTAATGTTTAGAGTGAGGTTTAGAATTTTTGAACACCAAATGAGCTTTCTATATTCAAAGACAGAAATGAAACCCATTCTCAGTATCACAGTTTGTAAATTCGCAGAAAACTGACTATAAGTTGTGGTCTTGAAGTTTGTATTTCAATTAAAATGCAAACCTAAAATTCTGAATAAGAACTTCTAACGTTCACTGAACACTTACTACACATGAGGCACTGTGCTACGGGCTCCTGTACTTCTCACGAGAATATTAGGCCATAAAAACCGGTATTAGCACCCCATTCATTAGGTGAAATACCACGTCTTCGGGAGGTAAAAAAATGACTCAAAATTAAACAGTTAGTCAGTGGTGATCCGTGGTTCAAACTCAGACTGTCTGAGTCCAGAGTCCACAGCCTAATCACCCCTCTGAACAACGCTGCTTTCTTGTTTTAATTTAATTTAATCATAATTTAATTATGACCCCAGAATTCCTTTGCCTCTAAAATAACAAACAACATTGTTCTTACTACTTGAATAGAGCATTTTTCCCCTAAAACACATTATGATTATGACTTTATCCTGATTCTTTGACCTTCCTCAGTAAAGAAAGTTTTTATTTTCTAACATTTTTTAAAAAGGTAAACATTTAAGTTATAAAAGGAGAAGGGAAGAAAAGTTGAGTATTGCATTTTGGAGGAAGAAACTTCAGAGCTAGATGTTACAAATGGGAGAGCAAGCAAAGGTATGGAGATAAAATTTGCTTGTCTGCCCCACTCACAGAGGCCCAAAAAGGCTGTGTCAGTATTGTAAATATTGTTGATATATAAAGAGAGAGGGGAGGACAAACTGGACCTTGGGACCACATAGAACAAAAGGTATCCTGTGAGGCATATGGAACCAGAGCTGCAAGAGGGAAGGAGAAAAAGCCTTACCCTATGCACAGAGAGGAAGTATGGACGAAGATGCATACCACCAACACTAAGATTGGCCTGGAATGTGCATCATCACGTGTAAAAAAACAAAACGAAGTGCCCTATTTTGAGGCTGCACATGGGTACCTTCTCCTGGTGCCCAAAGTGCTACACTTGCACACTTAGGATTACTGAGAGGGTTAACAATGCATCCAACAAATAGCTGGTATGGACTGTAGGGGACTCAGTGATTGAACACTGAGGTGAGTGAGGTTAAGTCCCACTCTGCCCTGCCCTTTACACAAGGAGGGGCTCAGTCTGCCTCCCAAGGAAGCAGAGATTTTGAACAGAAATTAATCAAGGAAATTTTAGAAGAAATGCAATAAAAGGGGGAAAAGGTCTTCTGGAAAAATGATTCCAGCCGGGCAAGCATCTGCAAGCATCACATACAGGGCTGGTCATTGTGGTCCAGCCAATGACTCCACATGAGAGACAACAAAGAGCTAGAATCCTACCTAAGGAAGATCAAGGTGGGGAAGGCAAAAAGCCTCCTCCCTCCCACCCTAGCTCACAATCATAAAGGTGCTTATTATTCAATAATCATGAAATGTAATTATTAAACCATTAAGGATCACTGGGAAATGGTTGCAGAATGTTGAAGGCTTGGCCACTAAGCCTCTAATTTTGCCACTTAGCTCTTTCCTCCACAGATTAACTGTATGGTCAGCAGGCACCTGGAATTATCTATGTCTCCAGAGTGGCCACATCTACCTCTTTGAAAGGTAATAATCCTTAGTATGCTTAAAGAGAACGAGGGAAAGCAGGTCCCTTCCCTTTTAAGGTAGGAGTGCTTCTTTCCAAATATTTTTAGTTCTATTATATGCTGTGTGACATTTTAAATAAGTACCCCAGAAAGGGGCTGAAGAGAGAAAAATGTACCCTCCAAAGGCAAGCAATCAGTTGAGAATGATTCCTGTATAGCATGAACCCACTCTATCTCAACACTGCTATTTATAGCATCACTTGGTTGAAATCCCCAGGCTGCTTCTCTTTCTGTGAAACTGGAAGTGAGAAGTACATCAGAGAGAGGCCTCCCAGGCACCTCAGTGCTGGCTGGAAGATCCCCACCAACAGTTCCGACGTTGGGTGTCAAAGTCCCCATCTGCATACACAGTGTGAGTATTTCATTTGCTTCTCTGCCCAGTCCGGATGTGAATGAGTGAATCTGGTACACACGTGTCAGCTTTTCCTCTTGAAAAGGAAGGAGAGCCTGTGGGGAGTGATGATGATGATGTGTGTGTGACTGTGTGTATATGTGTGTGTGTGTGTGTTTGTGACTGTGTGTATGTGTGTATGTGAGCTGATGAAACAAAATTCTAGTCATTTTTTCTAACTTTTTTCGATTGTATCCAAATGATCTTGCTCTTTCTTACAATATTATCTTGTTAAAGGATACCAATCACCTCTTTAAATATGGTGCCTTGTTATTATTGTTGTCCCTGTGATTTTGAAGCACATGCTGCATTTGATATTGAAACACATGCTTGACCAGTCCATGATTATGGACGAACAATTGGCTTCAGAATCACATATGGAGGAGTTCACATCCTGAGCCTGCACCATTATCAATCATTCAGTGGCACTTTCTGAGCACCTACTACATGTCAGGCTCTGAGAAATACATGGCTGTGCAAATTCTCCCTCATGACATTTGTGTTGTAATGTGGATAAAGGCTAAAACCTAAGTGAATGCAACCCAAGGTCTAAGATAGAGTCAAGGGCTATGAAGAAAAGGAAACTAAGGTGAGGATGGCTAGGGAAAGTTGGCTGGGGACACTTGACAGGAAGGATGGGCCACACAGAACTCTGAGGATAGGGCATGCTGTACAAATGGTAAGAGCAGGGCCAGGAATGGAAGTGTCCTGTTGAAGAGTGAAAAGGTTTATATGGATGGGCAAACAGAACCAGGAGAAATGCACACAATTAGGTCACCTTGGTGAATGACTTACTTTGAGCTTTGGCTTTCAAACTAAATATGGGAATAATAATACATAAATTGGAGGGTTATTGTAAAGGCTGGAGTAAAATTTTCTGAGGTGCTTATTACATGCCTGGTTCAAAGTAGGTGAGGTAGTCATTCTCCATTTTCATCCCTGCTCTCTCCATTCTTCTGTGCTAGCTTTATGCCCTAGGAGCTCATACCACTATGACCTACACTTCCCAGGCTCCCTTGAGAGCCTGATCAGATGTTAGGAAGAGAGAGGGCATTTCCTTTACCCTACCTTCCTCCTTTGGTGCTACTGATCTGTCAGGAACTGTACTTCTCCAAGAATATAGCCTTGTGCTATTGTGATTTATAATAAGAAATATGTATTTGGTCTTCATCCCCCTTCCTGGCTCAGAGCTCCTAATTTTCTTGGAATTTCATAAGTGATTAGAGTGATAAAGGTGTCTTTCATTATTCATAACAAGTATCTTCCAACCACACCTGAGTTTATGTTAATGAAGTGACTTTTGGAAAGCCCCTATATAACTTTAGAATGGGGGCCAGTTGCAAGGGGAACCTATCTTTTTTTTTTTTAATTAAAAAAGTATTTTATATTTTTATACAATTTTTAATGGTTTCTGTTGATAGTTATTACAGAATATAGGCTATATTCCCTGTGTTATACATTACATCCTTGAGCCTATCTTATAACCAGTAGTTTGAACCTCTCTCTCCCTTACCCCTATACTGCTTCTCTCCCCCACTTGTTACTAGTAATTTGTTCTCTGTATCTGTGAGTCTGCTTCTTTTTTGATGTATTCACTAGTATGTTGTATTTTTTAGATTCCAAATTTAAGTGATATCACACAGTATTTGTCTTTCTTTGCCTGACTTATTCCACTTAGCCTATGCCCTCCAAGTCCATTCATGTTGCTACAAATGGCAAAATTTCATTATTTTTATGGCTGAATAGAATTCATTATATATATATATATATATATATATATATATATATATATATATATATATATATATATATATATATATCACATCTTCTTTATTCATTCATCTGTTGATGAGCACTTACATTGTTTCCATATCTTGGCAATTGTAAATAATGCTGCGATGAACATTGGGGTGCATGCATCTTTTCTAATTATTGTTTTTGGGTTTTTTTTTGGATGTATACCCAGGAGTGGAATTGCTAGGTCATAAGGTCATATGGCTCCCTGACTTCAGACTATACTACAAAGCTACAGTATTCAAAACAGTGTGGTGCTGGCACAGAAACAGACACGTTGGTCAATGGAACAAGATAGAAAGCCCAGAAAGCCCAGAAAGCCCATGTACTTATGGTTAATTAATCTATAAAAATGGAGGCAAGAATATACAATGAAGAAAATACAATCTGTTTAATAAGTGGTGCTGCAAAAACTGGACAACTACATGTAAAAGAATGAAATTAAAACATTCTCTAAAACTATATACAAAAATAACCTCAAAATAGATTAAAGATCTAAATGTAAGACCAGATACTATAAAACTCTTAGACGAAAACATAGGCAGAGCACTTTTTGACATAAATCACAGCAACATTTTTTTGGATTCATCTCCTAAAATAATGGAAATAAAAGCAAAAATAAACAAATGGGACCTAGTCAAACTTAAAAGCTTTTGCACAGCAAAGGAAACCACTGAGAAAACAAAAAGACAACCTATTGAATGGGAGATAATATTTGCAAATGATATATGACCAATAAGGGGTTAATATCCAATATATATAAATAGCTCATACAACTAAACATCAAATAAACAAACAATCTGATTAAAAAGTGGGCAGAATAACTGAATAGACATTTTTCCAAAGAAGAAATGCAGATGGCCAACAAGCATATGAAAAGATGTTCATCACTAATCATCAGGGAAATACATATCAAAACCACAGTGAGATATCCCCTCACACCTGTCAGAATGGCTATCATAAAAAAAAAAAAAAAACTACAAATAACAAATGTTGGCAAGGATATGGAGAAAAGGAAGCACTTGTACACTGTTGGTAGGAATGTAAATTGGTGCAGTCATTATGGAAAACAATATGGAGGTTTCTCAAAAAAACTAAAAATAGAACTACCAAGGGAACCAACATTGATTATTAGGTTGGAACTTTCAGCCCCATCTCCCACCCCACCTCCTTCACCTCTAAGGAGGGGAGAGGTGCTGGAGATTAAGTTCTATAGCAAGTGGCCAATGATGTAATCAATCATGTTTATGTAATGAAACCTCCATAAAAACCCAAAAGGACAAGTTGGAGAGCTTCCCAGTTGATAAACATGCAGAGGTGCTGAGAGAGTGGTGTGCCCAGGGAGGGCATGGAAGTTCTGCTTACCTTTCCACATAGTTTTCATGAAATGTATCATTTTCATAGGGCTGTTCCTGAATCATATCCTTTTATAACAAACCAATAATCTTAGGAAGTAAACTGTTTCCTTGAATTCTGTGAACCATGTTAGCAAATGAATAGAACCTGAGAAGGGAATTGAGGGAACATCTGATTTATAGCCAGAAGCACAGGTAACAACTTGGACTTGTGATTAGTGTCTGAAGGGGGCAGTGGACCAACTTGTGGCACTGACCCCTTAACCTGTGGTTATGACATTATCTTCAGGCAGATAGTATCAGAACTGAATTAAATTGTAGGACACCCACATGGTGTCACAGAATTGCTTGATGCATAGAAAGCCCACAGATCTGGTGTTGGAAATGAAGTAGCATTGTAGTAAAGTGTTGAGAGCAGAGAGAGACACACTGGAATATATTTTTCTTCTAACGTTAGCCCCTGGCTAATGTTAAGAGTTAAGAATACCTCTCCGGAGTAGGGAAGAAGGTTAAGTCCTCTCTCCATGGTTGCAGTTCTCCTGGGTTCTTTCCACAACCCATGTCCTTCCAGTCTTATGGATAGATGGCAGTTGCTTTCCACAGTTGGCGTGTCTCTGGGTGTAACAACATCTTTTATTCATTTGTTGTTTTGTTTCTCTAGCTCTGATCATTTCTCTGTTGGCATTACTGTCATTAAAGTTTCTTATTTTGAAACATTTGGCATAAATTCTGTTCCCTGCTAGAACCAGGGTGATAGAGTAGGCATTCAATAAATATTATTATTATTGCTGCTGCTGTTGTTGTTGTTTATACTCTTGTCACCAACTCACTCAACTCATAGGCAAACTAATAGTACCAGGTTGTAGCTTTACCAGAAGGTATGAATCCCTCAAAACATGTTCACACCCAGAATACTGAGGGACTTAATATTTTTAGATGGAAATGTATTAAAATATACAACCTTATCATGATTTCCTCCATGAGAATGTGATCCAATAGCTTCATGGCCACATTGAGCCTAAAGGGAAGCAGAATACAGACTCTCACATGTGCATTCTTACAGTCTGTAGTAGTTTCTGATTATGGCTGTAAAAATATTATAAACCGGGAGACTTAAACCCACAGAAATGTATTCTCTCACAGCTCTGGAGCCAGGAGTCTGAAATCAAAGTGTAGGCAGGGACACAATGTTTCCAGAGGCTCTAGAGGAGAATCTTTCCTTGCCTCTTTCAGCTTCTGGAGGCTGTCAGCATTCTTTGGCTTGTGGCCACATCCTCCAATCTCTGCCTCTGTGATCACATTGTATTCATTGTATTCTCCTTCTCTTTATCTTTTCCAATGTGCATTTTTTTTTAAGGATACATATCATTCCATTTAAGGTCACCCAGATAATCCGGATAAGCTTTTTTTCTCAAGATCCTTAACTTAATCTCATCTTTGCCATGTAAGGTAATACTCAGAGGTTCTAAGGATTAGAACTGGGACCTATCTTTTAGAGAGATCACTATTAAACCTACAACACATTTCATTCTTTATTTTTCTATTTTTTGCGGCTCTCATATGCCACAACCCTTCTCTCTTCTGTCCTTTTTCCCCATCTGAATCTAGGTAACAAAATGCCAGTGTCCATTTCTTCTTTAATTTCTCCAAAGCTGAGTAGCCCAATCCATTTAACCCAAGGAAGATCTCTTTCTTTTGTCCAAAATAGGTTTGCCTAGTAATATAAAAGATCCTCAAACATTTTGTAGAATTTTCCTTATGGAAAAGAGCCCAGAGGAAAATTGGTTCATTTTATCACCTGGAGAGTGAAAGGCATGGAGGATCGGGATTCCATGACATTAGTTCTTATCATCACCTGTGAAAAGCAACAGTTCAGCTTACCTTGGACAATGTTTAACCTGATCATGAGCCATATTCATACAAAGTTCTGAAGATCTATCATTAGAACATAAACAGTAATAACATACTTGGTCACAATGAAGAAAGAAAAATTTTCCTAAATGTCTATGCTTCTATTCTGAAGTACATACCTCATAGATAGTTCTTGTTTATTTTTAGCCACACAATGAAAATTTCAGGCACCGTGGTGTGGTGAAAAGAGAAGAATCTGTTTTTCAGCATCCCTTCTGCCACTAAGAAGGCAAAGGACTCAGTTTCAGCTCTGAACATTTCTGGACCTTCATTCTCCTGTTCAATTGAATGAGGGAGAAAGTAGAAGTTGTCCATCTTTCTCTCAAATGGAAAGCTTTTAATCCATTCTGCCCCTCCCCCATTTGAATGCTGTTTCTCAAATTGATACATGATCCCATTTTTGATGAAAGACTTTTGTAAAAGTTCAAAATATTAAAGTGTATTGATATTGATATTTAAAAAGCAACCAAAATAAATAAAAACACTACTATTTTTAGGCCAACCTTGTAAATTATTCTAGCTCTTCCTTTAGAATTCAAAGGAGACCAAAATTGTTTGTTTCTTCTCATTTGGCTTTGTTTTGATCTCCCACTGTGCATGGAAGGGTAAAGAGACACCATTTAAAAGGAAGAGAAAATAAGCCAGATGATCAATCAGATGACTGAAAGTTTTTTGTTTTTTTTCTTCAACCCAGAAATCCAGGTGCTAATTATTGTGCCAGCCTTTCTACAGGCTGCACAGGGATAACAAAGAAGCAAAGCCTGATACTGTTGAGTTCTAAAAAAAATTATCTGTGTGAAAGTCTCTTCATGATTTCTGTCTCAGCTGTACATTGAATGTTTATTTATTTATTTATTTATTTGTTTGTTTATTTATTTATTTATTTATTTATGGCTGTGTTAGGGCTTCATTGCTGCCCGCAGGCTTTCTCTAGTTGCGGCGAGTGGGGGCTTCTCCTGTTGCGGAGCATGGTTTCCAGGCGTGTGGGCTTCAGCAGTTGTGGCTCACGGGCTGTAAAGCGCAGGCTCAGCAGTTGTGGTGCACAGGCCCAGCTGCTCCGATGCATGAGGGATCCTCCTGGCTCAGGGCTCAAACCCGTGTCCCCTGCACCAGCAGATTCCCAACCACTGGGACACCAGGGAACCCCCAATTGAACGTTTTTAAATGACTAACACAGCATCATTCTTTACAAATCTCTTCGACTATGTTCAGCTTTCTCATTTCAGTTTCATCTGTTCAGCTCTTCTCAGGGCCACCTGTTGCAAGGAGTGTCTGTTACTTCCCCAGAATCCAGACAATTCTGTTCCTCATGCACATTTTTAAAATAATAACTCCGCCAATGTTAAACCTTTAGCCAGGCGGCTGGTAGCCTTCTGGGTTTGAGGTACTGTCACGCTAATTTCTCCACAGAAAACAGGTTTAAAGCTGAGAAATATTGAGGTCTAATTTTGATCTGGCTTTTGCTGCAGAGGTGGCAGCCCTAGGGAATTTATTTCACTCCTACATTCTGATTTTGAAACTGCAATTATTATAGCTGCCTCTTTCACATGTAAAATTATTAAGTAAATCGAGTCAGTGGTGGATTGACTGAGGCCAGCGAAAATATAGAAGGTAAGGGAGTAACATCATAAATTGCTAGCATGCTTGGCCAACTAGGACCAGCAGACTCTCTCTTTGTGCTGCTAGTGAAGTTACAGGCAGGGGTTGGTGAGTTCATTCAAATATCCCAAGGGACCTTCTTCCCTACTCTGGAGAGGTAGTCTTAACTCTTGAACCCTATTGTGCTTGCTGAAGCTAATCACTTTTCATTTTGACATGACTGACAAAATATTTCCAGAGTCAGGGAAGGTACTTGTATTCCTGAGTTCAGTTTGTAGAAACTATAAAGGCTAGTATAAGGCGTGATTTTGGGGTCACACTTCAAATGTCTTAAATTTTCCATAGTGAATTATTGACTTTCCTTATGTTATATTTCTTTTCAGAGGTAGCCTCTTGGTGCTTCCATATCTCCAGTTCCAAGGAAAGTGTATGAAACATAGTAGACTGTCCAAAAAAAAAAATTCAGTCATTTATATATCATTTAATTCTTGACAAATATTCTCCTAGGTTCCGCCAGTGCATTTGGGAACAGACCAGTCCAAGAAAAGGGAACAGTAAATTCAAAGACCTCACAGGCACAAAAGAACTGAGATTGTTGGACAACAGTAAAAAAAATCTATTTTTTAGAAGAGAAAGAGAAAGTCCACTTTCTCTAATTAAGGAAATTTTAGTGTGAAACTAATTTCTAAAAAGCATTTGCACACTAGTATTAGTTTATGCTTTACCAGTGACTGTATAATAAGTACATTTTACTTATTGCTAAAGCATAATTGTCCAAAAGGTAAAATCCTATGAAAATGTAAAATGACCATGAACCCTTGTCAAAGATTTTATTCAACTCTTTAGTTACTGGGGGAACCAGTGAGATACTAAAGTACCTTCAAAGAGTATTTGTGGATCTAGGAATTTAGTAAAGGAAAGTTAGGATAAGATTACTGAATTATTTACAAAATTGGTTATTGTGCTATAGGGTAGTAAGCCATAACTTTGGGATTGCTTTTTTACCGGATGATTTTTTTTTGCATCTCTGCTGGATAAAAACCTGCATGTTAATATTAACCTCACTAAACTGATATTTTAATGAATAATAAGCAAGACCTTGGGTGGGTCCATTTTTTCTATATAACATTGAAAGGATATGTCACCTACCTTTTGCCTTATTTCCAAGTTTCAGATATTTTTTTCTTAACACAATTTAACTTTTAGAGAAATGCTTTTGAAAGAATGAGATATATGTGCGGTTGCTCAGTATATGTCAGTTTCTACTATCTCTAAAAACTTAGGACATGAAGATCCTTATTCGTTGAAACTTAGACAAGTCAAGTAGTGTTCTTTTTCTCCTCTGATAATCTCTTTTCTTCCAATAATCTCTATTGTTTTGTTTAAATCAGTTGGAGTTGGGATTTGTTTCTTTTGCTACAAGCACAGTCCTCACTGGTAGCAAATCAGAGCTCAGGTGAACAGCTATGTGAGTTCATTGCATTCCAGTATTTGACCCTGTTTAATGGATTGTTCTTATTAGAAACAAATCACTTTTTGTTTCAAAGACATCATTTTGGCCAGTAGTTCATAATGCAGAGGACTAATTAAGTCCACATAGACATAATCGCACCTCGGCTATTCAGCTTCTCTCTAAAGAATGTGTATATGAATTCTGTGTCCCAGTTTCTCCCAGCTGTGTAAGGGAGATGAAGAGAGTGCCTGTGAGCTAAGCTTTTGTAATGATATGTGTGTTAATTTTTGAATTCCAAGAGCATTTCACTTTCCTTAAGGAAGCATACACATTTCTGTTCCTTCCTGGACTTGAATCCAAACACAGGAATGAGAATCATTTCCCAAATTCTTTGTCAGAGATTGCAGGGGATCACAAGTCTTCAGTGTCTTTTATCATATAGGTGAGAATGCTTCCTTTCTCTCTCTCTCCCTTACTTCATAAGATGCCCGCCTCATAGCTCATTGTCCAGTTATCAAAGAGATGAAGATCATAAGGGAACAATTGCCTACTCATGACAAGGAGTGGGGGGAAGGCTTTACACTATTAAAAATGAGGGTAAACACTAACAATTGCTGAAAATGAATTGTGATAAGTTTATTAATGTCTACCCTCCACAAAGACCTGGAAACTTCTGCAAACCACTGAAATAGAGGATACTAATTAGTTTCAATAGCACAATAAATTCCAGCACCAAAGTAACTCAAACTCTCCTCTTTAGACACAGCTATTCTGTTCACTGAAACCTTGATTTGTGCCCTGTGTCAAAAGCACAGCTCCTGAGGCTACATTATAAGGCTAGGCCTTATTCCCTTGACCAGGCTGCTCTGTGAAGTCATTTGCAATCCATTTTCTTTTAATTGGAAACAAATTAGTACTGTCTGGAGAGAACAATGAGCACATTGAACCACCATCTTTTGGTGGAGCACACCACAAACAGTATGTGCAATTTTTTTTTAACACTTCCTTTTTAGTTATAACTTTTGAGCCTCCTATTATTTTATGTGGCCTCTAGGGTTCCACTCTAAGCAAGCCATTAATGCTAATGTTAAAATCTTGCAAAGTTTAGAATAAATTAAGCACATGCTGTACCTTAATTATTTTACAGGTATTATCGCTTTGCTGGGTAGATTGTGAACAGGAAGCTAACTAAAAACTTTTCTAATCATCTGGTAGACATTAAGCTGAAAGGTTCTCTGTCTACATCCATTGCTTAAACTCTGTTTAGTAAACAGACTGCACACAGCTAACTGTTCTGACTTCTCTTTGATATGAGTGCATAAATAAAAGGCCACCACTGCTGTGCATATTTCCATTTATGAAGCTTATAACCACAGGGTTGAACTATCATTAAATGTGTGTGCTGTGGAAGTGACTCTGCTGAGGATAAATGTCAATTAGTGCCCATGGGACAGAAGATGAGTCAACAACCTACTGTCTTCAAGAACATGATGATTACTTTACAGCTTCTCTAACTCAAAGGTTATTTTTGAAAGGAAGTTGGGGTTAGGTAAGAGATCAAAGCCTTCATTTACTTAAAGCTAAACTCTTCAAGGGGTGGCCCTTGCACCCCTGGCATCAGAATTACCAAAAGTCCCTGTTAGATATTCAGGTTCTTATACCTAATCCTACCCTTGATCTTCTGAATGAGAATTATTGAGTGTCAGGCCCCAGATTCTACATTCTTAAGCACCCTTAGGAAATTTAAAAAAAAAAAAAAAAAAAAGAGAGAGAGATAGAGAGATGTCTTTTTCTCACCCCATTCTCCCTATACACATGCCTTTAAGTCTTACTTCATCTCTCAGACTTGCCCTTGGGGCAAGGAGGTGACTCCATAGTCATGTTTAAGGCATATGTTAAAGGGTAGCTTTAATAGAAGTGATTGTTAAGCTAGTTATGTCTATTAAACTAGAATTATCAAAGAGAAGTTAGTGAATCATTTAGAAATAATTAAAAGGTTGATCTCACTTACTAGAGAGCAGTTGGATTATCCTACCCAGTAGTCCAAGTGAATTAACACCTTTTAGAGGAATGACATACTGTAGTAGTAATACTTGTGTAATTCTCATGAATGTTAATTAACAGCTTACTATGGCAGATATATGAAAATTTTGAAAGTGATGCCAAAAACTCGGCCTTTGTGCACTGCTGCCAAATCAACTCTTGGAGACAGAGTTTTGGGTGGAGTAGAAAAGAATAGCTTTATTGGTTTGCCAGGAAAAGGGGGACACAGGGAGCTCCTGCCCCAAAAAACTATGTGTCCCAACCTGGGAAGATTTGATGAGGAGTTTTATAGTTCAACGGTGAGTTTGTTGATAAGATTAGGGTGTGTACAGGGTCTGCACTCCTCTAATTTGGTCTCAGGTAATCTTCTTGATGAGTTTTTCCATCTTCCACTTGTTGGGTTTTAAATCTATAAAGACCTTAATGACATTGTTATGTATAACATTTGAGGTGGCACTAGGACCCTGCCCCAAGGCTGTACTATTTTTTCTTGGCTGCCCCACCCTTGTCTTTGTATCCCTTCCCTTCCCTGATTAACAACTGTTGGAATCTGCCCTTTGGAACTCAGGGAAGGTCATGGAGGTTGGAGTCTGTTCCCTACAAACAAGAAATGGGGGACAGAAAGGTTTCCATGCCCAGGAACCCCACAGCGTCCTGTTTGGTTTCGAACATGTTATCTGAGTCAGGCTGAAGCATGGATCAGCTTATAGACAAGGTTTTGGGAGCTGTCTAGTTTTCCCAGAGCAGAAGCTTGCCATGACCCTCAGATAACATGCTATCATGCTACCAGCTATTGGAAACCAGCTATTGGTTTCCATTTCCAGAAGCTATATACTAGGAGCTACCTATCACTACCTCTATGATCTGAATACTCTAGAAAACATTATTTCTTTTGATTTGGTCCCCATTTGAAATTTGTGTCACATCCTTATCATTATAGGCACAATATTTGCTCAGTAAAACTTACTTTGTCTGTTAAATTTCCCAAAAGGCTTATGTTTTGAGAGATGTCATTTTAACAGTGATTTTCTGTTTTATTTTAAAGTCAAGCCTATAAAAGAAATGTTCTTCAGCTACTACAGTAAAGTGAAATTATTTCTCAGTGATCACCTAGGATACGTTTCTTAAAGACTACACATAGTTTGCATTATCTTGCATTACATTTATTAAAGCAGAACATTTTATAAGAAGATTTTTGACTTTAAACACACTCTTTTTTGATTTTCTGTCATATTTTCAGATACCTAGTTCATTATTCTGGAATGTTAGTTCAATCTAGGGAGCTTTAATGACATTGGTTCAAATTTAGGTTTTAAATACTTAGGAATTTAATGTGACACTCTAAGTGTAAGGATATGTGTAAAATGGCAAAAAATCTATGACCCACAAGGTTGACAAAGGACCTATTTCAATCAGCATAAGTTTTAATAAAGCAAAAGAACAGTGACACAACCAGTCTGTTTTAGAACGTGAGGCAAGAAGTTTTGCTTTAAGTATCTTTAACTGCTTTTGTAGAACAGTTACTAAAAGAAAACCTTTTATGAATGATAAGGATGCTTTTATTTCTACTACCAACAAACAAAGGTATATTGAACTTGACTTTGAGTCTCCTCCTTGGAGACAGTTGGAAAGTCTTTACTCCTCACCAATAGGTTTCCTATAAACCATGACAATCATTTCTAAATAACAGCATCAGTCACTGCAGAGATCATAAAGATGTATCCTGAATTCTCTTATCCCTATCTGGACCTAATCTGTGAATTAATAAATGCTACATGGGTAAAGGAAGGAAATTTGTTGGAATGAGAACTATCATGTTACTGCTATGAATTGAGCTCAACAAGAAATTATAATCAAGATTCAAAAAGTTCCAGTTATTTTCAAGAACATAAAAATAAGTTATTTGGATGATGAGATTTTATATACATTTATGTAAATAAGATTGTCCTAAAAAGTAATTCTGTCATTTCTTTTTGACAGAAATCCACACTGAAGTAAAACATTCTGTCTGGGAAGCAGATCCTTGTCATTAACAGGTTTTGAAATTATGAAGCAGAAGGACCACATAAAAAAGTGAGAATTGTAGGGAATGCCATTTTTCCTTATTGCCAATGAATTGACTTTGCCATGCAGAAGGATTATAGTGGTCTTAAGAATGACTCTCAAAAAAATTACATACTAAATTTGTATGAATCAACACAGTATGACAATTACAAAAATGGACAGAACTTTCATAAAGAGTTTTCCCTTAGCACATTGTTCCCAATTCAAAAAAAGGAGGAGTGAAGCATCTAAATTATTGCCCTAACATTTAGTCCTGTTCTTCCTGTGTCACGATCACTTTACCTGAGGGAGCTCAGGATTGCAAGTTGCCCAACCCCTGCCGCATCAGCTTCCAGGATAGGAGCTGGCTCTCAGAATGTCTGGGGCCAGGTTTTCAAACACTGTTTTCTTTCCCAGGAGTCAAATAAGTGCTGTCTTGTTGGGTCATATGCCCTCCGGAAAGCAAATAAGACTCACAAAATATCCTCCATTTTCTTTATCTGTGATACTGTCTGCTTTCCCCAACTAAGTCAGTTCTATTTCTTGGACGGAAGCTCTTAGACCCAAGACTGCATAGCCACACACACACACACCCTTAACTCACAAATGTCTTTTCTTTCTGACCCTTGCTTTCTTGACTCTCAGTTTATTGTTGCTGTCAAAAGGAGATAAGCCTATGGTTGTCAAGATTCCTTCCTGGAAAAGAAGGACTCATTAAATAAATTGTGACTTTGAAAAAATAGAAGGCAGAGGGAAGAGTAATTTTGTTTCTCCCTTCCTCCAGAAAGTGGTTTGCATTAGTAGAGCATTTAATAAGACTGCTTTGGTCAAGGTTGTATGTGAGTTTTAAAGACTATATCTTTCATGTGATTTGTATGAAAAGCCACTTTTGTATTACACTTCCTCCTGGAGCTCAGACTCCTCATTATCATTAAATCACAGGACAGCCTCCTAACAATTCTGAAATTTAATTAAAAACACAACTGCCTCCTTCTGAGCTCTGAAGTCCTGCTCTTTTCTTCTATATCTGATAGTGCCTCTATTTATTAGATGTTAGCCTATTTCATTTATTTTCAAGCATTTCAGTTCTTGATGTACAGGTCTGAATCCATCAATAACAACAAAAAGAAAAATTAAGAATTTACTATGTCAAAAAAATTATTTTTATGAATATACTATTTTGAAGATTCTACTAGCTGAAGAGAGAGGAATGGGATATAAAAGACTGAATTGATCCCAAGAATATTAAGATTAAATAAATAAACAATGAAATATTTAAGGGATAAACTATGAGATTTTTTTCCTCTAAAAGCAATAGAATTTTGGAGATTTTAGAAATTTGTTGGGATTCACAATGTCTATGGGATTAAACTGAATTTTGAGATGTTAAGATTTGAATGCATCAAAACTATAAGCCAATGCCTAAATAAATAAAGAATATATTATAGGTTGCATGACAAGCAATTGTTGGAATCTGTCTGCAAAGGAGGGCTGTATGGGAGAGACAAGGAACTACTTTGAATAGACACTTTTGGTCTAGTTTCTGATGACTTGAAAGCCCCTCTGACAGTTATCTCCTGCAGAAAGTGAGTGCCATGGCAGAGGAGCTGAAGGAATGTATTGAGGGCAATGCCTCTGAAAGACAAAAGGGGAGATAGAGCAGGAGTCGGCAAGACCTCTAGGCCATTGCAGATCTGACACACTTGAAAAAAGAGGGGGAAGGAAGGAGGGGTGGTTAGAAATGGTTTCTTACATCAGTGCACCTCTGAGAAAGTCCCAGCCAACCCACTGGGGCCTCTGACACAAAGCTTGCGTATAGAAGAGTCGGCCTTGGGCAGAAATGGCCAGGGCCGGTGCTGCCACCAGGCTCAGTCACGGTCTGGGAGCTGTCTGGAGAGAGCACAACATCAGCTCTAAACCTGGGGCAGATCCTGAAGGCACCCACAGCAGCAGGCGCTCAGCTGGCTGTTCTACTCAGTGTAAGTTCCCCCTTGAAGGGAAATCTGAGTGTTGTGCCCCCGGGGCTGCCAGCAAGTTTAATCCCTGCCCTTTGGTATTAAAAAGCCCCTGCACATTGGCTCCAACTTACTTAACCAGATCCTGACACACTAATCTCTCCCTTCACAAGTGGATTTTAAAAGGCTCTTTGTTCTTATGGTTCTGGACAGGATCTTTTGTACATAACTGCCAGAGGTCAACCAAAAATTCTAAAAAAGAAACTTATTGACTCAAAAATACAAATATTATAACATTGGTTTGGCATTAACAAGTATTTCATTACATGTCTATTTTATAGGCATTTTTGTTGACTCGTGTTGAATTTAGTATCTCTGAAGATATCACTGTGTGTTCCTATATATATGCTATATAGTTCATAGGTTAGAATTTTCTCATTCTTTAATTTTTTTCAGAAAATAAGCAATGATTGATGAGAAGTCAGAATCAACTTTAAGCTGTTACTTATAGCCAATTCAGTTCAAAGTCAAATTTAACAGTTAAAAGCTATGTTTAATGTGGAATTGGGGTGCATTTTAATGTGCTTTATATATTGAGCAGTGGGGTTTCCAATAGACCTGGGGATAGAATATACTACAGTGTCTTCAGTTCTGCCAAGATGCTTCTGGGACAGGTGGGTGGCTGCATGGCATTATTTCCATGCATTTACTTTCTCTAACTAGAGTAAAGAATCTTTTATTTTATATATTGGGATTGGTAATACATACTTAAAATAAAAGGTACCAAGCACTATTTTAGAGGTTGAGAATATAGCAGTAAACTGTAAAACAGTTAAAAAGAAAAAGAAAAGGAAAAGAAAGAAAGAGAAAGAAATTTGTGCCTTCAAGTAGCTTTCCTTATGGGAGGGTTATTGGTTACAAATAAATAAACCAGTATAATAGATAGAACATTAGACAGTGATAAATATGACAGAGAGAAATAAAGCATGAGGGAGGGAGAGAAGGTATGCTATTTTAAACAGAGAGGTCAGGGTCAGGGAAGGACTCACTGAAGGGGATGGAGTAATGAGATGATCATGTGTTAGGAAAAAGATTGAGTTGAGTTTTGAGCATGTTATATTGAGATTCTGTGTAAATCCAAGTGGAGATGTATGTAAGGTCATTGAATTTACTTGCTTGGAGTTCAGGGCAAGGTCTAGGCTAAAGATATAAACTGGAGAGTCATGTATATGATATTGAAAGCTATTCATTCAATCAACAAATGTATTGATATATTGAACACCAGCTACATGCTGGGCAACTGTTCTAGGTAGGCACTCAGGTTGTATGGCAGTGAACAAAACAAACACAATTCCTTCCACATGAAACTGATTATTAAATTAGGGATGGGAGAAGACAATAAAATATGTAAATATATTAAATAGTGTGATGATTAATATATGTGTCAAATTGGCTGACCAATGACATCCAGATATTTGGTCAAACATTACTCTGAATGTTTCAGTGAGGGTATTTTTGGATGAAGTTAACAGTTAAATCAGTGGACTTTGAATAAAGCAGATTGCCTTCCATCATGTGGGTGGGCCTCTATCAATCAGTTAAAGACTTAAATAGAACAAAAGGCTGACATCCCAGAGCAGGAAGGAATTCAACAGATGGCCTTTGGACTTGAACTGCAGTATTGGTTCTTCCCTAGATCTCCAGCCTGGCAACCCACCCTGAAGATTTTTAACTTGCCAGCCTCCATACTTGCATGAGCCAATCCCTTAAGATAAATCTCTCTCTCTAGAAATGTACATATCCTATTGGTTCTGTTTCACTGGAGAGTCCTAATACAGATAATGATAAAGAAGAAAAATTAAAACTAAGAAGAGGTACAGTGAATGTGTGAGTTGTATATAAGTGTACAGGACAGAAAGGACCTCACCATAAAGATGACATTTGTAAAAACCTGAAAGAAATGTTGTCTTCTTAGAGATAAGATCAGATCCCCTAGGGAAATGGCTGGCCAAACTTTTTCTGTAAAAGACAAGATAGGGAATACTTTTGGCTTTATGGGCCATTGGTCTCTGTCACAACTATACAATTTGTGGTAGTAGAACAAAAGCAGCCATAGACAAAATGACTGTGTTCCAATAAAACTTTATTTACCTCAACAGTAAAAAAAAGGAAAAAGAAAGTAAAAGAACAAAATAAATAGTATAAAAATCCCTTACTCTTGAATAATTCTTCTCTCCGGTCATGCTAATTTCCTAAATTCCCTTCAGACAAGGAAAGGAAGTCACCTTAAGCTTAAGTGATTTGGAATCAAACATTTTCTCTTCCTGGTTGGGACTAGCTGAACCTGATTTCCCAGTCTTAGTGTCCCCATCCATAAAAAAATCCAGTAGTTCTTGTGAATTTTTAGTGAGACTAATTTATGAAAATGACTTAGCCCAACGTCCAATACACAGTGAGCACACTGGTAGAATATGGCCAAAGTCAGTCCAAAGCCTGTGGTGTTTCTCCCACTAAAAATATACCAAGTATTACAAACTCAAAATGTACTAAGTCTATCTCACCATCATCCCCCCAGATCAATGCCTTTCCCGATTTGTAGGCAGAATAGTACCCCTCCCCCCCGCCACTCACACACACTCCTCAAGGTACGTCCTAATCCATGGAGTGAATGTGTGAATATGATATGGTATATGACAAAAGGGGAACTAAGCTAACACATGGAATTAAGGTTGCTAATCAGCTGACCTTACAATTGGATAATCCTGGGTTATCTGAGTGGATGTAATACAATCAAGTAGATTCTTAAAAGTAGAAGGGGGAGGAAGGAGAGAATCAGAGAAGTGAAATTGTGAGAAAGACTTGACCATACCTTGCTGGCTCTGAAGATGCAGGAAGGGGGCCATGAGCCAAAGAAAACAGACAGCCTCTACAATCTAATTTAAAAGGCAAGGGAAAGCATTTTCCCTCTGAGTCTCCAGGTAGGAACACAACTCTGTTGACACTTGATTTTAGCTCAGCAAGATCATGTCGGACTTGTGACCTTGACCTTCAGAACTGTGGGATAAATTGGTATTGTTTAAAGCTTCCACGTTTGTGGTAATTTGTTACAGCAGCAATGGGAAACTAATACCCTGACTTTCCTATTGCTGCTCATTACTTCTCTAGAATGCAAGAAGTAAGACAGATCAACAAGGAGAGGTTACTCTCGTTTTTCCTTTCATATCTAGTGAGTTTCTTGAGTATAACATTCCATTACCTACCAAAGGAAGTTCCAAAATCTCTTGGCTAGTGTTCACAACTCTCAAGGTTCTCCACTCTTATTCCTGATGGTTTATCTGCCTGGAATTTCTTTTCCCCTTCTCTCCTCCACTCACCCATCTCTCTTTAAAACTACATATTAAAAACCAGCTCTTATGTGAAGCTCTTCTAAATTTCTCCATCCTCACCTTCACTTCTAATATAAATATATCCACTCCCATAGCATATTCTCACTAGTATATTAATCACTTGTAAATAAGTGTTGGATGAATGAATGCCAAATTTCCTTGAAAATGTTTTCAAATTGTGTTTCCAAATCTTTCAAACTAGCTGTTACAAGATTCAGGGCTTTCCGATATAAGCCTTGCACAACTATCATAATGATTACTCATGGGCTTTTCCAGCTTGCATTTGATCTAAAGAAATTATAAGACAAGGTGCTTCTCAGCATCATCTGTTCTGTAGGTGCTTAGATTTAGGCTTGATTCAATACTGTAGTTTAAAAGCTTAAATATTATTCATTTTAACAGACTCACAAATAAAAACTAATGTGGCAAAAATAAATCCAATATAATGATATGCTTGAAATAAAATTCAGGATTAAATTCCAGAACCATTAGAGTGGTGGTGAGGGTGGTTGAGAAAACGAACTAAATAATTAAAGCAAGCAAAATGTTGGGATTAATCTCTGCAGAGGCCCATTTCATCATGGTAGCAACTAAAATGACTTTCTTTTCCACCCTGTTAGTAAAACTATACCTCACAGGATGTTTAACAGAAATTCAATTACCATGACTGAGTTTGAATTTGTAGACATTTCCTTTTGTTGCTGCTAATAAGCTGAGATGTTAATTTGTGTACTTCAATATATTTAGCTTCAGTGTGAGATGATGTAGAATTTCCTGGATTTGGACATCTGAGAGGAGGCATAAATTAGAGTAAATCTAATCACAGGACAGTTTAAAAGATTGGCTAGGGTTACTGTTTAGGGAGCTGAGATTATGCTGCTAATGGCAGATGTCATGCATTTGTCACACCCCTTTGCTCGGGGCACTGGCCCACCTACCTGGTTGTACTACTGGGAAGAGGCAGTAGTTATCCATCATTTCCTTAATTAGTTGATAATTAGAAAAGCCATAGGACAAATACATTGTTTAATTCCAGGAGCAGAAAATGGCAACTAAGAAGTGTCTGTTCTTTTTCCTCATCAGGGTTTGTCTTCTGGAACTCCTCTTCATTTGCTCTTTCTATATTTGGATGTAATACCCCAGCAGCGCTAATGAGTAAGTGAACATTAGATCTCAGCCCTTCCTTAGCCAAACCTTTCCCTAATAAATGTAGCCAATTTATTCTTCAAGTAATCATTATCATCACTTCATCATCATCATCATCATTGCCATCATTGTGATTTACAGAATACTTACTATGTGCCAGAAACTGTTCTTAAAGTTAGCTGAAGTCTGAATGATTTATACTGACAAGATATAGATAGTGAACTGTAAAGAGGGCTGTCTGGGAGCAAACCAGATGAGTGACAGGCTCAGCAACATGCTACCTGGGTTAGATCCTGATTTTACCTCTTACTATTAGTTTACATTGGGAAATTACCGAACTTCTCAGTGACTTGGGTTTCTCAGCTGTACAATGGAAGGAGGAATGGAGCTTACATCATAGGCTTAATGTGAGATTAAAAGAAGAATTAAATACTTAGCGTGTTTAGCATGTATTATATAAGATATTAATAATATCTTATTGTTATGGGTGGAGACAAAGCCTTACTTATTTTTGTCTCCAAAACCTAAGTTTCCTTACATTATGAGAGATATTCAACACTTTTAAATGGAAGGAAGGAATAACTTGTAAATGCTCAATAGCTTTCAGTTGATTACTGCGGTAGACTGACTAATGGCCCTCCAAAGATGTCCATATCCTAATCCCTGGAACCTGTGAATATGTCACCTTAGATGGTAAAACGGACTTTGTAGATATGAATAAGTTTAGAAACTTGTGATGAGAACATCTTGGATTATTCAATTGGACTCAGAGTAATCACAAGGACCTTTGTAAGAGGGAGGCAGGAGGATCACAGAGAGACATGATGACAGAATCTGAGGTTGAAATGATGAGCTTTGGAGATGAAGGAACGTCTCTCCATGAACCAAGGAAAGTGGGCAACCTCTAGATGCTAGAAAAGGCAAGAAAATGGATCCTCTCCCAGAACTTCCAGAAGGAATACAGTCTTGCCAACATGTTAATTTTAGAATTTCTGACCTCCAGAATGGTATGATAATATATTTGTATTGTTTTAAGCCATGAAGTTTGTGGTAATTTGTTACAGTCGCAATAGTAAACTAGTGCAATGAGATTTTAGGTGTCACGTGACGATAAGGAATGAAGGACCACTCGTTGCATCTCTTTGTGGTACTATTGGTCCTCTCATGCATCTTCTGGCCCAGCTCACTGAAAGTAGAGCCACTCATGAAAATCTTTTTATTTAGTCTCTGTTTTTTGGTCTGGAAGATAATATGTGTAGCTGCATCTTGCCTTTTTGATAGCTGTTTATATTCATGTGGTCTTACTTCTTTAACAATTTATGATGATATTTGAATTTGAGTCTTTATAGTCTTCAAAGAGAGTGTTCATTTGGGAACAAAGGTGCTAGGGTAAATGTGGGTGGGGAGGGTGGGGCAGATTTTCAGAGATTGGGTTGACAGGAGAAGCCTCAGGGAAGGAGATTTGCTGTGAAAGACAAAAGGGAATTTACAGAAAAATTTCACTCAGCTGGTAACAAGGTCTGCTTAAGAGCAAGTTGCAATTAGCTGGCATTTGATAACTGGGCTCCACCCTTCAACATGACTTGGGAACTAGGAGGGGCCTGATTGGCAGGATGCCTAACTGAATTGAAAGTGTTACCTTAAAAACATCCTTCCAGAAAGTTTTTTCACTGGGAAGACAAATATTGCATCTAGATGTGTCTTTAGAATGAATCACTGAACAGCCTTATTTGGTCTGTTTCATCACAGACCCGACAAACATCAGACCTCTTTTTGGCTTTGAGCATCTCTCATTGCTGATGGAAATGGTCTCTAGGACCAAGGACAGTAGGATAAAGGTCATCTGTGTACCCTGTGAGCTCAATTCCTAGCGTGCTTTTCCCCCAACCACTTATGACAAAACCACGAATTCAAAAAAATCCCATAACTTTCCCATTACTTGCCGTCTAGCTACCTGTGGACTTCCCCTCCTCTTTCATACCAACTACAGTGGTTGGAGATGCAACTGCTTCATATATTATACTGGCAATGTAAAGAGAGCAGGATCCATTTTAAATGGCAAGTCCTGCAGTTTCTGCTGCAACTAGAACATTGAAAACCCAAAAGAAAGAGTTAAACACAACAATATAATTATCATTCTTGTTTAAAGTAAAAGAGGAACTTCCCTGGTGGTCCAGTGGTTAAGACTCTGCGCTCCCATTGCAGGGGACATGGGTTAAATCCCTCGTCGGGAAACTAAGATCCCCCATGCTGCACGGCACCACCGAGAAAAATGAAAAGAAAAAGTCAAAGAAACTGAGGCTTAAAGAGGTCTGAAAACCCAGAGCTTCTGGGTGGTAAATCAGCATTCAAATTCCCACTGATCTGATTCCTGAATGTAGCCTAATAGCCTAGTCTCAGTGATTCCCTTCTCTGGTGGCACTTAATGGAGAAGGAACTGGATGTATAATAGATGATGGTAGCAATGGCGGGAGAAGAGGTGTTTGAAGGACACCACACAGAACTCTCTAGATGGCTGGAACAGCACTGCCTTCCACTGACCCATCTTTGTATTCTAGTTATGAAACCAAGCAGGACCCTGTGGGATTCCCAGGTATGGAAGACAGTTTTGGTCCTCCATTTCTCGTAGGCAAGACCCCAGCCTCCATGACCTTCCCTGAGTTCCAAAGGGCAGATTTGAACAGCTGCTTATCAAGGGAAGAGCAGCCAAGAAACCACCTAAGGTGAGATTAAAGGGAGCAGAGAAGCTCATAAAGATTAGGAGACCCAGACCATCTGAGACCCTGCACACACCCTCATCTTGTCAGCAACCCCACCCTTGAACTATTGCTATAAAATTCATCATCAAATCCTCCTAGGTTGGGACACATAATTTTTTGAGGCAGGAGCCCACTCTGATCCTCTTTGCCTGGCAAAGCAATAAAGCTATCCTTTTCTACTTCACCCAAAACTATTTCAAGTTTTGATTCTGAGAGAATCAAAACTTGAAACCCTTAGAGAAGCTGAGCTTTCAGCATCAGTTACACTACATCAGTAGCCTTTCTATTAAATCTTATAAATCTTTTTTTTTTTTTTTAAGTGGCAAGGAATTCAGACTTTTTTTGTTGCTCATGAAAAATGAACATCAAACTCCATGGGCCACAGAGGACAGAGGACTAAGTCGTTTACTTGGCTTGGGACCCATTTGCTACAGCCAAGTGGAATTAAAAATATGGAAACTGACTTTCAAGAGGAGACCTATCAAACATGCTCAGACCCAGGCTGTGTTGCTAAAATGGTCTATTTATTAAAGGAATAAAACAATTTGAAATTTCATGATACAAGTTGAATCAAGTGCTGTATTTGGGGAACAGTGAACCTGGCAAGGAAGATGAAACAACTAGCTTCAGGCTCAGAGCTAGACTTGAAAGTCTGCTTTGTCCCTTGGTAGATTTGGGACATGAAACAAGTTATTTGTTTTATCTTTGCCTCAGTTTCCTCATCTTCAAGATGAGGATCACAGTGCAGAATTTTATTGTGAGGAGTAGAAAGAAAGCATGGGTATAAGGCATTTTAGCACAGAGCCTAGGACAGAGTAAGAACTAAGGAAATGGCAGCTAACATTGCTAGCAGCCGCCAACATGTGTACAGGGCTCTGGAAGGGGCTGCAGCCATGCTTTACCTTCAGGGCGTGGTCCTTTGCCTCCAGCTGTCCTGCCTGGATCTCACTTAGTGCTTAGAACTGTGTTGGAAGCTCCACCCACACTTCCATTACCACTATTTCACAAAAGCTTGGAGGACCTCAGAGAGTGTCAATTTTACACCTTTTTGAAACTCTAGATTCACTTAAAAACTGAAAACCAGGAGAAGTCACATAAATGTGTAAGCTGCAAACCCCAGTCCACCTGTCTACAGTGTAATTATGGGAGCAGATCAATGTGGCCTTAATTGTGTAGCTGCTGCCCGTGGGATCTGAGAACACAGTTCACAAATGGAAAGCTGCAAATGTTACATCTGGTCCTTTCCCCCCAGTATCTCACCTTACATCTTTGAAAAGATTACATCTAATTTTAAGACATAAATAACTTGGACAGGAACTAAAATGCATTTTACAGTATAGTAGTGAAAAAATAATGAACTTAACTTAGTCCCAATACACCTAAGGCTTACTGCATGCATTATGTCAAACTCATAAAGTATCACATTTATGGCATCACTGCAACAGTCAGCTCCCAGAATCTGAGTGAGGGAGTACCACCAGTACTTCAGAGGAGCACACTTCAATATGAAAGCAAAGACATAAAAATTCAATGGCGTTTGTTTCATATGTCACTATATATATATATATATATATATATATATATATATATATATATATATATATACACACACACACACACACACACACATTTAAAAACAGAAATTTTACCTTCTTAGGGGACAATTACTTTTACTAATATTATCATGAACTACAACAAATTATTGATTCCTTATGTATATATCCAGAGAAGGAGATTCTCTTCTTTCTGATATAAAAAGTCTCATCAAATAATAATTTATAATATTCAGTTGAATAAACATTATCAACATAGATGATTTTTTTCACTTTATAAACTCAGGTATATTAAGCCAATTCTTTTCTCTGTTTTCTTTTAATGTTTTATTGCCTGTTGTGTAGGCAATATGTATGCCAAGAGCTAAAGAAAAAAATGTAAAGAAAAAAACATAATTAAGCAGAATTGAGGAAGAGTGGACTATGTGGCTGAAGAGCAACTTAGTTTAGCTCTACATTTCATGATATGACCATTTAATTCAGTTTAAAATGTTTTTCAGAAGAGTCCTTGTATGATATGAGAAGCAGTCCTAATCTGTATTTCAATGACTCACCATTGACACTACTCTCTTATCTCTTTTAACACAAGTAATAGAGGGGATGAAGACTAACATTTAAGTAAAGTAATAAATCCTCAGCTATCTTGAGAAACAAATGTTGTGAAGAGTTCAGAAGAGTTAAGATTAGACCAGATCTGACCAGGTAAAATAAGATACTTATCTAGATATAGTAACTATATCGAAATTGAAACTTCATGGGACTACTGTAATTCTTTTTATACTGATGGGTATACCACTAAATGAGTAAAAACTAGACAATAATTCAATCCAATAAACATTTATTCACCACTTGCTCTATGTCAGGTCCTAGGAATACACTGGAAATCAATAGAAACAACACAATCAAGAAAGAGAAAGAGATCTGGGTGATCAATGTGAAAAATAGGATGATATAATATATTTGGTTTCAGGTAGTCTGGGTGTCCAGTAATATTTTAAGTTTTATAGAAATCTATAATAAGATAGTTTTTCTTGCAGTCTTCTAATTTAGTAGGTAAAACAAGACATAGCTTTTTTTTTTTTAAATCAACGAACAAGGCAAAAGTACATTCAAAATGATTGTCATATTAATAAGATCTGAAAAATTACCTGGTTAGGTGCAGAAAATGGAATAAAATTTGACCCAGCATGGGAATAATAAGCTTCAGGATTCTGATAAAGCCACATATCTAACATCACACTTAAATTTTGGGAGGAATGTAATTTCAAAATGTTATAGGACTGGGCTTAAGCAAGTAGCCATACCCAGTGAGGAAATTCTTTGCTCTCATATAGTCACATCTTTTTCTCCAAGTGAATTACAGCTAATTTTTAGAGTAGTCTCTAAACCCCCAACAGAGTTATCAAAGCAGACGAATTACATTTCCTTGATGTCTGCTATTAACAGATTGTCCAACGATAGGATTGCAGTATCCTTTTTCACCAGACATGAAAAACTTTCTTGCAAGCTGTATCCAGATAAAATAATAATACTAATAATATCTTCTGCATCACATTACTTTCCATGCTGTTCTATTTGTTATCTAGTTCCAGTGATGGCAACCACACACGAAATGCAGTTGAAATGAATAACAGGCGTAGCATGCTTATCCCATGCAAAGTGGACCAGAAGCACTGGAATTTATTGCTATGACTTTAATAGAGAATTCTTTACATAATGTTACATGAAGTGGCAGAGCTAGACTATACAGTAATTGGAAGAAGGATTCATGGAAAAATAAACTCTCCTGATGTTATATATTAGATTCCCACAGTGGTTTGGGGGCATGTCTGATGATCTTAATTCATTTAGTGTGCTGGTACGCTCCTTCTCTTTGGCTTACATCTTCTCAATGTACATGGGCTACGCTGCTGGCTCAGACATTAAAAAGAAGCTTTGTAAAATGTTTCTTACAAAAATAAATAACTTGAGTATCCAGATATATAAGAGCTTAATTCTCAAGATCCGGCATGTTTAAGATTCACATTCTTTGGGCTTTCAATCTGAAGCAGAGAAGAAAACACTCTTGTATGGTTGAGATTTCTAAATGTATTACCAGTGAATAGTGCAGAATGGCTTTTCTTTGCCTGCTGATCACTTCCTTTAGAATTAGTGCAAGGCAACAAGATGACTCAAAACAACAGCTATTCAAATTACAGACATACTTCGGAGATACTGCCCCTTGGATTCCAGACCACCACAATAAAACTAATATTGCAATAAAGTGAGTCACATGAAAGTTTTGGTTTCCCAGTGCATACAAAAGTTATGTTTACACTATACTGTACTCTGTTAAGTGTGCCATAGCATTATGTCTAAAAAAACAATGTACATACCTTAATTAAAAAATACTTTGTTGCTAAAAAATGCTAGAGCTTTCAGTGAGTTGTAATCTTTTTGCTGCTGAAGATTCCTGTCTTGACACTGGTGACTGCTGATTGATCGGGGTGGTAGTTTCTGAAGGTTGGGGTCACTGTGGCCATTTCTTAAAATAAGACAATGAAGTTTGCTACATCAATTGACTCTTCCTTTCAGGAATGATTTCCCTGTAGCATGCAATGCTGTTGAATACCATTTTACGCACAGTAGAACTCCTTTCAAAATTGGAGTCAATCCTCTCAAACCCTGCTGATAGGTTATCAAACTAAATTTACATGATATTCTAAATCCTGTGTTGTCATTTCAGCAATCTTCACAGCATCTTCACCAGCAGCAGATTCAATCTCAATAAATCACTTTCTTTGTTTATCTATAAGAAGTACTTCCTCCTCCATTAAAGTTGTGTCATGAGATTGCAACAATTCAGTCATGTCTTCAAGCTCCACTTCCAATTCTAGTTCTCTTGTTCTTTCCACTACAGGTGCAGTTACAATGAAGTCTTGAAGTCCTCAAAATCACCCATAGGGTTGTAGTCTACCTTTTCCATATGCCTGTTAACCTTGCTATTTTGACCTCTTCCCATGAATCATGAATCTTCCTGGTGACATCTAAATGGTGAATCGTTTCCAGGAGGTTTTCAAGTTATTTTGCCCAGATCCATCAGAGAAATCACTATTATGGCAGCTATAGCCTTATGAAATACATTTCTTAAAAAGTAAAACTTGAAAATCAAAATGACTCCCTGATTCATGGGTTACAGAATAGATGTTGTGTTAGCAGGCATGAGAAATAACATTAATCTCATTGTACATCTCCATCAGAGCTCTTGAGTGATCAGGTGCATTTGTCAATGAACAGTAATATTTTGAAAAGAATCTTTTTTTCTGAGCAGTAGGGCTTAATGGTGGGCTTAAAATATTCAGTCAACCATGCTGTAAACAGATGTACTGTCATCCAGGCTTTCCATTTATAGCATACAGGCAGAGTACATTGAGCATAATTCATAAGGGCCCTAGGATGTTCAAAATGGTAAATGAGCATTGGCTTCTACTTAAAGTCACCAGCTGCATTAGCCCCTAACAAAAGAGTTGGCCTTTCCTTTGAAGCTTTGAAGCCAGGCATTGACTTCTCCTCTCCAGCTATGGAAGTCCTAGATGGCATCTTCTTCCAATATAAGGCTGCTTTGTCTACCCTGAAAACCTGTTATTTAGTGTAGCCGCCTTCATTCATTATCTTAGCTAGACCTTCTGGATAACTTGCTGTAGCTTCTACAGCAGCACTTTCTGCTTTTACCTAACACTTTTATGTTATGGATATGGCTTCTTTTCTAAACCTTACAAACCAGCCTCTACTGCATCCAGATGCTTCTTCTGTAGCTTTTTCACCTCTCTCAGCCTTCATAGAGTTGAAGACAGTTAGGGCCTTCCTCTGAATTAGGTTTTGCCTTAAGGGAATGTTGTGGCTGGTCTGATCTTCTATCCAGGCCACTAAAACATTCTCCAGATCAACTATAGGGCTGTTTAACTTTTTTATCATTCATGTGTTCACTGGAGTAGCACTTTCAATTTCCTTCAAGAACTGTTCCTTTGCACTCACATCTTGGCTAACTGTTTGGTGCAAGAGACCTAGCTTTCAGCCTATTTCAGCTTTCAACATCCCCTCCTCACTAAGCTTAATCATTTCTAGCTTTTGATTTAAAGAGACATGAGACTCTTCCTTTCACCTGAACACCTGGAGTGCTACAAATTGGCCTAATTTCAATATCGTTTGTCTCAGGAAATAAGGAGGCTCAAGGAGAGAGAGAGGTGGGGGAAATGGCTGGTAGGTGGAACAGTCAGAACACATACAACATTTATCAATTAAGTTCATGGTCTTATATGGGTGTGGTTCATGGCACTCCCCCCCAAATTGCAATAGTAACATCAAAGGTCTCTGTTCACGGATAGTCATAACAAATATAATAATAATGAAAAAGTTTGAAATATTGCAAGAATTACCAAAATGTGACCCAGAGACAGAAAGTGAGCAAATGTTCTTGGAAAAACTGGCACATACACTTACTCGACACAAGATTGCCACAAACCTTCAATTTGTAAATAATAATAATAATAATAATCTTCAAAGTGCAATAAAAGGAAGCACAATAAAATGATGTGTGCCTGTGAACAAAATTTCCAGTACTTGAAATGGTGCCTATCTAAGGCCATGGTTCATGTTTTCAGGCTAAATGTTTTCTGCTGTTTTCTCCAATTCCAGTTAGGGAGTGGTGTTTCCATGACATCAGAAAAAGCCCCAGAAAAGACAAGAATGCCATTTCAAGGTTGGATTTTGTCCTGACATATCAAGATTTGTTCACTTGCAACTTTTAATTTCCCTGAGTGGATCAAACTAATGTTGCTAATAAACCAGTCTAGATGATAATCTGAATTAAAAAAAAATCATATTCCTTTCTCAGTTTTTAAACTTTTGTTTCTATGTTTGGGGTTTATAGAGCCAGCCTTTTACTCTGTGGATAAATAAACCAGTGGGTAAGTTTCTTTTAGGGTGGCATAGAAATGGGAAGGCAAAAGTGAAAATGCATTTATTTGATATTTATACCTCCACTGGCCCTGGACAAAACTAAGAAGCAAATATAATCTGCTCTCCATCCATCATTCAGCCTCCTCCTCTTGTCCTGTGCTTCAGGTTGAAAAACCTTTTCTTACTTGTTTTCTCTCTCTTCCCTCTTTCCCCAACCTGTTGTCCTGTAATATAAACTTGATCAAGTAATTTGAAGGCCTCTCTCTTCCCTCTTTCCCCAACCTGTTGTCCTGTAATATAAACTTGATCAAGTAATTTGAAGGCAGGGAGCTTATCTTAAACTCTTTGTTCTGAATTAAGCCACGATGGCCATAATCAACTTATAAAATTAACCATATCAAGGGACTACATTAGAAACTAATTAGAGAAGAGTTTACCCTATCTGGATAAACTGTGTGTCTTATTGTATTTCTGGGTTAGGAATTTTTTAAAAATAGAGAACAAAATTTGAATCATAAAATGTTGATCTAACTCCCAGAACATGAGATAATTGTCCATATAATTATAAAGGAGACCACTCTATTTTCAGAGCAACAGATTTTAAATATCAGTGACTGACTCCACCAAAATGTGCGTTCAGTGTGGTAGTTTCTCTTCAGGATAAAAGTGGCCAGGCTTATATGTTTGTAAAGGTCATTCTGTGTGCTTTTATATCTGTCATACATATGTAGAGCATGTTCTCAGGTTTACACTTGCCCTTTAACTCCCAGTACAGGAAATCTGCTGTCAGGAAAGACTTGTAAAATGTTTATGACATTTAAATCATGCTCAAGATTTCTTACTCAGGAAGAGTATGCTATAAAATTTGCATATGGTGTCCAGCATTTAGACTCAAAGTCCTATATCTGGCCTTCCACAACCTTGGTTATATAGCTGCTTCATCCTCTAGTCATTTGATTATATTTGCAACGTTTCTTTTTGTTACTGAACATCACATTGGTTGGGTTATTTATTTTTATTATTATTATTTTATTTATTTTTTTTTTTTGCGGTACGCGGGCCTCTCACTGTCGTGGCCTCTCCCGTTGCGGAGCACAGGCTCCGGATGCGCAGGCTCAGCGGCCATGGCTCACGGGCCCAGCTGCTCCCCGGCTTGTGGGATCTTCCCGGACCAGGGCACGAATCTGCGTCCCCTGCATCGGCAGGCGGACTCTCAACCACTGCGCCACCAGGGAAGCCTTATTTTGTTATTTTAATTCCTGTTTTAAGAAAGCTTATGAGGAAAGGATGCATTAGGTATTAAGGCAGAAACAAAGTTCAGAATGTTTTGGAAACTAGTAAAGTCTTCACTGGGGTTGAAATGTTGATAAGAAAGTATAAAGCAGTCATTTTCAACTGGAGGTCAGAGGTATCATGTATACTTGATAAAGTTTGCAAATTCTCACATCTGCCTCCCACCCAGTACTTATTTGAATACTACCCACTGCACATCTGCTTAAGAAAAGTCACTCTGCAGTTATTGATGGGCGTGTGAGAGTATTAATGTGTTCCTCATATGCATAGGGAAGAGTAATGATTTGAGAAAAATTCACATGTTCAGAAAACACTTAGTGAGCCCCAGGAATAGACCTGGCATTATGCGCTACTGTTGGCATAAAGGAAAGATTACATTCATGTAAGAAGACAAACGTTACTTGAGAGATACGATTACCTAATCAGTGAAAGGGTACATGTTTCAATTTTACAATTTAATCCAAGCCAGCACAGGGTCTGGCATATAAAAACACCAGGAAAATATTAGTTCCTTCCTGGATTGATCAATCCCTTCATTTGAATTCCAAGCGCTCTTAAAGATCAAGTTGAGTAGACCGCCCTAAATTCACTAAAGTAGCCAAGGATTAATGAGGGCTTGATCCATAAGCTCTTAACTGAGCACAAAGAGTCCTATTTGCATTTAGGCTTTTATGGTTCTGTGAATGCAACAGAGACACTATTTGGGGAGATGTAGAACTGGGTACCCTTCTTTGTGTACTGACCTTTGCAAGAATAAAGGGCAAGAGACATAATGCTTTAGTTCCATCAGTGTGTCTGCGTGTATATATACCATACAGCAGGGGTCCCCAACCCCTGGGTCGTGGACCGGTACTAGTCCGAGGCCTGTTGGGAACAGGACTGCACAGCAGGAGGTGAGCGGCGGGCAAGCAAGCAAAACTTCATCTGCCGTTCCCCATCGCTCCCCATCAATTGCGTCACTACCTGAACCATCCTCCCTGCCCCCACCCCTCCGTCCATGGAAAAAGTGTCTTCCACGGAACCGGTCCCCACTGCCAAAATGTTTGGGGACCAATGCCAGACAGTACAGGCAAGGAATGCAACACAGGGTGACAGTCACCTTGGAGGCTCAAACCTGTGAGAAAGGATGTTCACAGAGGGTTCTCCCTCAGGTCATAGATTTGCTCTTACCCAGAGACTGGTCTGCTCAAAACTAGCCTGCATATATGTCCTCCTGAGATGTGATTCTCAGAATGCCTCTACACCAGAGTTTCTCAGCCTTGGCCCTCTAGACATTTTGAGTCAGATCCTTCTCTGCTGTGGGAGCTGTCCTGTGGATTGCAGGATGCTTGGCAGCATCCCTGAGCTCTTTTCACTAGATATCAGTAGTAATCAGTTGTGACAACAAAAAATGTCTTTAGACATCATCAAATATCCCCTGGGAAACAATACACCCTCCCTCTGAGAACCACTCCTCTAATTTGATGAGATGTAAATATGCATATTTCAATGACCCAGTGACAGTGGCTGAGCCCAACATAGTTGCTGTAGGAAGATATGCAGAGGGGAAGCCAACAATGGCAAGGGCCATTAATTGTGGGCATCCGGTGTTTTCAAGGTGGCAACAAGAAGGATGTGTGTCTAGAGATAGTTTAGGATTGAGAGCAGACAGTTGGACTCACCAGGAAAGGCATGGGGGTGAGTAGTGCTTGTGTGTTTTTCCCCAAGGAAGTTAGAACCTAAACACTTTGGATGCTGGTGGAATTGAATCCTTGGTTGGATCCAGACAACTAGATGGTTGGATCAGGAAACTAGGTGTGCAGGAAGCACCAATCTCTGCACAGCAATCCCCAGCTTCACCTCTAGCTAACACTTCACTGAATGCTCTCTGCATTGTGCACCTCCATTTACATAATGACCCACGGTACCGTTGGTACTTGCCAGCAGGCTGTGAAAATATGAACTAAGTCAACCAGATTTCCTCTGTGCAGAGTACAGACTGAAAGGAAAAACTGAATTTGACAACTAGAAAATGATAGTGTGGAGCAGAGAGACAGTTGAGTCAATTGAATGGCAAAGTTACAAAATGGAAATTCTGTGGCCTGATCTACAGGCTCTGCCTTTCCTAGCTTTCTCAAGCCAGGTTGTCTAGCTTCTCCTAGGTTACATCTGCTTGTAACCTTACAATAAATCTTGTTGCTTGTGCTAAGTTGAGCTTGTCTCTATTCCTTGCAGACAAATGTGCCTATTTTAAACACTAGAGTTTTACCAACTCCATGGAAATTCTGAGTAAGGTATTGGGAAGATAAGTTGACAAACATCAAACTTTTAAAAAATATACTTTCACTGATGTCAGTATGAGTATGAAGGTGTTACTTTTATATTACCTTCATTACTTTACAAACTGTCAGTGCTGATGTTAAAAAGGCAAG
This sequence comes from Hyperoodon ampullatus, assembly GCF_949752795.1. Classification (NCBI taxonomy): domain Eukaryota; kingdom Metazoa; phylum Chordata; class Mammalia; order Artiodactyla; family Ziphiidae; genus Hyperoodon; species Hyperoodon ampullatus. The sequence goes on from NC_136916.1 coordinate 162,240,270, forward strand.
TATGACATATATCTGTCAAAGGCACTTATTCGGTGGTAACTATAAAATATATGTATAACATTAATTTTTGTATGTGTGCTTTCTTGGTAAACTGAATTTGAAATAAATGCTAAATTATGTGAGTGCACTGCAGTGAAATGTTATTGCAAAGAATTGCTTTTATTTCAACTGAAATAGTCTTCCAACCTGACTTAACAAATTAAATTAGTCATGGCAATATGATGTAGAAATTACATTTTATAGGCTTTTCAATGTCAAAGCTAGTGGCTCTTGATACATCTGGGACCACATTGTTTGCTATGCCAAATACCCCACTGTCTCTTTCGTTCTGGTTTCCCTGAATTTGTTTCATAGGCTGGAAGTTAAAAATGTCCTTTTTCATGAGCATGTGAGTGGCCATGTATTCTTCCAGTGGAGACTCAAATTAGGAATGTTATCTAAGGCCTGGAAAAGGCTGGCTTTATGGAGAGTTTTTGTGCATCCCAAGTGGGTTCCCTTTTCTCTTCTCTGGCAAAGCATGCAGCTGTTGTAGATTTGTCAGAATCATTGTTCAGCATCCAGAGGTGACTCACCAGCCAGGACAATACAGCTAGTCCTTCAGCAAGATAGAGGTGGTCAGACTATCACTAGTTTTTGTATTTAAAAAACAACTGAAATACTATAATGGAAACAAATCATAAAACTTTGCATGCCAAAAATCAAATAAAATTAAATTCAAAATCCAAAAGGGAGACCAATGTGTTCATAGGTTTAAAGATTGCAAGCTGCCTATGTTGCCTCATTTTAAAAAATGAATTGATTAGGACAGATCAGCATACTTGTATGATTTGGAAATGGGATTACTGTGCAAAGCACTTTAGAATAGGGCTAGTCAATGCCTTTTGTACTGAGAACTGTGTAAATTGTTTCACTAATTAAGAATCATTAAAAGAGTTGAGAAAATATCCTCCTATAATCATTCTATAATTTTTCCATTTAAGCTGACAATAAATGTTATTTAAAAGAGAGGACCAATATGATATTAACATTATATACTGCCTTATATTTTAATGATACAGCTGAATGTTACTTTGATTGGTTGGTGAAGAAATAAACAAAGATAAAAAGAACCACACCTACCATTTATGATGAGTCCTTTCTTGATATTTCTATGTAGATTTCCATAAGTGGAAAGAAAATATTTTTAGACACTAAACATCTATAATATGAAACAGAAATTCCCTAAAGTGGATGGTGTACACCCCAAGGGACATTCTAGCTAATCACAGAATTTGAATAATGAAGTATTCAGATTTTTATTTGTATTTATTTGATTGTATTCTTTTAATATTCTTAATTTCTATTTTTTTATATATTATAATATGTATTAATCTATTAAAACACTAATATTAGTATAGCACTTAACAGTAAACATATATCTGTATATTAGGGCTATATTCCTGAAGAGGAGGGTCATTAAAAATATTAAGAACTTCTGAAATTGTTTTCCCTTTGCTAGTTGGTACACAATAACCTTCCTTTTTTTTTTTTTTTTTTTTTTTTTGCGTTACGCGGGCCTCTCACTGTCGTGGCCTCTCCCACTGCGGAGCACAGGCTCCGGACGCGCAGGCTCAGCGGCCATGGCTCACGGGCCCAGCCGCTCCGCGGCATGTGGGATCCTCCCAGACCGGGGCACGAACCCGTGTCCCCTGCATCGGCAGGCGGACTCTCAACCACTGCGCCACCAGGGAAGCCCTAACCTTCCTTTTTATGTGACTGCCTAGCCATTTACTTTAGCAGAAATTGGACAACATTTTAAGGAGAATGTTGCCTTTGCAGAGTGAGGTTTTTCGTCCTCAAATGTTCAAATGTCTGAATTCAACTTGTCCTCAACCCCTACCTGTTGAGAGCCTGGAGGTCCTCTCATTCCTGTTCATGGCTTCAGATAACAGATAATATCGTGTCATCCTCCAAATGAGATTCCTTTAGATTCTTTAGTTTTCTGTTGCAGAAAACAAGATATTTCCCTCTACTTTGTTTAATATTCAAATACTTCAAACTACAAATGTTTTTTACTTTCTTCTGTACTTAATATAGTTTTAGAAAAAAGCTATCAACTCCTCTGATAAATCTTTACTTAAATTCCATCTTTTCCCTTAAGAGCCAAAATAGTCAAGTGGTCTATAGTATAATAGCTGCTTTCCAGAACCCTCAGGAATGAATATTTGTGGATAGCTAAGGTTTATAAAATCAGGCTAACCATTCACATGTAAAATTTTTATTTTGTTTCGTTGTTGACATAATCCTATTTCACCAAAGTACTATGTCTATCCTACAAGCATAGTAATAGTTTTCTAGTGAGAGGGACTTGCCCTTAACAGTCATGACTATTTGTTGTGGTTATTGTTTTTCTCACTATAAATCTAGTAAATACTGAATTAGTCCAGCTAGGCAGGCTCCTTGGGATCACAAAGAGAAACATATATGGATGATACACATTGGTGGGTCTTTCCAAGGTGTACGTATATCAGCTTTCTTTCCTATTAATTCATCCCATCAGATATATGGAATCTGATTAATGGTCTATCCCAGCAGCTGTACAAAGACAGACCCTATAAAGCCTATCTCCTAACTTAATGGGCCACAGCAGCTTTGATGCTTTTAAATCAAGCAGAGTTCAATAATCTTTCTTCTCTCATTATTAACCATGACAATTTATTTCCAGAAGACCAGACTGGCTTGGGTGTTTATGGCACCTTTTGATGTGTCTAGAGAACTGTTATGGACTGAATGATGTTTTCGCAAAAATTCATATGTTGAAGTTCTAAATGCCAGTACCTCAGAATATAACTTTATTTGGAGATAGGGTCTTTAGAGAGATAATTAAGGTTAAATGAGGGCATTGAGGTAGGTCCTAATCCAACATGACTGGTGTCCTTATAAGAAGAGGATGCAGGCACACGTAGAGGAAAGCTCATGTGAAAGCAAAGAGGGGAGGCGGCCATCTGTAAGCCAAGGACTCTGAGATTTCTCAGAGTTAAATCAACCCTGCTGACACCATGATCTTAGACTTGTAGTGTCCAGAACTGTGAGAAAATACACTTCTGTTGCTTAAGCCATCTAGTCTGTGATATTTTGTTGTGACAGCCGTAGTTGACTAATATAAGTACCTTTATTGAACAGCGTTTGAACCATCAGCAACTTCAGAGAGTTAAATTATTTTGATGAGAAAAGAATATTAAAAATTAGCAATAAGCCTTTGCCCAGAAATAACAACTGTTAACACTTTAATGAATTTCCTTCTAGTCGTTTAACATTATATTTTAGTATTTTAGTTAGTAAATATTCTTAGTAAAAACATGATTAAGGCTGTAAATAATCCATCCATAAATGTATTTCATCAAGATCCCAGTATTGGATATTCAGGCCAAACCTTTTTATGTTTATTATGTCACCATTCTAGCTTTATCATATCATATAAATCCTTACCCAAGTCCTTTATGTACTTAGAATAGAGTCCAATGCAGATATTTACTGAGAAAAATAAAATGAAGTAATGTTATGTAGGCAAACAGTTTTACTGCTGCTTTCTGAAAGACTTGTACCAATTTCTGCTCACAGCAGCAGCTAAGGTAATATCTTACTTTACACTCCAGATGTTTTTTCAACTTCTCCATTTTCTCTTATAATGTATCTGATCTTTGATCATCCCATCCCAGAAATATTAAATGTTATAAATTTTCTTAAAATGCATAAGTGAAAACCAATATCTTACTTATAGTAAGATTAAATAATTTTACTTTATTAGTTATTAAAATGATTTCCTCTGTGGATCATCATTTTTCTCTCTTCTGTCAATTTTCCAATTATGCTCTTAATACTTTCCCATATAAATATCCCTATAATTTGGAAATGGTTCTAGTTTTGTCTTTTTTTCCAATAATGCTTCCTATTTCTAATTGTATTTTAGTGACTTTAGAACTTTTACAATAATATTGAAAAATAGTGGTGGTACCAGTCAATCTCATTTTGTTCATTACTCTTTTATTAATGTCCCTATGACAATGTTTTATAAATTTCTGTTGATAAATCAGAAATTTAGTGGAAATTAGAAAGTTAGTAGATAGCAATCTAAACTTAGTAGTTCATAACTAGCCTTTATTCGTTTCTGAGATAAATTCAAGTTTGAGATAAATTTAAATTCAGTTGTAAAAAATAATACAAAAAGATCTCTCATATCCTTCACCACGTTTCTGCCAATGGTAACATCTTGTATAAAAACAGAATATCACAACCAAGAAATTGATATTGATACTGATGTATCAGTATCAGTATCAATATCAGTCAAATAATGTTGGTGATTGTATCAGTATTAATCACCAACCTTATGTGATTAGCTAGAAAAAAAATATTATAGAACAGAATAAAAACTAACACAATTCATTCCATATAGCAAGGGCAAATCTTGTTTCTGAAAATTGGTTCAGTTACATGTGCATGCTTTATCCATGATTAAGTTACTAGGATTCATTTCTCCATTAATAATGATGTTACTTATTAGCTAAATAGAAATATGTTGTATCATATTTAGGAATTACAGATAAATAAGGATTAAATTAAAATTTAACAGATTTATAGATAGATATTTAGATATGATTAAGTGATTAGGTGTGTTAAATAAATCAAAGTTTTTAAAACAGCTGTCATCAAAAAGCCATTGATTATTAAATCACTGTCAACTACCACCAGGTTGTTTGTAGTCTACCATGGCAATCTGGTCTACTCATTTTTATCAGTGAATTTCATGAAGATTTAAAAGGGGTGATATCATATTTCATCTAAATCATAACAGATAGGTGCCAAATTAATGAATGTAACAGTGACAATGTAACAGTGACAAATTAAAGTCTTAAATTTCATTTGGAAATTAACTAAATATGACCACAAATGGGACTGAAATAAGCTCATCCCCTCAAAAACACACACACAAAATAGCTGGGAAGGAGACTCATGGGTTTTATTTAACTAAAAGTTCCTTATTTCCAAATGAGTTTAATCTCCAGAGAAGAAACATGATCAGAGTTGTCTAAGGTCTAGAATTCAAATAATCTAAGTAGCAGTTGTAGGGGACTTATTTGGTTTACTAGAATTTACTAGGATTTTATATTTAAAAGGGGGATTTGTGAATATAGACAAATTCTGGAAAGTAAATTTAGAAAGAGTGGGGGAAACTATGGGGAACTTTGACGAGAGAGTTCTTTGCTTGCCGACAATATAGACAGTCTCTGGTTGACTTAAGAAAACAGGATAGATTGGAAAGATATCAGGAGGCATAAAAACAGAAATGAAGGTTGGAGACTTCGACTAAGCAAGAAGCTACATGCAAGGAAATCTGGGGGCCAGCGGCAGAAAACTGCAGAAACTATCTGATTAGCATACCAGCACTAGAGTGACTGTCAAACCCCCAATTATTTGTCTTATTATTCCATCCTGGTTTCGCTCTTCATGAGAAGTCCTGGAATGAAGAATCCTATGGTTACATGACGTTCCCTTCCCCTGGGCTGGGAGAGGAGTCATCTGGTGAAGCACGGCTGCTACAGCCCCTGGAACGGGAGTGAAGAACATTTAGCCTAAAGTTGCACCAAAACTGCAGGCAATGGGAGAGAAAAATTATTCTCTTTTAGAAACAGGCAATAAACATCAGGTTGTCAGAGAATCAACAAATATCGACCTCAGAATGAAGAAATGTGCTACATTTATGAATGTCCAAAAGTAGAAGGACCTTCCAAAATTGAACTCAATGGGTTATTCAGAATTCTGTCAAAGGCATTTAGTTAAATTGAACACAAAGTATACTGTGTGTAATTATATATACGTGTGTGTGTGTGTGTGTGTGTGTGTGTGTGTGTGTATGCTGGTGATAAGCCTTATAGACTATACATTATGGCTTCTTGCGGTGGGAGAGGTCCCAATGACTGAACGACTTCTGGGACTAATTCCAAATCAAGCTTTTATGAGTAATAAAGGGCAGCAATTATGCATCTAATTTGCATAATAGTTATTTCATTTTCCCTTGACAACATATTGAAACATAATTTGTCATTTGAGGCTGAGAATATGTTTTCAGAATGGTGCTTTTTGAGGAGTTCAAAGACACTGCATAAAAGAGAAAGTAAGGAAGTACAGTAATTACTTTGGAAGCCGCTTAAAGGATTTTTTTGTGCTTGTGAATATCTAAACCTATGATTCCAAACACTGACTGTACAATCACATTGATATCTCCAACTCTTTAGAGGTTATTAAAAAAAAACTCTCAATTTATAAAAATAAAAATTTGCTTAAATAGCTACTGATCAGAATATCTAAGGTAAAGGTGTTACAGCTCTAAAGAAATCACTTAAAATATCCATATGATCTTTACTTTCTGTTTCCTAAAGTGGAAAGAAATCAATGTATTTATAATACAGGTTTTCAGAACATGTTTAGTGTTTTCCATGTAGTTTCAACTGCATCTGAATGCCAAACTTAAGGAAGAAGAGACCTCATCATTTTTCCTTTTTATGAGCTGGATGTTTGGGAATTTTGAAATGTGCCTTTTTGCATACATAAAGCAAGGAGAAAATGGTATTTAGAGTAGATTACATTATACATAATACATATACACTATACATCTATAACCATGATTTAGTCAGAGAACTTATATTAATTGAGATGTATCATAAACAAATATGTGTATCTTCTTTCAATCCAGATATAAGATCAAAAACATGATCTATTATTTGTTTCTGACTTAATAAGGCTACTATGTGGATTTTTTTTTTTTTTTTTGAAAATTAAAGCCAGTAATTCCACGTTGCATCACGGAACACTTTGTAATCAATTCTAAAATTCTAGCCCCAAGGCACCTATAATAGATAGTCTTTAATACTACAGATGGCAAAATAGCCTGTGGAAACACGTCTGGTGGGCATTCTGTGAAAGCCGTTTCTGTCGAGATGAATCCAATGTGACGTGATGGACAACTATAGCGTGGTGTATTTCTGTGAAAATTCCTCACATTTTATATTTCCTTTTTGCTCTCTTTGCTGATAATTTTGTAGTTTGAGTCGACAACATGTATCTTTCTAGCTCAAGGGGAACGGTCAAGGATAACCTGCGTTTATGATGAAATTTCGTTAGGATTCAAAGGGCTCAAATCAGCAGTAATTTGCCTAACAGAATCTAGACAGTTTCTAGTTAATCTAGTGAGACATTTTTCACAAAAAAATATTAGTTCCGAATAGATAAATACATCCTACTTTGGCTAATGCCTGTGCATAAAGCTCCTAACACTATTTGACAAATGCTGATTTGATGAATATTGGGGGCTATTAAGTCCATTTGATATTTGAAAAGCATAATGGTAATACTCCTGGTCTAAAGTCTAGATACTTCTCTTTAAAGGTATTCATTTAATTAATTCTTATGAACTCAAAACAAAATCACCACCATGGGATAAGCTAATATGCACAAGCTTGAAATATTTTAACTGGTCAAAGCTCAAGAATTTGGATTTTCTGTTTTGGATACCACAATTCTCTGGCTTCAATCACTATATATGATTAGAGGAACTGTGAGTGATTCATGTAAGAATCCAAGCTGCAGTCAGGAGCCACCCTGGATTCAAAATCGATTACTCGATTTCCACCTGTCCTCTAATTGAGACGTAGAAGAAAGACACATGAGAATAAGCACTCAGTCTTGTTCATCTCTGAACTAGAGTTCCCAACACAATGTTTGGCTCACGACCCCTGTTCATGAGGATAATGAATCCTAGAATTGAAATTACTCTAAATTAAAGACATGCATTTCAACTCCAAGGTATTCTCTCCTGAAAGAACAAATTCAGAGTAGCGTAGAAAACCTGAAGGTATTTCCTTGTGGCCATTATGTGCTTATAAATGGGAAATAGCTTAAAAACAGGGAATACGGCCAGACTTAAAAGTGCTTCTGATTCTGCCCAAATAAACAGTCAGCAGGACCACACATGCTTTTCTTCCTTTATTTTAGGACTCAACTTTTGTGTCTGAAATCAAGTTAATTAGGTACAGTAAAATTTCATTAAGCCCATGAATGTTTATCCTAAAATAATAATTAAAAAAATTTCTTATCTTTTAGCCAAAGTGAAAGCTCAATACAAATATTAGATCAGGGCTTCCCTGGTGGTGCAGTAGTTGAGAGTCCACCTGCCAATGCAGGGGACATGGGTTTGTGCCCCGGTCCAGGAAGATCCCACATGCCGTGGAGCGGCTGGGCCCGTGAGCCATGGCCGCTGAGCCTGTGCGTCCGGAGCCTGTGCTCTGCAACGGGAGAGGCCACAACAGTGAGAGGCCCGCATAACACACACACACACACACACACACACACACACACACACACACACTATATATATATATATATATATATATATATATATATATATATATATATATATATATATATATATATTAGATCATATAAACTTGGTTAAATTGTAGTACTTTTTAACTCTCTTTTTTTGAATTAACTTTTTCTTAAACCAGTAAAATACAGCATATTTCATAGAGACTAATATTATAGTTATGATAGCTCTAAATTAAATTAAATTAAATAGTACTAAATTAAATAAATAATATTAGAATGCTTATTTTGTATATTTGGCACTAGAATTGTGACTATGGTCAGGTCACTGAAGTAAGTAGGTATACTGATATTATTCTTTCCCTTATCATGGAGCTTTCATGAGTTCTCAGAGAGATAACACCATAGGCACAATTTTTTTTTTTTTTTAATCGTGGTGTGCGGGCCTCTCACTGTCGCAGCCTCTCCTGTTGCGGAGCAAAGGCTCCAGACGTGCAGGCTCAGTAGTTGTGGCTCACGGGCCCAGCTGCTCCACTGCATGTGGGATCTTCCCAGACTGGGGCACGAACCCGTATCTCCCGCATTGGCAGGAGGATTCTTAACCACTGTGCCACCAGGAAAGCCTGGCACAAAATTTTGATGTAAAGTATAATTATTGTTATCTTTAATTATAGTGTTTTACAATATAATTGTTTTCCCTGAGTTAAAATCCAGAAAATTCACTGAGATTTCTTTGGCTTCTAGAGCAAATGTCACATATTGCTTCAGGGAACCAACCTATTTACCTAAATTTTCTACCCCACGAGCAATTCAGGAAAAATAGTCAATCCCCACATAATCTCTTTTCAACAATAAAACAATTATTGCTTTTTCAGGAGAAGCTTAAGTACAGAGAAGGGATTTACTTTATGAAAGTAAATGGAGTATTTTAACCTGCAGATTTTCTTGCCTGACTTGGAGGAAATTGAGGGAAAATGAATGTTTCTGTTTATCTGAATAGTTAGAACTGCGGTGGTTTTCAAAGCTGCCCAAACAGTCAGATCTCCTGGAGAACTCTGAATGTACAAGGCTGCCTGAGATCCATCCCAGATCTAAGGAGACAAATCTCTGATGACCAGCCAGGGTTGAGAAAGTCAGAATCCTAAGGAAACAATCTGAGCACTGAATTATATTGATTATGGCTATCATGATGTCCATCCTTATTTTCATAGAATGCAAGTCCCCAAGCAACAATTTAACATAGGAAATTAATAATTATCATTTTAGAATGAATGTCCAAGAAGAAAACTACTTGCTTCAAGAGAAGGCCATTTTTATCTGCCTTCATATGTTGAGTCTAGTAGAGTGGGGTAAGGATTAGTCTTATTAAATAATAGCTCAGAGGATTCAAATTGAGCCAAAGTGTGAAACTTCAGGAAGAAGGACTCAGATATGACTCAGTGGAAGGGAGAACATCCTAATAAATTTTGGTTAGAATGGGCGGTGTTGAGAAGTGTCATATTCTCCATCACTGCAAGTGTTCAGATGTGCTCTTGGATGGACTTTGTAAAAGAGGCTCAAGTTCACAATGTGGATATACTTTCTGATGCTCGAGATCCTTGCTAAGCCGTAGATTTTTGTACAGATTCATTTCAAACTTGTTAGTTTTGTTTTTTTTTTTTTAGTTTTTTTCTTAATTTGTCCATTCTCTTTCTAAAATCCCACATGGCCATAGTTTAGGATGAGTTGTTCAGAGGTTGAATATTTTTAATGTTCATTGAGGAATTGAAGTCATAGAATGGAATCCTTGAATCCTTGAATCCTTGAATATTTCTTGCATTCTCTTCAACAAAACAGAATCATTTAAGTGGGAGTGGTACTAGGGTAAGGTGAATGAGATGAGGGATGCACTTGCCTTGGAGGAAAATTTAAGGCGCATCAAAAACTCAGAAATCAAATAAGTAATATTTTAATGCAACATTTTTTTAAAATCGTGTAATACAAAAAAAATCCATGATGAAAATATTTCCATTTTCAGTAAAAACAAGATCCATGTTGCTGATTTTTCCTTTTACCTCAGATTCCTATAATGGCTCAGAACAGCAATGTTACTGATCCTTACCTTAATTGATGAGTTTTTGTCTCTCCTTAAATTTGCCACCCAAAGCCAGTGCTCTTTTGACTCATCTAGAGTGGAATCCAGGCAAAGAAGAGGTAAGCCAAGATGTAAGAATTTGACCTCTGTGTGTACGCATTTGTATATATATATGTGTGTATAACTGTGCACATGTCCTCACATGTATTCAAGAGATTCAAGCTAGTGACACTTTCTTCATGATTGAAGCCACTTCCCTTTTGATCAAGAATGAGCTGAGCTTGCATAACACATAAAATATGACTTTGACTTTTTAAAATGCCATCTTTAAAGAGGATTCCATTATAGTCACTTGGTTGGCTGTAAATTATGACCTGCCTATGGTAGGGCAGAAGGACACACAGGATTGCTTAGTGGTCAGCTGCAATCTGGCGATGCACTGAAAGGCAGTCAAGCAGCTGTGGAGTGAAGTCCCTTTGTATCAATTTTATAGTGAATGTTCTTGCATAGTGAAGGGATCTCAAAGTGTTACAACTTACTATTTGCCAAATTTCACTTTGAAAAACAAGTTTCAGTGAAAAATGAAATTGCTGTTGTGTACCTAACAGTGGAAAACAAACCATCTATACATGTACTGTGATCACATTATGGGACCACACTTATAATACTTCCTTTTCCCCTTCTGACAATTGATGGTTTAGAGTCTTATATTTAATCTAAGGATTAGGAGTATGGTCTAGTAGGTAGAATTTCATAAGAACCGGAATTTCAAGACACTGAATTAAAAGGTACTTTTAACCCACACCAATAGGAGGAAGGAACATTTCAGGCAGTGTTTAAAAAGTGGCAACTTAGGGCTTCCCTGGTGGCACAGTGGTTGAGAGTCCGCCTGCCGATGCAGGGGACATGGATTCATGCCCTGGTCCGGGAAGATCCCACATGACACAGGATGGTTGGGCCTGTGAGCCATGGCCGCTGAGCCTGCGCGTCTGGAGCCTGTGCTCTGCAACGGGAGAGGCCACAACAGTGAGAGGCCCACGTACCGCAAAAAAAAAAAAAAAAAAAAAAAAAAGAAAAAGGCAACTTGTGTTTAATTTTCTTTCTGCATTGTTTTATTTATTTCTTCTCATCCTCACACACATTACTTTCCTCTCCTCTTACATCTGGAGAAGAACCACACATTCTTTATCTCTTCCTTTACCTGTGTCTTAGCTAGGCTAAGGTGGAGTCAGGTACCATCACCAAGGTCTTCTGTCTTTACGAGCCTCCACTCCCACCTCTGCAGAGGTAGACATGTCATCTACAAGACACTGAAAACTACAACTTCTATTTAATCCATGTGATATACCCTTTGCTAGGTTTCCAGATTCAGTTGACAGTAAGGGAAGAGAAATCTACTCCTTCATTTAGCAAAATTGTCATGAGTGTCTTGTATGTACCATATATTGTGTGGCACTGAGGGTGAATAAAACAGACTTTTCTGTATGTAACTCTATGAGTTTCTCTCTTGCACTGTGAGGGTGGGGAGGCCTTGGGTTTACACTCCATAGCAGGAGAGGGAAATGATACCCTCACAAAGTTTCCTTTCACCTGTTCTCACAGAATGGTGGATAGACTCCAAGGTGAATACAAACAGGAAACACATGCATTTTTTATGGTTTCATGAAAAAGAGAACACCACAAATTATTTTTTGAGAATGACTGTGGTTATAATCAAATGAGATAAAGACATAAATAGTAAAGGGGTTCTCTGTCTTTCAATACCAACATTGAAACTAAGTAGCCATATGACATTAAGCAAATTGCTTCACTTCTATGCATCCCATGTATTTCATCCATCAAATGGGTGACAGTCAAGAAAGTTGGATTAAATTATATCTGTGATTCTTTCCAGGTTTAGAATATTAAGTTTTAGAATGTTATCCCATTTTAGACTTATTGATTGCAGATGTTGGAAAGGAAAAGCACTAAACAGTTTTTGAAATAATTAATAGTCATTTGCTTCACAGTGGCACTCAAATGTTTGTAGAATGAATGATCATTTTAGAAGAATCTAATTTCCCCCATTAATAAGATACTTTGTTTTGACCTTGATGCAGATGTCAAAGTAAGGCATCGAACCTCTCACTACCCTAGGATTGTATGTCACTGATACACATTCTTTTGGCCCATAAATTGTGTTTCTGTTCAAGAGAGAAAACATTGGTACCCATTTTAATTTTGGCTTAACATATGAATATGTGTCTATAAATAGCTAGCTGGAAATTCTAGGAATAAGTTACCTTATTTAACAAATCTATCCTTTGATCTTTTGTTTTTCTTTTTATTCGACTGCCAGGAGAATTTGACAAGATTTTCTTTGATCATCAGTCAGTTTGGCTATTTTTTAAAAGAACATTCATCTAAACCTTCATAGTACCCTTTTCTTTTTTATATATTTATATTTCTGAACCTCTTGCCAGCAACTCTGTAGGGCATAAAAATTTCTTTTTAAAAAAATCAGATTCTTTTTGTAATAGTGGGTCTTGGGTACCTTCCAAAACCATCAAACAGAAATCTTGGATGAACATTGATTCTCCTATTGAGATGCCATTGTTCTACTCCATTACAGTTGTTGCCCTTAATTCCTGTCATTTACTCCCTAAACATCACTATCAGGACTTGTTTAAAGTTGGCTATGTTAAAATAGGAATTCCAATCCTTCTGTGATATACTCAGTTACGTCTTTCCACTCCACTGCTACACCCTGGACCAAGCATAATCTCCTCTTATCTGGACTGCTATGTTAGCAAGCTAGGCTTACTGCTTCTGTCTTTGTTTTCCACTAGTATATTCTCAGCACAGCAGCCAGAGTGATCCCAGTAAGTCCCAATAACCCTCAATGTTTTACAGGGTCTGTGCTTATGCTCCCACATGTTAATTCTCTAAATCAAGTTTCTAGTTCTTTGTCCTTATTTAATGCATTCTAATCCCACTGCCCTTTTTATTGTTCATCAGAACTGCTCTACATGTGCATACCTCTGAGCCTTCCTGCTTACTGCTCCCTCTGCCTGGAATGGCTTTCCTTCAGATCTAACTCTCTTACTTCCTCCAAGTCTTGATTGCTCAATACAATCTTCCCTGGATCTTTATTCCCTCCCTTTCCTCCACATTGCCTTTTTTAACCATTTTGCTTAATTCTGTATCCTTACCGCTTACCCATATCTAATTCACTAATTAGATATCAATTTTACTAATTCATCTGGCTTAATACCTGTCTCCCTCTACTAGAATATAAGCTCCACGTGGGCAGATATTTTTGTTTCATTCACTGCTATATATCTCAGTTTCTTCAGCAAGATTTAGCACGTTGTAAGTGCTCAATTAATGTTTGTTGAATAAATTAATCTAAAAATATGTAAAACATGTTGAGAATTTGGGAAAATTATATGAAATAATAATATTTCAATATTATTCTCTTTAATTGGTTATTATTTCAATAATCTTGAAGGCTAAAATTATGTCCTTTTATTTTTTGTATCCTCATACCTTACCATCCAAAACTGGATCTCAGTGAACAGAAATGATTCTCAGCCCTCAAACATTCTTTTTTTTTTTTTTTTTTTAGTTTCTGCTTTATAAAAAAGTGAATCAGTCATACATATACATCTGTTCCCACATCCCTTCCCTCGGCAACACCCTCCCTCCCACCCTCCACGTCCCACCCCTCCAGGCGGTCACAAAGCACCGAGCTGATCTCCCTGTGCTCTGCGGCTGCTTCCCACTATCTATCTACCTTAAGTTAAGTTTGGTAGTGTATATATGTCCGTGCCTCTCTTTCCCTTTGTCACAGCTTAACCTTCCCCCTCCCCATATCCTCAAGTCCATTCTCAAGTAGGTCTGTGTCTTTATTCCCGTTTTACCCCTAGGTTCTTCATGACATTTTTTTTTTTAATTCCATATATATGTGTTAGCATACGGTATTTGTCTTTCTCTTTCTGACTTACTTCACTCTGTATGACAGACTCTAGGTCTATCCACCTCATTACAAATAGCTCAGTTTCGTTTCTTTATATGGCTGAGTAATATTCCATTGTATATATGTGCCACATCTTCTTTATCCATTCATCTGATGATGGACACTTAGGTTGTTTCCAGCTCCGGGCTATTGTGAATAGAGCTGCAATGAATATTTTGGTACATGTCTCTTTTTGAATTATGATTTTCTCAGGGTATATGCCTAGTAGTGGGATTGCTGGGTCATATGGTAGTTCTATTTTTAGTTTTTTAAGGAACCTACATCCTGTTCTCCATAGTGGCTGTACCAATTCATATTCCCACCAGCAGTGCAAGAGTGTTCTCTTTTCTCCACACCCTCTCCAGCATTTATTGTTTCTAGATTTCTTGATGATGACCATTCTGACTGGTGTGAGATGATATCTCATTGTAGTTTTGATTTGCATTTCTCTAATGATTAATGATGTTGAGCATTCTTTCATGTGTTTGTTGGCAGTCTGTATATCTTCTGTGGAGAAATGCCTATTTAAATCTTCTGCCCATTTTTGGATTGGGTTGTTTGTTTTTTTGCTATTGAGCTGCATGAGCTGTTTATAAATTTTGGAGATTAATCCTTTGTCAGTTGCTTCATTTGCAAATATTTTCTCCCATTCTGAGGGTTGTCTTTTGGTCTTCTTTATGGTTTCCTTTGCTGTGCAAAACTTTGAAGTTTCATTAGGTCCCATTTGTTTATCTTTGTTTTTATTTCCATTTCTCTAGGAGGTGGGTCCAAAAGGATCTTGCTGTGATTTATGTCATAGAGTGTTCTGCTTATGTTTTCCTCTAAGAGTTTGATAGTTTTTGCCCTTACATTTAGGTCTTTAATCCATTTTGAGCTTATTTTTGTGTATGGTGTTAGGGAATGATCTAATATCATACTTTTACATGTCCCTGTCCAGTTTTCCCAGCACCACTTATTGAAGAGGCTGTCCTTTCTCCACTGTACATTCCTGCCTCCTTTATCAAAGATAAGTTGACCATATGTGCGTGGGTTTATCTCTGGGCTTTCTATCCTGTTCCATTGATCTATCTTTCTGTTTTTGTGCCAGTACCACACTGTCTTGATTACTGTAGCTTTGTAGTATAGTCTGAAGTCAGGGAGCCTGATTCCTCCAGCTCCGTTTTTCGTTCTCAAGATTGCTTTGGCTATTCGGGGTGTTTTGTTTTTCCAAACTAATTTTGAAATTTATTGTTCTAGTTCTGTGAAAAATGCCAGTGGTAGTTTGATAGGGATTGCATTGAATCTGTAGATTGCTTTGGGTAGTAGAGTCATTTCTATAATATTGATTCTTCCAATCCAGGAGCATGGTATATCTCTCCATCTATTTGTATCATCTTTAATTTCTTTCATCAGTGTCTTATAATTTTCTGCATACAGGTCTTTTGTCTCCTTAGGCAAGTTTATTCCTAGATATTTTATTCTTTTTGTTGCAATGGTAAATGGGAGTGTTTTCTTGATTTCATTTTCAGATTTTTCATCATTAGTGTACAGGAATGCCAGACATTTCTGTGCATTAATTTTGTATCCTGCTACTTTAACAAATTCATTGATTAACTCTAGTAGTTTTCTGGTAGCATCTTTAGGATTCTCTATGTATAGTATCATGTCATCTGCAAACAGTGACTGCTTTATTTCTTGTTTTCCAATTTGGATTCTTTTTATTTCCTTTTCCTCTCTGATTGCTGTGGCTAAAACTTCCAAAACTAGGCTGAATAAGAGTGGTGAGAGTGGGCAACCTTGTCTTGTTCCTGATCTTAGTGGAAATGGTTTCAGTTTTTCACCATTGAGGACAATGTTGGCTGTGGGTTTGTCATATATGGCCTTTATTATGTTGAGGAAAGTTCCCTCTATGCCTACTTTCTGCAGGGTTTTTATCATAAATGGGTGTTGAATTTTCTCGAAGGCTTTCTCTGCATCTATTGAGATGATCATATGGTTTTTCTCCTTCAACTTGTCAATATGGTGTATCATATTGATTGATTTGCATATATTGAAGAATCCTTGCATTCCTGGAATAAACCCCACTTGATCATGGTGTATGATCCTTTTAATGTGCTGTTGGATTCTGTTTGCTAGTATTTTGTTGAGGATATTTGCATCTATGTTCATCAGTGATATTGGCCTGTAGTTTTCTTTCTTTGTGACATCCTTGCCTGGTTTTGGTATCAAGGTGATGGTGGCCTCGTAGAATGAGTTTGGAAGTGTTTCTTCCTCTGAAATTGTTTGGAAGAGTTTGAGAAGGATGGGTGTTAGCTCTTCTCTAAATGCTTGATAGAATTCGCCTGTGAAGCCATCTGGTCCTGGGCTTTTGTTTGTTGGAAGATTTTTAATCTCAGTTTCAATTTCAGTGCTTGTGATTGGTCTATTCATATTTTCTATTTCTTCCTGATTCAGTCTTGGCAGGTTGTGCATTTCTAAAAATTTGTCCATTTCTTCAAGGTTGTCCATTATATTGGCATAGAGTTTCTTGTAGTAATCTCTCATGATCTTTTGTATTTCTGCAGTGTCAGTTGTTACTTCTCCTTTTTCATTTCTAATTCTATTGATTTGAGTATTCTCCCTTGTTTTCTTGATGAGTCTGGCTAACGGTTTGTCAGTATTATTTATCTTCTCAAAGAACCAGCATTTAGTTTTATTGATCTTTGGTATCGTTTCCTTCATTTCTTTTTCATTTATTTCTGATCTGATCTTTATGATTTCTTCCCTTCTGCTAGCTTGGGGTTTTTTTGTTCTTATTTCTCTAATTGCTTTAGGTACAGGGTCAGGTTGTTTACTCGAGATGTTTCCTGTTCCTTAAGGTGGGATTGTATTGCTATAAACTTCCCCCTTAGAACTGCTTTTGCTGCGTCCCATAGGTTTTGGATCATCGTGCCTCCATTGTCATTTGTTTCTAGGTATTTTTTAATTTCCTCTTTGATTTATTCAGTGATCACTTCGTTATTCAGTAGTGTATTCCTTAGCCTCCATGTGTTTGTATTTTTTACACATCTTTTCCTGTAACTGATGTCTAGTCTCATAGCATTGTGGTCGGAAAAGATACTTGATACAATTTCAATTTTCTTATATTTACCAAGGCTTGATTTGTGACCCAAGACATGATCTATCCTGGAGAATGTTCCATGAGAACTTGAGAAAAACGTGTATTCTGATGTTTTTGTATGGAATGTCCTATAAATATCAATTAAGTCCATCTTGTTTAATGTATCATTTAAAGCTGTGTTTCCTTATTTATTTTCATTTTGGGTGATCTGTCCATTGGTGAAAGTGGGGTGTTAAAGTCCCCTACTATGATTGTGTTACTGTTGATTTCCCCTTTTATGGCTGTTAGTATTTGCCTTATGTATTGAGGTGCTCCTATGTTGGGGGCATAAATATTTACAATTGTTATATCTTCTTCTTGGATCCACCCCTTTATCATTATGTAGTGTCCTTCTTTGTCTCTTCTAATAGTCTTTATTTTAAAGCCTATTTTGTCTGATATAAGAATTGCTACTCCAGCTTTCTTTTGATATACATTTGCATGGAATATCTTTTTCCATCCCCTTACTTTCCATCTGTATGTGTCTCTAGGTCTGAAGTGGGTCTCTTGTAGACAGCATATAGATGGGTCTTGTTTTTGTATCCATTCAGCCAATCTGTGTCTTTTGGTGGGAGCATTTAGTCCATTTACTTTTAAGGTAATTATCAATATGTATGTTCCTATTCCCATTTCCTTAATTGCTTTGGGTTCGTTATTGTAGGTATATTCCTTTTGTTGTGTTTCTTGCCTAGAGAAGTTCCTTTAGCATTTGTTGTAAAGCTGGTTTGGTGGTGCTGAACTCTCTCAGCTTTTGCTTGTCTGTAAACGTTTTAATTTCTCCTTCAAATCTGAATGAGATCCTTGCTGGGTAGAGTAATCTTGGTTGCAGGTTTCTCTCCTTCATCACTTTAATTATGTCCTGCCACTCCCTCCTGGCTTGTAGATTTTCTCCTGAGAGATCAGCTGTTAACCTGATGGGGATTCCCTTGTGTGTTATTTGTTGTTTTTCCCTTGATGCTTTTAATATGATTTCTTTGTGTTTAATTTTTGACAGTTTGATTAATATGTGTCTTGGCGTATTTCTCCTTGGATTTATTCTGTATGGGACTCTCTGTGCCTCCTGGACTTGATTAACTATTTCCTTTCCCATATTAGGGAAGTTTTCAACTATAATCTCTTCAAATATTTTCTCAGTCTCTTTCTTTTTCTCTTCTTCTTCTGGAACCCCAATAATTTGAATGTTGGTGTGTTTAATGTTGTCCCAGAGGTCTCTGAGACTGTCCTCTGTTCTTTTCATTCTTTTTTCTTTATTTTGCTCTGCATCAGTTATTTCCACTATTTTATCTTCCACCTCACTTATCCGTTCTTCTGCCTCAGTTATTCTGCTATTGATCCCATCTAGAGTATTTTTCATTTCATTTATTGTGTTTTTAATCGATGCTTGATTCATCTTTAGTTCTTCTAGGTCCTTGTTAACTGTTTCTTGCATTTTGTCTATTGTATTTCCAAGATTTTGGATCTTGGAAATAGAATCTTGGATCATCTTTACTATCATTATTCTGAATTCTTTTTCAGGTAGACTGCCTATTACCTCTTCATTTGTTAGGTCTGGTAGGTTTTTATCTTGCTCCTTCACCTGCTGTGTGTTTTTCTGTCTTCCCATTTTGCTTATCTTACTGTGTTTGGGGTCTCCTTTTTGCAGGCTGCAGATTCGTAGTTCCCATTGTTTTTGGTGTCTGTCCCCAGTGGCTAAGGTTGTTTCAGTAGGTTGTCTAGGGTTCCTGGTGGAGGGGACTAGTGCCTGTGTTCTGGTGGTTGAGGCTCGATCTTGTCTTTCTGGTGGACAAGTCCACATCTGGTTTTGTGTTTTTGGCTGCCTTTGGCCTTATTATGTTTTTAGGCAGCCTCTCTGCTAATGGGTGTGATTGTGTTCCTGCCTTGCTAATTGCTTGGCATAGGGTGACCAGCTCTGTCACTTGCTGGTCGTTGACTGAAGCTGGGTGCTGGTGTTGAGATGGAGATCTCTGGGAGATTTTCGCTGCTTGATATTATGTGGAGCTTGGAGGTCTCTTGTGGACCCGTGTCCTGAAGTTGGCTCTCCCACTTCAGAGGCACAGTACTAACTCCTGGATGCAGCACCAACAGCCTTTCATCTACCCGGCTCAGAATAAAAGGGAGAAAAATAGAAAGAAATAATTAGTAGAAGAATGAAAGAGCGAGAGAAAGAAAGGAAGAAAGAAAGAAAGGAAGAAAGGAAGGAAGGAAGGAAGGAAGGAAGGAAGGAAGGAAGAAAGGAGGGAGGGAGGGTGGAAGGATGGAAAGAAAGAAAGAAAGGAGGGATGGAGGGAGGAATGAAAGAAAAAGGAAGAGTGAATGGAAGAAGGGAGTGAGGGAGGGAGGAAGGAAAGAAAGAAAGAAAGACAGGAGGGAGGGAGGGAGGAAGGATAGAAAAAGAAAGTGAAAGGAAGAAGGGTGGGAGGGAGGAAGGAAAGAAAGACAGGAGGGAGGGAGGGAGGGAGGAAAGAAAAAGAAAGAGTGAAAGGAAGAAGGGAGGGAGGGAGGGAGGAAGGAAAGAAAGAGAAAGAAGGAAAGGATGGGTGGAGGGAGGGAGGGAGGAAGGGAAGGTAGGAAAAAAGAAAGAGCAGGTAAAGTAAAATAGAATAAAGTATGAAATATAGTAGCGTTATTAAAATTAAAAAGTAATTATTGAAAAAAAAAACGGACAGAGAGAACCCTGGGACATATGGTGGAAGCAAAGCTATACAGAGAGAATCTTACACAGAAGAATACACATACACATTCACAAAAAGAGAGCAGGGGGAAAATCAAAAATCTTGCTCTCCAAGTCCACCTCCTCAATTTGGGATAATTCGTTGTAAAAAGAGGAAAAGGGCGAGAAGTCTGAAATCTTGCTCTCTAAGTCCACCTCCTTAATTTGGGATAATTCGTTGTAAAAAGAGGAAAAGGGGGGAAAGTCTTAAATCTTGTCCTCAAAGTCCACTTCCTCAATTTGGGATGATTCACTGTCCATTCATGCACTCCACAGACGCAGGCCACATCAAGTGGACCGTGGAGCTTTAATCCGCTGCCTCCGAGGCTGCACAGAGAGATTTCCCTGTCTCTTCTCTGCTCTCACAGCTCCCCGGTCTCAGTCTTGGACCTGGCCCCGCCTCTGCGCGTAGGTCGCCGGAGGGCATCCGTTCTTCGCTCAGACAGGATGGGTTTAAAGGAGCCGCTGATTCGGGGGCTCTGGCTCACTCAGGCAGAGGGAGGGAGGGGCGCACAGTGTGGGGCGGGCCTGCGGCGGCAGAGGCCAGCGTGACGTTGCACCAGACCGAGGCGCTCCATGCGCTTTCCCAGGAAAGCCGTCCCTGGGTCCCGGGACCCCGGCAGTGGCGGGGTGCACAGGCCCCCCAGAAGGCGGGGCGGACAGTGACCCGTGCTCGCACACAGGCCCCGCGGCGGCGGCAGTAGCAGCCCCAGCGTCCCACGCCCGTCTCCCCGGTCCGCGCCTTTAGCCGCGGCTCGCGCCCGTCTCCGGCGCTTCCCCAAGCAGCCCTCTTAATGCCCTCTCCTCGCGCACCAGGAAACAAAAGGGAAGAAAAAGTCTCTTGCCTCTTCGGCAGCTCCAGACCCTTTTCCCGGACTCCTTCCGGGCTAGCCATGGTGCACTAACCCCTTCAGGCTCTCTTCCTGCCGCCAGCCCCAGTCCTCTCCCTGCGCTCGCTCCGACTGAAACCCGATACCCGAGCCTCAGCTCCCAGCCCCGCCCACCCCGGCGGCCGAGCAGACAAGCCTCTCGGGCTGGTGTGTGCCTGAGGGCACCGATCCTCTGTGCCGGAATCTCTCCGCTTTGCCCTCCACACCCCTGTTGCTGCGCTCTCCTCCACTACTCCGAAGCTTTCCCCCTCCGCCACCTGCAGTCTCCTCCCGCGAAGGGGCTTGTAGTATGTGGAAACCTTTCCTCCTTCACGGCTCCCTCCCACTGGTGCAGGTCCCGTCCCTATCCTTTTGTCTCCGTTTATTCTTTTTTCTTTTGCCCTACCCAGGTATGTGGGGAGTTTCTTGCCTTTTGGGGGGTCTGAGGTCTTCTGTCAGCGTTCAGTAGGTGTTCTGTAGGAGTTGTTCCACGTGTAGATGAATTTCTGATGTATCTGTGGGAAGGAAGGTGATCTCCGCGTCTTACTCTTCCGCCATCTTCCTCCTGTCTCAAATATTCTTATTACCCTCTTTGTTGTGCATTAATCCTTCACGTCCACCATCCATGTATTTAGTAATAGCAGTTAGTAGTGTTAATACAGGCAGTTAGGAGAGACAGTAACAATACTTATTTAATCTCTCTGTCACTTATCTTTCTCATCTGCAAAATAGGCAGAAATATAGTACCTACCTCATAGGTTTATTGTGAGAATTAAGTGCATTAATAAACAGAACGCCTTTAGAACAGTGCATGGCATGTATTGTTATATGATTAGTAGATATTATATTATTATCATTATTATTATAAACACTAAACTATCCATCATACAGCTGCTGCTGGAAATCACTATCTTTATCTACAAAGTGGATGTTTGAGAGGTTATTACATTCGGTCCTTATTTTTTTAATAGTTGAAACAGAAAAATGGAACAATATGAAAATATGGATCTTGTGTTAGCTAGCTTCTAAAATGATCCTCAGTGATTCTTCCCTTCCATATTCACATACCTATGAGTCTCCCTCACTTTCACTGAATATGGTTGACCTTGTAATCAATAAGATATTGATTAAATCAGGGGTCCCCAACCCCTGGGCTGCAGACCGATATTGGTTTGCAGCCTGTTAGGAACCAAGCCTCACAGCAGGAGGTGAGGGGCAGGCGAGTGAGCAAAGCTTCATCTGCCTCTCCCCATTGCTCCCCATTGCTCACGTTACCACCTGCACCATTCCCCACCTCTGTCCGTGGAAAAATTATCTTCCACGAAACCGGTCCCTGGTGCCAAAAATATTGGGGACCGCTGGCTTAAATGATAGAGTATAACTTCCAAAGCAAACTCATGAAAGCAGTTGCAGCTTCTGCCTTTATCTCACAGATCACTTTCTCTAGAATAAGCCGGATCCCATGGCATGAGGACATTCAGGTACTATAATGGAGAAGTCCATGTGGTGAGTAACTAAGGTCTCCTACCACCAGCCAGCATTGACATGTCAGCCAAGGGTATAAGTGTTCTTGGAACCAGATCCTCCAACCCAAGTTAAATCATAGAATGACTGAAGTTCTCTAGTCATCATCTTGACTACAATCTCATAATATACCCTGGGCAAAAATGATTCAACTATGCCACTCCTGAATTCTTGACCCACAAAAACTATGAAATAATGTTTATTGCTGTTTGAAGTTGTTACAGTTGTGGTATTTTGTTATACAGCAAAAGGTAAGTAACACAGTCCTCATAAACTAAATATATACAATTGAGGAAAATGATGGAAATCATTTGTATTTTTTTTTTTTCTGGTACGTGGGCCTCTCACTGTTGTGGCCTCTCGCGTTGTGGAGCACAGGCTCTGGATGCACAGGCTCAACAGCCATGGCTCACGGGCCTAGCCGCTCCGCGGCATGTGGGATCTTCCCGGACAGGGGCACGAACCCGTGTCCCCTGCATCGGCAAGCGGACTCTCAACCTCTGTGCCACCAGGGAAGCCCTGGAAATCATTTGGCCAACCAAAAGCACAAAATTCTTAGCACTGATCAAACCTAATTGTCTTTAAACTATATAAGTGTGTTAAAAAGGAAAGAAACAATATTTCAACTCATTTTTGAAATGCTAAAAATATATTATTAAATACAGAAATGAAAACATGACACATAATTTGGATTTTGGTCATTTTTTTCTAACCTTTTGGAAAGAGAAACTCTGTGTATTTCTTAGGGTATTTTTTTTGGAAACAATAGAATATGAGTCTTATCAGTTTAGGGAAAAATAATTTTATTGAAAAATTCCTAGGGTAGTTTATGGAATTATAGGAATATTTGTATGATTAGTTCTCTGAAGGACAGGAAGCAAAGCTGCCTTAGGGATCTCATTGAGGAATTTATAAGAATTTCTTTTTGGAAATTCCAAGAGCTGTACTTCTCAAACTTGATTGTGTATAGGTATCACCTGGGGACATTAGTAAAATGTAGATTCTGATTCAGTGGGTTTGGGTGGGGCCTGATATTCTGTCTTTTTAACAACTCCTAGGTGATTGTTGATGCTATTATTTCATGGACCTCACCTTGGGAAGAGAATGAAAATAAAAATCATCCTCTTGCCTTTCTTTGACTAACTCTTATTCATTCTTTCCGATTTCCCACCAGTGCCTTTTCTTCAAGGAGGACTTCTCTGGCTCTACCCCTCACCTCATTATGTTAGGGCCCACTCTATATGTTCCCATAGGACTCTGTACCTCACTTTTTCAGTTCCATCATAATTGTGTATATGTGTAATTTTTGTCTTTTCCTACAGGACTATAAGCTCCACATGGAAAGGAATATGTCAGGCTTACTCACTGTTGTTGCCTCAGCATCAAGCATGGTCCATGGACTGTAGTTCAACAAACATTTGTAGATTGTCTATTAAATATTTAATACTTCTGCTCCCCCCTTATTTAAAGGATAGTTTTCAACCTTAACTGCACAATAGAATTACCTTCAGATCTTTTAAAAATGGCTCATGATGGGGCTCCACTCAGAACAAGTAAAGCAGAACCTTTAGCAGAGAGGCCCAGGCATTGGTGAAAACACTCCTTGAGTATTCCCAATTATAGTATAATAATAATATATATATATATGTGTTCTTTGCCCCCAGTTCCTGGCCTAGAGTGCCTAATACTCTTGTAATTTCCTGAGTGGCAGGAGTACTTTTTTTATTTGTAATAAGTCCCTTTTGACCATACTGGGCTTATGCTAATGAGATGACCCCTAGTGGGTCTCAAAGATGGGGGTTGGTTGCCAAAGAATCCATCCACCTGATTAGAGTGTTGGAACATTCAGTCCTACCCCCTGACCTTGGGGAGGGGAGAAATGCTGGAGATTGAGTTCATTCACCAATGGCCAATGATTTAATCAATCATCCCGACAAAATAACATTTTGATTGAAACTCTTGAAGGAAGGAATCTAAATTCCTTACAGGCTGGTGAACACATTAATGTTCTGGGAGGGTGGAGTGCAAAGAGCAGACATAGAAGCTCAGTGTACCCCTCACTCCCTCACATACACACACCATACACTGCACATTTCATCCATTTGGCAGTTCCAGAGTTGCATTCATTATAATAAAACTGCAATTGTAAGAATAGAGCTTTCCTGACTCCTGTGAGTCATTCTAATAAATGATCAAACTTAAGGGCAGTGGGGGGGCTGGTGGTTGTAAGACTTCTTCATTTATAGTCATCCAGGCTGATGTGCGGGTAGCCTGGGGATGCCATTTGTGGCTGGCATCTGAAGTGGAAGTAGTCTTGTGGGACTGAACCCTTAACCTGTGGGGTCTGGTCTAAATCCAGGTAGTGAGAATCAGAATTGAATTTAATTATAGGACTCCTTGTTGGCATTGGAGAACTGTTGGAAAACAATATACTGATGTTCAACCAAGAATTTGATCAATTGATTAAAAAGATAATTTACAAGTGTCACTTGTGTCAAAATCCCTTTCTCATACCAGGTATTCCAGATAGCTAGAACTGGCTTCAGAAGACATGGATATCATTTATCTGTGAATAAGAAAGTACTTTAAATTATATAGGCAGGCCAAAACTTTTCTTTTCTTTTATTCTTCCTTCTTGAGGACAGGGATCAGAGAGAATGTGTGGAGTGTGGAGTGAAATGAGTTTGGAGAAGAAGACAAGGACTAGATGATGCAGTTCCTTGTAAGTTATGCCAAGTATTTTGAATTGAATTCTAAGGACAATGGGAGGCTTCTAGGGGATTTTTAAGCAGGGTAGAGGCGAGATCAAATCTATGTTTTACCAAGATCTCTAGTCTATGGAGAACAAATTGGAGGGCAACCCAATGAACAGTGAAGAGGGGAGTTAGAAAGCTAATGGAGTGGTCCAAGGGAAATTGGGTTATGGTTTGGACTGAGATTCAGGGAACAATGTGAGAGGTTGGGAATAGTCGATAGGGGACAGAATAAAATACTTAAAGCAAAGTGTCACTGAAGTTAATAGGCCCAAGGACTAGTGGGTACCCAGGGTCTTTTGACATGGCTGGAGACAGGTCAATAGCTTTCATTTAGTTTATAGTTGTTGTCCAAAAAAGCGGTTTTCAAGCTCCTTTTCTATAGAGTGGTTTCTAATTAGTCATTGACCTTATGTACCAGGTTTGAAATGCAATTCCATTGTGATTGAGGATGAATGAAAGGTGTGATATAAAAGGATCACTCCCTATTAACTGCTTGGGGCCATGGAAGGTACATATTGTCAGACACTCACAGGCAGTGGAGCTAGCCATTATTTTAACTAGCATTTTATTATGGGTTATGAAATAAGCTAACCAAACTTGCAGAAAGGTTTATAAAATAAAATGAAGAACTTCTTTTGCATGAATTTGGTGATATCTGTTTTGGTTGTTTGGGGTTTTAACACATTGTTGTTTGTGTTTTTGGTTTTTTTTGTTATTATTATTATCATTATTTTTTTAAACATCTTTATTGGAGTATAATTGTTTTACAGTGGTGTGTTAGTTTCTGCTTTATAACAAAGTGAATCAGCTATTCATATACATATATCTCCATATCTCCTCCCTCTTTCATCTCCCTTCCACCCTCCTTATCCCACCCCTCTAGGTGGTCACAAAGCACGAAGCTGATCTCCCTGTGCCATGTGGCTGCTTCCCACTAGCTATCTATTTTATATTTGGTATTGTATATCTCTCCATGCCACTCTCTCACTTCGTCCCAACTTACCCTTCCCCCTCACCGTGTCCTCAAGTCCATTCTCTATATCTGTGTCTTTATTCCTGTCCTGGCCCTAGGTCCTTCAGAACCTTTTTTTTTTTTTTTTTTTTTTTTTTAGATTCCATATATATGGGTTAGCCTACAGTATTTGTTTTTCTCTTTCTGACTTACTTTACTCTGTATGACAGACTCTAGGTCCATCCACCTCTCTACAAATAATTTGTTGTTTTTGTTTTAATTTTTTTTTCTTTTTACCTTTTGACCCTCTTCACCTATTTCTCCAACCACCCCACGCCCTGCCTCTGGCAACCACCAGTCTGTTCTCTGTATCTAAGACCTTGGTTTTTTTTTTTTTTTTTTTTTTTTTTTTTTTTGGTTTGTTTTGCTTTGTTTGTTTTAGATTCCACTTATAAGTGATATCATATGGTACTTGTCTTTCTCTGTCTGATTTATTTCACTGAGCATAATGCCCACAAGGTCCATCCATGTTGTCACAAATGGCAAGACTTTGGTCTCTTTTATGGCTGAATAATAGTACATTGTGTGTATATATATGCATATATATACCACAGTTTCCATACCCATCCATCCATCCATGGACACTTAGGTTGTTTCCATTTCTTGGCTATTGTAAATGATGCCACAATGAACACTGAAGTGTGTATAGCTTTTCAAGTTAGTGTTTTATTTTTCTTAGGATAAGTACCCAGAAGTGGAATTGCTGGCTCAGGTGATAGTTCTATTTTTAATTTTTTGAGAAACTTTCATACTGTTTTCTATAGAGTCTGCACCAATTTTCATTCCCACCAACAGTGCACAAAAGTTCCCTTTTCTTCACATCCTCACCAAAACTTGTTATTTCTTTTCTTTTTGATAATAACCACTCTAACAGGTACAAGGTGATATTGTGATTTTGATATGCATTCCTTTGGTGATTAGTGATGTTAAGTACCTCTTCATGTACCTATGTACCTGATTTGGCTATCTGTATGTCTTCTTTGGAAAAATGTCTATTCAGATCTTCTGCTCACTTTTTAATCAGACTTTTTTTGCTGATAATCATAATGATTTTGATTTTATAGATATGGAAACAGACTTAGATGGTCTTTGTGAGTTAGAGAGCTTGGAGTTGAACCTAGAGTTTTTTTGACTTCAAAGCTAAGTCCTGTTACCTCTCTGCTGTACAGTCTTCCATTGTAGTAAGGCAAATTTTACTACCTAGAAAATGGCTGTTTGGGGTTCATAGCTTGGGGTTTTTTTGCTATTGAGTTGTATGAGTTCTGTAGGTATTTTGGATATTAGGCCTTCATCAGGCACATAATTTGCTAATATTTTCTCTTATTCTGTAGATTGCCTTTTCATTTTGTTGATTGTTTCCCTTCCTGTGCAAACACTTTTTAGTATGATGTAGTCTCACTTATTTATTTTCCCTTTTGTTGCTTTGGCTTTCGGAGTCAGATCCAAAAAAAAAAAAAGCCGAGACCTATCTCAAAGAGATTACTGCCTATTTTTTCTTCTAGAAATTTTATGGTTTTAGGTCTTACATTCAAGTCTTCCATCCATTTTGAGTTAACTTTTGTGTATGGTGTAAGATGGTGGTCAGGTCTCATTCTTTTGCATGTAGCTGTCCAATTTTCCCACAACCATTACTTGAAGATACTATCCTCTCCCTGTTGTATATTCTTGGCTTCTTTGTCATATATTAATTGACCATATAAATGAGTTTATTTCTGAACTGTCTATTCTGTTCCATTGATCTACTATAGTGTTTTAATCACTATAGCTTTTGTAATATAGTTTGAAATCAGGGACCATGATGTCACCAGCTTTGTTCTTTCTCAAGATTGCTTTGGTTATTTGGGTCTTTTTTGTGGTTCCATACAGATTTTAGGATTATTTGTCTTATTTCTTTGAAAAATGCCATTGGAATGTTGATAAGCATTGCATTGAACCTATAGATTGCATTGGGTAGTATGGACATTTTAACAATAGTGATTCTACTAGTCCATAGCCCAGAATATTTTTCCATTTATTTGTGTCTTCTTCAATATCTGTCATGGATATCTTGTAGTTTTCAATATACAGGTCTTTCACCTCCTTGGTTAAATTTATTCCTAGGTACTTTATTCTTTTTGATTCAGTTGTAAATTGAATTGTTTTCTTTCTTTTGCTTTCTGATAGTTTATTATCCTTGTATAGCAACACAATAGATTTGGGTGTTTTTTGCTAAGCAGGTGAGCCTCATTTACCTTAAGTCTGGGAACAATCAGCTGCCATCCAGGAAGCTGGGCACTTGGATGGGTGAGTCCTGGCACTTTTAAGAACTATCTTCCAGGTTGCTACAGTCTTGTGAGCCTTGGGACACAAGCCCCTTTGGTTTTCAAAGTTAGATGTTTGGGGGATTCTTCTCTGAGGTGAGGACCTAAAAGTTGAGGTAACTAATGTGGGATTGGAACCCTTCATTCTTTGAAGAGAAGCTCTGGGTTTTGAGTTTTCTCCCAGTTGTGGCCCACAGTGTGCCAGGGGTGGGTTTATGATAAAATTGTGTCCTAGATTCTTCTACCTGCTTCAACATGGTTTTTTTATCATTTGACCAAATGTGTAGTCATCACTCAGCCAACCTTTAGGTTGTTTTAAGAGGAAATATTCCACATGTAGCGGTAGACTCTGTCCATGGGAGGCCATGAGTTCAGGATCTTCCTATGTTGCCATCTTGACCAGAGAGACCAAGACTTTTCTGTTAGACTACCTAACTTTTGATACATTTGTCCTCTGCTTTACTCGAAGGCAACCCTATGAGAGCCTAAGTACGTATTCATTGTAAAGATTAAATGGAAATGACTATATAAATGTTGTGCTGTTGTTCAGTAATTACTAGTTTTATTTATCTTTCCCTCCATGGATTTCTATTAAGTCAAATTGATAAGACTCACCAGTAATGAACTGAGTACTTTATTGGGTACTGTCATAATTACTTGTCTATTAGAACTTAGCTAAACCTATCATTCTTCTAGGATTCAGCGAAATATGAAAAGAAAGCAGAAATTTTTATATTTTTGCAAATGGGCACACTTTGTTCTTTGATGCAGCACAAATATCTAGAGGAGTGCCTGACACATAATAAGTGCTTGATTAAATACATGTTTAAAAAGAAAGTGTTTTTTTTTTTTTTTTTAATTTAGGAGAAAAAGTATTGCCCAGTCTACTCTTAAGTAGTTTTCAATCTAACTGAAGAGAAAGAAAGTAGACACATGAAAGAGTATGACATTATAGACTAATTAAACAATAAAGGTTAATTAATTAAAGGACAAGAAAAGTTATAGCAGTTCATGATCAGAAAAGTTTGCATGAGAGATCTGATGTTTTGATCAGACTATATGGGTAAAAAGTAGGAGGAAAACCTTTCTAAACAAAAAGAGGTTGCATGTAGAGGCATGGGATATGAATGCATGAAGTACATTTAGGACATTTTGAATAGCTAAGCCTGGCTCAAGTCAAAAATCATGTGAATGAAAAGCTGAGCCTGGATGTGTGGTTTTTGAACAGATGCAGAAAGTGCTGGCTTTATACTAGATTTAATGGGATTGAGCAGGAAATTAGTTGCATAATGAATATGGTCTCCAAGGAAGAGCAGCCCTCAATCCATGAGTAATTTAGGAAAAGTTTCTTCCAGGAGGAAAAAAAAAAAAATGTGGGGCTCTGGGTGAAATGATAAGTCAACCCAGTGAATCTCAACTACTACTGTCATGAAATTAGGTCAGCATAATGTGACTTCTGAGACAGGGTTGGAAGTTTGTTTCTTAGCTTACTTGAGGGTGAGTTACAATTATTAATTTTATTATAACTTTGAGCATAGGCTTTATATTTCATAATCATGCCTTATATTTTCATGATAAAGAGGCTTCTTTTAGTATTTCTACAGTGTTCTGATTTAGACCAAAATCAAAGAAGCTGAAATAAGGAAAAGGACTGAGGAATTGTACCCTTAATTATGCCCTCATACAAAATAGACATATTCTTAATTTTTAATTTATTGCTTAAATTAAAGTGTTTATTTTAACTGCATTAAGGTATAAAATGAAGAGAAAAATAAGAATTAAGGCAAATTATCCCACAAGATTATTTTAAAACCAAGGTCTTGTACTATGAATCAAGAGTGTTCTATACACCAATGTCTTTCTTTCATAATATTCCAGAAAACTTCATTTGCAATTGGAGACTGCCAAAAATGATAAATATCAGATTTGATATGGTGAAAATCACCCTCTGCTTATAGAAAGTTGAATTCTTAGGCCAAGAGCTGTAATCTTAATGTTCTGGAACTCTGTATAAAGGAGAAAAACATGGAAAAGTAGAATTTTCCTCTAGGCAATATGATAGAGATTTTAATTAAGAACCGAGGGTCTATGAGGGAATCCTAGGTTTATAAGTATTCAACTGAAATAAACCAGAACTTGAAAGAAAATTGATATGGATGAAGTATCTGTTGGGTCATCTTTCCTCCATGCTTACAATTTTTTTTTGACACAACCTTACATAAACCAAGATATAAGATGAAATTCTAAAACATGCAAGATGGAAATTGAAAACAAATTACAGAAGGATGCTGTTTAAGCTGCATTTGTACACTGAAGTATAGATCAATTCTGAACACCTAAAATTCTATGACTAATGGGTATATTTTATAGAGAGATGTATAGACAGTAGTAGTAATGAATTGGCATGGAAAGGAGGCTATAACTGCCCCCCTCAACACTAATGACATAGAAATGTGATTTTTCTTAACTTTTGAGAGATATATTATTTATCTTTAAATTGAATATTATAGCTGGGTGATTAGATATTTGTAGACCCAAACAACCAGAGCCATAGCATCTTTTTGATGCAAAACTACAAGCAATAATTTTCAAATTATAGAAAATAATATTATTTGGGAGGCATCTACTATACAGCAGTCTTAAATCATGGTGCTAAAGTTAAATACATTAACTTCAGTGCTTACTTTATACATGAGGAAACTGAGAATGGGGGAAATTAAATTATTAACTGAGGACACACAGGTAGTAAGTCATAACAAACCAGTCTGACTTCAAACCTCATGTTTAATTTAATTCAGTAGTTATATCTTGATATAACCACCATGCTGCCCACCCCATAAAAGATAGGAACTGTGTCTGTCTGGATAGTTTAAAAAAACCCCAGTCCCAGTCCCACTCAATACTAATTATATCAGAATTTCTGGGGTTGGAGGCCCAGGTATTTTGTTGTTTTCTACAAATGCCTCAGATAATGGTTATGTCCAGTCTAATTTCCTTGTTTTTCATTATCTTTGTGGGGCACCTCATTGTACTACTAAAGCATCAGGTATCATTATCCCTGTTTTTCAGGTAAGAAAATTCAAGATTAAATTATTTATCTAAAGTCACATAGCGTATAAGTGAAAGAGTCAAAGTTTAAACTCAGTTTGCCCAGCTCCAAAGCCAGTTCTTACTTTACAGCCACTAAATTATCTCCCCTCAAAGGAAATTAGTTTGTTTCTGAATATTAATAATCCCTTTAAATTGTTTAAGTAACAAACATAAATACTATGAATTTTTTCTAAATTTCAAAAGTCTTGGTGCAAAAGATCTATATACCAAGCATTATTGCAATTAACCTATTAATCAAGTTGAGTTATTGTACATTGCATTATTTTATTCCTGAATATATTACTTTCAAAATCTATTCTACAATTATTCCAGCACTAATGGAATATTTTAAAGGAGCAAAATAAAACTTTGTCCCATTACAACAATCAGAAAATGATATTCTATTTTTTTAATAAGCTGTTGATTGTTTACCAGTAAAAGATTATCACATTTATTTTATCTTGTAAGGTACAAATTCTAGGCATTTAATTGTTTACAACTCAGAGACTAGGGAAGTATTAGAAGGCTAACTTCATGTCTGGGTCAAATAAAACCTTTTCTTCAATCAGGCAATGTAAATTTCAGTTGTCCTGTTAGAGCTATTAAGAGAAAGGATATGAATCAAGGTTATGAAGTTAAGTATTGCTTCCCATTATCCTCAAAAATGCAAACTGAATCTCTTTGCCAAATGAAAAAAAGGCCATGGTCTAGGAAAGCGCAATGTTATACTTTGCCCACATGCTTCCTCCAATTTGTGGTGAGAAACCACTCTTACCAGAAGCTCAGTGGTGCCCTCCCAGTTGTGGCTGGTGAGGACCTGCTGATGCGGAAGCAGAGACTGAATGAAGATAGTGTAACCAAGGAAAAATCTGCCAGTTAAGTTGAAAGGCTGGGGGATGATATTTCCAATATTTCCTAGCATTTCAACCTCTCCTATGCCTGAAATCCTGGATGTTTGCAATCTCTGGCTACATCCCCTTTCAGAATAACAACGCAGAACTCCAGCAATGCAGATTTCTACTGATTCTCTGGAGGGACCTGTGATGATCTGTGATCCATGGTTGGAGGGCGAGGGGATTTTATTATTTACACTAACAAGAGCAGTAATAATTACTTTGTGTTTGGCACTGTCAGCAGTCTTTAGATGTATTAATTCTAAAGTCACTAGGATACAAGCTCCTTCATGAGAAATACGTTGTTTGTCTTCTTGTTCATCTTTGTATGCACATGGCAGGCACTCAACGGATATATGATGATTATATCACATTGAATCTTTACAACACCATATCATCTAGGTATTCATTTATTTTACTGAGTCACTTTAGATGATTCTGTACCCAGTGGGCACACACTTGGTAAGAGTGAGATTTGGAATTTGAACTCAGAACTCCTATTGCCTGATCCTATGCTCTTAGCAACCAAGATATAATCTGCTGGCAAAATATACAGTATTAATGTGAATTGCATTCTTTCCATTCTGAAAGATCAGTTCTATACAAGTCAACTCACATTTACGTGGCTCTCTGGGAATCAAGTCAATGGGCTGGTTAAGAAACCCTTTAATCTGTAGTCTTCACTGGCAGCCTGCAGTGAAGAGAATCAAGATTTGAAGGACTTCTCATGTACATAGACAGTTAATAAAGTGAGGGTACTCCCCAGCCTTTCAAATAACAATACGCAATTACTGAGCACCTTTGTTTTTACAGAAATACCTTCTTCTCTCCCATTTACCTACCTGTATCCTAAAGGCAAACATCCATATTAACCAAATAAAGGCTCAAATCTAATACCCGTCCCCAAAGACTGGAAAATGTTATACAGTACTTTGATCAACACACTGTACTAGATATGTGTGCATTTGGGGATTAATTAGATGCTGGTTGCCAGGTACAATTCTAGGCACCAAAAGTACAAAAATTAATAAATGTGACCCCAGCTTTTGAAAAAGTCACCATTTAAAGAGCATAGAGACCCATAAATCACAGCCAGGATGGATTATATCTAAAGCACAAAGCAAACACAAAAGAAAGAAAGATAAATAGAAAAATCCAGAAAGAACTCTAAAATAATGACCTTGAATGAGGCTACTCACTCTTTCATTAACCTCCAAAATGGTATTACAAGGAGAGAGATTGATTATCTGCATGCTAATAAGTGGACCGGTAGAAAAGACAAATGTGTGTTTTGGGAAAACTCTTTTTCTATATGTAGCCAGTGAAAATGCTACTCTGGTTGACCATATATTTACAGCATATTAATTTCTAATAATTTAACATCTGAAAAAAATAACGTTTTTTATGGATAAAACAACTCTTTTATGGAAAATTTAAATAATGGGTCAACCCTGCTTTAGAAAGCTTAAATTAGATTCTTTCCTAAGTAGCTAAAATGTATAGGTCAGACTTTTTAAAAATCTGTTCAGTTTAACCATCACTGTCCCAAATTTACTTATACATATAAATTGAACAATACTTTCAAAACTATTAAGAAAACTGGTTTGTATAGAGCAGTCCTAGAAATTAGGTTAGATTACTCAGGTCTTTCTGCACTTGGAAAAGTTAGCAAACCAACAACAAAAAAATAAAGAATTTATGTAGCTAACACCAGAGAGTGCCACATCTGAATCTCAAAAAAATACTATTTGGGGTGAAGTGCCAGTTGGAAGAGGGAGAGAGAGACCTGTAGAAGATGCTGTAACATGTAAATGGAAACTGGAAACTCCCATGAGACCAATGGAATAAATTAAATTCTTAGTTAAGTTGTTTGCTATTGTTTGGACAAAAGCAATGGATCAAAACCCAGTGGTCTCACCTGAAGGGTGCATCTTTACAAGCTTTAACAAAGATCAACTGAGTGGGAAAATTTGTCAAAGTAG
The DNA here is from genome assembly GCF_949752795.1 of Hyperoodon ampullatus. Classification (NCBI taxonomy): domain Eukaryota; kingdom Metazoa; phylum Chordata; class Mammalia; order Artiodactyla; family Ziphiidae; genus Hyperoodon; species Hyperoodon ampullatus. The sequence goes on from NC_136916.1 coordinate 162,274,953, forward strand.
TTATTTGAGTATGTGGAAAAAAAAAAAAAAAAAAGCCAGTGTTCCCCATCCTGATAGCATTGTGTAGACGCACCTGAATCTTTTTTTTGAGAAGCAAAGCCACTTATCTGCATTTTCTGTGCTTTGCCCAGAAAGCTCTAGGGAAAACTACATTGATCTCTTCAACACTCAACCTTCTTATGCCTTCTTTCCCAGAAAGTTCTATTTTTTCCCTCTTTGTCATTCTGTACCAATTAGGAAAAAAAGAAAGTGGTGAAAACGTCAGCTGAATAAAATGCAAATCTGGGGCATCTGTAACACAGGGAAAAGCGACTTTTTATTGTAAAGTATTTTCTAGGTTTGCCACAAGAGAAGGTGAAACAGAAAAGAAAAAAATTAAAGAGAGGGGCTTGCAACTTCTTACTGCTGTTAAAGTTTAGCTAATTCCATCTCACTAACAATGTACGCAAAGTTGTGCTTTAAAAATTAGTAAGATGAAAAAAATTAGTAAGTGGAGCCAATTAAATATCCTTTTAAATACTGATGAAAAATTACCTTAAAAGACATTAAAAGTCTTGAGAATGTGGACACAAAAACAGGCAGTTAGATATGGCACCTTTTAGCCTGAATTTGCAAAATTAGACCACTTCCTCGCTCTCCTGTGCAGAAGTTTCTAATCTAACTATTGCCTTAACATTGTTCAGGGGTCAGCAAATCGGTGGCCTGTAGGATCGCTGCTTATTTTTTAAATAAAGTTTTAGTGGAACACAGCCATGCCCCTTTATTTGCATATTTTCTCTTACTGATTTCACATTCTAGTAGTAGAGTTGTGATAGGAGCCCACAGGTATGTAAAGCCTAAAACTTTATAGAAAGTTTTAGGTGTAGTTTTGTAGGAAGAAACTATCTTAAGTATTATAAAGGGCCCACACTTTAGATTGTATATGACTAAAGGGGTCATTGACAAGTTACCCCAAAAGCTCCTCCACCAGCTTATGAGGCCTGTCAAATCCACAGATAATGTTATCCCTCACTGGTAACTTATGAACGCCAAGCATTTTCTTCTCTGCTGCTGTGCTTTTGTTTTCCTGTCTGGTTAATACATCCTTTCCCCTACTCCAGCTTAAAAAGATCCTCTTCTACAAATGTCAACTCCTCCATGCAGCCTTCCCTGATTCTCCCAGGCAGAATTAATTACTGTCTTCTTATCACTACCGAAGCACAGCTGCAACACTCACATTGTATTGTGACCCTGCTGTGATTGCAATGCATGAACTCCTTACAATCTCAAGCTCTGTATTTCTCATCTCTCCCATGGTGCTGAGCAAGTATCTAGCATTTAGTAGACACTCAATAAATGATTGATAAAGTCAACTTAAAAGTTGTCTGAGACAATCCATACAGGTCCCAACTGAAAGGTATCTGTGATTTCTTAGAACTTATTTGCAATTTTGCTAATTTAGAAGAAAGTAGGACCCTGAGTGGATGGGATGAACAAAGATCAGATACATTATAAGAGAAAATGGAGAAGTTGAAAAACATCTGGAATGTAAAGTACCTCCAAAAGGTTCAAGGCCTGGGGCTTCCCTGGTGGCTCAGTGGTTGAGAGTCTGCCTGCCGATGCCAGGGACACGGGTTTGTGCCCCGGTCCGGGAAGATCCCACATGCCAGTGGAGCGGCTGGGCCCATGAGCCATGGCCGCTGAGCCTGCACGTCCTGAGCCTGTGCTCTGCAATGGGAGAGGCCACAAGAGTGAGAGGCCTGCATACCACAAAAAAAGAAAAAGAAAAAGAAAAAGAAAAAGGTTCAAGGCCTTGAACATCAGAGAATGCAGTGCTGGACCTCATTCCAAAGATGAGCTTTATAACTCAGTGTTCACCCTATCTCCAGCCTCCTTCACCCATCAGCTCTCTTTCACCCACATCTACTCTCTCCCACCTTAATATTCCTTTTGGTGTTATTGCTTTTCTTGCCTGCTTACCCACATTCGGAATGCCGTGCCTGCCTTACCCGAACTGCTGTTCTTTTGTCCCTTTAGTCTTCCCTGTGTTATTTTGCCCTTCTCTAAACCTAAGCCCAACATGAAATTCCTTAGACAGACGTGGTTCCATTTTTTTTTAATTCACCATTTTAGACTGTTCTTACATTTCTGTTATATTCTCTTTCATTGTCTATGTAATTTCTCATGAATTACTGAGTAATTAGCATGAGCTGAATGGGGTTTTCACTCCCTCAATTCATTCCTTGAAACAATTGGGGTTTTCACTCCCTCAATTCATTACTTTCACTCCCTCAATTCATTCCTTGAAAATTCTAGTTAAGTGTATCAGTCAGTTTTCTCCAGAGAAACAGAGCCAATAGCATTCATTAAGTTATTCTTGCTTTTATTTTTTCAGGCCTTTTGTTGTCTGAAAAGTGACTGTCATCTAATCTCAGCAGTCAGGAAATGATGATCTACTTAATGTTGATGTCTTGAACCTGACTACTCTGGACTCCTTTTTCCTCTTTCAGGGCCACTGCATCTGCAGTTCACTCCCAGAAGAGCTTGTCAGTTATGTGGTTTTGTAGCTAGCACTTGGGGGCTGAAACATTCGGCAAGGTTCCTAAGTGTTTTGTAAGCAGGTGCATACCCTCCAGTCTCCTCTGACTAAAATTTCACTTTCCTGGATGGCTAATTATGTAATGTAGGAGTAAAAGCAAATATTTTTAGAACAATTATTATTTTTTAAATACAGGTATTGGACTTCCCTGGTGGCACAGTGGTGAGGAATCTACCTGCCAATGCAGGCGACACAGGTTCAAGTCCTGGTCCGGGAAGATCCCATATGCCGTGGAGCAGCTAAGCCCATGCACCACAATTACTGAGCCTGCATTCTGGAGCCCGCAAGCCACTACTGAAGCCCGTGTGCCTAGAGCCTGTGCTCCGCAACAAGAGAAGCCACTGCAATGAGAAGCCTGCGCACCACAACAAAGAATGCTCGCCGCAACTAGAGAGAGCCCACGCACAGCAACGAAGCCCCAAGGCAGATAAAAATAAATAAAAATAAAAATAAATAAATTTATTAAAAAAAATACAGGTATTAACTCACTATTTGTCAATGAAGAGCATATACTAATCCTGCCAAAATCTACTAGACTTTCAATCACCTGTGCAAAGGTGTAGAATTTTTGCCTTTCTTCTTGCTTTCTTTCTCACTTTTGGAATTTTTTTTTTTTAAATCTGTTAGAAGCCATCATCCTCATCTATGTGCTGAGGGATATCCTCCTCTCTTTCCTTCCCCTTACCTCATCTCAGTGGGATATAGAGAATAGAAACTCAGATACAACCAAGAAGACAATGAGATTGAGACAGACCTTGGTGTACTCTCACTGGGTCAACTAGAGTCATCACTTGCTAGAACCATTTCTATAGAGGCTCTGTTTCCTTTCTCACTGATAGTGAATACTTAAGACCATGTGAACATGGAATGGCCAATAGCTGCATCGTCTACCATCATTGGAAAAAAAACTGTCTAAGCTTACGTACCAAGGAAATTAGAGCACAGAAAGGGAGGGAGAGAGAGACAGAGGGAGAGAGGAAAAGAGAAAGAAAGAGAGAGGAGGTCCCACTGACATCAAGCGCACCTTTGATGCAGAGTGCCTGGATTTGACAGCATTCCTAGAGTTTCTCACTTACATGAAATGTGAATGGTGTGTCTGTCACTTGTGTCTAAAAAAGTCTCATCTGATTCTCCCATTAATCCTGGATGCCTCTTTAGGGCCTTTAAAATAGGACCTGGAATCATTTGCATATGGTTTGTTAGCAAAGAATGAATTTGAGATAATAAAAACAAATGATCATTCTACAGTGAAACACCTAGTTAATGGCCCAGTTAGTTATGAAAGTAGCTCTGTTTTGATTAGTTGGAAACTATTTCAACACAATTTGATTTGACATCTTGTCATATGAAATATTTTCATGTTAACGTGTGTGTGAAATTCTACCAAATGCTTTATCTAAAATGTCATGGCTTTTTCTAATATGACCACTAAATCTGATTACTGGATAAATAATTAGGCATATAGACATGCTTTGTTTTGATAACCTCTATTGTTTATTTTTCATTTTTTTGCTGTCTCCATATGTGCATGTAGAAGTATTAATGGAAGACTTTCTAGAAACTCATTTAAATATGTATATATATATCTATATATATCTATATATCTATATATATCTATATATCTATATATATCTATATATCTCTCTCTATATATATATATATATATATATCTATATCTATATCTGTATTATGTAACAATGACTAGAGTGAGTTTTCTGTCTTCTGTTAGCCCTTGGAGTGGTTGTGCTTGTAAAAAAAGAAAACGATGAGGGCTTCTCTGGTGGTGCAGTGGTTGAGAGTCCACCTGCCGATGCAGGGGACACGGGTTCATGCCCCAGTCCGGGAGGACCCCACATGCTGCGGAGCGGCTGGGCCCGTAAGCCATGGCCGCTGAGCCTGTGCATCCGGAGCCTGTGCTCTGCAACGGGAGAGGCCACAACAGTGAGAGGTCCGCGTAAAAAAAAAAAAAATGATGAATACTAAGTAAAGATTTTCTGAATGAAAATTTATATTCGATATAACGTACCAATAACATTATTCAGAATTCAACTATGCAGCTATTAAATCCTAAAAATTCATTTTTAATAAATAACCAAACTACGTTGCTAAAAATGTACATAAACAAATCTCATTGCAACTTTTGTGAAAGAATTAGAAACGACCTACAACAAATAAATAGTGTTTTAATGTTGGTATAGGTCATAATTACAAAATGTAACAATTGTAGTAATATAAAGATGATTTTTTGTTTGTTTGTTTTGAGGTATGCGGGCCTCTCACCGCTGTGGCCTCTCCCGCCGGATGTGCTCCGGATGTGCAGGTTCAGCAGCCATGGCTCACAGGCCCAGCCACTCCACGGCACGTGGAACCCTCCTGGACCAGGGCACGAACCCACGCCCCTGAATTGGCAGGCGGACTCTCAACCACTGCGCCACCAGGGAAGCCCTAAAGATGATTTTAAAGTAATTAATGGGAAGAGCAGTTAGTATACTATTAATCTGAAAAAAATAAAGTCAATATTGTATATTCAATATGATACTAATTTTAAAAAGTTTATAAAAATCAACTAGAAGAGAATGCATAGGGTAGTGAAATTATGGACAATTTTTACGTAGTTATTTATACTTTTCTGTACTCTTTACATCATTGACTATGAATATGTGTTGTTCAATAATCAACACATCTTAAAAACAACACCCACATCTGATAATGGTATGATAATATAAAGAACATACATACATACAAAGAACATACATCTTTGGTTGCACTATAAATCAATTTAGCATTTTAGAATAACTATGTCCTTTGAATAAGTTCATAATATTTTGATTAATAAAATGAAATAAATAATCCTGAAAACGGACACATCTAAACACTAAAGAGATTTTTTCATAGTGTCATTTGTTATTATAAAAAAGTTCAAAAATAACTTAAGAATGTAACTTTGAGCACATCAGTTAAGGGGCATGTTAACCAAATTTGAAATTTTTAAAATTATTATTAGGATAAGATCTTGAAATTTTAAAAAAATTGTATGGTATAAGGTGAAAAGAACATTAAATTACATACCTTTTGCAATTACATCTATACGATTAATCTAGGGGGGCAAAAAAAATCCAAAAACCTATTTCCCCTGATTTATTAGATAAGCTATTTTTAGACATATAGAAAGAGTCCAGATTTCTTAGATTTCTTTTAGGTAAGATAGTTTCTCAAACTATTTGTCTTTTTATTAGGAGAGGGCAGAACGGTTAAAAAAAAGCATAAATCACATGATGGACAAACAGATATAGAAATTTAAAAATTGAGTTTTAAAAAATGCATCATGGGCTTCCCTGGTGGCGCAGTGGTTGGGAGTCCGCGTGCCGATGCAGGGGACACGGGTTCGTGCCCCGGTCCGGGAGGATCCCACGTGCCACGGAGCGGCTGGGCCCGTGAGCCATGGCCGCTGAGCCTGCGCGTCCGGAGCCTGTGCTCTGTAACGGGAGAGGCCACGGCAGTGAGAGGCCCGCGTACCGCCAAAAAAAAAAAAAAAAAAAAAAAAAAAAATGCATCATATGTTTAATATTATCTAGATATTTGTTTTGTGTTGAAGCCCCAGTGTGATGGTATTTGGAGATGGGGCCTTTGGGAGGTGATTGAGGTTAGGTTAAGTCATGAGGGCAGGGTCCTCATGATGGGATTAGTGGTTTTTTAAGAAGAGAAAGATCTCTTTGGACACATGCATGGAGGAAAGGCCATGTAAGCACACAGTGAGAAGCAGCTGTCTGCAAGCCAAGACGAGAGCTCTTACTGGAAACTGAATGGGGTAACACTTGGTCTTGGACTTCAGAGGCTCCAGAACTGAGAAATATGTTTCTATTGTTTAAGCCACCCAATTTATGGCATTTTGATATGGCAGCCTTAGATGACTACTACAACATCTTAAGGTTCTCCTGCCATGTTATACAGGTGAGAAATAAAGTCAGTATTTTTATACTAAACTCTTTCTTGTTAGAAGGAATAAATGAGTGAATAAATTTTAGTGAAGAACAAGGAATGGTAAAGACATAACTTTTTTAGGGACAAGATACTAGAGTAGTTTCATCACGTCTCTTTTATTTGCAAATGATAAATCAACTTATTTAAACCAAACAAAAAAAGTTATTTTCTCATGTAAATGAAAAGTACAAGTTGTAGCTACAGATACTGCTGGATCTGGGGGCTCAGTCAATGTAACACAGAATCGGTCTTATTCTATCATGTGGCTCTCCTCTTTATTAACTTCATTTCAGGAAGCTCTTTCCTCCTGGGGATCTGATGGCTGCTTGATGCTTAGCATGAATCCTATTTTGTGAGAACCCCCAGGGAAGGATTTTCCAATAATTTCTCCAAAGGTCCTAGAATTGATGTCCACTGACAGGGAAACCTGAGAGCAAATAAACCAATAAAGGGTGTGAAAATAATGAGTGGTTACCACTACAGGTAAGTAGGGTTCAGCCTCACTAGAGATCTCTGATCCTGTAGGCCTAGTGTCTAATCTGCTGCCTGGCAAATACATATGTGTTTAATGAATGAATGAGTGAAGCACTGAGTGAATAAATGCATACATAAATCATCAAATTCATCAAACCATGAATGAGTCCATGAGTGATTCAATGTGTGCCCAGATTACGAATAGGAATTTATTAGTGGGCTTAATTTTCATATATGTCTAGTTTATTCGAAATACAATTGTCCTTTAACACCCTGGGTGCAGGGAACAAACTACAATGTCGCTGATACCCATGATGATCCCATGATGAACAAGGGTGGAAGCCATTCATTGGTAAAGGCTGAGGCTGCACTCAGTACTACTGAGCTTCTCTGCAGGCACAATAACTGCCCTGATATTTGATACCCCCAGGAGACAGGATTCTCTTGACTTGCCATGTACTGAAATCACTTCAAAGGGATAGTATCCTAATGACAAGAGACACCAGAGGGCATGGAGACTGTACATTCTACTCTTTTTTGGCACTGTATGCTAGAGGTAATAGAATATGATGAAAATAAAATTAATTTAATTCCTTGGTTTAAGTCAAAACATAAGAGATCACTGATCGATCACTGGATCCAGGAAAAGTTATTGCTCATAAAATAGTGACCAAGATGGGATGATACCCTTGGTCCTTTAGCTCTCAATTCAGAGTTCTAATCAAAGATTACTATTTAAAGTGCAATTCAGTCTATGACTACATACTTCGGTGGTTTTTCAACCCTCATTGTGCATCAGAAGTATGCCTTTCAAAAATTCCTACATATACAACAAACCTCTAGATAATCAGACTTAGTTAATCTGGAGTGAGGCATTGCCATTTTTTTTTTTTTTTTTTTTTTTTTTGCAGTACGTGGGCCTCTCACTGTTGTGGCCTCTCCCGTTGCGGAGCACAGGCTCCGGACGCGCAGGCTCAGCAGCCATGGCTCACGGGCCCAGCCGCTCCGCGGCATGTGGGATCCTCCCAGACCGGGGCACGAACCCGCGTCCCCTGCATCGGCAGGCAGACTCTCAACCACTGCGCCACCAGGGAAGCCCGGCATTGCCATTTTTAAAAAGTGATTTTAATGTGCAGCCAGTTCTAATATTCACTAAGGAAGTTGGTGACAAGGATATTTTAAAAACTCCTTTTCAAAGGTTTACTCAAAAAATCATAATCAATCACTGTTTACTATGTCCTACTTGTGTATTCAAACAGGGAATACAATTTCTAAACTTAATGTATTTTCTAACAGAGATCGAACAGAAGGAGGCATCCCAAAATGGCCGATGATTAAGAATAATACACTTTTCACAGAGGCTGTTAACGAAATGACTGAGATTTCTAAACTTTCCTAGCCAAATTCATTTTATTGCATTTTGTTATGACATTGACATTTCGCCAAAGTATTCCATCTAAGCAGTGAAACCGACTTAATTGTTTTCTGGATTCTCAAAGTTTGTTGATCCTATTGTGATATTTATCTTATTCGCACTTCAACTGAATGTGAAATGATTGCATATTAATTCATATGGTATCTTGCTACCTATTAACAATATGGAAAGTTTAATTAAATGTTGGCTTGTTCAGTGTCTGGAGATACTCAGGTGAGAAGGCATACGATTCTAATCTCTTTTCATAAGCCACAGTTGAATGAGCATCGCACATCAGTGTATCATTTTTTCACAGTTTATCCTTTTTCAATCAGTTTGCTGTTTCACCTTGTTAGCTCTGACAGAGGTGAAGTAGAAATGCCAAAAGCTGTTGAATAAATGCTGCACTGAGTCATATAAATTTCAGCTGCACACAACAAAATCCAAATGTTGCTGCTCATTTCGTAGGCCTTAATTAGAACTGACGTTGCTTTATATCTGCAAAGTTTTCGTATAAAGTAAATGCTCTTTTTTTTTTTTTTTAAGATGGGGGAAACCCTCTTGCATTTAATCACGCTAAACAAGCTCTTTAGACAATTTGTTCAGAACTTCCTCTAATTAAAGCTTGCCCTCCAGGTAGTGTGATGGTCAGATCTACCAGGGGGTATAAATTAGGGACATTATGTAATTAGCACTAAGACCACAAATTGAACTAACAGCTGGGTGGCTGTGAGGGAAGCAAATAAACAGCTCCTAGGTGGCTCCTTAATATTAAGGAGGAGATCTTCCGTAAGAAAATGTACTGCAGTGACTGGAGTAGCTCAACTAGAGCACAGCTTTTTTTTTTTTTTTTTTTTTTTCCTCTGAGTTCATTTCAAAGATCAAACTTGAGTGTATTTAAAATTTTGTTAACAGATAAGAATGTTTAGCTTCGACTCAGAAATGGATCTTAGTTTCTATTCATTTGAGACGTCCTGAATACTGTTCAAACTAATTTCATCCTGATACAAAAACATCATCAGACTCAGCAAAAGATATGTCAGTATTAACAGAATGTTCCCTTGGAAGAATTATAACAGAAAGTCACATGGTTTTTCTTCATTGGAGCCAAGAGCAACGATTAAGCTATATGATTCTCTATTTGAATCCAAGCTTGAAAATTAACCCAAATAAAAATATACTAGGAATTTTTGTTGAAATGTTTATCTTATAGGATTTTCCTACATGCTGAGTTGTATCTATTCTTCCTCAGTCACACCACCTCTCTGTCTTGGTTTAATTTATTAACTTCATTTTCTAAACTCAGTTCAAATAACACTGCTTTGAGAAGTTTTTTGTTTTGTTTTGTTTTTTAACCATTGTCTGGGCTAGAAGATGGTCCTTTCTGGTTTCATACCTCCCTCTCAGCTCTAACATCACAGTAGTTATCACACTTTGTATCTAGAAGATACAAGTCAATTTTCCAGAAGATTCTTTGAGGATACACAACATAGAAGGACCTGGGATTAATTGGGAGATTAGGATTGATTATACATTACCATATGTAAAATAGAGAGCTAGTGGGAACCTGCTGTATAGCACAGGGAGCTCAGCTCAGTGCTCTGTGATGACCTAGATGGGTGGGATGGGGGTGGGGGTGGGAGGGAGGTGCAAGAGGGAGGGGATATATCTATACATATAGCTGATTCACTTCATTGTACAGCAGAAACTAACACAATGTTGTAAAGCAATTATACTATATATATATATATATATATATATATATATATATATACACACATATATACATATACATACATATATATATATATATATGTATGTGTGTATATATATATGTATGTATATATATAAAAAGAAGGACCTGTGTGGGAATGGTATTCTGACATGTCTTTGTGTTTTGTGAACATCTCAGATTTGTGGAAGAATATGGAAACAGGGCCAGTGTCATTTTTCACCTTACCAGCATTAATAAAATGGTAAACAATATGTTAAGGCATCTAATAAAATATACTAGGTCTGAAAGACACTAAGAGGCCATTTAAAAAATTAAGGCTCAGGTTTAATCTTTCTGCAAAGCATAGAGTAGTTCATGGGCTGCCATTTATTAGATATTCCTTTTCAGTAATATTTCAACCTCAAATAGCATTTAGATGTCAACAGGGAACAGGCATCTGAGCTGTTTTTAATTACAATTAATTTGACAAGCCTCGTTTCATCATGGCGTCTCCCTCTCTCCCATGGGCTTGTGGAACTCCATTTATATGAGCAGAAGCTCCAGCATATTAGCCTAGGTGAGATCAGCCCTTGAGGGACAGTGAGGTCTAAGCAATCAAGCACAGTTAGCAGGTCAAATGTTCTTTAGAACCTCTGTCAGAGGAACTCACTCATGACAGCAACACTCACTTTTGGGGTTCCTGGTCCAAGCCTCATTCTAGTGCCATTTGGTGGCTCTGTTAAGTCAGTAGGACAATGGCATTAAGCCAGTGTTTCTCTACAGCAACCGGATAGCCATTTCTAATCAGATGATCCTTTGTTGTGAGGGGTCTCCTATGCATGGTAGTTTAGCAGCATCCCTGGTTCACACCCACCAGATGCCAGTAGCACTGACCAGTTGTAACAACTGAAATATCTCCAGACATTGTAGTGTCCCCTGGGAGGTAAAATCACCCCCCTGGTGAGAAACACTGTATTAGGCAGACCATACATAACTTGCTTTGGACCAGAATATTTTAAACCCGAAATCACTCTGAGCCAGAACACTTGAGCCGCAAACCTCAGTGACCCTGGACTTAGCTGATAGCATGGTCCAAATCCTTTAATTGAGGATATGTGCTCATCAGAAAGACCTGCTGGTCAGTCACAAATGCTGGAAGAATTTCATTTCATTGAGGCCCAAACTCCCATCATAATGGGTTTTATTAAGTTGCAAGAGAGATTACTTAACCAGACTAAGCCTTGGTCTTTCACAAAGCTAGTCTGCTTTCATCTCATTTACAAAACTCCCCTCCTCAAATCCATTAAGGAGGGTTACATTGAAAACTGAAGTGGACGTGACTTTGAGGACTGGAAATTTGGAAACGAACCAAAATACTCATTTATAATATTCATTTTATATCACTTTGATTTAAAATTTGAGTGAATGTGAGAGATTACATGTGATTGACCCTAGGGCAGCTCCAAAGCACCAATATGAGAGAAAGATCCTAAGCTCAGACCCCATCCATATGCTGGCATGACTGTGGGTCGCTAACACCACCATGCCTGTCTTTCCACTTGTCATTGAGGAGATTGGAGTGGAGAAAGCAGTCTGAACTTTGTGCCTGATTGGCTTAGTTTATTGGGGAGACGGAGACCCCATATCCTGATATAACCACAGCAGCTTTTTTCACATTTAGCATCAAAACTGTACTTTGATTAGATTCATATATTGAGCTTTGGTATATGACAATATCACAGGAAGATTTCTTTGAATCAGATGCTGAGATGGAGGTTTGTATACAAGGTGTTTTTCAGGAATCAGAACCGTACAGAGAAGTTAATGAAAAGATTAAAGAATGGATTTTTTTTGGTTTTGTATATGTATGTGTGTGTATATAACAGGCAGACCTCGGGGATATTGTGGGTTCTGTTCCAGGCTACTGCAGTAAGACAAATCTTGCAATAAAGCGAGTCACAGGAAAGTTTTGGTTTCCCAATGTATATAAAAGTTATGTTTATACTATATTGTAGTTTAGTAAGTGTGCAATAACATTATGTCTAAAAAAAAATGTACATACCTTAATTAAAATATACTTTAGGGACTTCCGTGGTGGCGCAGTGGTTAAGAATCCGCCTGCCAATGCAGGTGATGTGGGTTTGAGCCCTGGTCCGGGAAGATCCTACATGCCGCAAAGCAACTAAGCCCGTGTGCCACAACTACTGAGCCCACACACCACAACTACTGAGCCTGCTCTCTAGACCCTGCGAGCCACAACTACTGAGCCCACGTGCTCTAGGGCCTGTGTTTCACAACAAAAGAAGCCACTGCAATGAGAAGCACGTGCACCACAATGAAGAGTAGACCCCGCTAGCCACAGCTAGAGAAAGCCTGCGTGCAGCAAAGACCCAATGCAGCCCAAAATTTAAAAACTTTATTGCTAAAAAATACTAATCATCATCTGAGCCTTCAGCAAGTCATAGTAATAACATCCAAGATCACTGATCACAGCTCACCATAACAAATATAATAGTAATTAAAAAGTTTGAAACATTGTGAGAATTACCAAAATATGACACAGAGACATAAAGTGAGCAAATGTCAGAAAAATTGATGCCAATAGACTTGCTCGACACAGAGTTGCCACAAACCTTCAATTCATAAAAAATGCAGTATCTGCAAAGTTCAAAAAAGGGAACCACAATAAAATGAGTGTGCCTGTGTTTGTGTGTTTATGTATTAAAGTTTTGTGTTTGTTTTGTGAGGAGGTTATTTTCATTTTTGGGTTTAAACAAAATTTTTTGTTTGCAGTGGACTCTTTCATACACCTCAGCTGTTTCTTTTACTTAATTCAGGATTAAAAAGGTACTGATGGGGCTTCCCTGGTGGCGCAGTGGTTGAGAGCCCGCCTGCCGATGCAAGGGACATGGGTTTGTGCCCCTGTCCGGGAAGATCCCACATGCTGCGGAGGGGCTGGGCCCGTGAGCCATGAGCGCTAAGTCTGTGCGTCCAGAGCCTGTGCTCCGCAATGGGAGAGGCCACAACAGTGAGAGGCCGGTGTACCGCAAAAAAAAAATAATAATAAAATAAAATAAATAAATAAATAAGGTGCTGTCAAAGGCAGTACTCTAGAAAAAAAAAAGGTACTGATGAAAAGAGTTAAAAAGTTTAGAAAGACAAACTGATTAATACCATACTTTCCTGGCCCTCCTAATTAATCCTAAAACCCCACATTTTTTTCTGTCTTAGCTCTCCCCACATAAGCGCAAAGTTAGGCCCTGATGTCTCAAATATTTCAGTATAAAGGATGTAAAGGATTCATACACAAGTCACCGGTAATAAACAAAAATATAATTAAACACTGAAATGTGTGCAAGGATGAAGACAGAGAATTCATTATTCATGGCTTTCATGGTGGTGGCCAATTCCCCATTCTCTAATGCTGTCTACAAAACCAGCAGGATTCAAAGCTTTCAGTTCTTTTTTAGATAGTTTCTTGTCAGGCAATGGCACTCGCAGGGTCCCCAGTCTTTAAAGGAATTTCCTGTCACTTGCTAATTCATCAGGGAACACTGGGTAGCTTGCAAGAGGTGATGATGGAGTTAGAAGGAAAGGCTGTGTATGCTGGTCACATGATACACTGGTCACAGTGAAATTCCTCTAAAATAAAAACATTCAGATTATCACACAGACCTCACGCTGATAGGGTTTCAATAGCAGTTTCAGCCTCTTCTCTAACTGAATCTACTTTGAAAATTGCTGAAGAAATTACCAAAAGACCCAAGTGAACATGTTTAAATCCATGAATTGTTCAACTCAAAGGCTAAATAAGTTAAGCATTTAACACAAAAGTACATATTTGACTCTAGTAAATTCAGAGATATTATTAAATCATTCCAAATGTTTCTTATGCACTCAAGTATAATATTTAACAATGGTGGCTTTGTAAGGAAACTTTCCAGGTGTCAAATTCTGAATTCCTAATGCCTACTTGAATGTTTTCAAGTTATCTTGAAGTCAGCATGTCCAAATCAAAATCATCCTCCTACCAACCTGGTCCCCTTCCAATCCTGGAGAGGTTGCCGTGGCGAGTCCATCTTGGCAACTCACTCTTCTTCATACTCTGGCCAATGTTTGATCCATTATCATTCCTTGTCAAGTTTATCTCCAAAAAATGTATTTCGGATGGTTTAGGCTCTGGAGTCAGACTCTGCACATGTTCAATCCTCCCACCACCCTCATGAGCCATGTGACCTCAGCAAATGAGTTAACTTCTCACTGTCTCAATTTGTCCATTGATAATAAAAGTACAGAGGGAGAGGGAACATCATATTTAATAGGAGGGAACTATCCCCTAAAGGGCACATATATATCAGAATCACTTCTTAAATCCTTTACACCAATAATAAAATATATGCTTTTGTATATACCTTGCTATCTCAATGTCTTCTTCCAAACAAATTCACAACAGCTTCTCTGTCTTCACTGTTAGTATAGCCAATTTTCTTCCATATTACAAAGCATACTCTGGCTTTCCAATGCACAGTTTGGTTTAGATTTAAGGATCTGTCTTGAAAAAAACAACTCTGAGCTATGGAATCAAATCAGGAGGTAGGTTCTTGCATTACAGGATGCATAGTGCAGCTGATGGTGTCACAAAGGCATACATATTCAGAGAGTCCCAGTCAAATCAGAGCCCCCCATGTTTCCTCTACCTAGTACTCTGTCCAGCACTGGTGCCAGTTGGCAAGAGCATGAGCTTGAGTGATAGAGTAATGAGCACACCTCTGCAGTAATTACAATGTTTCACCTTCAGGCAAAATGGGGACCCAGGCTAGTCAAGTATATAGCAGTGGGTTCAGATGTCCCCCGTGTGCTGTTTATAAAACAAGGATGAGCCTGAAGGGCATGAATTTCTCTTGAACTGAGACCCAGACCTATTTTCTTTTACAATATAGTAAAATGATAGAATAGGAAATGTGGCGGGAAGGAACACACAATGAAATACACATGTATGATATTCCTATGCACGTATGAATATGGAAGAGGTGATGCTACTATACCTACCTCATTGGAGTTTTCAGAAGACCAAATGAGATAGTATTTCTAAGAAATTTAGAAGAGTACCTGATTTTGGTAAGTGCTTAATAAATGTTAGCAATTTATTTTCTTTCCTATTTATTCGCTATTAGCATGAAGTCCAAAGTCTTTCACACAAGATCTTTTTTATCCTGATTGAATTTTCAAGAACCAGGATTGGCAGTGGGGAAGAAGGAAGAGTGACTTAGTTCAGCCCAGTGAAGAAAGAAAGAACTGGATAGCCTAGTAAGTTCACTGCCCTCTGCCAAAAGACGCCCTGCTGAATGTCTGGCTCCGTGGATATTGGTTCACTGGCATGGTGAGAGTAATCTTGTTTGTCCAGATTCTCACATGATGCTACTGCTACCAAACACTCAGTCTTCCAAGATTATAGGCACATTAGTGGATACTAAACATGCTTAATCTTTTTTTTCCCCCAGATCTAGACACAATGCTGAATCCAGGGGACCTTCAAGTCTCAGCCATATTCAGGGCAAATCTATCTTTCCTAAAAGAGTTAACTGCTGGGATGGTGTGCCTTGATTACCAGTTTGGTCTTCTCCTCTGCCAATGTGAAATTTTTCTCCGAGGTCCTTTCCAGCCAGTGGTCCTTCATTAATACCATGCCCATCTGCCAACACAGGTCTGACCATTTGTGGCAGATTGCCAAGATAGGTGCAATAGTTCCTTCCATCCCTGTATGCATGCCCTTTACAATATGATTTTGTGACTCTTCTGTCAAGAGATGGACACCATTTCTCCTGCCTTAGAATGTGGCTGGCCCTGTGACTGGCTTTGGCGAACTGAATATAGTGGAAGCAAGGATTTGTGCCTTTCCAGCAAGGCCTCAGGGGGCTTTGAATCTTCCATAATGAGACCCCTGGTGTTTCAATCTATTATGTGAAGGAGGCTGAGCTTGCATTCTTGGTGATGAGAGAGCATATGGAGAGAGAGGCCCAGCTGGCCAACTGGCCAAAACTGCAAGTTTGTGTACAAGGATATCCTAGCTCTCCAGTCCCCAGCGACTACAGCCACATGGGGGATTCCAGGTGAGACCAGCGGAACAACTCAGCTAATCCCAGCCCAAACTGCTACCAGAGAATTGTGGACAACTGAAACGGTGGTGGTTTTATGCCACTCAGTCTGGAGAAGCCTTTTTTTACACAGCAATAGACAGCTAATACACGATCTTGGAATCCTGGGAGGAAAAATTTGAGATTTCTATTCCTTCCCTTCAAGAAATCCTCCTGGGCCTCCTGTGCAAATAGTTCTCTCACTGAGGGATTCTCTAGGAGGGGTAACATTCTTCATCAAAGTGCACTTATTCTTTTATATTCTTCCTCAAGGAAAGTACTGTACTTTGGAATCTGTTTGTCTGTGTGTTTCTCTCTCTCTCTCTCTGACCTAAGGAAGGCTACATATGCTACAGTTTGCTTTCTTAGGACTGCTTCCAACTGTAAAGGTAGAAGTGACAAGCTCAATTATTAAATTATTTTTTAAAATGTTTTTTAGTACTAACCTGACATCATATGGCTACACCATAATTTATTAGTCATTATTTCATTACTGGATATTTATTATGTTTCTAAAATTTTACAACTGTATCTATTAAGAATATATCCTTACATAAATGTCTGTTCACATTTCTAGCCATTTCTTCAATACAGATTCCTAGAAATACAATGACTGATTTAAAGTGTATGAATCTCTTTTTAAGCTTTTAGTGACCATTTCAAATTGCTTTCCAGAGAGGCCCAGAGAATTTATATCACTACCAGCAGTACATAATAGTATCCATCTCCTTTCCCTGCCATTATGGATTATTAACTTTTTAAAACTTTGCTGAATGTTTGATAATGAAGCATAGTACTCTATTGTTACTAAAACGTCTTTTAGTTGAGTAATATTTTCATAACAGTTTTTCTCCTTTTTCAATAATTTTCTTCTATTCTTTTCCTATTTGTAGTTTGACCCCTTAAGCACATTTTTTTATATTAATTTATCAGAGCTCTTAATATTTAAATAATGTATTATGTTTTTTCTTGATACTATCTTTCACATGTGAAAAATAACTAATTTACATTTTTATAAGAAGAAAGCTATTAAACAAATATTTATTGTATTGAATAGACCACATAATCCACAGTATATCTTCAATTCTTTCCCCTTCTGTCTTCCATTAAAATAAGTATACAAAAGTGTTTTCTAGAGTTGAATGCAATTTAAAATTTCCTACAGAATTTAAATATTTCCTTATCAAGTTGTAAGGTTGTGTGCAGTAATAAAGGACTACAAGCTTGACTTTCCAAAATAAAAAAAAAGAAATACTTATGAGAAGTAAAAATATATCAGAAACACTATTCTATTCATCTCTTGATTAAGGCAGTTAAGTTTCTTCTAAGTAGAGATGTTTCCACATGCATTTTTTTTTTTTTTGAAGTCTAAGTTTATACTACAAAAGCAACTGCTAATGGTATCTCTTTGTATTAGTAGAATCGATAAAAGTTTGTTTGGGGGCATAATTTCATTGGACTGTCTGAAAAGAGATTTTAAGTAACAGTATCTCTATACCACCAACAAAAGTGGCTGGGGTGGTATAGAGACATTGCTACTTCCATCTTGCATACAAGTAATTTTATTCCTAAATTCCCTTCTGGAATACTGATGAAAATTTCTAAAAAAAAAAAAAGAAAGAAAAATCTGGTGTTTCTGACCCTCAGAACACTTGGCATCAGCAGTTGGGGAATGAGAATGGACAGAAAGTCATTCTCTGGTGGCTCTAATTTGTGTTCCCTCTCCTAGACCGACCCATTCATCCAACTTTTCATCCCATCCATGTGAAGGTCTAAACATATCTTAAATATTACCTTCCCCTTAAAACTAACAACTATTCTGTTTTTGAATCATTTTCCTTTCTCTTTCAGAGAAAGAAATGAAGTGATTTCAAGAAGGCAGAAGGTTTTTTAAGAGTTTTGTTGAATGCCTTTTTTGGAATTCTCATTGCCATGGAAATCCACAACCACAATTCTTCTGAAGAGTTTTGTCTTAATCACAGAGCCAGACTACTCCAATATGGCCCTACGGAATAATAAGCATTTTGGTCTTTCTTCTCAGTCCGGGTAATGTTCTCATCCTGGAACCAGGTTTTGTGGCACAAGGCAAGATGGACACTTTTTGGCCTGCTGTCTGATATTGCCTCTCCTGCTACATGATGGGCTTAACATTCTTTGCAGAGGTGAGTTTTATTGAATTTTTTTAAGGGTATGAATTATTACTTACACAATTGCCCCACAAGTTAGTCAACCAATTTAATATAGAGGTGTCATTCTTTTTAAAAATCGATTTCTCATGTATAGCTTTGTCACCTGTATTAAAATTATAAATTCATAAAATTTGTTCATTTTGAAATTGTTTTGCAAGTATTCCTGACTGATATGGATTCTTCCTATCTGCTGCATTTCATTGAAAAACAGCTAGCTTGAAATTACTCCATGAGCTCCATGAAGGGCCCTGATTTTATTGCTGTATGAGTGGGACTATGCAGGATATGAAATGAGGTTTAAAGCAAGAATAGAAAACACTAGAGTTTAAGATAAATAAATGCAGGAATAATGGGAAAAAAAGGAGTTACCATCCTCAGATGAGTGTATGCTGGGGTGAATTCCATAGAATGTCCATAAAACAATTTTTAAGAGTCCCAAAGTTCATTGCTAAATCTGCTTAATTAGAGATCCTAAAAAATAGAAATTTCAAGGTGTTTGTCCCTAAAATTTTGCTTACTCATTTTATCAATATTGCTTGAAATACCACGTCTCATTTTCTACATGTTAGACTTCCCAACACTAAAAGGAAATGTTGACTTTTAAAAGAAAAAAAAAGAAACGGTTTTTACACACTTAAGAATAATTTAAGCCTAAGACCTAAGGTATGGTACCTGCTTTATTTTGATTGTCTTATTTCATTGCTGGCATTAGAAAATATCAGTAACATTTCACTTTTTAGACTATATTTTGCAAAGCAATTATAATCACCCCCACATATTTTTACATGAATCAACTGGTAAACATTCTTATTCCTACGTAATCTTTAAATAAGTATCTAAGTACATAAGTAAATTGATATTTATCAAATTAACTCCTACTCAATTAAATTATGTCAAATTATCAAGTCACTAAAAGATGCTGAAGAGATAAAGGTGATACTAGGGGTATTCCTACTGTCTTGGAAAGATTCTGGAAAGCCATCACATGTTAGCAGGTTGTATGGAGCTAAGAAATCCTCACAAAAACATGGAAAGAAAATCACCTCTTCTTACAGCTTCACCAAACTGAAGTAGAATTAAGGTTACATACACATCTTTAATATTCCTATGAAATAATTATGAATTCTCTACTGGCCTTTTTCACTACTTAGATTCCATTCACCCAGTCTCCATAATGCATACAAAAAGCTTCAGGGAGATTTACCAGCCAAGATGTCGGTCCTGGTTACTATAAATTCACAGAAAATAAACCAGAAAACTTGTTCTGACCACCCGAAGGCCACCTGCTACTGCACTGGCTCTTGCTGGCTCTGATTTCTGCTGTTGAAATAGACAGCTCCATTAGCTTGGTGTAACAGGTGTTGGTGTTGCTGCATCTACTGTGGGGCATGTGTTTGCATGTACACATGCCGTGTGTATACATGTGTGTGCCTGTGTATGTGTAGGTAGGAGACTATAACAGTTCAGATATGTGAGTTTGCAAATGGTAAAAAATGAGGAAGAGAAGGGGCCAGATTATATGTGGGCCAGAATAAGGAGTTTAGAATTTGTTATAGGCAAGAGTTCCAAGCGGAGGATAAAAAACAAAGTGAGTTTAAGGAAGCCACTCTGTTGCAATGTGTGTCAATGAAAGGGGCAATTCTAGGGAAAATATTTAAAATACAGATATGAGTAGGAGAGTTTTGCAAACACAATAAGGATATGGACCAAAGCAGCTGTAATAGGAAAAGGGAGGAATAACTTAATCTTACATAATGATTAAAATATTTTGGATCTGATTTTAATTCACACATATGAATTTGAATATTCTCCCTTTTAAAAAATAGTGTCATGTTTTATATGGTTTATAGTAGAGGTATGGTTTTGAGGCTATATTTATAATCAAACTATGATTTAAGTCTATAACTCAACAAGGAGCTTCTTAAAATATTCTCCTCCTCTTTAGTCTCAGATGGATTTGGATTTGCCATTGTATTGATACTATTCATTTGTCAACTTCTATCTAATCAGTCAAAACTCCATTGTCTGCTGAAGATGATCAGTGAATATTTGTCGAGTTAAATAACATGAATAAATCATCTGAGTGCTTTAAAGTCAAAGAGATTATTTTGCCAAAATTTTAGGCTGACATAAATTCTGTTCTCTTTTCACCATAGTAAAATTGCCTGGGGAACGTACACACTATGGCCAAATGCATTAACTAATAGAGAGTGACCTTCACTGTCAGCCCAGGTTATTCCAAAGATTAAGGCAATCAAGGTCATTCAGACTTCCAAGGATTGTTAACCTCATGGCACGATTATTTTGAGTGACTCTAAAGATACTCTATTAGTTCACCGGATTATAATGCTTGAACACACTAGTAGCCCCTGCATTACTGGCTGACTGGGGAGTTGAAAGGGAATGGAGATGGTTTTTGAGTGGTCAGTCATAAGCAGTAAGAAGCTGTCTGGGAGCCAAAGTTTTGAATGTTTTGAATGAAATGACTAAAATGATTATACTATACATGACCAGGTTACTCAGAGATAGCAAATTAAAGCAAACCTATGGTTACCAGCAGGGAAAGGAGGGAAGGGATAAATTGGGAGATTGAGATTGACATATACACACTACAATACATAAAATGGTTAACTAATAAAGAACTACTGTATAGTGCAGGGAACCGTACCCAATAATCTGTAATGACCTATATGGGAAAAGAATCTTAAAAAAGAGTGGATATATGTATATGTATAACTGATTCACTTTGCTGTACACCTGAAACAAATGCAACATTGTAAATCAACTGTACTCCATTAAAAAAATTTAAACAAATAAATAAATAAAGCCTCCCTCTGATCTGCTGTGTATGTATTTTAATACACAGCCTCTTCATCCATTAATTCCTCTGAAGTGAAATTGAACTGAAATAGTGACCATTGTCCCTTCTCCAACAATACCCCCCCAAAAAAAGGAATTCATAAAATAAAATCTACATAATTGTATCTTCTAAGGATTACTGGAAAAGTACAATAAAGCATATTGCCAAACAAAAAGTGCTGAGGTAAGAGAAAATCAATCAACTAAAACAAATAAATAATAAAATGGAAATGGAATCACAATGATTGCTCCTAGTTTTCCCTCCCACATTTTTTAAAGATGTAACTTTGATTAGCAATGCTTCTTCTTCTTTCTTAGAAAATTGTTTGGAGAGCTATTATTTTTTTATCTGCAAGGGAAGATTATATTTAAATAGATTCAAATTTTAAATAGATGAAATGATTAACAAGCCTTGGGAAAATAACTTGTTGAATAATAAGAACTTGTCCATTTCCCATGGTGCGTGGGCTTTACGTCCTGACTCTCTGAGAATCCTGCAATCACAAGTAGTCACTTAATAAAAATGCAAACCAGTTTGCATGCTCCCATTTCCAAAAAGAGGCAAACAGTGTACAGAGAAAGCGTTTGCTTTTAGCATCTTAAATGGAATGTACTGTGGCGGTGTAATATGATTTCCCTCAAGTTCTTTTAAATTAATATGTAATATTGTGTACTTGGTATTAAAACTTGGTTGTTATATGGGCTTATGAAAAGATAATAGAGAAAACAGAAATAAGGTGTCTGGCTGTGGTCTTGCTCTTGCCTACTTCTCTGAGCTTGAGGCCATAACAAGGCCTGCTAGTCAGCCACTACAAGAAGATTGTTGTGGCCTCCTTGCCAATATATGGCTCCCACATGGTTTTAAAGCAGCAAGTCTCTTGACATTTGATCAATTGAAAGATACAGTGGTATGAAAAATAGTTCTAAACAAATGAGTTCTCGTGGTCATCTGGAAAACAGCACAGACACACTCAGCTTACAGTGGGTCTAGAAATATGGATAGTGGTGGCCACATTTCTCCAGATCATATGCCCCATTTGTTGCTTGAATCAATTAAGCAAGCGACAACTTTTCAGCCTGTGAACCTTCAAAATAAAAGAATTTCATTAAAATGCAAAGTTCTTCATAGTTCTATAATGATATGTTAACATGTTCATGCTGGTAGTGATGGGCCTACCTGATGTGTTTGAACACTTGCTAACATATGTTTCTATTTCATTATGTGTTTCAAAATAAGATGAGGTAGGAGTTCCATCATTCACATACTAAAAAATAATTCACCGTTAGGTAGTACATGTTAGAAACATAAGGCAAAGTCAAAGAGCACTGTCATTCTATGTAGATTCACCTCCATTCATCCAGGATGAAACAGACTAGAATGAGGCACATACTAGAAGTGAATTGTCATTTTATTCCTGTAACTATGAAGGACCCTCTCAGTAGAATGAACATGTATTTTAATAAAAAGAATGATCATTCATATTCCGATTGTAATCTCTCAACAGACACTTTGTCCCAGAATTTTCTTTAAAGGTTTTTACTGTGCTGTTATCATTTACTTTGGGATTGTTTAAATTCATTATTTATTTTACATGCTAGATATGCCCTTTAGTCTACAGATGCTATTGAATTTACCTTCCTCTACCTAAAACTTGGCACGATTTCTATAACATAAGTAATACTCAATAAATGTGTTTGTTTTGTTATAGAAAGAAAAAATGAGTATTACATTTATACTCCTATTCATAAAAAATCACTCCTGTTAGATATAAATATTACCAACATGTATAAAACTGGATTCTTCTTTCTCAGAATGATTATAAGAGAGAAAGAAAGAATGAGAGAGAGAGAGAGAGAGAGGAAGGGGAGGAGTTGGAACAAGGACAGCAGTTAGGAATTGTTTGCTTTTTTATATTTGAGAAATTTATCCATAATAAACTGATAAATCCTTGTTGTTTTTATCTCTTTCCCCTTTCCCCTCTTCTATTATCTTTGCCATATGAATTAATTTCCCAGGAACAGGTCAGTCAAGATGGAAATTTGAGCAAAAATATATGAACACTATGAAAAATAGTGTTCTATCACACACACACACACTCACATGCAAAACCTGTATGCAACGTTAGAGATGGGTAAAAACTTAGGGCACTTTTTCCCCAGCTCATTCTTCACAGGTGATTATCTGTAGAGTGCTCTGATAGGGGAAATGAGTTTTGAAGAGTCAAACACCTGGATTTGAATCTTAGGACATCTGTTGCTTTCTAGCTTTGTGCTCTTAGGCATGCTTCTTAAGCTTTTTAAGTTTTGGTTCCTTCGTCTATGAAATTGGCACAATAATGTTTATTTATAGGCTTGTCATGTATGGTAGTGAAATGATATGCCCAAGATCTGCATTTCTGTGTGCAGAATATAGATACACAATAATTTTAACCATTACTCTTTTATGGATCATCTATGATAATGAGGTGGTATTTTTGTTTATGGCTTTATTGTGAATGTGTTTTCATAGATGTATTCTTGCTACCTTTAAAATTCCATAAGGGTTTGTCATCAAAGTCAATAAAATTGAAGCCTGTTGGAGTTTGTCTTTTAAAGGTGCATGATGAATGGAAAAGGAGCAGTGTGAAATTGTGAAAGAAACACCGCAATACAAAAAAAGAGAGACCCAAGTTCATATCTCCCGCCTAATACCCTTTCACTTAGAATTTGATCCAGTCACCTGGTGTTTCTGGGCCTGAGTTGTTTCACCATGTAAATATGAAGGACATGGTGTCACCTGGAAAGAGGCAGAAATCTGAGTCAAACCCCTAGTTTTTCCTATCCTTCCCAGATCTGAACTTTTTGTTACTATACGTGATTTTTTAATACTTATTTCTTTTATTATTTTTTTAATTCAAAGGTATCATGGAACAAAAAGAGAGAAGCTAGACAAGTGACACCGCCCAATAAAACTTTCTGTATTAAAAAAAACGTTCTACAACAGTAATCAATATGGTAGCCCTCTAGGCACATATGAGTGGCAATTAAAATATTGATAGCATGACTAAAGAAACGAGTATTTAAATTTTATGTAATTTTAGTTAATTTAAAATTTGATTTGAAGAACCATGTGGCTGGTGGCTATAGTATGGGATAGCACAGAACAGACTATAGAAAAGCATTAAGTCAGAGACATCTCACAGGCCTAGTCATTGCATTAAAATAAACTTGGTAGATTATTAGGAGAGTTCATCCCTTTTTGGAATAATAGTCTATGTGACCTCATGAGAACAAACAAATTTTGGGAGAAGGGAATCCAGTTTGATGTAAGAAAGCCTTAACATGGAAAGCAGTAGCATCCTTTTTGAAATTTCTTTAAAAAATTTAGTTCCTTCTAGGTACTTTTCTGTTGTACTAGAAAAGAGTACTCTTCATGAATGCCTCATGATTTAAAGCCAATGTGTTTGGTTCCCACCCATTCCATCTTGAGTATCTTCTTTTATATCTTGGTTATCAAATGGTAGTGGGTGAAGAGGAAGTATGGGACTTTTGTAGGGTAGAATTTGGAAATTTGTAACATGTGTAGCCCCAGTTTTAAATACCATATGAAACAAAAGATAAAAGAAAATTATTTTGAGTTGAAATAGCCTATATAAGGAAATACAAAAAAATCAGATGACTTCTTAGTTATTGAGAAACTGTCAGTATTTTAAATTCTGTGGCAAATATCTTAATATTTTATTTAATATTTTATCTATTTAAAATATTTAATATTTGGTAGTTAATTTCAATTAAAGTCTAAACAAAAATCTAGATATTTTTGTTGTTCAAAATTTGTCATTTATTTTACTGTTACAGATTGTTTAAAGAGTTACAAAACAATCATTCTAGAGAGTTTTACATTCTACAAAGCACTTCTGAAAGCCCATGTCATCATTTGCCTCTCACAATGGAATAGTCCTGAGTCAGATATCACAGTGTTTTAGTTTTTGTTTTTTAATTAATAAAACTAAGTTTTATTAAAAACTAAGTTTTTAGGCATTTGGAATTCTGAGAATTCCAAATCCTGTGTTTTTGCTTTTAAACGTTCCCATTCTTTACTTTGCTTTTAGCACTGATTAAATGTTCCCATTCTCTACTTTGCTTTTAGCACTGATTAGGTGGTTTTCTCTCAAAAAGCCAATATTCCACTGATACTGGTACTCCTTCATGTCTAATACATGATTTTGTTGGGTGTATAATCCTTTGCTTCAGAGAAATTCTCCTTGTGGAGACTCACAGAGGTTAAACACAAGCCCCTATGTTATTTATGGTTCTGAGAATCATTCCCCTTCCCAACTGCTTTGTGAATCATATTGGTTTTGAGGTTGTTTTGCTTTATTTGGATTCAATTTCTTTTGCCTCCCCTTGCTCTAACAGAGATTTCTTAGTGGAGGTCTACACCATATGTACAGATCTTATTTTAAAGCTGTATTTAAAGATACAATGTCCATTGTATGGATCTGGCTGAAACGTCCTTCTTTCCACACACAACCTCCAGGAATGTCCACTGTGAGTGAAATGGAACAGTTTTTATTAACAGTTTATTGGGGAGGGTTAAGTCCATATAACCTTGTGCCTTACTAAGATGTAGAAAGTCTGAGTCATGATGTAATGGTCAGCACGTGATTTTACTTCGGATTTTGCCTTGTAAAAGGAACAGTCCTTAATGGAAAACTGTTCCAAACAGATGTTCATAACTCTATCATTGGTACTGCTGAAGTTAAAAGTATGGTGGGTCTTTGAACATTCTTCAGAGTGCCTTACTCAGGAGTGTTGGCTTTATGTTCAATATTATGTTCAACATTACAATGAGACTATTTATGGTACCATAAGTTTTGACATTATTCATAGGATCCCCAAGTTAGAGAGTGTTTAATGTATCAAGCTGTCCCTAATCCATACATCTTTTCTTAATATTTTCTTCTTTTTAAATAGCGGACAATGGAATTATGAGAATAAATAAACCCATAAAACATTAAAAGGTTAACAATGAGCATTGAATTTTCATCATTTCCAGAATATGATATATGAACAGATCAAAAAATGTGCATCTATGTGTTCAAATAAATATTTAAAACAGTCATGTACAGGTCTGACTTATTTTAAAAGTGGATACGGTATTAAGACTCCATGCTGCCAGTGCAGGGGGCCCAGGTTTGATCCCTGGTCAGGGAACTAGATCCCACATCCATGCCACAACTAAGAGTTCACATGTCACAAATAAGGAGAACACATGCCACACCTAAGGAGTCTGTGAGCCACAAATAAAGAGCCCACTTGCTGCAACTAACACCCAGTGCAACCAAATAAATAAATATTTTTAAAAGTGGATATCACAAATATGAAAAATGGAAAAATATTTAAAGAAGACAAATCATTTCAAAATGGTATATGTTGATCCTCTGTCTATAAAAAGAGCTTTTTATGTTATTGTACTTTGCTCTGTGTTAAGTGCAGTCTGACTTGAATATGTAAAGTCTACACACTCAAGTTTGCAAACTCTCTGACTTTATGGAGAGAAACTAACTACATGGATGTTGATTGCATTGTTTGAAGAAGGCATGGAGACTTGTTGATTCTAGAGGTTTTAACAGTGGAATCACTGTTATTCAGATGAAAACATAACTTAAATCAAGTTATCAGTTATATATTGTTGAACCTACATGGTGACTGTAGGAAATGCAGCTTAAAATCACAAGGGAGTGAAGTGAGATTGCCAAAACAAGTGGGGGAAGGTACTAGGGCTACTTGGAATGAGTGATAAGAATTTCTACTAAATAAAGACAGAGGAGCCACAGGGGTGAAGGATGGGAAAGAAAACTGGTCACACAGGAGCTCATATTTCACCCTTGTGGAGGAGTCTTTCGGTTGTTTTGCTTCACTGCATTCTCACCAATGTCTCTCCTGCTTTTCTCTACAATAAAAGGAGGGCAGCTTAAAGCCAACTTTCCACATTCCTTGGGGTTTCTGGGAGAACGTTTTCCTTCCCCAGACAAGTACCAGCTCTTCCTCCTCCTTTCGGAGTGGATCACAGTGGTGATGACTGGACTTGCAGCAGCTATCATGGGAGCATGAAGGAAACACCAAGAAATCATGGAGGTCATGGCTCTGAGTCCTCCAGCCAGTGGACCATGGCTCGCCTCTGCCTGCCTCCAGCTCTCTTGCTGTAGAGCAAATAACAAACTTGTATTCACCTAAGATCCTGCTTACTCAAGGGTTCTGTGCAATCAAATACAACCTTTGATAAAGTCCTGAGAACAGATCAGAGAGAGAGGGAGAGACAGAGAGGGTGGGAAGGAAGTTGGGAAGGAGGAAGGGAAGAAGAAGGAAGGAAGGAAGGAAAGAAAGAAAGAAAGAGAGAGAGAGGGAGGAAGGGAGGGAGGGAGGAAGGAAGGAAGGAAGGGAGAAAGAAAGAGAGAGGGAGGAAGGGAAGGAAGTCCAGTATTCAATTTGTCAGGTATAGCACTGATTTGACAAATCTGTGTCATGCAATCCTCATAAAACCTGCTGAAGTAGGTACCATTTTCATCCCAATTTCACCGATGAGGTAAATGAAGCTCTGCCAGAATAAGAACCTTGTCCATGTTACACACATAAAATGCCATGACAGCTGGTCCATCTGAATCCAAAATCCACAAGCTGAACTTCTTTGCAATGTTGCCTTTGACTTCAAATGGAAGAAGCACAGGGGTAGGTGCCGAAGATGAAGGGGGTGTATGCTGGGGAGAGAATATGGGGCTCAGGAAGGAGGACAGTTTAACATAGTGTTTCCAAAGTCAATGAGCAAAAGAGTGTTTGCCAAATTCTTTAAGGGTGAGGCCTATGACAAATGAGGATAGGATTCCAAAAGGAAGGGTGGCAACTTAAGGTGCCCTTAAAGATGAAAAGGCAGAGGGATCCCACAGTGAGAACTAATAAAAGACCCTGAGCCCAGTGGGGAACAAGCTATAGACGACCGTGTTCACAGAGTTCAAAGTCAACAGGGAGAGGATCTGAGCAGCATCAGGAGCTCCTCTTCGAAACAAGCCCCAGAGAGAAATGGTCCTCATTTCATCTCCTAGAACAGCACTGTGCAAAGGAACTTTCTGTGGTTGGGAAAATGTTCCCTACCATGGGCAGCACGGGACACAGATGAGGCTGATAGATGGCCAGCGTGACTGAGAAACAGACCTTTTGATTTAATTTAAATGTTTATTTAAATAGCCACATGGCTACCGATTGGGCAACACAGACTAAATCAGTGGAACTAAAAGGGGAGGCAACTTGTACAAATTCACCTCTGTTGGATGTCAGATATAAGAGAACATAAATCTGAAACTAAAGACTGTACTGACCTTGTCAGGAATTCAGGTTGTGGATGGATGGATAGCGTAAGGAAAGCAGATGTTCCACATGGTTTTCTGGTGTCACTGAGAGCAAAATTATTCTCATTTCTTTCTTATCAGGAACCTTGCTTGATATATTTCTTCTCTTTCATCTATTTCCAAGCTTTCTTTCTTCACACTTTATAAGCATAGTTAGGACTCATATTAAAAACAACAAAGATTACCAATAATAATAAGAAAAATAGTCTCTCTACATTCAGTATCCCTCCAGCTACACCTTGACCTCCCCCCCCTCCTTCCTCACCTTGTCAAGTTTCTTGAGAGGGCCACATAGGTATTTCATCTTTGTCCTTTATTCACTCTCAGCACTCTGACTGTGGTCATCTTTCTGAAAATATGAATATCCCACTGAAAATATCAACGGTGACAAATGCAAAGACACCTGCACATTGTCCTTGAATTGTGTGTCTGCATTAGCCCATTTTAAGCACTGCTGGGAAATGTCTTCTCCACTGGCTTCTGCAACACAATTAACTGTAGATTGTCTCATTCTTCCTCTCTGTCTCTGTTTTACACTCTTTTATCAGGTCATTCCTTTACTTTTATCAATAGATGCTAGGGCTCCCCAGGGTGCTCTTCTCCATGCTATTGTTTTCTCCCACCACAAACATTTCCTGGTGACCCTCATCCATTACAATAAAGTCTAACAATACTGACACTTAACTCTGTGTCATTCCCTGGTCCAAGCACTTTAAAAGGATTGATTCATTCAATTTTCACAACCATTCTATAAGGTAGATACTGTTATTGTGCTCACTTTACAGATGAGAACACAGGCTCAAGAGAGGTTAAAAAATTTG
The DNA here is from genome assembly GCF_949752795.1 of Hyperoodon ampullatus. NCBI lineage: Eukaryota > Metazoa > Chordata > Mammalia > Artiodactyla > Ziphiidae > Hyperoodon > Hyperoodon ampullatus. Next base: position 162,304,502 of record NC_136916.1, read on the forward strand.
CTCAAGGTCAAATAGCTGGTAACTTATGAGGATGGAAATTCAATTCAAAGAGCATAGCACTGAGATCTATTTTCTTTTTCTTTTTCTTTTCTTTTCTTTTTTTTTTTTTTTTTTTTTTTTTTTTGCGGTACACGGGCCTCTCACTGTCGTGACCTCTCCCGTTGCGGAGCACAGGCTTCGGACACGCAGGCTTAGCAGCCATAGCTCACGGGCCTAGCTGCTCCACAGCACGTGGGATATTCCCGGACCAGGGCAGGAGCCCATGTCCCCTGCATCGGCAGGCAGACTCTCAACCACTGCGCCTCCAGGGAAGCCCTGAGGTCCATTTTCTTACCTTCTATACAGCACTGCCTACTTTATGACTTCACTTATCCCTCACTCCTTATTTCTACAGCTATATTTTGAGCATTTATAGACTGGCCCATGTATGCCCATACGGATAACCCAACATTAAGCAAAACCCCTTTGTATGAGTTTCAGTCTGCTGACTGCCAGTGTGTAAACTCCAGTGTTCTCTCAAACTGAACAGGACAATATGAAGCTATTATCTCCCAACTTAACACATCCTTCTTGTATGAGGTGATGAGCATTAGCAGCTACTTGACAGTACAGGTCAGAATCGAGGTGGTCATTCCTTTTTTTTTAAATTTTTTATTGTGGTAAAATACATATAAAATTTACCATCTTAACCTTTTTTAAGTGTACAGTTCAATGATACTATATACATTAATAATGTTGATCCATCTTCATAGCTCTTTTCATCTTGTAAAGCTGGAAATCTATACCCACTAAATAATAATTCCCTATTGCCCCCACTTCCAGCATTTGTCAACCATGATTCTACATTCTGTCATTCTGATTTTGACTACTCTAAATATCTAGTGTATTAATATAGTATTTGTCTGCTTGTGGTGGCTTATTTCACTTAGCATAATGTTCTCAAGGTTTTCTTCCATGTTGTAGTATACGTCAGGATTTCCTTCCTTTTGAAGGCTGAATAATGTTCCATTGTATGTATATACCGCATTTTGCTTATCCATTCATCTGTTGATAGGCACTTGGGTTGCTTCTACATTTTAGCTATTGTGAATAATGCTGCTATGAACATAGGAGTACAAATAACTCTTTGAGACCTCTGCTTTTAATTCTTTAGGATATATAGCCTGAAGGGATTGATGGATAACATGATAATTATAGTTGTGATTTCTTGAAGGACAGCCATAGTGTTTTCTATAGCAGCTATACCATGTTACATTCCCACCAACAGTGGGCAAGGATTCAGATTTCTCCTGATAAATGGAACATTTATAAATGCAATGGAATATTTATAAATGTAATATCTCTGCCCATATCAATAAACAAAGGATGTCACAGTCACTAATGATTGCAGCCCTCCAACATGAGCTGGTGAGCCCTGAGGAAACTCAGGGCTGAAAAGAATACCTGCCATCTAGCAGCCATCAGACGGCAGCCACTCCCTGCGGTGAGCCCTGAGGAAACTCAGGATGTGAAAATACAGGCTCCAGATAGCTGAGGTGCATATCAAAGGAATGATTTCAGTGAGCCCAGACTCTGTATCTTTCCACATATACAAAAGCCTTAAGTTCCTTAACTTGAGATATCCAGTTTTCTTTAATTAACAACGATCTTTTGACTACCTGCCCTTTGTTACAAAACTGCTATATGTCCTGGCTCCTCCCCCCACCCCCTCCTGGGAGCAGTTTTTCAGAGTTATCTGAAACTCTGTCTCCCGGGCTGCAGTCCTCATCTTGCCCCCAGTAAAACTTAAGTTACAACTCTCACATTGTGCATATTTTTTTAAGTCAACACTCCACATCATTGCCAATAATTAACATTTCCTCTTGTTTTAATAGTAACCACCCTAGTGGGTATGAGGTGTTCTCTCACTGTAGTTTTATTTCCCTAATTATCAGTGATGTTGAGCTTTTGTTTTGTTCTTTTTGTTTGTTTGTTTTTTTGCTACGTGGGCCTTTCACTGTTGTGGCCTCTCCCACTGTGGATCACAGGCTCTGGACACACAGGCTCAGCGGTCATGGCTCACGGGCCCAGCCGCTCCATGGCACGTGGGATCTTCCCAGACCAGGGCACGAACCCATGTCCCCTGAATCAGCAGGCGGACTCTCAACAACTGCGCCACCAGGGAAGCCCCAAGGTTGAGCATTTTTTCACTCGCCATTTGTGTATCTTCTTTGAAGAAATGTCTATTCAATCCTTCTACCATTTTTTAATCAGCTTGTTTGTTTTTTTGTTGAATTTTAGGAGTTCCTTATGCATTTTGGATATAATCTTACTGGATATCTGATTTGCAAATATTTTCCCCCATTCTGTGAGTTGCCTTTTTACTTTGCTGATATTGTCTTTTGATGCACAAATTTTAAAGTTTTCATCAAGTTCAATTTGTCCATTTTTTTTGTTGTTGACTGTGCCTTTGGTGCCATAATCCAAGAAATTATTGCCAAATCCAATGCCATGAAGCTTTTTGTTTTATGTTTTGTTCTAAAAATGTTACAGTTTTAGGTCTTTAAGTTTTTGATCCATTTTGAGTTAATTTTTGTAAAAATGGTGTTCGATAAGGGCACAATTTCATTCTTTCAGTTGTGGATATATTTTCTCACTACTATTTGTTGAAAAGACTGTCCTTTTCCCAATGAATGATCTTGACGTCCTCATCAAAAATCATTTGATCATGTATTCAAATATTTATTCCTAGGTTTTCTATTCTATTCCATTGCTCTATATGTCTGTTTTTATGCTAGTGCCACTGTTTGGGTTAATACAGTTTTGTAGTAAGTTTTGAAATCAGGACGTGTGAGGTCTCAGGATTTGTTCTTCTTTTTCAAGATTATTTTGCCTATTTGGAGGTCCTTTGAGATTCCATATGAGTTTAAGGAAGGGTTTTCCTATTTCTGTAAAAAAGAAAGTCATTAATTTCTGTCAGCAATGTCTTGTAGTTTTCATTGCACAAGTCTTTAATCTCCTTGGTTAAGTTAATTTCTAATCATCTTATCCTCTTGATGCTACTGTAAATTGAATTGTTTTCATAATTTCTTTTTCAGATTGTTCATTTTTAGTATACAGAAATGCAACTACTTTTTGTGTGTTGACTTTGTACCTTGCCACTTTGTTGAATTCCTTTATTAAGTCAAGTTCTTGTGTATGTGTGTGTAATCTTTTAGGATTTTCTGCATATAATATTATATCATCTGTGAACCAAGATAATTTTACTTCCTTCTTTCCAATTTGGAAGCTTTTAAAACTTTTCTTGCCTAATTGTTCTGGTTAGAACTTCAGTATATGTTTCCAATGGAAGTAGTGAAAGTGGGCATATTTGTCTTGTTCTTGATCTTAGAAGAAAAGTTTTCAGCCTTTTATCATTAAGTACAATGTTTGATGTGGGTTATGGCTTTTATTAGATTGAAGTAGCTTCCTTCTATTCCTAATTTGTTGAGTGTTTTTATCATAAAAGGGTGCTGAATTTTGTCAAATAGTTCTTCTACATCAATTGAGATGATTATGTGTTTTTTCATTTCCTTCATCCTGTTAATGTGGTGTATTACATTGATCAATTTTCATATGTTGAATTATCCATGCATTCAGAAATAAATCCTACTTGGTCATGGTGTATAATCCTTTTAATATGCTGCTGAATTTGATATGCTAGTATTTTGTTGAGTATTTTTGCCTCAATAAGGGATATTGGTCTGTAATTTTCTTTTCTTGTAGTGTCTTTGTCTCGCTTGTTATCAGGGTAATGCTGGCCTCATACAATGAGTTACGAAGTGTCTCCTCTTCTTCAGATTTTGGAAAAGTTTGAGAAGAATTGGTATTCTTTCAATGTTTGGTAGAATTCATCACTGAAGCCATCAGATCCAGGGCTTTTCTTTGTCTAAAAAAATGTTTTATTACTGTTTCGATCTCCTTGTTAGTTACAGGTCTATTGAGTTTTCTTTTTTTTCATGATTTAGTCTTGGTTAGGTTTTGTGTTTCTAGGAATATGTCAGTGGTCATTCTTGACTCTCTTTTCACTCTCTACTTTGTCTTATCCTTTGCACCTCTCTGTTTCTTATCATAGCTCAGAGCTGTATCATTTCTCAATAGAATTACTATAATGCCCTCTTATTTGGTCAACCTAACTCAAGTCTACCTAACCCCCTCGCCCTCCCCAAAGCACACACACACACACACACACACACACAGAAGCAACTCAGGTTCAAAACTGTTGCTAGACTCATGTTTCTAAGATGCAAAACAGATTCCCTCTTTTTCTTATTTAAAATACTTTGTTTTGCATTGTACAATTTAAAAAACTTCCAAATTCTTTAGCTTGGTAGGTGAGCTCCTTCACAACTGGCTCTTGCCTATCTGTCCAGCCCTGTCCCCTGACCTACTGCTCTGTGCAGCCTCCTTTAGCGTCTGCTTTTAGCTCCCTGCACACTATGCTGCTTCTGTTTTCCCCATATTTATGTTCGTTGGTACTTTGCCTAAAGGTACTTTGCCTTTTTTTGCTCATCATCCTTGCCTCACCCAGGAACTACTGGACATTCCTCTTGTGTTCCCCTCATAACATACATTTTAAAAAGTTACCTATTATGCTTCAAATATAGCTCTGCTTTGCCCTATTACCTTTAAGGAAAGGGACTGTGTAGCATCGTTTTCTTTCCCTTCAGTGCTCCACTTTGCTGCCTGGTCCATAATGAATCCTCAGTAAACGTTTGATGAAAGGCTAAATGAATGCAGTTACCCCTTCTTATCACTACCACACCACTTTGGTTAAATAGCAGAAAAGATAAGTGCTTCTAAGAAAGAAATTAAGAATCTCATTGTCCGTCCCCCTGCCCCTCCCCGCCACCCACTGTAAAAGTCCAGAAACTCTTCTCATCTAGGCATGACTTTTCTCACATTTGGGGGAGAAAAATGCCACCCTGGAGGTTATTTCCCTTTGATAAAACACACTTGGCAAGTCTGGAGGAGAAGGTGGAGCTCCAGGGGGAGCAGGGACCACCCACAAGCAACAACATTCAGAGATTTTCATTGTAGCTTCGTCCCCTACTGCACCCACTTCAAGAATGTCTTTCAGCCTGGCAGTTATTAGAAAACATGTGAAGGCCTCAGAAAATGTATGATTTTTTATGAAAATACAGTCTCTGTGCATTTTCTAGAGTACAGTGAGAGTTTAGGAGTTATTCTTTATTCTTAGGAAGAAGGTGGTAGGGAAAAGGTGGGGGGCATGTTGATTCCTCACAAGTAATGAAAAACATTTTAAAAATCAAAAGCACAGTTTCTTGCAAAAACATTGTGTAATTACTATGAACCAGGAAAATAAAGTCATATGCTCATCTCATGTGTGGGAGCTCTTCCTAATTACTGAGCAAAAATTATTTACAAAGTATACTGCTGCTTGTGTGGGTAGCATGCACATGAAGCCGCCTCAGTAGTTCTTAAAACTACTACTAATTATGGCACAAGCTAATATTATATTGTACTTACTATTTGCCAGTCATAATTCTAAGCACTTTACGTATAGTAACCCATAGCTCAATAAATTAAACATTAATATACAGAGGACTTTTTAAAGAACGCATCGAGTTTAGGTAGTTTTTAATGCTTATCATTGTATGGATGGTAAAATTAAGGTCCAGAGTGGTTAAGACTCTTCCTCAATGTCTTGGAGCTGGTGACTGTGAGAGCCAAAATTCAGGTCATCTGGGACCAGCATCACTGGACTCAAAAGAGCTCTGCAGGGTGAGGCCTACAGCCCTGAACCTGCTGTTTCACCCTCCACAGTTCTGCTCACAGAGGCTGAATCCTAGATATTGCACCATTGTGTGAACGTAATTTTCATACCTAACTATTAAAGTGTTACTCCTAATGTATGGATGTGCCTGACCACTATTACACTTAAAGTTATATATAATTCAATTTATAAGTGGAACAACATCCCTTAAGATGGCCCAAGTCAAGACAATCTTGTCCCAACATGAAATCATCCCATGCATAGCAAACATCGCCCTGGGCCTCTGTCAGGCTCTGATTTTAAGAAAAGAAAAGGAGTCCATCCAGTTAGCCATTCATCAGATATGAAGCTCCCACTGTGTGTCTGGTACTGTGTTCAGGCCAGGTAGAGACATGGACATATAATTAGAGGCCTGCCTCGCAACTGTTTGGTGTCCTAAAAGAGTCCATTTTTATGTCTAGACTGAGCTGTGCTTTCCATTGATTGTCATTTTTTTCTGTTCATTTTTTTTTTTTTTTTTTGCGGTACGTGGGCCTCTCACTGTTGTGGCCTCTCCCGTTGCAGAGCACAGGCTCCGGACGTGCAGGCTCAGTGGCCATGGCTCACGGGCCCAGCTGCTCTGCGGCATGTGGGATCTTCACGGACCTGGGCACGAACCCGTGTCCCCTGCATTGGCAGGCAGACTCTCAACCACTGCGCCACCAGGGAAGCCCTGTTCTTTTTTTTTTATGGAACTTAATTGTTTCTTTTCTTTACTTTGGCCTTGTGAGAAACAGAAGCTATAAATACCCATAAGAAATGAAAAAGAAAGTGATAAAGAGTTGGGAAAGTAATGGTGAGAAAAGGAAAGAAAGTAATCATGTATAAAAAAATAATTGCAAATAGTGGAAATGCTTGGAGAAATCGAAAGTCAGTTGATTCTTCAGAGAAGATGTTGGAGTCCCACATGGACCAGGCAGGTTTCTTTGGGGACAAGTGTGGTGTCCACTTCCTGCTTAGAAGGTAAAGCCACACCTGGTGGCCCCCAGAAAAAAGGAAAAGGGTGATGACGTCCTTAGCACCTAGGCCAGGCTAGACTTGGGTTGTTTACTCCAGTAACTGGATGAAACTTAACCAGGACAAAATATGACTTAAAAAAAATAATCTCTTATGAGAAGCCAGACTTACACTTTGAGAAAAGTGGCCATGCATTGGATACACAAGGTGAGGGAAGTCAAGGAAATATGAGAAAGCAAAGATTGTTGCAGGAGTGAGCACAAGAAACAGGACAGCATTAAATGAAAGAAAACTGTTCGCCCAAGTGGTTTTGTTTGTTTATTTGTTTGTTGTAAATAATGAGTGTGCTAAGGATTTGACAAGTGTGATACATGTTTAGGTAAAGGGACGAAGAAGGTTAAGGACTGCAGGAAAACTGAACACCCAGAGCAAAGGTAGGATTGGAGAAGGAGATACTTATAAGGGAAGATAAAACCACACATATCGTGGAGACTCAAAATCAATTAAATATTTGAGTTGCATATTCAAATGAAAACAAACAAAATGTCAGAGTTCTGTTGCCTGATCGGATTTGGAAGCCTCGAATCTAAAGTTGGCAAGCCTTACATGCTCTGCATTCAATTACTGCTCAGAGCTCTCTTTGACCTTCAAAACAAACAGGGCATTTTGCAGAGATCCGGACAGCAGGGAGGAAAGGCTCATGTGTGTTCCATCTGATATGGCACTAGACATTCAGCTGTATGATTCCCTCTATTCCACAAAAGAGCCAGCTGCAGCAGTGTCGTCCAAAATCTGGAGTCCTTTGCAGTTAGAAGCCTCAGGAAAATCATACCAAAAAAAAGAGTTTATTTTCAATTAAAATAGAATTCATTCTAGAAGAAAAAGCCCCTTGACTTTTATTTGTTTAGAGACCAAGATAAATTCAAATATGAATCACTTCCTAGTGGATGTGTCTCAGATGTGAGCAATGAGGGCAAAGGAAGAAGAGGTGAGAAAAAGAGGAAGAAGAGAAGAAAGAGGAGAAAAAAAAAGATTAATGAGGGAGGGAAGAAGAGGTGGAGAAGAAAGAGAAGATTCGGAGGTCCTTTGCTCCCTGAGCTAAGATATTTTACATATATTATCACAGTTAATCTCACAACTCCCCTGGGAGGTAGGCTTTATAATTATATGCATTTAGAGAAGAGGAAAGCAAGGCTTTGAGAAATTGTCCATGGTTTCATAGTTGGCAAGAGGTAGAGCCAGACTTCCCACCCAAAGCAATCTGCCACCATATTCCAGGCTTTCAAGATAGGCTCAAAGATCAGAGGAATTGTCACTTTTGTCCCAGTTAACTAAGATAGATGTGTGGCTGCCAAACATTGAGTGTACCAGTGCTCCCAGAGCAGTGACTTTCTTACTGGGAGAAATTTGGAAAAATAAATTTTAACCAGGTATTTCATACATTATATGTGACTAAAGTAAATTATGACTTAAAGAAAAATGCCTCTGTTTCTCCAGTCCCACTCAATTGTCTACTTAAAGGTGATACAATCATCTGAATTCTAACATAAAGAGACAAGAAATATATAAGCCCTTGAGGAAGCAAGAAATGGAAGAAAAGAATTTTTTTTTTTGGGGGGGAATATCACCTACTAGCTTAAAACTGCAAACAGAAAGGATTACTTTTCCAGTGGCTTCCAAGACAGGAGTCTCTGTTTCCCACTATTTGAGAATGATTAATGAATTGACCTCCTGTGTGCCACTTTGAAAACATACCGAATGTGCTTAGTTTGGCAGGCTAGGAGAGGAAGAACTATTCACACAGAACAAAAAAGGCTGCTGTTTGCCAGTAGCTATTAACTCGTGGCTGTATCAACACTTGGGCTGTTAACAATAATCTTATCCAAGAGTCTATTCTTGTAGAACCTCGGGGGTTGAAGAAATATTTTATTGGCAGCATCCCTAAGCCTATAAGTAGCAATATGTTTTGACAGAATGAAGCTACACAATTCTCACCTAGTCTTGGGTTGTCTTTCTTAAGAGATAGTCTTAGGCTGAAAATAAAAAGCATATCCACCTCCCTTCACCAAAGAAATAAGTTTTACACTCAAACCCTGATGTTGCAATTTCCTTCAAATTTTTCAGTACTCACAGATTCTCTAAACTTATAACCTTCTAGGCTTCTAATCCAAGCTTTTTTTTAATGTTATATTTATTTATTTATTTTAATTTATTTTTGGTTGTGTTGGGTCCTTGTTGCTGTGCATGAGCTTTCTCTAGTTGCGATGAGCAAGGGCTACTCTTCTTTCGGGTGCTCAGGCTTCTCATCACGGTGGCTTCTCTTGTTGTGGAGCACGGGCTTTAGGCATACGGGCTTCAGTAGTTGTGTCACGCAGGCTCAGTAGTTGTGGCTCGTGGACTCTAGAACGCAGGTTCAGTAGCTGTGGTGCATGGGCTTAGTTGCTCTGCAGCATCTGGGATCTTCCCGGACCAGGGCTCAAACCCGTGTCCCCTGCATTGGCAGGAGGATTCTTAACCACTGCACCACCAGGGAAGTCCCCCAAGCATTATTTTTAACCTATGCTCACAAGACCTCTTGACAATATTGTTGTGCTCTCGACATTACATCTATTTTTGTGATCAGTTACTGTTGAAATACTTCCTCTTGTTGTCATACTCTGGCTCTTAGTTTTGGGAGAAACTACAAACCTCTACTCAAATCGAAAGTTTTTTGGTCTTGAAACAATGTCTAGAGCTAGAAAAGAGAAAGTTGGGAGTAGGGGCAAACTAAGTTTGTAATAAAAAGTGGAAAAAAATAGCCGAGAGCACAAGTAGAAAGTTCTATTCGGAATTAATCATTTCTGTCTACTGGGTCCAGCAGTGAGTGTAATGACAAGAGGATAAGTGTTGTGGACAGGCAACAGTGGGTCCTTAGCAATAAGCTGTTACAAGAGCCTGGCAATTTGTTCACTCTATCTGATGATTTATTGCTATAATTCCAAGTTCTAATTCTTGGGACTTTTGTGTCTTTTGTTTCACACATTTGTGCATCAAATATCCTCTAAGTATTGATGACTTGCTGATAACTCTGTTAGGTACTAGGGCCACAAAATACAGTGGGACAAGTTTCCTGCCACCAAGGAGAAGGAGATAAGAGCAGAATATAACAAGTGATATGAGAAGGGTGTGCAGATGGGGCTATGGGAACAGAGACATGGAGTATTCGACCCAAAAGAGGGGGCAGGAGAAGATGAGATACTTCAGCTGTGTTTTAAAAGATGCAGAAGACAGAGAAAACACATTCAGATGTGAAGGAAGGGCAGTAAGGTCAGAATTGTAAGAGGTGATTAACGAAATATAAGTAATTCAGTAGAATTGGAGCAAAGCTCCAAGTAATTAGGAGCCACCCAATCACGTGGTGCATTGAAATGAAAGGAGGTTGGGAAGGGAGCTCAGAAGTTTCCAGATTCAAATAGTAGGACTTCCCTGGTGGTGCAGTGGTTGGGAGTCTGCCTGCCAGTGCAGGGGACATGGGTCCGGGAGGATCCCACATGTTGCGGAGCAACTAAGCCCATGAGCCTGGAGCACATTCTCTGCAACAAGAGAAGCCTCCCACTCGCTGCAACTTGAGAAAGCCCATGGGCAGCAGCGAAGACCCAATGCAGCCAAAACTAGAATTAAATAATAATAATAATAATAAATAAATATTTTTTTTTAAAAAAAGGGTTTCCCTGGTGGCGCAGTGGTTGAGAGTCCGCCTGCCAATGCAGGGGACACGGGTTCGTGCCCCTTTCTGGAAAGATCCCACATGCCGCGGAGCAGCTGGGCCCTTGAGCCATGGCCGCTGAGCCTGCGCATCTGGAGCCTGTGCTCTGCAACAGGAGAGGCCACAACAGTGAGAGGCCCATGTACCGCAAAAAAACAAAACAAAACAAAACAAAAACAAAAAAAAACAGGTTCAAATAGTAGTTCCATTGGGCTATGTGGCCTTAGGCATATTACTTGTACTTAACTGTTTTTTAGCAAATATTTATCAATATTACATGCATAGTACATGGCAGTGCCAACTGATGATATCATGAGAAGGAGGAAAAGAGCAAAAATGAGAAAATATAAAAAAGATGACTTCCTGAGTCTCCCAAACAAAATAGGTGCTGAATTTTATAAATTATGGTACCCAATGGGATGGCTGTGGCGCCATCTTCCCCCTTACATGTGGTTTGGTGGCAATATCTGCATAGTCACAACATAATAATGGCAGATAGTTACCTTTAGGAGTCCTGCCTTCATGACCCCGCTGTCATTTGACGTTGCGGAGCACAGGCTCTGGACACGCAGGCTCAGCGGCCATGGCTCACGGGCCCAGCCGCTCCGTGGCATGTGGGATCCTCCCAGACTGGGGCACGAACCCGTGTCCCCTGCATTGGCAGGCGGACTCTCAACCACTGGGCCACCAGGGAAGCCCGATGTTTTTTAAGGTTAATTCAGCTCTTAATTACTTGGTTCATCAAAGAAAATCCCATGAATTCACTTTTGCTTAATTCACAAACTTTTTCCGAACACTGAAACTGTGTATGGCACTCAGCTAGATATTCAGAAGATGAAGTGAATAAGGAGTAAAATGTTTGGCAGAAAATTAACAACTGCTAAAGTTTGCCGAGCATTTACCAACTGATAAAATCTTCACCTGTTGCAGCTTTTTAAAACCCTCATTATAATCATGTGAGGTAGTCACTAGTCTCTCCACTTTATGAATGAAATATCCAAGGCACAAAGAGTTTAGGTGATTTGTCCAAAATGACAGAGCTAATAAAGGTTAAAAACTACCTTTGACCTCAGGCAGTCTGGGTCCACCCTCTATTATAAACTTCTTCCTTGTGCATGTTCTAGAAGCAGGGAGCAGTCTGATGTGGCTGAAGCATGAGATGGGAAAGAGAGGAAAATAAAATGAGAAGAGGAGTATGCAGCCAACTTATAAGGGCATTGAATGCTGTGCTAAAGAAGAAAGACATTCGAATACAGCTGAGGAAGTAGTTTAGATATAAGATAAACTACAGTAAAACAGTTATGACAATGATGGCTAAGGGAAGCTTGCATTGCTAAGGAGACATGGAGACAATAGAGCATGGTGGGGACTGTGGTGAAATGAGAGACCTTGCATTTGGTGGCGATGTGGCGAAAGCAAACCAGCCCAGCAAGAGAAAGTCAATCCAATGTTACCAGCTGCTCTTTTTCAGGAAAAACAGCAAACACCAGATGCTAATTCTTTAAATTATTAAATGTTGACCAATACATATTTTTTAAACACCATGGACCAAACAAAACATGCCTCCTGGCCAGATGCACCTGCAAGCACCAGATTGTAATTGGGAGACATCTGTGCTTTTAAAAATGGTTTATTATTATTATTTTTTTTAACCTGGGAAGCAATGTAAGCACATTAGCATTTAAGAAAGATAAATCCAGTGGTAGTATAGAAAACAGAGTGGAGAGGGAAGGCCAATTAGAAGATTGTTGTAGGAAAAAGATGACAAAGGCTGGGGCTAGTGGTAGTGGAAAGAGTGAGGCATGAAAAAGGTTTTAGCATAAAATTGATCCATTAAATGTGGCTGATGACAAGAAAGAAGGTATCAAAGATAATCCAGGACTGTCTAGCTTTGATTAGAGGAAAGGTAATGTGTTGATGGAGACAAGAAACATAAAAGGAAGAGCACATTTCTGGAAGAAAATAGTGAGTTCAATTTGAGAAGTGTTGAAATAGAGTTTAGGAAGCATTCACATAGTATCAATCTTTTTGCAGCTTTTCTATTGTAAAGAATAGTCATTCCTTAGATTAAGTCACATCTGATCGTCATTCCTTAGATTAAGTCACATCTGATCCAGTGATCACAATCACTTCTTTGGAAACACTAAGACTTTCTAGAACTGTTAAAAACTGTTTATTCTTGTGAGATTTAAGCACAAAATCAATTATCGACAAGAATTAGTAACAGCAGAATTGTAAACAGGATTATTGTTAAAGAATTTGGTCAATGTTCCTTTACGTTTTTTAGTCTCTTGAATGCATACAAATATATATATATAAAGATATATTTATTCATTCAAAAAAATTTTTATTTATCTTACATGAAGGCATTGTGTTGGCTGGTTCCAGGAAAGTCAGGGGGAAAAGACAGTTCCTGGCTAGAAGCAACTCACCATCTGATAACAGGTGAATAAATAATTTTAACATGAAACAAAAATTGTCAAATGAAAAGAAGATAAATACAATTGGAGGACTCTGAAAGTTATAAAGTTAAGGAGTAACAAATGAAAGTCTTGTTAAATGAAGCAGGTCTTCTCTTAAACCCTGACGAGAGATATTCCTTGCTGACCTGGCTAAACCCACAAGATTTCTCTGAATCTCCAAACTTTTACACTTTAGCACGATTCTTTTCTAAGCAGCAGCTCCAGCTTCTGAGTGACAAAACTAGAAGTTATTCTAAATTTAATATTTAAACAATATCAAGCAGTGTCTTATGGAACAGCATGTCCATTCTCTAAGGTCAATGTGTTAGAGAACTTTTTTTTTTTCCAAATCTTTAATTTCAAGAGCCATGTGTGGCTCATGAAGTTTGTTCTCTAAGCCTACTATGTCTCTCCCTCTTATTGGTGCAAAAGTTCTAACACCTTCACAAATATTACCAGAGATATTTACACATTAAACTGCACTATATATGACTGCAGCTAAATTAAAGGAGACTACTTTAGTCTCCTTTTATACCACATTATTTATAGAATTTAGAGTACATGAGACCTACTCCAGGAGCACATGTCCCTTGTGATTTTTCATTCTTTTACTGAAACCAGATAGACACTACCTGGGAAGACAGCGCTGGGATGTCAGCAGTGGGGCAGTCACTTTATTTTGTAACTTTGTAACTTCTGTCACTTTATTTTGCCTTTGGGTTGCATGGAGGATGCTCACCCTTCTACTATGTAGAGGACCATGTTCAGGAGTTGACATTGTCCTAATAAAATGGAAAGATGGGATGTTTTGCTCCCTGAGGGAAGCAAATATTTTTATGGATGAGGACACAAAGGTCATTTCTGTAACTCTCCCAAGGTCATACAGTTAGTTGATTAAGGACTTCAATTCAAACATCATGGATCCTGACTCAAAGTCTAGTGATCTTTTCTTGTTCTTTTTCTACCACTATTTTATTAAATACACAAATATTAACCTATAAAAACCCTATGATAAGATTGACTTTTGACATAACAATGTGAGGAACTTCACCAATCTGCTCCCCAGTGAAGCTAATGAAAATTATTTCTAAAAGCAATGATTTAAAAGACAATGATGGGGCTTCCCTGGTGGCGTGGTGGTTGAGAGTCCACCTGCTGATGCAGGAGACACAGGTTCATGCCCCAGTCCGGGAAGATCCCACATGGCATGGAGCGGCTGGGCCCGTGAGCCATGGCCGCTGAGACTGTGTGTCCAGAGCCTGTGCTCCGCAACGGAAGAGGACACAGCAGTGAGAGGCCCACGTACCGCAAAAAAACCCAAAAAGACAATGATGCAGGTATCATCATTATTAATATTATTCCTAATTTTACAAATAAGGAACTGAGATACAAAGAGGTTCAGTAACTTGCCCATGGTCATGTGTAAAAGCTCAGATATGAGCCTAGTTGGTTGGTTCTAGAGCCCATCCTCAGGCTGGGAGAGGAGTGTTGATGGACAACATATTTTAAATTATTTCATTCTAAAGGAAGAAGGGTATAAATGAGATACTATTTATTTCAGGCTTAGGAGTCATTCAGAGGAGCATGTTCGATCCTTGCTTTCCTACTCATCTGTGGTGTTATCCTGGGGAAAAAACCAAAATCGGGGTTTCAGTTTACTCATCAAGATGATGGAGATGATAAACTCTCCCTCCCTGGACTGCTGGAATAGCTAAAGAAGACATAGGCTTCTGAATGGGAGCATACCTAACACCTGAGATGCCTATTTATCCACCCCTAATCTCGTCTCTCATCCCTCTCTCCAAATGTTAAAATGGATTTTTACAAATTTGAGAAAGTTCACAAAATGAAGATTTTACACATATGATAAGGATGTGAAATGGAAAAGTTAGTATCTCTGCCAACCTAGTATGCCAACCTTAGTATGTCAGGTATTGGTCACCAAAGGAAAATATAACAACAACATTCAGATTTTCAAAGTACCCTTCTAATAATCTGTATCACAGCTCATGAGATCCTCACACACAGGAAGTGCAGAGGTATCCTCTGCACTCTCTCGTGGCAGAGAGTGCGCGAGCAGAGGCCTCATGGCAGAGGTTTTTTTTTTTTTTTAATTTTTTAATTTCCTTTGCGGTACGTGGGCCTCTCACTGCTGTGGCCTCTCCCGTTGCGGAGCACAGGCTCCGCGGCCATGGCTCACGGGCCCATCCGCTCCGCGGCATGTGGGATCTTCCCGGACCAGGTCACGAACCCGTGTCCCCTGCATCGGCAGGCAGACTCTCAACCACTGTGCTACCAGGGGAGACCCAGAGTTTTATTTTTGTTATTTGAAAGAAAGAGAGACGCTGCTCTATTGAACATTTATTTGCCCCACTGGAAGGGTTCCTAGAGGGGTTGGACACACCCCTTAAAGGGTGCAGATTGCTCCCTTAGAGTGGGGGACACAGGCGAAGGGGATCTGATCTTTATCCTAAAAATCAAGGGGACAGAAAGGGCAGGCAAGAAAAGAAGTCGTTTCAGGAATCAGCGACGTGCCTTTATTCCAAGAGTTAGTCAAAGTAATGGATGTGTGAGTACTGCCCATGGACCAAATGTGGGAGAGAGATTCCTGGAGCTGTGTTTTATTCCTGCCCTGCAAGATTCTTTAGAGATTAATGGGTCTCCAACAGGGAGAGGTCTGTATGGAACGGAGCTCTGGGAAACCAGTGGCTAAATGGAGAAATCACAAATATTCATGAACTGAGTGTTGGAAGAACTTCACAAAGGAAAAAGAAAAATGTCGATGTTACACATCTCACAGGACAGAGCACAGAAAGCCATCATAAGACCTCATTCAAAAGCAAGAAATTCTCTTTCCCTTTTCATTCTCCTCTCCCTACCCTCTGAAACTGTGAGAGTGGAGAGAAAGTGACAGAAAAGCAAAGATGACAGAAGCTACTTGGGGGAGGAAAGAAGATTTTCTTTAGGGTGAAAATTACATTTTTAATATCTAGGATTTAACATTTAAAGTTCAGAGCTGCTAGTTTGGTGGATTTTTTGTTTGTTTTTGTTTTTATCTTAAAGTAACCATGGGGCTATTTATTTCCAAGAGTGAGTAGAATAATCTCATCTGATTTTTGTTCTAAGGATGTCAATAAATAACTTGTATTTAAATAAATTTTAATGAGACAAATATACAATTGCATTTTGATCAAATCTCAAAAATCATGGTAGTTCAATATGTCAGGTTACTATATTTGAATATAAATATATGTGATATATGTTCTACTCTTTATAGTTGATAATTGTTAGAAGAAATAACAGATTTATTCAATAACAGAAGGTCATTTTTCTTCCCTCTTCTTTTTCCACCCAATATAACTTTCATATTAGCAGACAGAGTTTAAGTTTCAGGGAACATTTTTTAGTTGTCTCAAAACCTGAAAGTCAAATACATCATCACAATGTTCTGTAGGTCATAATTTAGTGGGTGATATTAGTACTAGTGACGGATTCACTCTCTCATGCCTGATTGCTTAGTGTCTGATTATGTGAGAGAAGTATCTCAAGACCATGTATAGTTTACATTGCAAGAATCCTTGCTGGATGGTTGGTATAAATAATATCTAACAAAGGAAAAAACATGATATCTTAGTACAAGAACAGCCTATAAGTAATGAAACAAGTTCTCACCTCTGACCTGTCAGTAGCTACTTTTGTAACCCTAGATTGATAGTAAACTATTTCTGTCTCAGTTTTTTCATGTGTAAGCTGAAACTGATAGTAATCTAACTACCTCAGAGTTTGTGCATGTGTGTTTTTTAAGCAAATTAGCTTTATCTATGACCAAGGGATACATACTGGGAAAGTGTGTCAAAAGGAAAAAGAGGTGAATTTCCTTTATATGCCTTTCATTTGGGCCAATATGAAGGACAGCATACGTTTTGCTGGAAACACGGGTCAAGCTATCATCTATACCTAATGGCCAGTTGGAAAATTGTTTTACATTTATCAATATATAACAGTATCCAGAGGTACCAGTTAGAAGAAATATTAAAACAGCCAAAACATGGAGTACCTCTTTTATATTTTGATGGCAAAATAGAGCAATCATAGAGTGAATTTTCTCAGTGATAAATGTTTCATAGGTGATTTTCCTCCTGGAAGTGCTATGTTGCATAAATAAATAATTCAATAAAATGAAATAAAATAAAGAAATTATCTTTACTCCTATTCTGGAATCCTGGATCTGGTTGAGATATAGATTCTGATTCACTAAATCTAGGATGGGACCTACAGTTCTACATTTATAACAAGTGCCCAGGTGATAAGGATACTGTTGATCTGTGGAGCATCCTCTGAGTAACAAAGTTTAAGATTTGGCATTTTCATTGCTCAGTACATACCTGAGAAAAACTCTTGCTCATGGACACCAGGAGACAGGTACACAAATATTCCTAGCAACATTGTACATATAAAGTGTGGAAGCAAAGTAAATGTTCATCATCAAAATAATAGGTTAATAAAGTTTTTGGTATATTCACCCAATGGATTTGTATGCACAAATGAAAACTAATGTTATAGTGATACCAACATAAAAGTACCATATAAACATAGTATAGAGCAAAAAGAATGAAACAGAAATCTACAAAAAGAATAACATTTTATAAAACATAAACAGTAATAAAACTAGACAGTTAATTGTATTAGAAATATAGATAATAGAAATAGTTTTAAGGCATAGAAATAAGTACAAAATGCAACACATGGTTACAATGTATTCTACATATGGTGAATATGGAATCTGTAATTTCTATCACTTAAGTTAGGATGTGAGTTCATAATTATGTTTAATAACTCTGCTTCATATTTTATACATTGCCTATATTCCTTTACATATATGACATAGTAAAATAAATTTACAAAAAGTCTAGAAACAATCTAAACTGGGAAGGAAGAGTAGAAAAGGAAAATAGATTGAAAGGGGAATTTGCTTTTCACTTCATCTATTTTTCAATAGTTTGATTTCTTTCATTAAAAATATACTGTGGGGCTTCCCTGGTGGTGCAGTAGTTGAGAGTCCACCTGCATGCAGGGGACACAGGTTCGTGCCCCAGTCCAGGAAGATCCCACATGCCATGGAGTGGCTGGGCCCGTGAGCCATGGCCACTGAGCTTGCACGTCCAGAGCCTGTGTTCCGTAACGGGAGAGGCCACAACAGTGAGAGGCCCGTGTACCGCAAAAAAAAAAAAAAAAAAAAAAAAAAAAAGTATATATATATATATATATATATATATATATATATATATATAGTGACATAATAAAAAGGGGGAGCAGTAAATGAAAAGACTGCACTTACCCAGGAAGGCACATTTTTTTTTTTTTACAAGAGAAGCTTCCAATTAAAAGCCCATGGATTGGGCTTCCCTGGTGGCACAGTGGTTGAGAGTCCACCTGCTGGACACGGGTTCATGCCCCGGTCTGGGAAGATCCCACATGCCACGGAGCAGCTGGGCCTGTGAGCCATGGCTGCTGAGCCTGCATGTCTGGAACCTGTGCTCTACAACGGGGGAGACCACAACAGTGAGAGGCCTGTGTACTGCAAAAAAAAAAAAAAAAAAAAAAAAAAAAAAAAAAAAAAAAAAAAAAACATGGATTGCATTACGCGTTCAGATGTCTTTGTGTTGCTGTCATCATCTGTTTTTCTTTTTTCCTTTAAATTAGAAGCAACCTTTCTAATGGGAAATTTGACACACAAAATATTTGGATTTCTAGCTGTTTCAACTAATCAGAAACTCTGACAAATACTGACCCCCTTCTCCACAAGCACATGGCAGCTCTCAGCCGGAGCAGAGGGGCAGTTGCCTCATTCTGATGAACAAGTTGGCCATGCTGCCATGTTGCTATCTGACCTATATCACATTACCTGAATGGTTTCTGTCAGTCTTTAATTTCATGTCTGGCCCACATCATAATTGTACTTAAACAAAGCTTATTGTTGAGGTGGAGGGAAGACTTTGGGTTTGAATCCTAGATAAGTCTCTTACTCATTGTGTGAGCTTTGGCAAACTACACCTTAACTTGTACAGTTTCATCTGCAAAACTCTGTTTCATGATCTGTAACATGAAGGGCTAATAGCACCTACCTAAGAGAATTCTGCCAGGTTGAATATTTTACAGAGGGACTAGAACAGAGTAGGTTCTTAACAAATATTAGTGAGCAATTAATAAATATTAGTGAGCACTCAATAAATATTAGCTGCCGCTGTTATTGAACCTTTTATGATCTTTATGATGAAAAGGGACATGTATATGCAAATTTCTAAAAGCACATCATAATAAAAGGGAGGTATACATGACTAAAATACTCTAAGTCCCAGAACTTACTAAATATGGAAAATAATTCAGGGACTATTAGAGGGAGAAGGCAGCAAAAAGCTAGCTTCAGCAAGATGAAGAGAACACTAAAAGAGAATAATTTCAAGTTGCAGTGGTGAAAGAAGAAAGAAAAAGGAAAGTAAATAAAATACTTAGTGGTGATCAAGAGGTATAGAAAGAAAAAGAAGAAAAAGAAGAGCTTCTGATGAGGGAAGGAGTGTGTACACATCAGAGACACAGATGTGGGGGAAGTTTACAGAGGAAGGAAAGAAAGGGAATGAGAGAGAGAACAAAAGCATGAATAAATGATTAAAAGGAAGGAAGACCAAAAAAAAAAAAAGGAAGTCCATAGTAAATGATACTCAAGTCCAGAAAATAAAGAAAAAGGAAATTAGGATGATATATTGTGCTTCAGGAATACAAGGAACCTGTCAGTTCTGAGGAATCATGGAAAGGGGAGAAGAGGTTTTGTGTAAAATCTTGAAGGACAAGTAGGGTAAATATAAACATATCAGAACTGAAAAAGAAAATCACGAAAGCAGATAATTAAAACACAGAGGTCAGAGTTACAGCCTTTGGAGCCCAAAATAAATAAACTTTTTTGATTGTGAGTCTAGGAAATGAGAAGTAGTTGGACCCAAAGTAACTCTATTTGGAACCATCAGAAGGCGTGTAGACATTTGAGAAGTAAATGAACTCTGAGTCAGATGATTATGGATGTGAATTGTGGGAAAAGAGAGATTTGACGTTGTAGCATGTTCTGCAGCCACCATCTCGCCCCCTGCCAATGGCACTGAGAAACACAAGTGGATAGATTAATTTTACTTAAGGCTATATCTCCTTTCCTTCAAGGAGAAAAATGGTCATATTTGGAAGGACTATACATTCATTTAGAAAGAAAAAAATGATAGGACTAAAAATAAGTACAACTGAACAAAGGAGGCAAATATATATAATCAGTCTGAAATGGATACAGAATTTTTTTTAGTATTTATTTATTTATGTATTTTGGCTGTGCAGGGTCTTAGTTGCAGCACACGGAGTCCTTTGTTGCAGCCTGCAGACTTCTTAGTTGTGACATGCATGCAGGATCCAGTTCCCTGACCAGAGATTGAACCCAGTCCCCCTGCACTGGGAGCATGGAGTCCCACACTCTGGACCATGAGGGAAATCCCTGGATACAGAATTTTAAAAGTTTACATGTATGCACCCACATAGAGATTGGAAAAATACTCATAAAGTGTGAGTCACAGGATGGCTAGGGTTTATGTGCAAGAGAAAATAGAAAAATTTGCCTTTTCAGATCATTAATAGCTTTCTTAAACGCTGGATCTATTGGAAAAGGTGTTTGGAAGATGAAGACATTCCTACAGAACAGGAAAGTGGTTCAAATACCAGAGGAAATATCAAGGTGAGAAGGTTTCCTCTTTGTCAGGGCATGAGAGTCTAGAGGAGTGTTCAAGAGAGGGCTAGAGGAGGTGCTCTGAGAAAAAAAAAGAGTGAAGTGAACAAAATTAATAGCAGCCAAGACATTTCCTGTTTTGAATTCATTTACTGAAAGCAGTGGGGAGCAAACAAAGCTGAGAGACTGGGGCACAAATCAGAGAGCAAAATGAGGGCTGTTTATGTTGATCAGTTCAAACTGAAAGAAAGGAAAAAAGAAAAAGAAAGAAAGAAAGAAAGAAAGAAAGAAAGAAAGAAAGAAAGAAAGAAAGAAAGAAAGAAAGAAAGAAAGAAAGAAAGAAAGAAAAAGAAAGATCAAATCAAAAATACAGACATTCTACAACTTATGTTCATGAAGAGAGAAGAGTGTGGTGGGTTTAGAAACTGAAGTGGATGACAAAAAAGCATGTGAAAAAGAGGAATAGGAAAATTAAACTGTTTAAATTTTAAGGAACTATTTTTAAAGAAAAATATATAGATCCCTACTAGGAAAATCAAAGATGAAGAACTAATTGATACAATGGGAGATTCAGTCCACAACCTGGAGATTGGGCAATCAGCAGATTTGATAAAGAAAGCTGTCCCTAGGCTCAGTGATCTGGCCTTAAAGTGGACATCTTAGTGTAGTTAAAAACCATCTGAGTAAAAATGAAATAGCTAACACAATATAGGAAAGATTTTTATGATAGTATTTTTACAGGCTGTTTGAGAAGGTATCAAAAACTGGAAGTGGCAAACATCACTGTGCTGATTAAATGGTTTTTCTGGGAAAGATGCTAGTGTAACAAAAAGTGTGATGTATGTAGCCCATGCAGCCCTAGATCATAAGGTATTGGGTAGATTGTATTCTGGTGTCATGAGAAAGGAGAGCATTGCTAAGGTTATTTTATACCATTTAGGTCAAGAAAATCTTGCAGGAAGGTGATATGATAGTTAAGTTGGGAAATCATAGGAATGTGTTGTAGACCAGGTATGTAACCATTATCCATCAAAGGTGGAAACTAAATTACATCGAAAGGGGCTGAGGTTAAGCTAATTTTTCTGCACTTCTATGTGAAATCTTTAGAATTTTTCCAAAGGAAAAAAACGTGTCCCATTTGAAAGAAAATAAATGTAAAGATGAAAAAAGGCAATGATAATCCAGTTGGGTCCAGTCATATCTCATGCAGATGAGATCATTCTGGAAATAATGAAAGCAAAAGAGCTGAGAAAATTTAACATAGGTGACAAGTGCACAACAAAATATGGAGAAAAGTACAACACAATAAAAGGAAAGGGAAGAAAGTTGTATTGAAGCTACACAGGATGACAGCTGATCTTTATGCCTCCTGTTCAAATTTCACAACCAAATTATAAAAAATATTATCATTTCCATTTTACAAATTAGAAAATCAAGAATTAGGCAGGTTAAATAACTTGTCCAAGGTCACACAGCAAGCAAATGTAGAGCTGAAACTAAATTCACTGACTCTTTCACTCCTAAGCTTTTATCTACACACCATTGCTTTTCAAAACAAAGACATAAAAGTGAGAAATAAAGGGAAATACAATTCTATTGAAGCTGTATAGTTGAAGAATGGGTGTGTATTGTCTGTAGAGCATGAGGCTGTAACAAATAAAAAAGAAAAAGGAAAAGAAAAAAATGTTGGCACGATTTCTACTCGTCAGTTAAAAGACAGTCCTCTGTGATAATATGCAAAAGTGTGTCTGACCACCCAAATGATTGGGAGCTGAAATATGTGTTAAACACCCAGGCTAGCAGCAAGGAGCTGCTAGAGTTTGAGCTAGCGTTGTTTGAGCTAGAGTTGTTGTTAGGGAAATAATTCTTTCTGAATAATACATAATTAAAGTAGATTAAGTGTTCTTTGACTTCTCTTTTGCTGTTATTCAAATATATCATTGCCAATTTGCCTAATTAAAGGAGAAATTCTCCTTAAAGTATGCCATTGGGGAGTAAGGTAAGACTCACTATCCTCACTCAAAGATCACTCTGGGAATACAATACATGGAATGTTTTTGTTCCTTGAAGAATCTGGAAGGTCCCATTGGAGGATTTACATTAGAGCACAATCCTCCTTGATGAAATGATGCCTATACTCAGGTTGTAAAGGCACGCTACATCGTTTTAAGTTCCAGGAGGCACAGAATTGAACAGTAAAACTGATAATATGAAAACTAACATAGAATGAATTTTAAAATATATTTTATTAGAAAAAATAACAAATAATATGTAAAGTATGGGGCTCCCTTTATACAGTTCCACTTTTGTAAAATTTTTATGAATATAATTAAATGAAATTTTATATGGAACATATGAATGGTACATGGTGATATTATAGGCAATATTTTTTTCTACATTTTCTGATTTTTCTACAGGAAAAATGCATGCTATATATAAATATATATATTTATAAATATATTTGTATATATTAAAGCCTGCATTCAAAAGTAAATCCCAGTTTCAAGCCACTCTTAGAGATAAAATTAGTATAACTGTCACACTGACTGAAGTTGACTTTGGTTTTTATAATATAGAATGTTTTTGAACCTAATTAACCCAGAATTTATGGACTTTTACACATCAGCTTAGTACCCTAAGAAAACTATTGTAAGCAAATTAAGAATGTAAGTAGTCAAATGAACAAAAATTTAAGTTACCTGAAGTATTATTTCTATTAATATTATATTAATTACAATCAAAATAATATTTATAATTATATTAATACATTAGTAATAATAATAATTACTATTTCCTGTCGTTACTATATACCAAACACTTTTGTGAAGTGTTTCATTTCACTTAACTTATTTGAATAATCATGTGATATAGATGCTGTAATTCTTTCAATTTTCACCAATAGAGAGGCTGAAGCAATGCTAAAATGTTTTGATAACAACCATGTAAATTAACAATCAGTTCATAAAAACAATGCCTTGTGAACACACTGAGATAAGTCAGGCATGATTGATGTTTCTTAAACTTATTGTTCATTAATCACTAATCCTGATGATCTTGAAAATAATCTTTTATTGTTCATCTAAAGGAAATTAATATTTCTCCTTCACTATTGAAATAAAATAGATTAGAGAGCTCATTGATCCTAGTCACTATTCCTTTTTTTTTTTTTTTTTTTTTTTTTGTGGTACGCGGGCCTCTCACTGTTGTGGCCTCTCCCATTGTGGAGCACAGGCTCTGGATGTGCAGGCTCAGTGGCCATGGCTCATGGGCCCAACCACTCCGTGGCATGTGGGATCTTCCCGGACCAGGGCACGAACCCGTGTCCCCTGCATCGGCAGGCAGACTCTCAACCACTTCACCACCTGGGAAGCCCCCTAGTCACTATTCTTTAAAATATGTTCAGAATCCTCTGGAGCTAAAGAACCAAAATTCTAGAGGTGGAGTAAAAAGCACTCATTATTAAAATGCCTCCCAGGGATTTTTACATCTACTAAGATATGGTAACTGCTGTCTTAGTTCAGGCTGCTATGACAAAATACCATAAACTGGGTGGCTTATCAACATCAGAAATTTGCGTCTCACAGTTGTGGAGGCTGGAATACAGAGATCGAGGTGCCAGACTGATAGAGTTCTGGTGAGAACCCTCTCCCATTTTGCAGGCAGAGGACTTCTCCTTAGATCCTCAACATGGTAGAAAAGCCTGCTCTCTCCCCTCTCATAAGAGCACTAATCCCATTCACGAGGGCTTTTGCCTCATGACCTAATTACCTCGCAATGGCTCCACCTCCTAATACAGTTACACTGCAGATTAGAATTTAAACAGATGAATTTTACAGGGACACAAACATGCAGTCCATTTTAACTGCTGAGTTTCTATTGCAAATCATAACTAAAAAAGGCAATGGATTCTTGCTCTTCGCTTTCCAGTTTAACCTGATTCCCTTTTTATGTGCCATTGAAAGTGGGATACAGGTGTCTTTTTTTTTTTTTTTGACTCCACAGTCTCAGTATCTGACATCCCCCAGAATAGCCATGCCTCAACATTACTTTCTCTACTTTTCTCCTACTTCTCCCTTCCTGCATTCTTGCCATTTCTGAGGGAATTGTGACCAAGACAGGAAGTACATTTGCCATCTTGGGCCTAGTATTGAATTTTTTAAGTTTAATTTATATTTCCACATCTGATATCCGGTGGATGTCTCCATGGTAACCAAATCAAATATTCTCACATAGGGGAATATTCTTCTTTCAAAAGATACAGTGATCAAAAGGTCTTGAGGAAAAAAAGACTACCTCCCATCTTTCATAGAGCCCAAAATTCTATTGGTACAGGCAAACCAATACATAACTAAACATTAAATAAATAAATAAATAAATAAATATAGTAAAAGTTCAAATAGTGATAAGAGCTATGTAGAAAAATTTTAAAGTGCAAGATTATAGAATGACATATTGGGGTGGGAGGTTAGGTTCAATAGAAAAGGCCTCCCCCGGAATTGATAGTTGAGCTGGAACATAGAATATGAGAGTGAAGCATCCAAAGTTCTTGGAAGGAATGTTCCAGATAGGGGAAAAAAAAAAAAGGAATGTTCCAGATAGAAGGAACAGAAACCACGGGAACAGACAGGGGTAAGCATCCATGAGCACTGGGGTTTGCTCGACAGGTGGCATGAGCCTGACTCCTTACCTACTGGGGAATCTGTGATGATGGTCTTGAGGCACCTGAGTCACCCAGGTGTTTCTCATCCCAGGACTCCCCTGCCAGTCCAGTAGAAATCTAGAGATCTGGAGAGATTGGACTTCCTCTGTGAAGAATGGTCCAGGCAGCAGTGTCTGGGTCTGATGCCACCATCCTTCACCTGCCCAATGCTCAATGCATCCCGGTCCATCGTTTCCCCACGCCTCCATCTGACCCTACCCTTACTTCCCCCAGCCCACCCAAAAGCCACAAAATGCATTCTGCAGCCTCCAACTGCATGCTATTTGCATTCCTGGGAAACCTTACACGGCATCCACCCAGCCCAAGGCAGGAGTGGGCTTGGCTGAGTCTAGAGAGCATGAAGGCAAGGTGTACTGGGTGATGTGGGTGAGAAGCATGGAAGGAGGGTAGCAACAAGAAATAGCGATGTGCTCGTGTCTGACCTTGTAGCCCAGGGTACTTAGATTGCTTTCTGAGTGTGATGGAGACCACTGGCAAGTTTTGAGTAAGTGTGTGAAATTACCTAACGTACTTTGTATTTGGAGAATTGTCTGGAGGCAGGAAAATCTGTCAGTAGCATATTTCATTCGAGGCAAGAGAACTCTGTGGTTTAGTCCAGGTGGTAGCAGAGTTGATGCTGAAACACTGTCAGATCCTGTGTGTATATGTTTGTCTTGGGAAGGTGGACCTCATCGAAGTTATTAATAGATTTGAGGAGGAATAGGCCAAATAAAAAGGAGTCAAGGATTCCTCCAAGATTTGGGGTCTGAGTATTAAATGTTGGGGCTGTGGACTAGTATGAGGAAGCCAGGTTGTGTGTGGATTCAGGAGTTCTGTTTTGGACATGCCGAGTTTGAGGTGACGGTTAGACATTCAGGGAGAGGAAGCAGTGGCCTCTGTGTCCCAGAACTCAGGGGAGATCAGGGTGGAGAATGAGGGAGTCCTGGGCATGTAGAAGGAATGTAAGTTCGTGACTCTGGATGAGATCACCTGGGAGGAGTATACACATAAGTAAGAGAAGAAAACTTGCTCAAGCCTGTTTTCCTATGGCAAAAGGTGTGGATCTTTGCCTGAAAGTTATGGCAGCAGTGATCTGCCAATGGGATGATGATTTGTAGAATATCACATGTATGTTACTGTAAAGAAATTAGAATGATACCTGGGATTGTCACACAACCTCCCTGAAAAGGCAATTATTTTCCTTTTTATTTTTTCTGATATAAATTTAAGTGTGAATATATTAATGCCCTAAAGTATATAATTCATTTTCAGCAGTGAAAATGAATTCATTCATTTTCAGTTAATTCTGAGAGGCTGACAGATTCACTTATAAAAACTGGTGGCACAATTGGGAAGAAAAACTGCCCTTTTGAGTAAGTGCTTTATAAAGGCAATTAAAGCAGAAAGATGTGTTTATGAGCTTTCACCCTTCAGAGGGCTATAGATCAAATTTATGTAATTTGGAAGAGAAGCTGGCAATACAGTAATAAAAATAAAAATGAAACTAATTTATCTTAGAAGTCTATGGTGCTCTTAGCCCTAACCAACCTAAAGATTTAGTTAGCCAAAACAAGTAGGTATTAAAAACGACCTTTTAATTTCAAAGCATTCTGAACAAGAATGTGTCTGTTGTGTATATGGACACATGATCAGTTATTCTAATAGTTAAGGACAGAAAATGTAGATATAATGTGTATACATCTGAAACTTAAAAGGGATAATGTCTAGAGGTTATTTTTTTAAAAATCAACACAAAATAGAATTTGATAAGAAACACAAATACACTATTAAAACTTATATGCATCCAAGTGGTTAAAATAAGCAGTATTTTTCATATATATTTAAATCAACTTTTTCCCTGTTTTGCAAAGTCACGTGCTCTTTGGCTAGTTAATTGTTTTTAAAAGAAAGTAAGGGAATGCCCTTTAGATTTAACAGGACATTAGAGCTATCAAATGCTGTGAAAATTCAAATAAGACTCAATATTTCTCCTAAAAAACTTACTTTTTCTGAGAATTAATCCTATCTTTAAGAAAAAAATGGATAATCTGTCTTCAGTTCAAAAAATAGTGTCCAAACAGATGATTTTATATACTAGAAAATACCATTTCCAGCAGCATTTAAACTATTTCATATGCTATGATTAAATGGATTGAGTGAGCCTACTTAACTTTGGACAAAGTCCTTTACCAGTGAGGAACTTGCAGCTTGCAGACAAGAGTCAGTTTCACTGTATTCAAATAAAGGATGTTCTGGAGTGTTTGTAGGTAGAGAAGAAGCGTACAGTGTGAGGGATTGGAAGGTGGTAAAATACAGGTAGTACATTGGCCCCAAGTGGGATTATTTGAACAGACTGTCTGCAGGGGAAGGACAATGCTAACTTCTGATAGCAGCTCTGTTCTTCAGTCTTTGCTTTGGTTTCTGTCTTCCCAGGATTAGATAACGTTCTGAAATGTAAATTCCCTCATTTCCTCTATTGTCTTCTCCCAACATTCCTAAAAGATTACACTTAACTCTCAGACCTAAGAGTAGATCTTTATCTTCAATTCATTTAACACGGAAAAGTTATTATTAATAGCACACAGAGAAAATAATGATTTCAAAGAGTCCTTATTATCAAATAAGCCTACCTACAAGGCAATCTCAGAATGAGAAATGAGAGGTAATTATTTTAGTAGAATTTTAATGGGTGCATGCCTTTTAAACTCTAACACCTTCCTATTTAATGATAGTTAGATGTCTACATGAAACAGATCATCTTGATATTAGCCTGAATTATTTAGTAAGACAATTATTTTTAAAAACCAAGTAAGTTTGCTTATTAACTATAGTTGGAAAGTACCATCCACTTACTTTTAGTATTTGTAAGTAGAGGTCTTTAGTGGTATTAATCTAAGAAAAATAACAAAAATTTTGTCTCTTCACAATTTAATATTAGTCCAAACTACGTGTACACTGAATTATGAAATATATTTTTAACAGATTGTTTCCCAAAAAGTACTTACTAGGCACACAGAACAAGAACACAAAATATTCATTCTGTGTGGTTTTCCTAGTTCAGGAGAGTGATTATGGTCATACAACAAACAATAGTGGTTCTTTATGCAAAAATATTTGCTATGCTGGCGTTAGAATTAGTGGACGGATATTTTTAAAACAACACCTACCCAAGTCACCAGTCAGCTTCGTATTTTCAGTTATAAAAATATAAAATAAAATCAGAAGGTATTTGGGTGATTGAATGATTTTTCCATCTCTCGGCAAAGGAGAGGAATAACTGATTTGCTGTGTGAATGTATTTCACCAATGTCTATATAGAGTGTGACAGTTACCTACTGCACAAACTGCATCCTTTTAGAAATGTAGTAAATTTCAAGCTTTTTATGAGACTGTGTGAGCTTGTGTAGTAGCTAGAAAAATGGAAAGTTGAAAGAAGTTACTTAAACTTCTCTCTGTGACTAAAGGTTCAAACCACATCTTTGCTTGCAGGCAGTAGATCTATCTAAATGAAGCTGGGCTACTAATGTGTTCATGTGACAACAGGATGGAGCCTCCTGTCAGCTACTTTTATACACTACTTTCACATGACGTGTAAATTAGGACAAAAATATTGATTGCTGTAAATTTAGTTCTTAATACTAGTATAAACATGTCCAAACACATTTGAGATTAAGCAGCAGTTACAAATTTTTTAATTAGATGGTGGATCTCTCTCTCTTTTTCTCTCTCTCTCTTTTCTCTTTCTCTCCTATGAATATATAGATATAGATACAAAATAAATCATAGGTCAGAGATGTATAGGTATAGAGAGATCTATGATAGATCATAGCTATATAGATATAGATAGCTACATCTGTGATAGCTCATAGATAGATATAGATACATATAGATTGATTATAGATACATAGATAAGTAGATATAGATAGACCTGTGATAGATAGATCTGTGGATAGATCATTGATCTATGATAGTTAGATCATAGGTAGGTACAGATAAATCTATGGCACATCTATACACAGATCTATGATCTATATATTTATATCTATGTATGTATAGGAGAGCACGAGAGAAAGATCAGGTTTGGCAAAGATTTTTTGCGAAGGGCCAGAGTGTTCATGTTTTAGATTTTATTGGCCATATAATCTGTATTGTACCTACTCAACTTTTTAATGTCACAGCACAAAAGTGATAAGCAATGTATAAATAAATGAGCACAACTCTGTTCCAATAAAATGTTATTTATGAACACTGAACACTGAATTTCATGTAATTTTTATGTATCATGAATTTTTTTTAAATCATTTAAAATGTAAAAACTATTCTTAGCTTGAGATCCATATAGGAAGAGTCCTCAGGGAAGATCTGACCCATGGGGCTATAGTTCCTAACCCTTAAAATATATATAATAACCGATTGTTATTTTTCATCTCCAAGAATCCCATCACTCATTGTAGTGCTGTCATCTTATCCTGATATGCAAGAATCTCTAGGCGAACTATGAACTCTAGACAAGAAAATGAAAGGTAGTTTCAAAGCAGAGGACTTTTTAAAAGAAAATGTAATTTTATTGCACAAATTAGAACACAATCAAGATAAGAAAAACTCACACCTATACTTTAAAACAAAGTGCAAAGCAAGAATATGTCTCAGCTAAATGTTTCATTACAGGATAAGTTAAGATGTATAATTAGTCAAAATAAGATCCCAGTATTTTCACAGTATTGCAAACACAGCACAATATTAATTTTCACATTATATTTTATATGCAAACAAACTGGGTTTGTCTAAAAAAAGTGTTGCTTTCTTCACAAAAGCTGTATTTGATAATAAATAAAAACTCCACTAAAAATTGGAGTGACAAATTCCATATGAGACAAATTTCAGAAATATGAGTAGAAGAAAAACTTATCATTCTCTTTGAAATACATGATGTTACAGATGGGGTTTCTTATATTAAAGCTCAAAAATCTGAATGTCCAACTGTAACATCTTATGCAAAAGAATGAATGGATAAATAAACAAACGTTTCTTTTGAAGATTTCTTTTGGCATCCAGGTCATTGATAGAGTGTAGACAATGGAAGCCATTTTCTCTTCAATTCAATCAAACTTCCTAATCCGTGGGCTGGATTTGTCAAATGGCTATTTCAGGAGAGTGCTATAGATTTTTCTTCCTATCCAATCTTGCTATTCAAAAGGTTACCAATCATTGTTTTATGGTGGTGGTAGGGATGCAGGCGTTTCTGTTAAAAACTTAAAAGAGTTGAGAACTGAGGAATGAGGGGACCTCATTCAAGCTGATTTCTCTCACTTCTCTCTTTACCATTAGGAGCTAGAAATGGGCCAATTAATTGTACAACCCTTTCTGGAACATTGTTTTCCTGGTACAATCATAGACATATATCAGAGCTTTCTGAGCTTTCATGGGCAAGGGCAACAGAGGAGTTTCAGAACAACAATAAAAAACAAAACAAAACGAAAAACCAAGGTAGTGCCACTTCATCTTTCCCTTTATTCTCCTGCTATCAAAGCAAACAAGCAAATACAACATCTCATTGAACCATGAAGTTAAAATTTGTAAGAAATCTATAAAAGAATGGAATGTGAAAACCTACTCAGAAAATAGTATAAAGCAATATGTAGAGCCTGAGCTTTAAAAATAAACAGACAAGGTATGGAACAGACACTTTGGTTCACATTAAAAAGTGTAATCTGTTTTTTGGAATTTGCAGGCTGGCTATTAATCTCTTTTTAAAAGAGAAGAAACTAGAGATCACAAAGACAAGCCTTGCTTTCTCCTGAGCATCTTTGAATCCCTAAGTTGGTCATAATAAGCTCTGGGATCAATTAACTCTTACCTCTTTCTAAAAAAATGATCTAGTATGGCTTATGAAAATACATATGTAACAATATAAATATGAATAAGATAAAAAACAAGACCAAAGTGAACTGAAATTGGGTAATTACTGAAGGTAGTAAGTCTCTAACATCAATTTTATCTATTATTGGTTAGATTAAAATTTGTCAGTAAAATCAGCAGCTTCATGGGGAAATTCCTGCTTGTACTGATAAGCCAAGACCCCTCTCTCCATACCGATTTTCACAAGATATCTTGGTTAATGCATTGTTTTGTTTGCTCTGTGACATTCATAACAGTCTTAAATATCACGTCCTGTCTGACTGCAATTTGACATAGAAAATGGCCTTAGGAAAGGCTCTGGCCAGGAACTTTCATCATAGCAGCACAGAAATTTAAGAAGCCTATTATGACAGAAGTGCTGCTTATAGCACATTTATAAATCTCCTTACCACTGTCTCAGGGTCCAAATACATACTTCCTAGTAAGTCCGAAGGTGCATTCAGATAAAGAAATCCCAGGGCTTCCCTGGTGGAACAGTGGCTGAGAGTCCGCCTTCTAATGCAGGGGACACAGGTTCGTGCCCCAGTCCGGGAGGATCCCACGTGCCGTGGAGCAGCTGGGCCCTGAGCCATGGCCGCTGAGCCTGCACATCTGGAGCCTGTACTCCACAACGGGAGAGGCCACAACAGCGAGAGGTCCACGTACCGCAAAAAAAAAAAAAAAAAAGAAAAGAAAGAAAGAAAAGAAATCCCAGCTTGGCTTAGGAAGTGCATTTGTACTCTCTAGACTAAAAGCTGCATAGTGTGATTCTGTAAGGAAGGTCATAATAATAAGAAAATAGTAATAATTACAATAATAATTTCTTACATAAATATGATGAATTTCTAAGGGTGTTACATGAATGGTGCTTCTGCTCATTGACCGTTGGCTGTGATTTAAGGTGCCTTTCACTGTGGGCTGGTTACTGGCTCTCTTGAACCATCCATGAATTGCTTTAGAGGTGATGATGTCATTGCTATTAATGTTGCTGGAAGCTCTGTTGGGAGTATGCAGTGGACCTTCCGCACAGGGCGGGGTATCACAGTTGAAATGAATATTTAAGGGACTCAAGTCATTTTCTGCTGAGTGAATGTTGTCAGAAGATGGAACCAAAACTGTCAAAGCCAGACCCATATGCCCCTGGGTCTTACCATGTTAGCGCCTGCGAAGCTGATTTCCAGCTTGCAGTGTCTGTCTCTTCTCTGGCCATAAGAGCCTAAGTTGCCTGTGGAAGTACCAGGAAAGGAAAGTCCCCAGGAGCAGCTCTCAGCCAGTAAGTGAGAGGAGTTGGTGTAAAATGCCCCAGCTGCCTCATCTCTTGGGTGGGATGACTCTGAGTTTCGCATGATACATGGGCTCCTGGAGAGCTTTGTCAGGACTAAATTGCCATAGATTTCCTTGGGAACTTGCTTTGTAATTTGTATTTTCTTGGCTTTCCCTGGCCTTCTCTTCCCTCACTTCACAATTCAGAAATTCCAGGGACCACATCCCAAATAAACAACTTGAACTTGAATTCTTGTCTCTGGATCTGCTTTGCTTCTTGGTGAAACGAGACTAAAATTTCCCAAAGTATTTACTGAGAGCTAAGAGTAGATGGTGTTCCTCTTTTATCTACCAATAATACCTGTTTTCTTCAAGCTTGAAATGTATTTTTTCTTTCTCTAAGATAATAAAATGGAAGAAGTGCTTAAGTATCTAACTACTTTTCTTAAATCAGACATGCACAACTCTGGGATAACTATGAAAGGAAGGAAATTAGGGAGGCTAGAGTGAGTGCTGACAAGGCACTTAGAAAGTATTCAGATACAGTCAACCTTTTTTCTGTTAGCCAATGTTTTGCTCTTCTTAACAGGGCAGCCGTCTTTGCTAATATCTATTTCACCTCACCTTTCTGACAGCCATTTATTAAAGGCTGTTTGATAAAGTAGAGAAGCATGGAACCAGAATCACACTTTAGACTCCATTCTCTAGCCCTGAGTACGTGTCCACCTTACTTCTACACTCTGAAACCATTTCCTAGACTTCAACGAGAATGTTGATGCCTTCTACCACTCAAAGGGGTTCTACTTAAAAGAAATGCTGGTCTTCCC
Organism: Hyperoodon ampullatus; assembly: GCF_949752795.1. Classification (NCBI taxonomy): domain Eukaryota; kingdom Metazoa; phylum Chordata; class Mammalia; order Artiodactyla; family Ziphiidae; genus Hyperoodon; species Hyperoodon ampullatus. The sequence continues at coordinate 162,337,906 of NC_136916.1, forward strand.
TGGTGACGCAGTGGTTGAGAGTCCATCTGCCGATGCAGGGGACACAGGTTCGTGCCCTGGTCCGGGAAGATCCCACATGCCATGGAGCGGCTGGGCCAGTGAGCCATGGCCGCTGAGCCTGCACGTCCGGAGCCTGTGATCTGCAATGGGAGAGGCCACAACAGTGAAAGGTCTGCATACTGCAAAAAAAAAAAAAAAGAAAAAAGAAAAAAGAAAAAAAAGAAATGTCTTCTATAAAAATATATGACCTGGGGGAACAAAATATAAACAAAACCAAAATAGTAATATGTTCTATACAAATAAACTAAGTGCAAAGGCAAAAATAATAATAATAATTTTAAGAAAGGAAAAAAAAGGGACTTCCCTGCTGGCACAGTGTTTAAGAATCAGCCTGCCAATGCAGGGGACATGGGTTCGACCCCTAGTCCGGGAAGATCCCACATGCCATGGAGCAACTAAGCCTGTGTGCCACGGCTACTGAAGCCCGTGCACACCTGGAGCCCATGCTCCGTAACAAGAGAAGCCTCCACGCGACCCAACTAGAGAAAGCCCGCATGCAGCAATGAAGACCAAACACAACCAAAAGTAAAATAAATAAATAAAATAATTTTTTTAATTGAAAAAAGAAAAAGGAAAAGAAATATATCACCTATACTAAGTGCTTAAATTATCCTGGTACTGGGAACACCAAATCTTAACATTGCTCCAGCAACATTCTGAGGATTTCCATTACCCTTTTATTTTCCAAGACTTTAAGGAGACCTTGGTTTTGGGAGTTTCACATTCTTTGGGGTGCTGATTCTGGCACTTATGTCAGATGAGCCAAGAGAGTCAGAAAATCATAAACCATGTGGATTGGCAAAGTGCTTGAGTGAATGAGAAAAATGTGAAATATAAAAATATATGGGGGCTTCCCTTGTGGAGCAGTGGTTGAGAGTCCACCTGCTGATGCAGGGGACATGGGTTCGTGCCCCGGCCTGGGAAGATCCCTCATGCCGCAGAGCGGCTGGACCCATGAGCCATGACCGCTGAGCCTGTGCATCTGGAGACTGTGTTCCACAATGGGAGAAGCCACAACAGTGAGAGGTCCATGTACTGAAAAAAATAATAATAATAAATTATATATATATATATATATATATATATATATATATATATATATATGTATATGGACACTAACTCACTCTACAGCATCCACACTCCTGGCATCACCTCATCCTAGAGGAGGTTCAACTGTGAATGAATCACCTGCCAAATGCAAGACACCAGTTTCATGGGAACACTGGATTTCAACCACATTCTGCTCGAGGCTCAAATGTGATTTAGCCAAAGCCACCAATTACTGGAAAAACAGCAATAAACAAACAAGAAAAAAATAGAGACTCAAAAATTAGAAAGGGTTTTCTAGAATATCAAGCAGGTAGTTATTTCCAAATCTGGAGTGAATGCTGTGTGCATTTAGATACATGGAAGACATTTTAATTACCACTTTTGCTTTGCTCCACCGTATTTTATTTGTGCTTACAAGCAGCATCAGAGAGGTAAGGTAGAGAGTTCAGAGGAACAAGTTGCTTACACATCATTAATAATAATATTCATGAACAATGAACACTAAGAAATTATTGAGAATTGACACTGAAATTATTATCACTTATCACAATTCCACATCCTTCTATCTGGGTCCATTTTTTAAAATATGTATTTCTCTTGTATTAATTAATTCCAAGCTTTGGGTTTTGTTTCCTAAGGAAAAAAACGATACGTCCTTAACTTAGAAACTAAGAAAGCAGGTATACAGTTCTGAAGTTCTTTTGACTGCATTCAAACATCAGGTTGTATATATCCATTTATTCGCTTAACATGCATAAAGTATAAACTAACTTTTTTTTATACGCTGGCCTCTCGCTGTTATTGCCTCTCCTGTTGCAGAGCACAGGCTCCAGACGCGCAGGCTCAGCAGCCATGGCTCACGGGCCCAGCCGCTCCGCGGCATGTAGGATCTTCCTGGACCGGGGCACGAACCCGTGTCCACTGCATCAGTAGGCGGACTCTCAACCACTGCGCCACCCAGGGAAGCCCAGTATAAACTAACTTTTGACTACACCTGTTTATAGTTCCTTGGTATATCCTACCATCTGTATCCTGACACATAAAATTTTTAAAACCCAGTAAAGATAATATAAGTAAGGCCAGAAGTAAAGAGGGATCAATCCTTCCTGAGTAAATTGTACACTTCATGGAAGAGGTCATATTTTTGCTCAGGCTGGGGACAAAGCGAGATATTCATGAGACATGGAAAAGTCGAGAGGGCATACCGGTCAGAGGAAAAAGTACAAGCAAAGGAATACAATAGCCAAGTGCATCCAGGAACAAGACATTCATTAGCACTCAAGTAAACATTGAATGGAAATGTTTGGCCAGAAGCCAGAGTAGAGAGGTTGGAAGAAACCAGAATGTAAAAGCTCGAGGAGCTGGGATTTTTTCTTATAGGCTACAGGGAGCCAATGGAGATATTGGGGAGGGGGCATAAACAGTAGAATAACCACATAGTTTCTGCTTTTGAGAAGGGTTTCTTCAAGACCAAGAAGAAAGTAAAAAAAAAAAAAAAAAAAAATTAATGTTATGTCTGATAGGTAATATGCTGCAGGCTTGAGGGATGGAGAATGGAAAGCTTATCTGCCACACACCTTCCTATCCTCCACAGACATAAAAGTCATAAACACAAATATTTCTATTACTAATGAAAAGCGAAGGCTGGAGGTGAGTGACGGTGACATGATGGAAAAGACGATCCACAGAGAAGAAAAACAAGGAATAGAGTTCTTGTCATATATGTTCCAGTCTAGCAGGCATTTATCTCAGAGGTCCTTTCTTCATCTCATTATCTACTACTCACTTCTCTGCAACTTCCCACCTCCATCCTTAAACCAGAAACGCATTTTTTAAAAATTTTTGATCTGAACAAGAATATCCATTCAAAAGAAATATGAAGACATTTTTAAAGCTGAAATCCAATTAGAGACATAAAGGTAACAATGTTATTTTCATAAGATGCTGTCCATATTAGGGGTTGTGTGTGTGTGTGTGTGTGTGTGTTTAATTACTCAAAGTCCATCACTTCAGTAAGTTGGCTTTTGCAACCATTTGTATGCCTATTGCCTTCACTGTGATTGGACCTGGGAGATGAAAGAAGATCTTTAAATTCCCAAGCTCTGCATCTGTCACTAATCATTTTAAACAACACAAATGGCATTAGAATGTGTATTGTGCTTTCAACCTGGTTTTACATCTGAAATGCTTCTTCTAAAAACTGCCACGTAGCGCAATGATCAGCAATTATAATAAATCAGATTCAGCACCAAATATTTTCCCTTTTCTTACGGCAAAAAGAAATGTCTTCCCATCCAATACATCCACGATGACCTGCCGGAAATAATGTCATTAAAAGTGGATGAATCTCGTCAGGAAAAGCATGAAATGAATTTTAGCCCACGGCATTGCTTCGGGATAAAACTATCAAGGAGATAAAAATAGCTTTTCGGTGACTGCAAAAGAGAATATGGAAGAGATATTTACCTCCAACCTCTGTTTCTCCTTATCCTTCCTCATCGCTCTTACTGCCAGTTTAATTGTCAACCTGTCTCTTGAGTTTCATACCTTCCCCAAATGTGTTTTCCCCCTCTGCCTTATCTCTTCAAAGCCATCAGTCACACAGCAGATTTGTAATGAACTTGCTCTCTGCCAAGGCAAGAAAAAAAAAGTGACATCATTTTCAAACAGGAGGAGATCAGCACTTTAATCTCAGGGAGATAGAAAATAGAACAAAGGACATGTCTGGAAGGACTCAAAGGGGAAAGGATGGGGATGGAGCACACGCTTTCTTTCCCTCTCCATGCTTTGTACACCGCACTTTAGAAATTTGGAATCCATTTGTTTTCCATTCTCATCGTATCCTGCTGGCCATTCAAGGTCTTGTCTGGACATAATTACCAAAAAAAGGGCATGGCATTCTCTCTCCCTGCCTTTGTGAGTTCAGTGGGATGGGGTGAGGGTGGAATGCTTAAAGCTTTTTGTAGAGTTTCAACACAGATGCAGCATTTTGAAATTTTAATGTAAAGTCTCTAGCTCTTGAATCTGGTCAGGCAGGTGTATTCTCGCTGTATCCAAGCTAAAACAAAATTAGAATGAAAAGAGATGGTCATGGAAGGAAGAAAGAGCAAGCATTTATTTTCATCACTGAAGAGCCCATCAGACTCAATTATAGACACAGGAATCAAAGATAATGTGGGAATCGGCAGTGAGGTTTCAGAGGCTAAGGTATTAAAACAGTTGTTTACAATAACTTGTGATATGCAGTCAGAATTATTTTATAAAAAACTATAATCCACCAAAATAATCAAGCTGGAAAGGAAGGTGGGTTCTCTCTGGTTACTGTGCTTGGAGTTCCTCTGGGGCCATATGCAGGAGATTAACAAACATGTACCATTTGTCAGAGAAATGTGGTGAATCACCCTTGATAAAACGAGAGCAAACACTTTCTTTTTACAGTGAAGCTGGTGTAGAATTGGACATGTGTGTTGGGCATAAACCTCCTAGGCCACAAGCTCAGGTGTGCAAAGAGTGGAATTTTCTTTCTCTATCAATTTCTGTCTGGAAACTTCCCCCCTCCTGTTATCAAAAATCCTAGCCTTAAGTCAGTTCTTGGTAAACTCAGTTAACTCCAGTTTGCGCCCTTGCTCCTACCTCTCTGTGTTGATCCAAATTCTATGGGCTTTACTCAGTGTCCATGTCCCAGCCCCAGACCCACCTATATAATTCAGTATCTACTAACATGTGTATCGCCCCATCTGGTTTCCAGGGTGAGCATTTCTCAGCCACTTTCACATCCCTCAACATCCTGGGAAGCCATAAGAAATCACTAGATGCTCTTCGGTTCCACTTTGTGGTAAATGGAACCTTGGGGAAGACTCCAAAGCTTCCTGCCTAGATTGAAAAGGCCACATTTTCTACTCTACTGCTGTCCCGTCACTCTGGCACAGCAGGACCTGGGGAATGTGGAGTCTAACAAGATTTCACCACCCACATTCCATCCAGGAGATGAAGACACTGGCTCTTAGGTGATCAGTTGGCTCTAGGTCCTCATCAGCTCTCTCGGATGTGGTCCGGAGCAGGAAGATGTAGCAAGATTCAGAGCCCTTTATCAGATAGCCCCACAACCATCTCCCTTTACTATTCTCCTGCTGACTCTCCCCTTCTTTCTCAATCCAGATGGATTTTGTCTCCCCTATGATCACAAAAACAGAGAGAGAACATTTACCTCCAGTCTAATTACTTAAAACCCAAGTCAATCGTGACTATGGTTTCTGTTATTCAAAAAAATCCATACTTTCAAACAAAAACAAAAATTTTCTTCTCTAACTATTATCTCTACAATAAAGTTTAAAAGCCTATTTTGAAAATCAAAAGACTGAGTTTTGATATTTATTTTTCTTTTGGTATTCTTGTTAAAATATACACCCAAAATTAAAGGATATCAGGAAATTTCAAGGAAATATCATTTAAAATATTTCAAAATACTACCATCCTATGTTTCTTCCCCTCTATAAATCTTTGCCAACGAAAAAGTACATATGGTTCTTGCCTATTATCTTGCTCTCTTCCAAATAAGATGGAACTGGGTCCTTATCTTTAATCCACTTCTCCAAAACAATAAATTCCACACAGAGCAAAATAAAGTATATATCTAAAGTAGAGTACTTTATACTGAGGTTCCCCCAAAGCTCAGTAGTTAAATCCACATGATGAAGTAAAAATATGTAGTCAAGAGAATTCATCCATTGGTTGAACAGCATTCTATGGATAGATGCCAATGTAGGAAGGGCTTTGTCCAGACGGAGTCTAATTGAAGCTGTCAGAGCCTCTCAGGGATGTGTACTAAGAGACACCAAAGCTAAAATGTAGTTAACAATAAGCACTTGAGTTAAAAGATCATGTGGAGTTGGGCCAAACAGACACAAGATGAGCATATAGGAGAACACATGGACTCAGCTGGACTTGAGGGGAGGGAATGGAGGGGGAGAGACAAAGATACAGAGGAGAGAAAAAAATTCTAACAGTTGCAGAAACCAAAACAGAAAATTGAAGAGACAGACTATAATTGCTAGCCATTCCATTCACAACTGCATCTTCTGGTTCTCTGGCTCCCTTCCTTTTCTTATTTTTTTCCACAGAATCTATCAGTAACTTATAGCATATATGTTTATTTATTTATTTACTGTCAGTTTCCAAACATACACATGCACACACGAGATTATAGAAACCATAAGAGAATGATTTTTGTGTTTTGTTCGCTGGTGTATCCCCAGCTCCTAGAGAGGTGATAGGGATTTCAGTAAATATTTGTTTATGGAAAGGAAGAAGGAAGGAAGAAAGGTGTGGAGGAGGGAAGAGGAAAGAAAGGAAGGAGAGTAGGAGAATGCTGAAAATTGCTTGGTTGTTAATTCTCCAGATCCGAAAGTCTTAGCGATATATCCTGCTCTTGGTATCTATGATACTACCCCATTTTTTCCACATGTTCCCTTTTGTTGACCTGAGCTCACTTGAATGTGTTTCTTTTCCTTGTAACTGAATGAGCCTTGACAACAGCAGGTATAGTGAGTGATCCTGGTCAGTTTGTGACCTTTTTTAAATTTTCAGGCAATTAGAGTAGCAAACATTCTCATCTTAAATTATCTTTAAGCCTGGTATCAAAACTGACCACATAGTTCCATGAGGTTGCTGGAAGAGCATGACTAAGGGCGCTGATTCAAATCACAAGGGGAGATAGTAAAAAGAAAAAAAAAAATGGGAAAAGATAAAATATATCCATTATATCAACAGGGCCAGAGTATCTGGGAGTTGAAGAAACAACTGATCTTTCCTTATCTACTGCCATGTCTCTAAGGACAGTAGGTTATTCAGTAGTGGTTTTTGAATGTTAACAAACATATTACCAGGAGTGTTGTTAAAAGTGGAGACTTCCCAAAATTCAAACTTCACAGTTATGCATTGGGGGCCAGGAATCTGAATTATTAGTCAAAATACCAAGTGATACGTGCTATGGTCTAAATGTTTGTGTCCCCCCCAAAATGCATATGTTGAAATCCTTGCCCCCAACGATGATGGTATTAGGAGGTAGAGCCTTTAGGAGGTGCTTAGGTTAAAAGGGTGAGATCCTCATGAACGGGATTAGGGCTTTTATAAAAGAAGTTTCAAAGAGATCCCTAGCCTCTTCCACCCTATGAGGACACAGTAAGAGGGAGCTGCTATGAACCAGGGAAAGGACCCTCACCACAAAGCCAGCATGCTGGTGCCTTGATATTGGACTTACCAACCTCCAGAACTATGGGAAATAAATGTCTTGTTTATAAGCTATTCAGCTCCTGGTATTTTGTTATAGCAACCGAAATGGACGAAGACAATACCAATGCAAGTGGTCCTTTAAATGCTCATTGAAAATAAATAAGCCCTAATCTGATTTGTAACTCTTAGAGGGCCTTGTTTTCAAAACGTTAACAATGAACTTCCCCTGCCCTCCCCTTCTGATTTGCATTTCCCTCTGAATCCTGCATGCCCTCAGAAATCCAAACACTAAAAGACAGAGTGTTAGAGTTGATGAAATGGAAAAGGTGGGAAATTTTTAAAAAATTATCTAGGTTCTGTGTTGAGTTTTCTTATATAGAAAGTTCTACCTTTAGAGCTACATACTTAATCAATTAATTAATCTATTACCCACACTTGGGATATCAAACGAGTGAACAGTATCTTGAGTCACACCCCTACCAGGTTCCCACAGATTGTATTATTTTCTGCCTTAACCTCTACTACCAATTAGAGTTTTGGTACATTACCTTGCAACTAACTAGCTTAACTAGGGCTAGTTCTTAGGGCTTAAACACCTTTCATGAAGTAAGTTAGACTTTTTGAGAGGCTGCTGAGCACTCTTAGGAACAGGACAGTGCAGTAATGAAAGTAGTGTAAGCTTTGGGCCTTAATGGCCATTTTGCTTCAGGACCAGCAAGACAGGGCATATTGTGAAAGCTGGAAACCCCGTAGGACTATGGTAAACATTTATAACCTCATCCAGTAAGCTCCCCTGAATCCAGTGGCTGGTTCTAAGAATAATATGTAGGATTATATAGGTTGCTGTTTAGGTTACATCCTTAGACACACTTAAATCCCACGTCTTCCCAGCTGTCTTATTACTTTCCTAAAATAAGATCTGCTGAGAGCAAAGAGTTAAATCTGTCTTCAGAAAGTTCTGACTCTTTTGTTGTCCTTCATAGCTCCCTGCCTACTTGATGAAAAGTAGTATATTAAGCTTTTAGATAGAGTTATAGAGAGAGAGATCAAATAAAGAAAGTACCTCCCACTCATAGACTTACAAAATATACAGCCTTTTGCAAAATGTACAAAGGAGGATTCATAGACGTAGGAGCAGTTTGGTGTTCCCAAAGTACAGGGTGTCTCATGTAGGAATTTGAGAAGGTGGAAGACTTAGTTAAGGCCAGTCATAAGAACAGAAGACTGAGTGAATTACTTTTGTAATTTATTTTATTATCTCAGGATTTATAAAAAGCAGTTCTACCTAATGCACAAATACTTTTAAAGTTTTGTTCCCTTCTTTTTTTCTCTCTCTCTCTGTTTTGAACTTTCAGTGATAGGTGATCTTGGAAAGTCTGAATTAAGACTTGGCAAAGTCAAGTACTATATATTTGGTTGTTCTAACAGTTTCACTCAGCATCTCACATTTGTCTGGGAGACATGACAAAAATAGTAACAACAAACACAAACATATTCACAAGCACATGCCTACACCTAGAGACATGGACACACACACACATACACACACACAATATTGACCTTTGTACTTTAATGTGATTTAGTTTGGGAAAGCACTGCTTCCAAATTTCAACAAATTTTTCTTATATCACGATATCCATATACACCAGGAGGATGCAAAACCAAGGTAGGATTTATTTTATGAGAAAGGGTAAGTGATTCAATAACACTCAATAACAGATTTGCCATCATGGTATATTAATGGACCATAATATTTTCATGGATCTTTAGAGTTTACAATGTGGCTTTACAACCATTGTTCATTCATTCAATAATGATTTATCAAGCACCTACTATGTGTCACGCACTGTTCTAGGCTCTTGTGATAGATTGAAGGCAAAGATCTGTGCCTTCCTGGAGATTATATTCTAGAGAATCATCTCAATTAAGACCCACAATAGTCCTGCCATGTACTTTCTTTTGGGGGAAACATGACTTGAACCAAGATATTACTCCAAAAACTCTGTGCTTATACTGGAACATACTGTTTCTTTAACAAAAATATATATATATTTTTAAAATGAATAGAGTAATTACATGAAACTCAGTGAATGTTCTAATCTATATCAGGAAACATTCAAGTATACTAGTAAGTTTACTAAATGGGTAATTGGTTTTGGAGGCTATACCATTAATTTAACTAGTAAACTCAGTCATTTCATGAAAGTTCCCAGGAAGGTGTCAAGAAATAGTAATTTTTTATAGTATCCATAGAATGTATACAATGTGTCTTTGCATAACCTGCCAAATAGTTGCAATTAATTTTGTTCAGCTCTACTTTAAATTAAAGCTGGGTTATTACATAAGAAAGAATCTGTTTCACATTATAGTTATACTTTAGTTGGTCCCCACCTGAATGCAAATGTGCTTTTTTAACCAAAGTAATTGATATTACAGCTTTCATTTCCCTTAATAAACAATAGTATTTCCCACTAGATTTAGTTTTAAATATTTTTCAAATATTTATCCCATTAGATTCACATCTCAAACTAATCAAGTTAAGTGGAAATCTCCATCTTATCCCTAATTTATTTTTACTCAGGACACATTGAAGAGTCCATTTCCACTGTATAGTTAGCTCATCTTGAGAGATTTATTTGAGCTTTTTTTTTTCTAACTAATGCTGTACATCAGCTATTGAAGTATGAACTAAATAGTACAGTATGTAGGGTAGTCTTAAACTCTTATGGTATTAAATTTATTTGAATTTTATGAGAAGAGAAGCCTATTTAATTGTGCTGAGACCAGTCATCCTCAGCATGGGTAGCTTCTGGCTCACTTTCCCCTCCCTAATGTTTGCTGTGCTTTTATTTGTAATGCTGAAATCATTACTTTTGTTACAGTTGCCAGATTGCCATTAAGTGTTTAGTTTCTAACAACACAAGGACCTGTAGCAGGAATGTATTGAAAAAGAAAAAAAAATCAGTGAATATATCGATAGATTAAATGGGAGTGGGGACAGTGGAGCAGGAGAAAACAATAAACTTCAAACAATGTACAAGTGAAAGTAGGAAATGTAACAGAAAAGACTCCAAAGCACTAACAATCCACTTGTTCAATTAAAAATTCAACTTTAGCTGAAATCCTTTCTAGCAAAAAAAAAAAAAAAAAATCACTTCACTTTTATTTTCTTGACAATTTAAGTCAGACTATAGATTTTCCCTACCCCAAGAGTGTTTCTGGGTACTATAAACCTGAGAGAACTTTCCTTTATATTGCAAGGTTCTAAGTGGTAGACAATTTGTCAGATCTTAAGATGAGAACTTCACATTTATTAGAAAAAGAGATCTAAAATTTAAATACTCATATACTCTACAGAGTATAGAGCACCATTTAGAACTGGCTTGCACATAATAAAACCTATTGTCAATGTCAGCGGAAAGAGCTATTTCAAGGGTGACCCTGATCAGAACACCAGGTAAGAGTATGTCCTTCTTCCTCCTCCTTGATCCCTCTATTTGTGGACCCTAACACACCAGCTGACAAAGGGGCAGTGTAGTTTTCCACAGAATTACAAAGCAAAATGTAGCTGGACAGCCTTGAAGCTGAGAGAGACAATAGTTTAATAACTGGTAGAGTAGGAAAACAACCTGTATTAATCTGTTCATCACATATTACTGTAACCAAGCTACAGTTGTAGTTCTATAACAGAGAAAACAAGATTAGTAATTGCTAGCATTTAATAGCATTTACTGTAGGCTAGGTTCTGTGCTAAATGTTACAAGTGTGTTGTCTTATTTAACTGTCAAGGAATCTAATGATATGGGGAATCATCATGAACCATGAACAGTTATCCAAACTGATTAAAATCATGGATTTCAAGATAGATGTCCCCTTAAGCCATCAGTTAGTTCAGGCTTTTCTCTAGAAGTACATCATTTTAAAACTAAACCTATCTAACCAGTGTTTCTTTAAGTCACCTGTACCAGAAGGAAAACCAGAAGGGTTTAAAGAATTTCTTTATTGGAACTATAAGCTGCAGCTTTATATAAACATCATAACCTTTTCTCTTGGCCACAGTTTTAGAGAGGATGGTATAATATTCAAGGGGAGATAGTCACAAGCTAGAGACATGAATTGGTTGACATTAGAAACACTTTGATATACATATATTTATGTTTCAATTAAAACAATGAGGACACAGTTAGTAAATCCTCTTAGCTGAAAATGAAGGAAGAAGAATCATTGAACTTCTAAAGGATTCAATAAGAGCCAGAGCAAACAAGTGAGACTGGAAAGTCAGAATGAGACAATAAACTAGTAGTTAGAAAGCTAATAATAACTACTAATCTATAATAGAAAGCTATTAGATTATTATAACACATATATGTTATATATATAAAAGTTACATCTATTTATATATGTAATATATATATATAACTTTATATAAATATATACAATCTTTAAAGTATTTAAAAAGTTATAATAAATAAAATATAATAAAATATTATAAATTAATATTACTATCAACTGAATATTTAATATTACTATTAAATAAGTGTAAATATTATATTAAATATATTTCATAAATATATTAAGTAGTGTATATAAATAAAATAAAATTTATAATAAAATATAATGAAATTTATAATAAATAAAAATTTAATATACATATCATAGCTATAGCTATTCATTATTATTTCATCTCTGCCCCAAGCATTTTGCTTGATAAATAAATATACAAACACAAACATACATAACTCCCCACAATGACACTATGAAGTAGGCATTATTGTCATAGTTTTGTAGATAAAGAAACCAAGACTTAGCTAGAAAATGGTAGAATGGGATTTAAACTCAGCTTCATCTGATTCTAATTATTTCTTTTGTTCTACCTCCCACGTGACCATGGATGACATGGCAGATACCAAGAAGCACAAAGCTGGTTGCTCTTAACTCCTTTCCCCTTTAGCCCAAGCTTGCACATGTGCTCATGAGAGCATATGAGGAACAGACCATAGGAGAAACTCACCTGCTCCATGCAATGGCCCTGCTTTTAATTCCACCCCATCTCCCATCTCAATCATGATCAAGGTGTTGCCTTCTTTTAATAAGATACCCCAGGTCTTCAAGTGCTATCAACACTAAACAAAAATACACCAAAAATATACAATGGGAGAAGTTATCTATTTGGTATACAAGTAATATAAACATGCTTGTAAGTGGCACAATAGTTATAACTGACAGTAGAGCATAGAGGTTGTCACCCTGTCCATGCTCAAATCCTGGCTGAATCCTACTTACTAGTTCAATGGTGTTAGGTGAATTGTTTTTCTTCTCCAAGCCACAGGTTCTCCATATATAAAAGGGCATAATAAATCTTATCTCACAAGGATGTGAGGTTCTACTAGGGTAATACATGAAAAACATTTAGCACAGTGCTTGGGAAATAGTAAGTGATTAACAAATTTTAGATCACATTAGTGGCAACAAGTGGGTGTACATGCAGTGTCACATCTTATTTTGCATTCCATGAAAGCTCTTTATGGAGAAAACCTAATATTTATATTCGTGCTGGTATCCTTGAAAACAGATGTCTACAAACTGTTCCTGATAGGGAAAATGCAATGGAATTTGGTCTTGCACTAGTCCTTTCATTTGGAGAAACTAGAAACACAAGCCAGTCACATCATATGATGCCCTCTTAGAGAGCCCGAGTTGTTTATTCTCATTGACAGAATCTGAAGTCTGTACCATCTCCACCATGGACCCTCTACAACACTGTTTTTAGTGTCTGTTCTTGACACTATGTTACCAGGTGAACAATTCTCTAATGAGTCTCCTGGTGTTTCTGGTAGTAAACCACTCTGTATAAATCCAAAACAGAGCCCCGTCACACCTGGGTCTTGCTGACTGGAATATGTTCAGCATGGGTTTATTTTGGAAGGATTTTTTTAAAACTTCCATTTCACTTTCTCCTGTCATGGTGTTGTCTTTATTAGTTTAATCTAGCAGGTAGGAACTTTTTGTTACAAACAAGAGAATGCCAAACTATTGAGTTCAATAAACAATAAAGACATGTAATTGTCTTATAGGACAAGAGGCTGGAGGTCAGTGTTCCCAGGATTGGCTCAGGCTCAGTGCTGTCATAATGACCTGGTCTGTTTCCTCTTCCCTGTTATTCAGAGCATGTGTTATTCTCAATCTCAGACACTAGAGCTGTATCAAAGTACCTAAGATATACAAGTTAACCAATGTTGTTGACTACTATTGAATAATATACAGTCAAAATGGAAAGAAAAGGCTAAGAAATGAAATAAACAAAAAAAAAAAGAAAAAGAAAGAAAAGGCTAAGGAGAGTAGTGTCTTCTCTAGCATATAAAAGCAAGTGTGTCCAGACGTAGAGAATGGACTTGAGGACTCGGGGAGGGGGAGGGTAAACTGGGACGAAGTGAGAGAGTAGAATGGACATATATACACTACCAAATGTAAGGTAGATAGCTAGTGGGAAGCACCTGCATAGCACAGGGAGATCAGCTCGGTGCTTTGCGACCACCTAGAGGGGTGGGATAGGGAGGGTGGGAGGGAGACGCAAGAGGGAGGGGATACAGGGATATACGTATGCACATAGCTGATTCACTTTGTTATACAGCAGAAACTAACACAACACTGTAAAGCAATTATACTCCAATAAAGATTAAAAAAAAAAAAAAAAAAGCCAGTGTGTCTTGGAGAAAGCAATTTAACCTTTCCAGGTCTCTACTTGTTCCTCTGCAAAATGAGTATAAATATTCCCAGAGCCTCACTTGCCACCTGTCGCATTGTAGGCACTTAAGAATAAACCAAACACGCACCATATGTGAGAAGAAATACGTAGTTTAAAAAGGTGCATTTTATTTAGTCTTATATTCTTGAATATAACTGGACAGTCTTAGCTTTTCATAGGATGTTTAAATTAATGTCATTAATTAATCCAAAAAAGTACGAAAAAGGTAGGATTTGCCTGAAGCAATCAGAGATGTTTGACCTTCCTGGTGGGATTTGGCTGATCCAGGCATGCCTATGTATGAGTAAGCCTTACTGTTGCTGATGAGTCTCCAGGTCACCTAAATCTGTCTGAAAGGTAGAGCCAGACAGCTGAGTCATTCTCTAACAACCGCCAACTGGTGAGAGCTTTCCAAAGCCAGACCATCTCCCTGCCTGGTCATCTCTCTCTCTCTTTCTCTCTCTCTTTTTTTTTTCCTTCCAAGATCATCATAAAGCATATGCATTATTTTCCATTTATTGTGTCATAGAACAATGATTCCAAATGCTGGGAAGGTGAGTGAATTCTTGGAAAAGGAAACTTTAAGGCAGAGGCTGGAACAAAGAGCAATTAGGGGTAAAAGTGGTGAAAGGAACAGGAGACCAGAAAGCAGAACAACAATAACCAAAGAAGGTCACAGTTACTGCTGGGTTTGTGGTCATGTATATGGAAGTGAAAGAGAACAACTGACTCCACAGTGAGACCCCCAACTGCACATGGGCAGAATCATGCTAGCATCTGTGCTCGAATTTTCTCACACAGAATTCTTTCCCTTGTGGCCCTACTCCTACTTTCTTAGAGACGAATGTAGGTTCAGTATCCCCAGAGCTCAGCCAGAAAACCCAGCTGCCAGTAAGGTACTGGCTGATGGTCTTTCTGGCACTACTCTGCTAATTACTTGGGTCTATCAGATCTGGAAAAGGAAGGAAGAACAGAGGACCCATGTTGAGAAAAGCCAGGCTATAAGCGCTGTTAAAAACCAGTAACCAATCAGGATGCTCCAGCACTGTATTAGTATTCATTAGACTCTGATGCAGTAACATTTGTCTATTATTAACCGTAGCTTCACCTTAGATATCTTTACTTTGCTTTTATAATGTTGACCAAAAAGTATTATCTTTAATAGTATCTTCAGTATTTATGAAAATGTGGTCAGCCAGGGACTTCCTATAGAAAACAAATAATTAATGTTTTGTCTAATTTACCTGCAGAACTAGTAGCTGTAAGATATCATTAAGGCCAATGATATCTGGACCATAATAGTACTTAAAATAAAAATAGAGGGACTTCCCTGGTGGCGCAGTGGTTGAGAGTCCACCTGCCGATGCAGGGGACACAGGTTCGTGCCCCGGTCCAGGAAGATCCCACATGCCATGGAGTGGCCGGGCCTGTGAGCCATGCCCACTGAGCCTGCGTGTCCAGAGCCTGTGCTCCGCAACGGGAGAGGCCACAACAGTGAGAGGCCCGCGTACTGCAAAAAAAAATTTTTTTTAATTAAAAAAATAAAATAGAATTTCGAGTTATATTCAAGAAAATAAAATAGTTTCCTTTGAGCTTTACACAAACACATGGAGATGATGGAAATGATTTTGAATATTGGCAGACTTGAGAAGGGAAATGGAAGTTTCCTAAAGTGTATTACTGTAAGGTGTTAACCCTAATTCAGTATTTACTTGCAGACTTTCAGAAAATTAGCTCACTGTTCATTTTATATGATAACTTGTTAATATTGCATGAAATAACAAATTGGCACTGTAACTAAACAGAGATTCTGGGCAGTTATCATAAAAAGAACGATGAAAATCTAAGCATGGGAGTTAGGTTTTCACTGACAAATGGATTATTCTGCATAATGTGAAATTAGCCATTACTACTCTCTGGTCAGAGACACTTCAGTCTCAGTTTTAAATGTCATCATTATACAAATCTTATTTATTATAATCATGGGTGAGATTTATTTTTTTAGAAGGAGAACCTACTATATCATTGTTACTTTTAAAACCTTAGGAATTTCACACTTACCCAAATGAATGAGTGAAGTGTGGCCCTACAAGCATTCCTGTGATGGCAAAGCCATTCCAACAACATTCTTCATATGCTTGAAGCTGATGGCGTGCCCAGACAATTGTTCCACTCTTCCCTATTTCCTCCAGTTTCTGAATCTCTTACATCCTGGTATTAAGTAGTAATCAAGCTCCCTACCACCCCGCAAGAAATAAAATAAAATAAAATCCATGGAAAACACCATGGGAGTTTCTGTTGATGCAGTGCTGGAGACAAGAAGTCATACTAATAAATGGAACTCTAAACAGGAGCTGAAGTCATTTATTTAAAGTGGCAGGTGACCTCTTAAAAATCTCCAGTGGGGTGAGCAGGAGATAATTTGACCCAGGACTCATTTAAGCTGCTTCCCATTTAGCTTTTTTTTTTCTTTTTTTTTTCGGTATACGGGCCTCTCACTGCTGGGGCCTCTCCCGTTGTGGAGCACAGGCTCCGGACGCGCAGGCCCAGCGGCCATGGCTCATGGGCCCAGCCACTCCGCGGCATGCGGGATCCTCCTGGACCGGGGCACGAACCCGCGTCCCCTGCACCAGCAGGCGGACTCCCAACCACCGCGCCACCAGGGAAGCCCTAGCTTTTTTATTATTATCCCCAAATGATGTTCCATCTTGTTATGAACAGAATTGTGTCCCACCCCCCAAATTTATACGTCAGAGTCCTAACCCCTAGTGTAACTAATTAGGATATAGGGCCTTTAAAGATGTAATTAAATTTAAATGTGGCCATAAGGGTGGGGCCCTAGTCCCAGGGGACTGATGTTCTTATAAGAAAAGAAAGGGACACCAGGAGTGTGCCCGCGGAGAGGAAAGGCCATGTGAGGACATAGAAAGAAGACGGCCATCTGTAAGCCAGGAAGAGAGGTCTCAACCAGAAACCAACTCTGCTGACACCTTGATCTTGGACTTTCAGCCGCCAGAACTGTGAGAAAATAAATTTCTATTCTTCAAGTCACCCTGTAGCATTCTATTACGGCAGCCTAGGCAGACTAATATATACCTGCAGTCACAGAGGACAACCAGACGTATTAAAAGAAAATGTCCTTCATTCTTCAAATGCTTGTCCATTTATGAAGCCACCTTGCCTGAAGACAATAATAACAACAGCAGAAACCTACTGAACTCTTTGTCTTGATGGGTACTGTTTTTAAATATTTTAATTTCATAAAGTAAGTCACATTGTTACTTCTGTTTTACAGAGGAGAAAAGTGGTCAGTATAAGTAACCAACAAGTCAAATAACGTACTCTGAATGTTATAACTAAAGTGAACTTCAGAGTAACATGTTTATAAGTCCTGTTACTATCTGGGGAAAAACACAAGTGTGTCTTGGAGTGGTACATTTAAAAGTGCTTCTTTAACAAACGTGAAAACTTTAAACTTTCCACAATTTAATAAAGCTTTTTGTTCATAAATTTTATAATGTATTGGAAGTCTCAAAAAAGGATATCTCTAAGAAAATCACCATAGAGACGTATTGAGTTGTACTTATCAAGTTCATTTCCCTAAACAAAGAGGAAATAGCTTGTATTTGAAAACAATTGTGAGATTACACAGAAGGATTATTTTTTGTTAATATTTAATATAGAAGATAATCACTGTTTGGTTTACTTGCTGGTTTTTACATATCCCTGTTTTAAAGTTGAGTCATTTTCTTTTGAATCCCACAATGGGCTTAGTGGCCAACATGTTTCCAGGAGGTAGAAAAGCTACTATAAGCTAATTTTTAACTTGTCAGCAAGTAAAAATCTAACTAATGTTGATCTTTCTCTGACAGCACTTGCTTGGAAGGTTCTATAGCTTTGATTAATATTTAAACACTAGGGCTTTCAAAGCAAATTTACAGTCTGAAATTACTAAAGCTACAATAAATACAGAAACATGTTGCTGCTTTATTTTCTATGTGAGTTTAAAAGAACATTCATTAGGAATAAGCAAGTACAGGAAGGAGGAATTTTGTTTTCAGTTTGTTTTTTTCTCATTGACTGTTAGAAATTTGCACTGTGAGAAATAACAGTATGGTGGTTTTGTTTACTAGCTCTAAAGCTAGTCTGGATGTGAATGCTGGCTCTACCACTGGATGGCTCTGTCACATTGGCCAAGTTACTTCTTCCAGCCCCTCAGTTTACTCATCTGTATAATGAGAATTTTAGCACCTTAAATGACTCACAACAGATATACTGCAAAGAACAGTGCCTAGCACACAATAAGTGTTCCACATATGCTAGTGGTTAACATTTCCTAAAAATATAGTATTTAAATAAAGTCATGTTTCTATGACTTTCAACAGATATTTATTAAGTCCATACCATGGGCAAGACCTGGTTGTAAAGAGTTAAATAATTCAAAGTACTTGTTTTCTAGCATCTAGCATTATAGTGGAGCCATCAGACACAAAAATTGCTGATAGGTGCTGTCTACTGAGCTACCTATTAGAACATGGACCTGGGAAATTGAAACAAGCTCTGGGAAGGGCTTTCTGGAAGGGGTATTTAGGAGCTGAGTTTTGCAACTTTGATGACTCAGACTTAGGAGAGGATATGGAGACAACCATTTCTACTAGATGAAACAACATGGCAAAGATTTAATAGCCTGAGGAATTTGGGAAACTAAACACAGCTGCACCTAGCTGATGAAATGTACATAAAGGGCCCATGAGGAAACCAAGCTGAGAATTAAAGATTGATCCTACATCTTCTCACATTTCCTAGTTTTCTACAGGTGGTCTCTTTCTTCTGGGATCAATAATTGAATTCTGACTATGGCTGGCAGTGAAGCCAGTATCTAGAACCTTGCCAGTTGTGCTGGCAGAGGGAAAGAGAGCTCTGCAGAGTCTTGCACTGGCACTTATGTGTTTTACCTTGGAAGACACATATGTCATTATACTTGCAACTGATTGGCTGGTACTAGATCCATGGTCCCTCACAACCACAAGGGAGCCAGGAAGTGCAGCCCTACCATGTGCTCAAAAATAAAAAAAAGCCAGAAATATGTGGTGAACAGTGGTGATTATGAGGGGTAAAAGAAATAGCATGATAACACTTTCCTTAGTTGTCTGAAATGGGTCAACACTCCTATAAATAACTAGGTCAAAATCATCTCCATCTAAGTGATATGGTTAATTGGACATCATCCAAAATACACTAGTAATGGAGTGGACTAATCTCACCAGCAGTTGAATATATTTTAATATGCAGCTCAAAGATGGCTAAACAAGTGTTGGTCCAGAGAGCACTATAATATATTTAAATTAAAGCTCTGTATTAAATAGCTGTATTTCAATTTATTGAAATACAATAAAATTTCACATCTGGTTAAAGAATACACATTGTCTAAATTACGGAGATGAGAAATTGCCAGCTGAGTGTGAAAGCAGCTTCAATTAATGATGGCTATTTATGACCCAGCCTGTTCCTTTGATGCATACAAAACTATGGAGCTTGTGGCACACAAAAGCCTGAATAGCTGCAGAAAGATTCGAGATGGGAGAAATGTTTAATCATGCCAGTTTTATTGTAGGTCGGCAAGGCCATGTCTTCAGGTGAGCCTAATCAACAATATTAAAATGAATAATTTACCCCACTCTGACTTAAAGCTGACTATTCTATCCCTAAGGAAGAATAACACGGGTCTTTGCAACACTTTACCCTGATCGCTTGTAATGCTCATCAATCTGACAACAAACAGTGCATAAATCTGTTTTTCAGCAACAGATGGGTCTAAGGTGTCGATTAAAAATGACCGAGCAGAAACTGGAACATGATTACCAAATCCATAGTGCCCAATGCCCTTCACTGACTCATGCACAGCTACTTCATTAAGAAGAATGAACTAAATGAAATCCTCTTTCAAAAAATTGAATCGTCAGGAACACTTTATGAGCTATCTGAGAGACAATTTTTTCTGAGACAAAAAGATGAGTTTCCAACTGACAGTCTTGAGAATTCAACCCATGCCCCTTCTAATTTTTCTTTCTTCCCTTAATGAACAAAGATCATAGAGTCAAATTGCATTTGCCACTTCTGTAGACAAGTCGGACAGTAAACTAGTTTCCACCTAGTGCTTCCTTAATATTACAGGAGCTCAATTCAAGAGAGCAAGTTGTGTTGTTAAAGGGCAAATGAGAGGTACTCATGTTACTATTTAGAACCAAAGGGGAGTGGCAAATGAGATCTGTGATATGAGTTCTAGAGTCAATGATTGCTTACCAGAAACCACTGGAGAATAAAGGATTCTCCACTTCTATAGAAGAGGAAGCTGAGGCAAGGAGCCACCTAGCAGCTAAGTCACTTGCCCAGAGTAAGACATACCATTAGTAACTGCCAAAGCCTCCAATCAAGCCCAGGTCCAAAGGGCTCTGTGCTTGTCATTCGTGCAGTTCACCACATATTTATGGCTCTCTACCTTTTGGGCGCATGGTAGGATTGCACTTCCTGGCTCCCTTGTGGTTGGGAGGGACCATGGATCTAGTACTAGTCAATCAGTTGCAAGCACAATGACATATGTGTCTTCTAAGCTAAAGCATATAAGTACCAGTGCAAGGCTCTGCAGAGCTCTTTTTCCCTCTGCCAGCACAGCTGGCAAGATTCCAGGTACTGGTTTCACTGCCAACCAGAATTTCAGAGTGAGGTGAAGGGGAGCAGAGGCCCCACTCAATTTGCAAAGCAGCATTGGAACAAAGCAGACTTTTCTTCTTTATAGCCTCTGGGATTTGCGTCTGTTGATTTACACAGTCCAACTTCACCTACCTGGATGGAGGAAGACCATGAAGCTTATTCTGCCTATAATGGAGCCCACATCCTAGGGATATCATCATAAAGCCAAGTTGCATGGGACACAGATAAATCTTCATGAAGGAGTCAGTATGAGATTTGGGCCTTAAAAGAATGGGAAAAAGGGCCAGAGTAAGCAATTTGGAATTCCAGGAGTAAACCAAGTGTAGAGACTAAATATACTTGCCTTTCATGGAGGACCAGAAAGAAACTTCCTGAAGAATCTAAGGTAAGTGTCAGGAAACAATTGGAACTTAAGAAATAATGAGTTACAGAGTGGAAATAGTGAAATTGGAACTTACTCAAAGTATCTCTTCCCAGTATAACAAGGCCCACTTGTAGATAACTATGTGTTTTTATGATCATAGCATCACTGTTGGAAATACTGTACAATGCCAGTACCTCCACAGCCCTCAGGATGAGAAGATATTATTACAGTCTCTTTTCTAATTCTTTGCACGTGTTTCTAAAATAGCTTTCTTGATAGTAAACTTAACACATGTGCTATCTTAGGAGCCCTCATTGGGCTATAAACCCTCTGAAGGAACATTTGGATGGGAAAACTCTAGCTTAAAAAAAAAAGTGTCTCATTCCAACATGTGTCAAGGAGTGCTTTTCAAAGGATCATTTTGGGAAACGCTGAGGGCATTTGCATTAGACTTTGCACAACCATTCAGGGACCTGAATGTCTTTGTGCTGGTCCTGGAAACTGATGAAGAGCCATATCCCTGCTATGATGATCAATGGAAAGGGAGCTTTGTGTAAGGTACACAAGGCTTTCTGAAATTCCGGACTGAACTTGAGCAAGTTTTTAGATGTTATAGAAACAGATCTGGAAAGTGTGGCCAGAGGAAAAAAAATAAGAAATAGAGATGGCTCCACCAAACTGCCTGATTAATGGAATGTATTAGCAGAGGGGAAAGCTCAGAATCTTGTTCTTCTAGTAACCAATTCTATCCTGTTTTAACTGAAGCTTTGCTGATACTTATTCTGACAAAACCTGGAGGCAACCCCGTTACACTGAATTCTTCCCTTGAAGCTCTAGGTTGGGTAAGGCCTTCTTAACTGGGGCTTCCATTAAATTCTATACATAGCACAATCAGTATGTTTGGCATATTGCATTATAGTTTCTATTTACATCTGTGTCTGACTCTTCCACAAGACCAAAGGATTTTAGTGTCCACCATTGTCTCTGCAGTACCCAGGGCAGAGACAGAAACAAAGTAACTCAAAGCAAGCTTATTAAATAAAAATAATCAATGAAATAAGGAATAAATAAACTTGATGCTAAATGATAGACATGTGGAAAAGGTAACATTCTCCTTTGTTTTACAAATAAACCTCAGCAGAAGTCCCATCATCTTACATTGTAAAAGTATTGCAAATGCTTCATTTTGTACTGTCAGATTCAGTCTCACATATTACATTCTAAACTATGTACATATCAATTGCCCCAAAACCATCTAATAACAATATATTATCATCTTTGGCTTTTAGATGAAAAACTAAAGCTCAGAGTGGTTAGGTGCCATAAGGGAAACAATCTTTTTAGGAGACAAGGATATACACTTTCTAATTGGATGACTTTATTTTAGGGATAGTGAGCCTGATGACTCTAAAGCATGAGTAAAATTTCCCTACTGCTTGTAATTCCAAACAATTCAAAATAACATTATTCACATGAACTCATAGAGCAGAGACATTCTCATAAAGAAGATGTCTTAAACAGAATTTTGTAATTAGGGTGCAGTATTGTCTCTAAGAGCAAAGACTGGGACATAGACTACATGGGTTCAAATTTCAGCTCTATGTAACATGTGGAAAGATTTCTCTGTCTCAGTTTCCTCATCTGCAATAAGAGGTTGATAATACTTACCTCATATGGTTGTCAGGAGGATTAAATTACTGAATAGTTATCAAATACTTAGGACAGTTGTTACCATATAGCCACAGCTTAATAGGTATTAGCTACCATTTGTATCCTCACTGGAATTATTTGAGTCAACTTTTAGGTCATTATTGTCAATGTTACTGAAAACAGAGTAGACAAATGCTATTTTTTATGTATTACTGTAGTAAGACTCGAGATTGTGGCTCTAGCATGGAAGACCCTTCATGATCTAGAAAGCCATGAAGGATCTGGGATTTCCTTTTGTGGTCTCTAAGCTCTACCCACCTTGAACCTACTCTTTTGCTGTGTTCAGGTGTTTGCATGCTCTGAAAAGTGGGAGGCCTCTAGGGTCTTCAGGTCTTTATGCAGCTGCTCATTCTGCATAGACTACGGTCTCCTCTTCACTTCTTGTCCCTTTGCCTGGAAAATTCCTTGTACTCCTTTAGGATTCAAAGTAAAAATCATCTACAAATCTAAAAATCAACTACTCTGCGAAGACTCCCATGCATCCCTTGCTCGCAAACCTGGCTAAGAGCCCCTTCTAAGTACTTCTGCAGTCCCTGTACCTACCACTCTGATCATCCTTATCTGATCTTTTGTCCCTATGCCTGGATGCCTACCCCAGTGGACAACAAACTAGGGCCAGGAGTTGAGTGTTTTCACCTTTATATTTGTCACAACTGGCACTACACCTGGAACAGCTGAGCCCTTAGTAGATGTTGTATGAATAAACAGGTGAGAAATAGCTTTCAAGTGGATTAGATTCGATTGCCTAGAACAGTACTTCCCAAACATTTTCAAATCAGGGCACACAACACAATAGAAAAGAGAATGGGCAGTTTGTTTTTATCTGAGACGGATGCTGCAGGCCCCAATCAAGCTGGAGAACTGAGGGAGCACCATTTCCCTGCACCCAAGCCTGGAGGGACACCCCCCAAGCTAAGAAGCTCTGAGTTAGAGCACAGAATATGACAATTGAAATCTCAGCCTCCTACTTTTGCATCCCTCTTCACTCTGTCTTCCTCAGGTAAGTCCCATGAATTAAAGGTGAGGTTTCACTTTAATAACCGTGAAGGTAGCATGTTTAACCCATTGGTTGGAGCAATCAGAGGTGCAGCATCTAGCGCCCTCTCTGCCATGCAGAGAGTAGCATCGAATGCCCTTGTCTTCCTTCCTTCCTTATAAAGAGGAGCTGATAATACCTGCCCTGGCGACCCTGTGGGACGGTTGTCAGGATAATGTAACATGCTACAAACTCTATCTGAGATAAACAAAATTCTATAGAAATATAGTAATGAATTGCAAATATATACTCCTAGTGTGTGAAATGGTGTTATCCTTTCTAAGTAGGTTGAATTTATAATGTATCTGATAAACCAGGACATAAATGAAAGTGAAATGAGGTGCCATTAAGAACTACAACAGGGGCTTCCCTGGTGGCGCAGTGGTTGAGAGTCCGCCTGCCGATGCAGGGGACACGGGTTCATGCTCCGGTCTGGGAAGATCCCACATGCTGCGGAGCAGCTGGGCCCGTGAGCCATGGCCACTGAGCCTGAGCGTCCGGAGCCTGTGCTCCGCAACGGGAGAGAACGGGAGAGGCCACAACAATGAGAGGCCTGCGTACCGCAAAAAAAAAAAAAAAAAAAAAAAAAAAAAACTACAACAGGCAATCAAGAGGACGTTTCCAGGAACACCAGCTTCCAAATTACTTTGCGTATTCTAGAAGATGCTAGAATTTGAAATGTTTCTTTCCGCGGTATATTTTTCGGCTGTGCAGTGCCAGAACACCCTTTATATTGGGGGCATTGCCTACCTTTTAGAGGGAGCAAAGCAAGATCTTTGCCTTGCGCTCCTCCACCCCAATGCCCGCCGCTGAGACATATGCATAGCACCCTGACCCTGTCAATCAGACATGCCTGGGCCAGACCAGGGGCACAAGGAAGCAGGAGTTTCTCCACATCCCTGTAGACAACCATGGTGGCAGCTGTAATAGTTTCCGGAGGAGGCAGCAATAGTGGTTTTAGCGGTGAGCTCTGATTGGTTCAGTGCTACAAGGTGGTAGAGTCCCTGCCCAAAGACGAAGGAATGCTGCCTCCAAAGTGTCAGCTCCCCGGCCTGATTATCAATGTTGTTTCCACCTCCTTGACTTCCAAGTCCAGGTCTGTGGCCATCCCCAGGGATCTGTGAACTACCTTTAATCTGTACCCTTTGATGCATCTCTTTTCTGTTTAAATTAGCCAGACTTGGTTTCTCCTGCTCACAAATCTAGAAGCACCCTAATAAAATAAAATTAATTTTACAGATGAAGCAACCAAGGAACTGAAACTTTCTCACTGTCACATAGCTACAAAGAGTCAGAACTAGAGACCAGATCTACTGCTCCTGGTCTAGAGAGCTTTGTACACAGCACACAACCCAGCACACTGAAGGTACCCAATAAGCATTAGTTTAACTTACTATTTCATGTGTTCTTGTTATATTTGTTTTAAGAATGCTATCTACTAGGTCACAATTTTAGATTGATAACAGATGAAATTATTCTTACAAAATATGGTACAATTATTCAAGTAACAATTAGGGAAACTCTAACTGTGGTTAAAAACTAAGAAAAAACAAAAACATGGGAAATTCCTTCTATAGCATTTATTTCTCAGAAAAGACATATTTTATCTTAGGAACTAAGAACTAAAATTAAGTAACGTGTTGAAAAGAGAAATGTAGGCATATTAAATGGGTAAGAGCATATATATATTTTTTCTATACTGGGATTTCCTGGTCTCAAAAACAGAGCATTTTATATTGATGTGGTTTGATTGATAAAAGTTAGCAAGAACTAGGTACTTACCTCTTTGGAAAGAAACATTACTGGAATGGATATTCTTTTCCATCTGTTCCTGAAAGGCACACCTCTGTTGTGATGTTTTAGGAAAATTTAATATGGGTGAATCTATTTCCCTGAAAAAGATCTTCCAAGTCTGCACATCATTCCAGCAGGGTAGTTTTAATGTACATCTGTTGTTGCCTATAATAATGCATTTTCCTTTCCTTTTCCTCTTTTACTTATTAGGTATCAAATATGCTTCCACTTCTCAAACTGTTGCCAAAATACTCCTAACAGCCGGGGCAGTGAGTACATGGAAATGCATTTATAAGGGCTGCTTCCATCACTTCACCTGGCTTAGCTTTGCAGGGACCCTTAACTGATCTGAATCTCTCAGCTTTTAAAACCAAGAAGGCAACTTGAAGTCCAGAAAATCTGCCCCAGCTGCATTTCCCATTTTGGCCCTGGACTCAAGGAAGTACTTGAGTTCTCAAAGCTGCCAGGACATATTTTCTCAAACTTGGAACTCAAGTTACCACAGAACAGCTTCCATGGAAGTCTCCTTAGACTTCTAAAATCCTCCAGTATCAGCAAAAATAGAACACATAACCATTAAACAAATTAGTCTGAAATCTGTTTAGAGCCCAAGAAGTGGTTGTCACACATCTGGAAAAAGAGTATAAAATGTGCTGAGTAAGGAGGGAGAACCTAGGAAGAGGAAAATATTAATTGAGTGGGTCAAGAAAAAAAGATGAATAGAAAGATATCAAGCAATCATGGATGCAAAGTCATTAGCGGATGTTGGTTTGTTTGCAGAAATGGAGAGCACAGGTCTTTGCCAGAGAAGACTAGTCCCAAGATGCAAAATTGTTGCCTTTGTGTTTCCCTCGTTGCTCCCCATTTAGTGCTTCCTTCTCACTCCACCCAAAACTTTTAACTTTACACAGACACCTCTGCTTACATTACCCTTGCATAATGCAGCCAGGTTGAAACAACCTTAACATTGCACAGGGGTGCCTCTTTCCTGCTCTACTTATTTGGGTCCCAGAACCTTAAATATTGCTCACTAGTTGGCTCCAACTTATACAATGTTTACCTCTTATTTAGTCCAATTTTTGTAACCCAGGTGACACTGATAAGAATTGTAGAGTAGTCTGTGACCAGGTGGATTTTAGAGCAAAACTTCCTGCGTTTGAATCCAAATTCCATCACTTATCTGCTTATTTACTTTGTCTGGGCTTCAGTTTTCTTATCTGTGAAGTGGGGATAGTTGTGGTACTAGCTCATAGGGTTATTGTGTGTATTATGTAAATAAACCTACATTAAAGGAGTTAGAACAGTACCTGGTACAGCATTCCCACTGTGTAAATATTTGCTCTCAGTGATTTTCATCTGTGTGTCCCATGAAATTCCAGCTCCTCCCATCATCTCCTTCATGGTTACTTATTATGAATTAGAAATAATTCTTTATCACAATACCTTCAACGCCTCCAAGTCCATTGTAAATTCACTGTCCAAGCATTCATTCTGCCCATAATACAGCCCTCACAATGACACTGACTTTTAAGGAAAACTTTCTTTTCCCTCTTAGCCCCATGCTCCATGGGCAAGAGGACTACAAATGGGTCCTGGGGAATTTCAGAAGACGGTGGAAATATTCTAAGGGTAGACAGTGGTGATAGTTGTGTACTCTCTAAATTTATTTAAAATAGTTGAATTGAACTTTGTAATATGTGAATTTTATAGTATGTAAATTATACCTTAGTAAAGATGCAAAAAAAAATCAAAGTTAACGAATGTCTAAAAAAATTCTTATAATATCCTTTAGGGAAAAATAGACATAGAACAATTAAGAATCATTATGGAAATGAAGTGGAAGCAGGTACTACATGGTCTCAGAGCTTTGTTCTTTATTTATTTTGATGGTTCAGTTATTTACTTAAGTAAAAGTAACACCTTTTTTTGGCTACCAAACATCTAGAGCTTAAGAAATCAGGCAGTACTTCTGAAATCCATACTAGGATATTATCCAGATTGAAGAGCAGGGTGAACAGGGAGGGTACTTGGGAGCAGATTTTGAAAAATCTGGAACTTGCTACCATTTAGCTGAGCAGAAGTACCGAGAAAAAAAAAATGTAGGTATTTCAGAAGAAGTAGAAGGTTTTTGATTTTTAATGTCAATATAGAGTTAGGTTTTATGTAATCCTCTAACTGCTTTGAGTTTCATTCAATAAAAAAGGTTTCATAAAGGGAATTGTTATTACAAGAAGCAAAGTTGATAATAGCAAAACCTTTATTTCTTTGAAGAGCAGAATTTACCTTAAGCCAAACGGAGATGATCCATACACTATGAAAAACAAAGACGAGCAGAAAATACAAATTGTATCACCTAAAAAATGACTAATCAGAGCAAAAATAAGCTCCTAGTTTCAAGGGTGCCAAGAGTTTTACTTCAAATACCAATCTCAAGGAAATATTTCAGCTAATCCCTTTTGTGTTTGGTATTTCTATTTGCACTCTGGCAAATTCTTAATAAGTTGAAAAGATGGCTAATTCTCTCTACTGAAACCTGCACTAACAGGGTGGGTAGCTAACTGCATGGTGACATGAATGGTAGATGCTGGCAGAAGCTATGAAATTTGAAATAAGACAATAGCAGAAGTGTATCTGATTTTGTTTATGTGAAAACTACAGAAAAACCTTGCAGATGTCATTCTGTTTTTAGAAATATCAAAAGACAGAGATTTAAGGTGTGTTTTAAAGAACCAATGAGCTCATTCATTTTTTTCACTCTCATCGCCCTTATTTTATTGGAAACTAAAATCTCAATCCAATTAACTCCTTGTAAATTACCTCACTAGTAACATTTAATCAAGAAATATTCTCTGGAGTTGGAAATTTGTGTTTCAAAAGAGCTGAACATTGATCCTAAGTAGCTGTGGTTCTCAGAGGTGTCAGGAAGAGAACAGAGTCAACCCAGTGGGTTGGTTATGACAGGAGGGGACACAGATGACCTTCACCGGGAGTGTGCCAGGTGTTAAGGAAGCTGCTTTTACTTTATTAAGAACATTGATTAAAAACGGTTCTTGTCTTCCAAAGGAAAAGATTGGCCTCTTCAGACCTGCAGAAATGAAGGTACCAAGATACTGGATTTACTCTGAGTTAATGTTTACCTGGATTATTGATTGCCATGTGAGATACAAAACAGCTGGTGACTCAGCTTGTGAAGCTTTTTCTTTGAATTACAAAAGCTAAGTTATAAGTCCAGATCTGAGAAGATTTCCTTCATATTTTCTACTTGTGAAATGTACCTCTTCAACAGAACCAACCCTGGGTAATTTTAAAACAATTACTAAAGTCTCTGTGGCTACTTTTTCTTTCTCTCATTGAAAGAGAAAGTACCATATTAGGAATTAATTTTGTCTCTGGCTTACCTTTGTCTAAGCTTCTCAGCTGTGATTTTTCTTATATATTTCACAAAATGATTGGGTGTTAAAAGTTTACGGGATGTCAAGATGCCTTGAGGTACCAGAATGTTAAACTATACAGTGGGTTAAAATAGTTCAAGAGATCATGCTGGTGTTAACACCCAACATAAAAAAAAGCTGAATGGCAAAATGAAGTATTTGGGACATTGTGACTATATTTCACTTATTTCCTTATTACTCTTCTCACTACAAAACCATTTAGAGATGATATGAGATAAAAGGTATACTCAGTAAGAACATTCTCATTAGAATAAGGGCAGGAAATTAAAGCCATAAATTAAAGAGCAATGCAAATATGTCAGCCACTAGGGATGGCAGAAGTAATATTATCATCCACTTGATTTTTGAATTGGAGCTTCCTGGCAGATGGAGAAAAAAAGAAAATATGATGAATTATACACATTTTTGTCTGATAGAAATTAATACAGCATTTATTTAAAAGAAATATTTTCTACTATCATATTCTAAAACAGAAGCTCAACCTGAGATGTGCATCTTAATCACAATGTAAAAATAAATTGATGTATATTCAAAATATACATGTAAAAACCCACCAACTACTGATTACAAATTGCCAGGAATACACACTCCTTGTTTCAAAAACATTGTTGGAAAGGATTTCATCACGCGGAATCATACACAGGAGGCACCGTGAGCAAATCTGAGGTATCATGAAAGTGAGCCTTGTTTGATTATTTCTGGGATCAGTTGATAATGACCAATGCCATTACACTGAAGCACAAATAAATGAATCAAGGCCTAAGCTAACAAAATTCATGTGTATAATTTTCTATTTATTTAATTTCATGCAAGGGTATAATTATACATACAAGGCTACTATAAGAATACTTACAATACCAAGTAAGTAGAATGGTCTCAAGATTATCTATAATAGATATAATTTCTAATGTTGGAGTTTTGTAATATACAATTCAAGGATATACATATTTTGAATTATTACTTAAAGAAGTATTTATAAACTTTAGGTACAAGTTGGTCAGGGAGAGTTGACTATTTGTTTTGAAATTTGAGAATCGAGACCAATATTCTTTGTAAATTGGTGCAGCCATTATGGAAGTATGGAGTTTCCTCAGAAAGTTAGAAATAGAACTACCATATGATCCAACAGTTCAACTTCTGGGTATAAACCCAAAGGAAACAAAATCACTCTCTTGAAGAGATATCTGCAAACCTATATTCACTGTAGCATCATTCACAATAGCCAAGATATGAAAACATCCTAAGTATCCATCAAAGAATGAATAGATAAAGAAAACATGGTATATATAAACAATGGAATATTATTCAACCATAAAACAGAAGGAAATTCAGCCATTTTTGGCAACATGGATGACCCATAAAGGCATTATGCTAAGTGAAATAAGTCAGAGAGAGAAAGACAAATATTGTATGATCTTGCGTATATGTGGAATCTAAAAACACCAAACACATAGAAACAGAACAGATTGGTGGTTTCTGGGAGGAGGGAAAATTAGGGGTGGGTGAGTAAAAGTTGTCAAAAGGTAAAAACCTCCACTTATAAGATAAATAAAATTTTATGTAATATACAGCACAGTGTCTATAGTTAACATTATCATGTTGCATATTTAAAAGTTGCTAAAAGATTTTAAAAATTCTCACCACACACACACAAAAATTGTAACTATGCGAAGTCATAGATTTGTTAACTAACTTTATTGTGACAATTATTTTGCGGTATATACCTATATAAACATACACAGTGTTATATGTCAATTATATCTCAATACAGCTGGGGGAATAAAAGGACCAATTTTCTCACCTGCATGGAGACTTCCCTATAGTCAGTTGGAGGGGAAACCCAAAACCTTATAATAGGCAAAATATGGCCCTTTCTACATTTGTATCATTTGTAATGAAATGTTCAATGTTCATTAATTTTATATGCTATAATATTCCTGTAGGCAGAGATTTTGTCTATTTTTTTCTACCTCTGTATCCCTGGTACATGATCAAGGATATAGCCCCTACTAGGCCCTAAAAGGCATTTGTTGAATTGAATTTGACTATACTTTCTTTAAAAACAATTTTAATTGATTTAACCATTTGCAATATCACAGAATGAAAAACCATCATGGACAGAATTTTCTTTTAAAAGCTCAATTGTTTTGCAGTGCTAAATAGGATAACTTCCTGATGTGCCCACCAATGCATTTAAGATGCAAAATGTACTCTCAGATAACTGATTAAGTTAATCTTCTGAACAGAACTTCAAATTTTTAATCTTTCAAAAATGTAGTATCGCCAGAGCATAATAATTTTATTATTATAATTTATATAATATTTAACAATAGCTTGATTGGTATTAAGCTGTTATTTCAGATAATAATCAAATGTTCATGATGCCATTCCTAGTTCACAATAGCTTACTGCGTTCTGAGCTTTTTATCTGGATATTATATCCCATTATCCATTTACCATGGCTCCAGAGAATATCATTTTATGAAAGGAAAGTACCATGTCATTATGTTCAATGTCAGAAAACATAAAACACTTTGTAGGCCTTAAACACATCAATAATCCTTAAATAACTAGCCTGAATTTTCACAAACTTTACTGTATGATGTTATTCTAGAAACTACAAAGGAGCAAAGCATCACATTAAGTAATATTTTCTATTTGTGTAGTATTTTATCTCATTTGATCTTAGCAACAAACCTATAAAAAGGCCTTAGTAGCCTCATTTTATAGACAAAAAATCAGAGGCTCAAATGTTTGATCACAGTGTTAGTAGTAGATTGTGAGATAGAATGTTTGATTCTTCCATTTGGATCAGCTAGGTCATGCTGTGGTATGAAACAATTTCAAGCCCCAGTGGCTTGACTGAACAAGGTTTATTTTTTTCCACGTGTGGGTTGACTAGGGCTCTGTCCAACATCATTGTCATCTTCAGGCTGGGACCAAGACAGACAGAACAGCCACAATCTGGAAAATTGCAGTTTGCTGTAGCAGGACAGAGCATTTCAGAGGACTTCACATGGTAATTAAGTGCTCTAGCCCAGAAGAGAAATGCGTCATTTCCACTCCCAATTCATGTCACCGAATTAGACTCAGAGTCTAACAACCACAAGGGGACCAGGAAATCTGTTCCTTCCATGTGCCTGAGAGATAATATTTCCTAGTCCCCTGTTCCTCCAAGTACCTCCTGCCTTACAGACTTCAATTCTTTCTAAGGAACTTAAAGTAACATCTAATCAGGGAAATGCAGAGGAGCTCCTAGATAAATGTGACTGTGAGCATTCTTGCAGAGGCAATTTCATTGTAGAGGTTAAGGATATGACCACTGGAGTCAGACTATGGCTTCCATGTACAAATGTGTAGGGTGTGCACTGCACAAGAGCTACAAACCTGTGTCAGACAACCTACATCCACAGCTCCCTAGCTGCATTAATTTAAAATTGATATTTCAGGCTTCCCTGGTGGTGCAGTGGTTGAGAATCTGCCTGCTAATGCAGGGGACACGGGTTCAAGCTCTGGTCTGGGAGGATCCCACATGCCGCAGAGCAACTCGGTCCATGAGCCACAACGACTGAGCCTGCGCGTCTGGAGCCTGTGCTCCGCAATAGGAGAGGCCGCGATAGTGAGAGGCCCACTCACCGCGATGTAGAGTGTCCCCCGCTTGCCACAACTAGAGAAAGCCCTCGCACAGAAACAAAGACCCAACACAGCAAAAATAAAATAAATAAATAATTTTTAAAAAATTGATATTTCAAACTTTCTGTCTCCTTTTTCCCACTGTTAAAGTTAGTAAAGTTAAATAATATTTAATTCAGAGGCTGGCTGGGAAGATTAAGTGAGATAAGACATGTCAGATATTTTTCACAGTGCAACACATAGTAAGTGTTTAATTAAATTAGTTCTTAGTATTATTGAAAGTGTTATTCTTTTCTTCATCAGTACCAAATAAATAATTATGTGAATTTTTTATCATTTCCTGAGGAGAGGCTGCTGGAAATGGAATAACTGGATGAAATTTAATGGACCTTTTGAGGGCTTTTGATCTACCTTTACTTTGGGAATGGTCTTAGCAATGTGCCTTCCTAAGAGCACTGAATAAGGCAGCCCATCTCACTATGTCTCAACCATCACTGTGATTTCAAGCAAATGCCCCAGCTTTCCTCTCTGCCAACTTCCTGGGATATTACAAATTCCACCTTAGAATCATTAAAGTTTCTACTTTCTGAGGACAAACATTTCATTTGAAGGAAAAGGATGTCAGCCTTCATGCACTCTCCAGTGCCTTGGAATGGAGGAGTTACCAAACTCAGGTTCGGCTGCTCGTCACTCAAGAATCCAATACTGAGAGACATATGTTGGGTAAAAGATAGCTTTATTGAGGAAGCTGGTAATCCTAGGAAGAAGGTGGACTCATGTTCTGAAGAACCAACTTTCCATTGTCAATCAGAGGGCAAGAGATTTTAAAGGGGATTTTAATGGTGGAGACAGGGGGCTACATGCAGAACAGCACAGTTAGTCCTGACAGTCATCTTGAAATTGGTCATGCAGTGGTCCAATCAGCATTATCTTTATTGTTTTACATAAAATTAATCTTTAGTTCCAGGATCCATTTGTTCCTATTTTTTTTGAAGATGGTTCTTGGAAATGTGTAAGATGGAGCAGCTTATGTCATGGCTACAGTCTGGTCCCCATGTAGTTAATTTCTTCCACCTGGTGGGGGCTTCAGTATCTACAAAACAGCTCAAAAGATGTGGCTCAGAATATTATCTATAGTCCTTGAGGAGGAACTAAAAGTTTTTGAATTTGTTTAATGACTAAACTATTATGTTTTCATATTAGACTGCTTTTCTTTGCTTCTGCATTTTTTTTTTCATTTCTCTGATTAAATATATTCTTTGGCTGAAGTTTTTCTACAGACAAAAGGTAGGTGGAGGATATGAGGTGGTGTGTCTTCCTGGGAAGACCCCATAGGGTCCAGCTCCATTACAAAATCAGCTAACACACAGCTGAGAACTTGAATACAACATAGTCCCATTATTCATGGTGGCATAGGGAACTATCAAAATTTCTAGGCAGAGGAAAGAGCACTGGCAAGAAAAGGATTAATTATGGACTCTGGTAACTAGGAAAAGCTTAGAGATTTAGGTATAACATAACAAGGGGCACAATAGAAAATCAGCCTCCTTCAGCTATCTTCCTAGGGTTTATTGGGTCCCTAAGGCTGGGAAAGAATGAACTTGTAAACTTATGCAGTATCTTAGCAATCTGTGGACACTAATACCCACAGAAGATAACTGGCTTGTTTGTCATCAAACGTACAGTCAGCAAAAATACAAAAATGAAAGCCTTGGTACAGAGCTGCCTCTTTCTGTTTCATTTAACTATATCTGTTGGGATATCCATTCTGAAGCTTTTGACACAACTCTGTTGTTAAAGCAAATTTTCTGTACAAAGGCACAGATGTAAAGTAATTCCAGGGACCCAGAGTAAAGTATCGATGGTGGGTTTTTGCTTTTTTTTTTTTGGAGGTAAAAAGTCTAAGAGAGTCAGTGGTAGCATGAGAGAGTTTGTATTTTCACAGAAATCTGATGAAATATTTTCCACCTTTGCAAGCTGAGCACCTGCATATTAGAGGATGGCTACAGAGAAGAAATGCAAGAATATCTTTTGCAAACCCATGCTCAAATCTGTTCAACATTTATTTTTTTCCTCCTCAATTCCCTTGTTGATGAAATATTCCCAGTGCCTTTTTCCTCCATTGAAAAGTAAAACTTTGGGCTTCTCTGGTGGCGCAGTGGTTGAGAGTCCGCCTGCCGATGCAGGGGACATGGATTCATGCCCCGGTCCAGGAAGATCCCACATGCCACGGAGCAGCTAGGTCCGTGAGCCATGGCCGCTGAGTCTGCACATCTGGAGCCTGTGCTCTGCAACGGGAGAGGCCACAACAGTGAGAGGCCCGCGTATCAAAAAAAAAAAAAAAAAAAAAGTAAAACTTTTATTCTAACCTTTGAGGCTGAAAACACAAGTGCAAATGTTCCTTCAGGTCACTGGTCTAAGCATACTCTATTTAAACAGCTGTATATCAGATGACAGGAGCACTAAGACTCTTGCCTTGTTAGCAAGGAGCCTTCTGAAGAGCAAGTTCCCAAATGTCACAACATTTCATACTTAATCTACACACTAGCCAAAAAAAAAAAAAAAAAAAAATGTTGGGAAGTTATCTGTCTTCTAGTGTTTTTAAAATGTTTCCCTCTTGTGTTAAAGAATCACATTATTCAGATCAGTACCTGAACTCCCCACACTTTTTCTACTATGAATGTTTTATTCTAGAATATTCTATTACAGGGAATGCCCCCTTGGCAACACACACATCCACTGAAATATTTCAAGGTTTAAAGTTCTGAAGAGCCTTTCACTGAGTCATGCTTTAAAATTCTATATTTTCATGGGGAATGGGTTCTAAAATTAAACCTGCTGCTCTGTTTGCATTCTGAGATATTGTGTAAATTTATTAGCCCATCTGCTTCTAAGAATGGCATCCCAGGAGCCCCAAAGCATTAAGTCTATGCCTTGAGTCATGCACAGAAGGGGAGTGGAGATGTCAGACCCAGAGAAATTGTAGATCATAGCAGTGTATTGATATTCCATGAAAATTAGTTTATGTTGGCCAAGCACTGTTGGGTTTTTAATATCTGCTCCAGCTGTTCACAAATCTGGAAAGTCAAGCTATGAAGAGCTAGAACTCTGAAGGCAAGAGTCAAAGAAAAAAGCCTTGCAAAGGCTTCACAGATCCAACTGAAAGAGTCTCTGTAGATGTAGAGGAAAGCAAGTCCAGGATAGTAGAGGAAACAGTGAGATGTTCAACAAGCTTTTAACACTTTTCTACATCAAAGAGCTGATTAAATATGAAATCATTCTGGCCAGGATCTGCCTAGGATGGCATAATTGCAAGCCCCTCACAGGGAAATGGAGATTAATAATTAGAAGTATGATACTGAAGATTAATATTTAGAAGTTTTGATTTCTCCTTGTGGAAATGTCTATGAGGCCCAAAGGCCCAAACCTTGGATGTCTTTTCTTTTTTCTTTTTTTTTTTCTTCTTCTTCTTCTTCTTCTTCTTCTTCTTCTGAGAATGGAATATGCTGTTGAAAACAAAACTTTACTGCTTGGAAGCCACCATTTTGGCTTCCAGTAAAGTTAGCAACAGGAGGCAAATAATGGGGAATTTGTTTATGAATCTTCTCTCCACTTACATCACCTATGGGAATTTGCCAAACACTGAACATTAGAGATAGTAGAAATGTATCTGTAAGAGTCTAAATCCATCGGAAAGTAAACCTTCTCTTCCAAAAATATATGTGGGCTTTAAATGAAATATGGACACACACACTGGCACCCACACAATTCCTGATTGTCATATGGAACAAAAATTTTCTCTTCTTCTAAGTAAATTTTGCTACTTTGTTGAGATAAGCATAGCTTTAAATACATCTCTTGCTGTCTTGTTTTCTCATCACTATGACTGTGAAGCTGTCTGAAACGGAAGTATATAGAAGATTTTCTCTCCTTTTTTTGGTTTTCCTAACTCCCAGCAATAAGTCTGTCTCATGTGTCTAGGGATGGAATATGGCAATTTTTAAAGTAGTAAAGCTTGGTTAGCTATTGAGAAATGACTGGGCTCATATGTTGTACTCAATAACTTTTTCAATGTGAAAAGGCCACAGCAAGTCCTTCACCTATTTTCCAGGCAAGGAATGATGGCATTTGCCCTAAAATCCTTTGGGCTCCACCCTCTTCACTATATGAACCCTTTATCCACCAGCCTAGCTGCCAGTGGTCCTTTATTTCTGATGCATAAGAGCCTAGCTTGACACTTATGTTCTACTTGTATAATTTGTGTCCACATTTTATTTTCTTAAATACATTGTTATATTTCCAAAGGCAATACATATTTATATTTATATCTTTTATCTAGCACTCAGTAGATTCTCAAATTTAAAAAGACTTAAAATCACAAATGAATAGACCAAGGCATTAAATCCTCAAGAAGCATTTCCTCAGCTTCCATTAACTTTAATTTTAGCATTAGTATAGTTTTAACTAGGTGGCTCAGTGAATGTTTTAAAATTGGGCCAAACATTGTATTAAAAGTCATCTAGGGCTTCCCTGGTGGCAGAGTAGTTGAGAGTCCTCCTGCCAATGCAGGGGACACGGGCTCATGCCCCGGTCCGGGAAGATCCCACATGCCGCGGAGTGGCTAGGCCTGTGAGCCATGGCTGCTGAGCCTGCGCGTCCAGAGCCTGTGCCCCGCAACGGGAGAGGCCACAACAGTGAGAGGCCCGTGTACTGCAAAAAAAAAAAAAAAAAAAAAAAGTCATCTAAAAGACTCTAATGTAATTATAAGTGGTTGTATAGTCCCCCCACCAAAAAAAAAAAAAAAAATACTGTAATAACAAAATACTCTAATGTAATTATAAGTGGTTGTACAGTCTCCTCCAAAAAAATGTGTTGGAGAAGAAAAAAAAAAAAAAAGCCTGATTTGCCTATAGGAACAAAGCCAGGATTTACAGAAATCTGGTGTGTTTCCCTTGTTCAAAAGCCATGGCTATGAGAAAATCGGATTTTCCTATGTAAGGCAGCAAAGATGGCTTTACTTTTTAATAGGGGAGAGTGTTTTTGTAG
The DNA here is from genome assembly GCF_949752795.1 of Hyperoodon ampullatus. Classification (NCBI taxonomy): domain Eukaryota; kingdom Metazoa; phylum Chordata; class Mammalia; order Artiodactyla; family Ziphiidae; genus Hyperoodon; species Hyperoodon ampullatus. The sequence continues at coordinate 162,375,738 of NC_136916.1, forward strand.
TTCAGAAATTTCTCAAGACATGTTACTCAAACCAGGAGCAAAACAAACAAACAAACAAACAAACAAAATACCCTATGAGATAAAAAAAGCCTTTATCTAAACAAGCTTGGTTAAGTGAGCTGCCCTTGCTCCTTGGTATATCAAAAAAGAAAAATGATGACTGTGGCCTTGTCTTTGTTATGTCTTCTAAAGCCAGAAACAAATGTTACTACAGTGTGGATAACGGAGGTAAGAGGAGGGAATTTTGAGACCAATTGTGTTAAGACAGTAGCTGAAGGCTCCATCTATTTTGAAGCACCTGCCCCATGACTACCAGGTACACAGCCTGCCTGCTATTCTTCCTTCCTGTTTTCCTTCTTACCTTCCTTCCATCCACATGGTCATGCATTCTGCCACTAACAGGACTACAATGACAAGCAATCCATGGGTTCTATCCTGGAGGATTTCTTACTCCAGCTAGACCTATATTTTTCAAACTTTAATGTGCATAAGCATCATCTGTGGATGTGTTTAAAGTTCAGAGACAATAGGCCTGGAGGGGAAACCTGAGAATCTGCATTTCTGACAAGCTCCCACTCTACAGGTCCAAGACCACACTCTTAAACACAAGCCTCTAGTATGGATCCTTTGAACCTGTGGTTGGTGGTGTTTGAAAATTCCAGGATATGGGTTGTATCCCCAACTCCAGTTTTGAAATCCAAAGAAAAAAAATGTTAACAGATTATCCCCATTACCAAGAAAATATCACAAATCATTGACTACCAAAGAAAGTGAATGGGTATTATCATCCTGATAAGCAAAGAAGAAACCATTAGTAAAAGTAGCACATGGATTATGAAGTTGTAACAAAATAAATAAACAGGAATACCTTGAACTGGATTCAGACCTTAGTGAAGTTTTAATAATGAGCAACATTTTCCCAGGTGTCTTGACCATTCTCTTCTTGCACAACATAAATTCCACAGGATCATAGGACAATAATATGTGTTGATAAACTTGTTTGATTACACTTCCCAGGTGCTGCTGGGTCCAATTATCTTGGTGCTAAAATACCCTCTAATTGGGTGTGAAGCACACATCAGAGTTAATTATACTGTACACCACTATATGGGCTTGAAATAATTAAGAATGTTTTCACTTTTCAACTGGCCTAGTAAAATAAGTAAGGCATTTCAAGTTTCAGTCCTTAGAGATTTCTTTGAAACTCCTGAGATCAGCTAAATATGAATATATGTAAATTTCTAACCATAGGATCTTTTGAGACCATAAGCCTCTTATCATAACCTAGATGCTTTGATCTACAAAAGTATAGCTATCTGTGTCTTACAAGGAGCATGTGCCCTTTGAAACTTGAGAAACCAAAATACTATGGGAAGGTGTGTTATAGTAAAAAATTGCATCATATTATATTATACTATACTATATTTTTCCCTTAAAAGTACTAGTTGTTTAAAAGTATTGTTTCTGGAAGCTCATCTTCACAGTAAATATTATCAAGGCCAACTACATTGCAGAATATTGGTTATATAATACATGAACAGTATTGAGAGAGTTAAAAGATTAAAACTAAAATGATACCCAAATCCAAAAAGAAAATCATGAAAATACATTTGGAATTATCTATCCCAAGGAAATCTAGTAACCTATTCTTAGAGGAAAAAATGAAAGACAGGCTCTTGACTAAAGTCCTCTGTGTTATTTAACCTAAAATATAAATATATATACGTGTGTGTGTGTGTATATGTGTGTGTGTATTCAGCAGCTAGTAAATTTGAAATTAACATAGGTAGTTAATCTTCTGAAAGGGCAAATAGATGGCAAAAGGTGATAATGAGTTAAAATGTCAGCAACTTGTCTCCCAAATCATCTTGAACCGTTGTCCTGGAAGTTTATGACCATGTTGACCCTTCCTCTGTTGGATTATCTCTTGGCCTTGGTGGACTGTCTCATGATATCTACAAAGTTTTTCCTGATGTGATTCTTTCTCTGGTCACTAGCTCATCCATGCTGTCATTGGTTTCTTCTGTTACGTTTTACCTCTCCAGGCTTCATTCATTGTCTCTACTATCTTACTGTGCCAATAGTTCATGCTCATTTGAGCCAGTACTTTCAGCTATTACTCACCCTGTGCATGGCATGGCATTGCTTAGCAATTAAATATTAAATCATGATGACTCATCTCAAAATATGGTACATTCTGCAACTGCTATGAAATAAAGATCACAAGGTGTCTTAGATTCTTCTGTCTGTTAAATCATTTCATAGGTCAAGATTTTTGATAAGGATTTCTTTAACTTATCTTCTCTTCCCAGAATAATTTGATTAATCCTAAATATCCGAGTGACACATTTTTTACCCATCAGCACTGGAATCTGATTTTCATCAGTTTTTCCATTTCAATGAATAAGTTCACTAACCTGAGTCCAAAAATCTGAAAGTAACCAGTGGTTACGAGTTTTCAAACTTTTAATTGTCGTTTGCACCACTGTCACTTTAGGAACAGAAAGTATTTACAGAAGGCATATCATTTTGATAAATATATTCTTGAGTCAATAGTTTTACAACATACCATTAGCAAGAATTAATGTACCTGTACTTTACCTAGTTTGTAGGTAAAGATTAAAGTATTTAGAATACTTACTGACTTTTTTTACTTGTTATTTCTGCAAATTTAGTCTAAATCCAAGGGAAATTGGGATTCTCTCAGCTCCTTTACAAACATAAGTAGAGGACAAAAGATGAACCTGCACTGATGCCCTCATTCATCTTAAAAGCCAGATAATTAAGCTTTTAAAAAAATTTTTATTTTATACTGGAGTATAGATGATCAACAATGTGTTAGTTTCAGATGTACAGCAAAGTGATTCCGTTATACATATACATGTATCTATTCTTTTTCAAATTCTTTTTCCATTTAGGTTGTTATATAAAACTGAGTAGAGTTCCCTGTGCTGTACAGTAAATCCTTATTGGTTATCCATTTTAAATATAGCAGTGTGTACATGTTAATCCCAAACTCCCAATCTATCCCACCCCCCGCCCTTCCCCCATGGTAACCATAAATTCATCTTCTAAGTCTGTGAGTCTGTTTCTGTTTTGTAAATAAGTTCATTTGTATAATTTTTTTTAGATTCAACATATAAGCAATATCATACAATATTTCACTTTGTCTGACTTACTTCACTCAGTATGACAATCCCTAGGTTTATTCTTGTTGCTGCAAATGGCATCATTTCATTCTTTTTAATGACTGAGTAATAGTCCATTATATATATGTACCACATCTCCCTTATCCATTCCTCTGTTGATGGACATTTAAGTTGCTTCCATGTCCTGACTATTGTAAACAGTGATGCAATGAGCATTGGGGTGCATGTATCCTTTCGGACCATGTTTTTCTCTGGATAACAGGAGTGGGATTGCAGGATCATATGGTAGCTCTATTTTTTGTTTTTAAGGAAACTCCATGCTGGTCTCCATAGTGGGAAAGCCAGATAATTAAACTTATATGATGAAAAGAATAAGTACTACTGCTTAAATTGGTTTTAACCTTATTAATTTGTTATTAATTAGATTAGTATTGTAATCACAAGAAGAGTCACTTTTCCGAAATAAAATCTATTCATTTTCATTTCATTTTATACTGTATGCAAAATTCCTGAAATTTCTAAGATCTAGTTAAATCACGTAACATTTTACATAACTAGAAAAAGTCAATATAAGTATTTAACAACTTGTAATTCTTTTTTCTGTTAATGCTACTAGATCTATCTTCTTTAATTCATCCCATAAGCATTTATTGAGCATCTTCAACATGCCAAGTATTTGTGACACAAAGCCAAGGAGACTTAAGACCTGGGCCATGAGAACTTCTACTGTACCGGATGAAACAAGAATTCATTAAATAATCATATTAATATACCATAACAAACTATGGAACAACACAAGAATACCAGATTTAGTCTGAAGATCAAGAAAGTGCTCTTTAATTAATGAAAATTGAAAAGGAGAGTTATTTAACCAAGCGAAAGGGAAGGCTTGCTTTGCAGACTCAGAGGAACATGTCAAAGAGCTCATGGTAAAAGGAAGTGTGTCACATTGGGGACCACTGAGAAAGAGAGTGAGGGAAGCTGTGATCTCACTGTGTTGACCCTGTGCTCCCCAACCCTATATTCTATCTGCCCCACTCCTACCCCACTTCCCAAAAGACAGCTGGCTCTGGAAAGACAGGTACCAGATCTCCTGTGGATAGAAGACTTGCCCAGTTTGGCCTGGTTAACTCAGGTTCAGACCTGAAAATTACTGCCTATCCACACAGGTGCCCTGTCCTTGCCCAGACTCACTTCCTCAGTGTCTGCAGGGTCCTTATTATATCCAGAGGGAAGCTGACAGCACACAATTTCATAATGGAGCCTGTTCTGGAAAAAATAACTCTGAATGAAAATCTGAGGGCCGAAACAGATCTGATTATCCCAAATTCTGTGCTAAAGCAGACTGCATTGTAGTTGGCCTTTGATGTATTATTAGAATCTAATAATAACTTACAAATGAAGACAAGCATCTTCTAGAAGATCTTTTGAAGGGTCTTATTTAAAATGCTTTGCAATGGCAAAGTATCAGAGTTGTGATTTAAATTGCCTCCTTCCACTTTTACTGAAGGGATGAGTAGTAAGGTTCAGAAAACACATTCTTTTATATTCTGGCAGAAACCTCTGTGTTATAATCCTTGTAAGTACAATTATAAGACACAGGTCTGGTAGAAGTGTGCTCCACATGGGTGGTAGAATAACATGCCCTTTACAGAAATGAATTAAACATAATAGATTTTAGATAAAAATGATAAATGCTAGATTATAAACCCCTTACAGACCTAGATCATATCTTATTAGCACAATAAATGTCACAGTTTAGGGAAAAGTAAATTTTCTAAATAGAAACAATAATAAATAATTGAATCAATGGCTAGATACCACTGAGATTGTACTCAATACCCTAAAAATTTAATCAGGAGTGAACTTTAACATAAACTATGGACTCTGGGTGATAATGATGTGTCAGTGTAGTCTCATCAGTTGTAACAAATGTACCACTCTGGTAGCAGATGTTGATAATGGAGGAGACTATGCATGTATAAGGGCAGGGGGCTTATGGGAAATCTCTTTACCTTCTACTCAATTTTCCTATAAACCTAAAAATGGTCTAAAGGTAGTGTCTATTAGAAAAAGTTTTAAAAATTTAATCTGGTAAAATAATCTTAATTATTATAGAAACCATGTTATTTTTGCCATAGTGTAAATTTGGGTTTAGAATATCCACAGCATAAGGCAGTTCATCTACCTCTAGGTCAATGGATCTGCTAAACAGGTACTGCATGGTGGGTACAGCTGGGCCATTTATACAGTGCTTCCTATATTCTAAGCACCATGTGAGGCATCTCTGCATGCATTTTCATTGATTCCACACAAGAACTACATGAAATAGGTCCTACCTTTATTCTCAATTTATACATGGAGAACAAGTGCAGTTCAGAGAGATTAAATAAATTCCCCAAAGTCACAAAGATAGCTTCTGTCACAGAAATAAAAATGGTTCTTGCACACATTTTGGGTAGCTAACTCCTAGGCTTGGCTTTTCTTAAGGCAGGATAAATGAGAAGTTGGAAGAAAGAATCTCTTCTTATTCAAGTATACTTTGCTGTTCTGGAAAAATGGAATGTGGGTACTACTTATGAAACTAGATCTGAAGATAACCAGAAATTGTAACACCAGATGGGACCATTAGATCATAAATTAAGTCCAAACTGGGTTAGGAAAGATGTATGAAAATCCCCCATCAATTGTCTTGCTGCTGTTGAAGACCTAGGCATGTTCCTCTTCTGGATATGCTTTGGGACGAATCCAGTTTCATAGCAATGTGGACAGAAATAGAATAATATTCTAGGCACAGGGAAACACATGAACAAAGGTACAGAGGTGTGACCATGCATATTCAGGGCACAACAAATTGTTGTTCAAAATAAATCTTCACTATCACCTGGAAAATTTCCAATTCTATTTTTTACTACAATTAAATGTACAGATCAATTTCATAAGATAATTCTTATGAAATCCCCCTCAAAAGTTTCTGACTCTTGTGCGACTTGGTATGATCACATCAGGACAAAAGAAAGATTTTGCCAGTGTCCTCTAGGAGTTTGAAATCAGATGAGAAATCAGGCCAATGTGAACCAAGACAGACAAATGTTTTAATTGCCTAGGTCAGTTTATGAACTACAGCAAAGCATGGCATTTACAGGAAAATCTTGGGGAAAAAAGAAAAACCACAGTAATCTAAATTATCTTCCCCACTTCCTAGGGCATCTGGGCCAAGTTCCATATCTGATCAAAAGAAGTCCAATTCTGTAATGTCTGCTCTTGGGATAATAGACTAAGAAGTAGGTGAAAAAAACAAGCAAAGAAATTCTTTTTCATCTTCTTTTAACAACCAGAAATAAAGATTATTTAATCCTATCTAGGAGCTGTAGTCATTTTTCAAAATCAATTTTTAAAGATACTGTTGTCTTATGTTTACCTTCCAGGTGTCTACTTTCTCAAGGTAACAAAAAGGTTCACAGGATTCTTATCTCAGAGTGATAAACAGATGCAAACAGAGCCAGACCTATCTGGGCTACCACAAGGCCTATTTGACTAATTGCCCTGATAGATCATTCTCTGGTGCCTGATGTTGTTATTGCACCCAGCATAGCTGAGATAGCACATGTTTAACCCTTGACCTTCCAGCTGCCTCCACCACATCGCTCTGGAGCTGACCGTTCTCCATCATCACTTCCTCTCCATGGCAGCCAGGGAAAGAGATCTGTTTCTAAGAAAACAGCAAAGGCTCTGACCCCTTCATGAGTCACCAGTCTGTCTACCCACTTCCAAGATTCCCCCTTTATATATTTATTCAGCTTGTCAGTGTTCCTGGCAAAGAGGGTAATGATATTTGAGGTAAACAGGATTCATACTAACTCTGGGGACAATAATTTCATAAATGGCTTCTACAAGCTTTATATAATTCAATCCATTTCATTCTATCCCCTTTTAAGGCAATTTTATTTTTTAACAAAAACGATAAAATAGCAAAAGGCACAGAATGAACAGAAGAAAAATATGCCAGGGCCTTTTGTTATGAGGTAGGGAAATACCTAATTATTCAGTGCCTTAGGGCACTGATTTAAATTACTGTAAGATAGGCTAAATTCTATTACTAACAGCAGAAGTGAGAAGTAAATGTATTTTATCTAGGATAGGTCATCTTTCTTTTATTACATGCTTCACACATCTTATTCACAGGATGTACACTAATCGAGTTTTAACAGATACTGCCAACACATGGTAATTCAGCTGTTGACAGGCCTGGCTGAGTATTGCTGTGCAAAAATTTCACATTATGCAACATTATAGAAACATTAAATGGGAATAACACTCTGGTAAGTTGTGTGTTTTATGACCATTTGTGTTAATTAATGAAATTATGTTGTCTTTACGGAGAGGCAGAGAATATATGGAGAAAAAGAAAAACATAATCATTATGGAGTATATTTGCATTTCTGTTCATTTTCTTGCAATGTCTCAAAGTTAAACAGACATGAAATATGATAGGCTATAGCACTGAGAAAAAAGATTCATTTTGGTACATATTGCATTTCAGTTTTCACTAAACCATTTAACATAAAATCAAAGCACTATGGTTTAATTATAAAAACGCTTCTATCTTTCCAACATTCTGTTCAGCAAGGCCTTTAGATTTCTAATAACTTTTCAACCAGAAGGAAAACGTATATTTGTTTTGTGAAATCAATCCCTGAATACTAATGTTATCGATCATTATTATCCTTCCCATGTAATAAAGTCTTGGTATTTGCCTCATCTATTAAGAAAGCAAGATTGCAATGCCTGAAGTACTGAGTGGATTGACAAGACATTGAAAAGACCCAAGGGACAAAAAGATAAATAATCTAAGATATATGTGTCTTTGGGTTTGCTTTGAAGGAGAACATGAGACAGAAGGGGCCCCACTATCAGATGATCTTGGTTTAGCCTCATGTAGGCAGCTTTAAGCCTATTTTTCTGAATCTAAGTTTTCTCTTGAATGGGATTCACGTAGCCATTCTAACCAGCTTTTTCTGAAGTTTAAATAAATTGCCAGTACTATGACTGGAACTGAAGAAGAGCAAATACTTGATTGATCCAAAGCCCCTTCCTGCCTTATCTTGTAAAATTTACCAGAGATTCCACTTTACTCCAATTTACCTTCAAGCTACTTTGAGAATAATTTAACTGAACTCACATAAATTTTGGAAAGCTTGACCCCCAGTCAGATAACTTATCTTCTGAAAAGAAAGGACACTAATGTTAAACATTAACAAGAATTGTTCCATTGAAAAATGTAAAGACTCTTAGGTGAATTTCTAGAAGCAACAACAAAAGTTAAACCAGTTTTGTTTATTAGAAAAATTTGGAAAAAATGCCAAACAACAGGATCATGTGGGGATGAATTTCAGAGGCCAAAGCTGTGGCAGGATGACAATGAACAACTCAGGCTCTGACGAGGAGCAGTTCTGGCCTTCTCCATTCAGAAGCACACCTCCACCTGAAACTAACACAACATTGTAAATCAACTATACTCCAATAAAAGTTTTAAAAAAATAGTTCAACTTATCAGTTGTTTCTTTCATAAATCATTCTTTTAGTTTTGTATCTAAAAAGTCATCATCACACCCAAGGTCACCTAAATTTTCTCCAATGTTATCTTCTAGGAATTTTATAGTTTTACATTTTACATTTATATCTCTATTTTAAATTGATTTTTGTGAGAAGTATAAGGTCTGTGACTAGATTCATTTTTTTTTGCATGTGGATGTCCAGCATCATTTATTGAAAATTCTATGCTTCTAGACAGGCTCACAGATATAGAAAACAAAACTACTGGATACAGTGAGGAGAGGGAAAGGGAAGGGGCAAAATAAGGGTATGGAATTAGGAGATACAAACTATTATGAAGCAAATAGATAACCAATAAGGTTATATTGTACAGCACAGGGAAATATAACCATTATTTTGTAATAACTTTAAATGGAGTATAATCTATAAAAATACTGAATCGCTATGCGGTACATTGGAAACTAATATAATATTGTAAATCAACTACACTTCAATTTAAAGAGTAAAAATAAATAAAAAATTTAAAAAGAAGCAAACCTATGGAGAATGATTTATAGAAATGTAAGACTTCGGTCACTGCAAAATGGGAGAATAATATTTGTTTTATAGAATTATTTACTAAGAGTAAATGAGATAATGCAAGTAAATTACTTAGCCTAACAGAGAAGACAGACAAAGGATATTTTAATGTATGTAGTATTAATGTTAATTAATAATGTTAAATAATTCTGAAGTAATTGAAAATACTTTCTTTTTAGTGTTAGTCCTCTCACATTCTGACAGATTTGTCTCTTCATAACCATCTCTTAAATATTAATTCATGACAATGAAGATCTCTTTGCCAATTTCCCCTTTCCCATTACTTATCTAACTCCCAACCAGTGACACCCATTCAAGTTAATGTCAATACAGTATCCCATGTTAGGAAGAGATCCAGAATGTTGGATTAATAAGAAAATACTCTTTTCATGTATTTTATGATTTATATATGCAAAGCCTAAAATTAATCATATCTCCAAACATTTGGATCCAATAATGTAGAGCACTGGGCAAATAATTTACCTGATTTTCAGTGAATCCAAATAAGGTTTGACAAAAATTGAAAAATTGTTTTCCTATTTTAAAATAATAGGTTCACAAGTGAAAAGTTTGTTGTTTGTCCTGTCCAGTTTTCTTTGCAATAAAAATAAGTTAACTATTTAGTTCTGTGATGCATTTAACAAACGTGCCCATTACCTTGCTAATTCCTATACAAATACATTGTGGAGCTACTTCTTTTTAATGTACTAACAACCAACAGACACCACATCCCTCAGAGACAAATGTACTGTTGGGTTCAAGGGTTTAATATCCCAGTGAAGATATTTTTTTAAACCACAGCTCCCTTTTAAATGCATGTAAATAATTGGATTTTCTTCTATACAAAAAACAGTGTCAGATAAATGCTATAAATCTGAAAGCAGAAAAGTAGGGAAGAAATAATTTATATGCCACAACGGAGTGTTTCACAATTTTTGTTTAACAAAACATATTTTATCCTCCTTACACCTTGATCTATAAGACCCCACTGATTACAAGGCTGTAAATTGTGTGAAGAGCTTTGCAGACAATCATAAAAGGGCAACAAGGGGGCCTTATATCATGGAGTCACTTGGTCCCTAAAACTCAACCAGGACTTTGATATTTAGTTTAAACACATCCATATATTTTTATTAATAATGAATAGAGCCACTTGTTTCAATTTCATAAGCCCAGTGCACCAAAGCTGGTGAGATTTCTATTACCCATGACCTGGATATTAATCCTTTGAATTAAAAAAAAAAAAGTATCAATTTTTCAAATGTTGACTTAATGCTGAAACAATGAGAAAAACTTTCCCAGCAATTTTGGCACATTGGACTGGGAAATAAAACTAACCATTCTGTTTTCACTGGAAGAGCTATTAAAAATGCTTTTGATACAGGAAATACTTTTTTTCCCCAGATAGTAGAGGATATCTTCAGGAAACTCAACAGATTAATTACATGAGTCCTGGCTCAACTTTATTTAGAAGTAAAGCAGAAGCTTTAACACTCATCCCAGAATATAAAATCCCTTCTTTAGTATTTCATAATGCTGATATTCCTTGTTTGAGTATTCTTCTGTTGGCTCAGAAACTGGTAGCAAGGAGTTTTTTCTTTTCTTTTAATTAAAAATTTTTTTTTCTCTTTTTAGTAGTGGGCCAGGGGGAGACAAAAGGAGAACGTTGATTAAATTTGCCTGGATTTTTAACGGAAAAGAAGATTAAAAATGGTAATGAATTTTCTAAATTCACAAAGTGATAGGCTTAAGCCCAGAAGTTTTGAAAACCTTCAATTCGTGTTGACTTAATGACTTTGTACTAGTTGTTTTTCAATAGGTTTCTGAATAAGAAAACTGTTCAAAAATAACAGGTGCCTCTTCATTCTTTGTTGGGTGGAGAGTATTCTGCTTTTGCAGAATTTCCACAAAAGCCAGGACATTGCCTGCCTTTTCTAAAAGATCATCTAAGATGTGTTATTTCCTTACACTTCTAATGGAAAAATTAAATTATAGCACATATTCATTTTGCCAGAACTCAAACCCATTCCTTTTGGCTGAGACCTAGAATAATCACACAGAAGAAAGTACGTATTTCACAATTACTGTTCTAAGTTCAGGGCAAAGCACTAGGGAGAGTGGTTGGGGGCAGGCAAATGCAATGGAAACAGAAGATCTGACATCTGCTCTTAAGAAACATACTTTCTGACGGCAAATTAGAAGTGATGTAAACTAAACAAGGACCTGTTTCTGAAGTCACACACCAAGTATAGTTTGAGGCTATGGTTCAAACAAGGCAGGTGCAGAGTAGCGAGGGTTGAGTTGATGAGACAGGGAATTCTCCTGAACGATGCTAGCCTGAGACCAGTCTGAAAAAAAAATGTGTGGGAGATGAATTGTCTAGCTGGGAGGCGCTGGAGGAGAGGCAGAGCATGTAGAGCACTGAGGCCATATCTCTCTCTGACTACCTTGCTTGCTATATTTTCCCACTCATTCTCCATGCTCCTAGAAGCCTTCAGAAATATAAATGGAAAAAATGGTGTCAGTATATATTTTTGCTGAGACAGGCAACTTCTTCCAACCAACCTCATCTTGAGCACAAAAGTCAAAAGTATATATTTCAAAGTCTCTTTTGGTTTACCTCCTGGGTGGAGGATACCCACATGATATTCACTTCTCTGAATTTCAGTTTCCTCATCTGTGAAATGGAACTATTGATAATAGAATTGTGAGGATTAATTTATTTTATGCATACAAAGAATTGAGTAAGTGCCAGGTACCAAAAAAGCACTCGATTCATGTCCTCTGTCAGTATTAAAATTATGAAGTTTATTCCCAAGAACAGAGATGTCTTGGGCAGCCTACATGATGACTTGCACAATATTTTACCTTCAACTATCTGCACCAAGAATGGAGTAAATGCAAAGGAAGGGTGAAGCATTTACTAACAAAAGGAGGATATGTTTACTTAGAGATGTTTGTGTAATTTGGGCTGTGATGTCTGGGTTCTGAAATTCCATATTTTATCTCTATCCACCTTCTCCCTTCATTACCATTATGATGCTAAGTTATAGCAGAAGCACAGGGTTTTACTTGGGTCCTTGATGTGTGACTCAATTCCTTGATAATTTGAGGGAATTGAAAGACAGAAATCACTCAAGATCTTCTCAAAGATCCCACAAAAAAATCAAAGGACAAACAGATGCAAGGGTTAACCATGAACTATTTTATTGGCTAAGATAGCTTGTTTTCTAATGAAGAGCAAATGGGATATAAAAATGATAATCCTGTGCGTGAGAATGTACTTTATCACTCCTGATTTTAGCCTTTTTATTAATTTCAAATGAAAAGCTTGAAATTTCACATCATCTGATGCATTTATAAGAGAATTCACCACAAATGTTTAGATCCAATGGCAGTGTTTTAAATGAACTGGATATGAGAATACTAAAAACATTTTTTTTAGTGTTTAAACCTCTTAGGGTCTTGGCCTGTATATCCATTTCTTAAAGCTTTACTTAGCTACCTTGTCTCCTACAAGCACCAGCCCAAGCTGAGAAACTTGAAAAGTAGCATTTCAAATAAAATGCCCTCAATCTGTTTATCTCGATGGGTAATTTGTAACAAATCTGGAAGAGCTATTTTCTGCCAAATGAAACCACTGCAAAAGTGCAAAAGATTTTTTTTTCTTTTAAGAGCAGGTCCTAGTTATGAAACTATAAAGAGGTTCTACTAGTCAAAGAAATTGTCTGCAGTCCTTTGGGTCCTATAATTCCTGAAAGATCAGGGGCTCTGTCCCTAAAAATGTCAGCTGATGCAGGGGAAAACCAAGGAGGAGGGAATTTTCAAAGCACTCAGCTCAGTTCTAGCTGCCAGTTTCCCCTTAGCCTGGCCACATTGTTTAGACACCAAATTTATATTCCCTTGGAGGAAAGAAGAACAAATTTGGAATACGTTGATCCCTGCTCCCCAGAAAATAAACCTGTTTTTAAGTAGAAAGAGTAAGAACTGATCAGGTATTCTCTTATTTTTCTAAGCCAAACAAGTTCATTTTTCAAAAAAAAACATATTTGTGAGAGGAAAGAAAACTCAGAAAAGCGAGCGTAGGCTCTGAAACTAGATTAGACTACAAAGGGGAATTTTTAATGATACCTGTAGAGTCAAATGTTTTTTACTAGCTAATTAAAGTAATCGCACATGTCATTGCATAACTTCCCTTGAATCAGCAGAGGTGAAAATGGCCATCCTCTAAATGCTGTTTTGGTTTCAATTTTGAGGGTGGAAATTTAGTTTTGTCATGAATGGAGAAAATATATAGTGTTTCTGAAGCATAAGTCTGCTTGTGGTCCATGTCTAAATTTTAAGCCATCCCTGGCAAAATGAAAACAATAAAACAGTGTTCAGAAAGTCAAATGCATTTACTTTAAACAATTATTATTATGTATTTCCTACCATTTTTGGTATAAAAATGTCCCATCTTTTTTTTTTTTTTTTAAGATTCCAAATATAAGCAATATCATATGATATTTGTTGTTCTCTGCCTGACTTACTGCACTTAGTATGATAATCTCCAGGTCCATCCATGTTGCTGCAAATGGGATTATTTCATTCTTTTTAGTGGCTGAATAATATTCCATTGTATATATGTACCAGATACATGTATATGTGTAACTGAATCACTTTGCTGTATACCTGAAACTAACACAACATAGTTAATTAACTATGTTCTAAAATAAAATTTAAATTTAAATAAATAAATAAAATGTTTTAAAAAGAAAAAAAATGTCCCATTTTTAGGAAATATTAGTGATAGTAAATGTCAGTTGTTTTCTCTCCTAATGTCTTTAATGCACACAATTTGAAATTGGCTGCTATATATTAATCTCTAAATCTCTCATTTTTCTTACTTACAAAATTCAAATGTCAAGAAATTTCCAGTGTATACTGGAGACGTTGTTCTTACCATCATTTAGAATGGCTTAATTCACATACACACACACACAAGTGCTTTTTTTAAATCTGCGTTTGAGATGAAACTGTAGCAAGTACACTTAGATAATATTGCTTATCCTGTGTTTTGGTAGGCGGAAATCATCATCTGTACGTGTACAACATAAATCATGCTGTGACATTTTGATCTTGTGAAGCTTTGAAAATCTGAGATGCTCCCGATGATGACCACTGAATGCAAGGACAATTTTCTCCTGAGATCTGCTTTTCTCCGAGGATGATTTGGCAGTTGCTCTTTCCTGAACAGGCAGTCTTAGTACTGTTATTTTTCCACTTCACACACACATACACATACACACACACACAAAACAAAACAAAACCTAACACAGACAGACACTTGCCCAGGAACCCAAAAGAGATGAGAGCCATGCTTTAACAAAGAACTAAATGGTACCTCCAGGGAACTCATGCTCAGTCAATAGATGCATCATCTGCCTGATACCCAGCAGTGTGGGAAGAGCTAGTAAAATGATTATAGATTGGAAATAAAATGTTGTGGGCTGACAGGTTTGAAATCTGATTGTCTGGTATTCCTGTCACAGTTCATAATAATGTGAAAATGATCAAAGCCTGGAAAAAAATGGAAGTCTACTTATTGTGAGTATAAGCAAATACAGGGGATTGAATGACAGAAGTTGACAATATTCCATTGCAGTTGGCCAGAGAGTATAGTGAGAAAACGTTTGTAGCACTTAGCTTGGGTATGCGGCTTCTTGCCTCTTCCTGCCAGCTTGTGGACTTTTCTATCAGGTTTATGGATCAGACAGAACAAACAGGATAGCTGAAATTTAGAACCTGATGGTTTCAAATCCCAAGAGGCACCGAGAGAAGAGTCTGACAATTGGGTTCACTGTACAGCATCTGGTAGAAGTTAGGGTGATGTCACCCATTTATCACTATTTCCATCTCCAGTGATGGAGAACACTCTGGGTTCTGAGTCTCAGACTCCTTGGAACTTCATAAATCTTTTGGTACCCACAGATAAGTGAGGGTGTTTCACCTAACTGTCTTACAATTGTGGACATTTCCCAGAGACATAAAGATAATATAAATGCCCAGCATGGTAGGAATTTTGAATCAAAGGTCATATACAAGTCTCTCTGCTACTCATCTAAAACACTGTATAGAAAATATATCAGCTCCTGCGGTCTGAGAAACGGCAAGACCTCTGTTAACTTATATCCCGTGCATTGTTTTGATTTTCCTAATGATAAAATGGAGGCTAATGGCTTTAAATTATTGTATAATTATCCCCAGTATGATCCTATGAAAGAAAAGAATCCACATTCTAGGGACAAACCTGTTTGTGAATTCAATAATCTGGCTGACTTCCAATGATGTTCATTCAAGTGTTTGATCCGTAAATCCTAGTGTCTTGGGTGGGGGTGATCAGGGGACATTTCTCATCTGTCCGACAAAAGGAATTTCTACACTGTGTTGACTCTGGCTTTGGCAATGGTAAAATCTAGGGAGAGAATTCTGGGACTTTTCCTCACTCATCAGGGATGCCACGTTCCTCTGCCTCTGCTTCTGTTTTAACCACAGGATAAAGGTTTAAGCACAAAATCATGGGAAAGCATTAGACTAGGATGGAATATTCTGGTGTTTCAGCCCAATTCCAGACTTTCTGATTTGTGTGACTATCAGAAGTTGCTTAATATCTGTGGACCTAAGATTCTTAAATGAGAGCATTGTAGTAAATATTGTCAGGTATTAATAACTTCCAGGACTGAATCTCTATAATGCTATAAAACCCCGTCACTGTTATCCATCCTCTGTCCCTTGAGATGAAGGACAGAATGGTAACTAAAGACTCTTCCAGGTCTGAGAAGAGTCTTTAGTGACTCTTTCTGATGTCTTATTTAACTAATATGTATTGAGGATTTATACATGCAATTCACTTTTACGTGGACTATCTTCCTATAAGAGATAATGTTATTCCAATTTGACAGATTTAAAAATAGTAGTAAAGCTGAGGTTAGTTAAGGAAGCTGCTCAGGGCTATATACGTACCTAGTGGCTGAGTTGGGGTTTCAACTCATCAAGGAATAATTCCAAATCCATGACTCAGTCTATTATAGTGAAGTACCCTAATTCGCCTGGAAGTTGTCAGGATTTGATCTTGAAGCCTCTTTTTCCTTAAAAACTTTTAAAGGTGCCTGTGGCCTACATCACTCAGAAGATAAGTAGATCAGCCCTCTCAACCTTCAAAGTTCTTCACTCAAACCAGATTTTTATTGGAATTCTCTTAGACGGTAGCAACGTGGTTATAAATTGTCATGGAAGCTGGGAAACTAGACAAGCAAAGATGGCAATGCCTTGTAACGGTTACCATTCCTGAAAACCGAAAGCTAAGTTTATTTTTAAATTTCTGGAGATGTTAGAATAAACGTACACAGTGTTGATTCTTTTCTCAAAACTTTTCAAAACCTTCCAAGGTACAGACACTACAGAAACCCCAATGCCTTCCCTCTCCCTCCCTCAAGTTTACCTTCTCCTGGTATACATGGGAAAGGAGAGGTTTTAGCTTACAAACTTCATGAACTATTGACTATGAATTGTTGCTTCTTTACACTGCCTCTCTCAGCTTGGCCAAGGACCACCACTAACTCCTAGTAGGAAGCTGCCCTCTGCACAGGAGTCAGTGGACAGAGAGATGTGAGGCCAGAATTGGAACACCTTGACACGGTTTATTGCCCGTGCATCCCACCTCAGTGGATTACAATAAAAATGAGTAAAATAACATAAGACTATATGTGAAACATAACTTTTCCTATACTGCAAGTTAGCTGTGGCCCAGTAAATAATATTTTTTCCTGCTCAATTTTGAAACAATTGAGATAAACAAGGAAGTCAGGCATGTGGAGATCAAAATAGCTGCTTTATGCTGACGAAAATTAGATTGGAGGATGTGGCTTAGAGATGTGATCATAGTGGATTTCCTATCAGTGAACCCCAGAATGAGCCTTACACCCCTAAGCCCTGGCAGCACTGAACAACCACAAGCTTCCTGACATCAGGGGTCTGTCCCTGTCAAACGTGGAACATGAGGACCAGGCCGAATGCATCCTCTTGTGAGCAGACTAATTGTCAAGAGGAAGAGAGGGAGGGGACTATTCTGTACTTATGGATTTCCTGACTCCAGCTCAGCATCTTGACAACTCCTTCCCTTCTCTGGAGGAAGAGTAAGGGAGTCAGTGGCTCAAGAGGCCAGGAACGTTTAGGGAAAATCTTTCCTTGTTAGAAACCAGAGAAGGGAGGAAGAAGTGAACATCCAAAAGCAGATGCTAGGTATCCTAGGAATTAAGCATCTTACAGGAGGTTCCCTCATATAGATGCCCCCAGTTTCCAATTTTGCTTATTTGTTTTCATATCAAGCTCTGAAAATGCTACCTTCTTCTAGGCTTCTTTTAGTCTCTATTGCAAAATCAGTTGCCCCCTATTTGGAAAACCCTGGCCCTTTGGACAATAGATGGTTTACACCATGATCTACCCTCTGCTCTGCCTGAGTATACTTTCCCATGTGAGTTTCTCAGACTTTAATATCTTCAAAGGGACTCATCCCAGGTAGTCAGTGGTGACATTTGGCAATTCAGCTTCTGCAGCATAATCCAGAGGAATGGGCAATGATTTGGGGTGAAATCTTGGCACTCGAAGGCCTTTCTGGGAGGCCAGGATGGATCCTCTCCCTGACTTCCCCCTCCATCTGTTCCCTGAGTGGTCTGTAGACACACCTTCCTATTCTTTTCTGCTGCTAGTTGCCTAGCAGTAAATATTGACTTTCTCACAGTCAGCATCCAAGGACAGATTCTTCCAGGTAAAATGTCATAGGTATAGTTTACCATTAACAGGCATAATGACCAGGTAGGTTAGAGTAATAATCTTTCAAAATTTCTACAGCTAGTAGACTGTGGTCTACTGACTTAAGAGTGTTCTTTCCACACTACATTTTTTTTTTTCTCTTTTGAGAACCAAATCACAGCTTCCTGGACTTTTGTATAGAATATCCAATTAGAACTTTGCAACAGTTTAAACCCGGTTAATTCATTTGAAGTCTGTTTGATGATGTCGTTTTGGACAACCCTTGCTGAGGACTGACTCTAATCTCATATAGTGCTTGTGTGTATTAACCGTTTCAGCATACTCTTATTTATCTTGGCTTCAATGAAATTTATTTTCAAAAAGCAGATGGTAAGCTCTTGAAAACACTGACCTTGTCTTATCCATTTCTCACATCTCCCACATGATGTGTTCACTGAATGCTAATTGATTGGCTGAAGAATCTTTCCTCATCTGACACTGTTTGTGAAAAATGCTGCCTAATTACTCATCTTTCTTTATCAGAGTGTCATGTTTTGATACAACTTAATGGGGATGGTTGGAGGAGGAGGCAGCGGGAGAGGACTGAGAAACTGAAGCCAGATAATTGAAATGATCCAGCCTAAAGACATCCTGCTAGTTTGCTGCTTATGTGGGGCTGAATACTTAGTTCTCCTGGAGCTTTGTAAGATGAGGTTTCCATGTCACCATGCTGAATCTTTCAGGGATATGTCCTCATTTTCCCTAGTCTGGGAAGCCACTTCTGTAATGAAAATGAATATTTTGGATTATGAATCCCTGTAATTGGAATTGAGATTTTAGGTGGGACATCAAAATCTACATTTTTAGCAAGGACCCAGGGTAACTTTAAGGAGGTAGTTTCGAAGCTTCAATCTGAGAAACACAGCTCTAGGCTTACCATCAATCTCTTTTGCTATCACCTACTTATGTGTTAATTTTTTTCCCCAGGCCTAACTCCAACATATATGTTGTTTTGAGTAAGAATGTTTAGAAATGACCAAGGAGCAGTCATGTTTTCAGAAAAAAACAGTCTTTTTTTGCAGCAAAAGGAACTCTGGTCTACCATGACCACAGCTATCACCACGCCAGCAAGAGTAACTCAAAATTACAGGCTCTTTTTCTGCCTCTCATTCACAGTGAACCCCAGGATCTAATGTCTAACAATACTCCCTATGAACTTTACAAGCATTTACTCAGCAGTGGGAACCAATTAGGATGCATTAATTTGAATGACTTTCTTGCATACCTAATAAAAGAAATGACAACACATTCTCCAAAAGTGGTGGAGTTCAAAGAAAACAACTCCATTTGTTCTTGTCCATTGAAGAGCAGCATATGATAACTTTGACCTAGCCTCACAGCTTGAAATGTCCAACTTGTCCATAAATTCACACTCATGTTACATGCTGTGTTTTACCCCAATTAGAATATAAGCTACTTGAGGGTGGGAACAATGCCTATCTTGCTCGCTTTCATAATCTAGAACCCAGCACCATGTCTAAAAGACAGTAGAAAGTCAATAAAAGTTAAGAACATAAGAGTCCTGGAGAAAACCACCATACCACCTGGAGGTTTCAACTATCCATTGGAGACACTACCATAGATGTGTGTGTGTTTTATTATACCAGTAATCAACTTCTGTTAAAAAGAAGGAAACTCAATGCCATTCTTGCCTAAGTCTGAGGAAGCAATCGCTGAATGATATTATGGCATATAGAAAGGATTGCATATAATACTGAGTTGTTTAGCATTGAACCTGGCACATAGCAGGTGCTCAATAAAAAGCTACTATTATAATTATCACTGCTATTATTATAAATAGTGGGTCTTAATTACAAGGAAACACTTGGGAACTGATTTGCCATTATATGTGGTTCCTGAACCAGAGAAGCTGTCTAAGGATTAAAATCCCCAGGAATTCTGCCTCTGAAGATAATACAGATAGGGTTCTCTGATAAGTAATTACAAGGTTTTCTCTGAATTAACAGAACCTATGGGCCTCTGATCATTTTAAAATAAATCTGTCTCCCTATAAATCACAAATACTGAGAACACTTTAAAAACATAATGAATAATTCTGTGGCACTTTATCAGAGAATATGTATTTTAGGAAAAGAAGGCCTGTATATGTGTGTGTGTTTATGTTTGTGTTTGTATTGGAAGAAAAGAAGTTTTTTTTTTTAATTGATATGATCTAGACTTGTCTCTCTTAATATTTTTATGTCCTCACATTCTTTTAAAGAGAAGTATATAGTCAGAGACATACACTCCACCCATAAATTCCCAAGGTCTTAATTTTAGACCAATATTACACTGCAATAAATTCCTGTTTACCACAGTCCAGACCACTAGGATAGGGAAATACCACTAATGGATTTTATGGGATTTTTGTAAATGTTGCCCTCCAGTTTTATGCTAAAGGCAAGGGAAGTAGTAAGTAAATACACCATTAAAGTTTTGGTCAGATGAAAACAACTTCCAGGATGTGTCAAGGATCTGTGGATTCTGCCCATGTTTTCATAACCAGTGGTTCCTAACTTTTTCTTTCTTAGGAATCACTGAGGAGAACCTCATGAAAACCATGGAATTTCTCTGAAGAAATATGTTTTTACACATGCACATACAATCTAACATAAAATTTCAGGGTGTTAACAACTTCTGGAGAAACTGAGTTTAAGGAAAGGTTCATGCACAAGTTATTTAAAAGCTATCCAGCCGAGGTTGAGTGCCATTTCAGAGGGCAACCTTTTATCGCCAAGCACTACATGTTTCCACTCATGGACTCTCTCACTAAAGAGCCAACACAGGAGCCCAGATGTGAGCAGGGATACCAGAAAGGAGACACTACTCTCTTGGAGACCATGGAAACAGAACTGAACACATGACTCTGGCTTTTCTTAGGGGTGGTGTCCCATGACCTCTTTTTCTTTTGGAAAATCCCAAGAACTATCTTTTTACTAAATTGGGATAAGTAGAATTTTCTTTATAAATGCTCTTTAATTAGCAGCATGTCAATAATATGAGATGTTAATTACAAGTCTCTACTCCATGCCTGGTGTATCTCTGGCACCATGATAAACTCTAAGGCAGTCGTGCACAGACAGCATAAGATAGGATCTTAGCCCCTGAGGAAGTTCGAAGTTGAGTACTTTGAAACAAGGATGTAGATAATAAAAATATAGCATGCACTGAACAAATCTCAAGATATTTGGCAGTATTATGTATGTCACTAGAGGAATATTCTAGGTTGCCAGAATAGGGTATCATATGTAGAGACTTAATTACCATGGTAACATGGGGCTTAGCCAGGTATCGCCCACTGGTTTTCAACAGAAGAGAACAGACTTGGAAGATCTGAACTAGAACTGGAGGAGGGGTGACACTGCAGGAGTGAGCCCTTCTCCTCTCCCTCCTCCTTGTGATGGTGGCTAACTTTGGGTGCTTGTGCCAGGCACTGTCCTAAGGCCTTTATGCATATTAACCTGGTTAGTCCTCATGAGCCCACCATGAGGTGGAGTCTACTTGCATTTTACCACTATGACCTTTGAGGCACACCTCATCAAAGATCCCAGGGCTAGGAAAGTGGAAGAGCCTGGATACCAACCCAGGCAGATCTGGCTTCAGAGGCCATGCCTTTAATCAGCATATTATTCTGTTTAGGGGACTGTTAGCACTTACTGTGTGCCAGGCACAGTGCTTGATGCTGGGAGGACAGAACTCAAAGTTAACATCCCACTGTGGTAGATGGTGTTTCCCAAGATGGTCACAGCAACATCTCTCATCCCACGTGTTCTGTGGCAATGTGATCTTGCTACACCCATCAGTGGGTGGAATCCACTCTTTCTCCTTGAAATCTGGGTCGGCTCTGTGACTGCTTTGACCACTAGAATACAGCAGACGTTCTGGAACTTCTGAGTCCAGATCTTCAGGGGACCAGAAGCTTCTGCTTGGACCTCTTGGAATGCTCACTCTTGGAGGGCTCTTTCTAAGAACTCTGCTGCCATGCTGAGAGAAGCCCAAGACACATGGATGGGATACATGGAGGTGCTCTGGTAGACAGATCCAGCTGAGCTCACAGCCAGCAGCTACCATCGCTACCAAAGATGGGAAGGAGTATCTTACATCTGGTCCAGTATAGCCTTCACATGACACAAACTGTCATCTGACTACATCCAAAGCAGACCTCAAGGGAGACTGTTCCAGCTGAGCCCAGTCAACCCACAGAACCATGAGAGAGAAGAGTAGCTGCTTAGTTATTTTAAATGACTGAGTTTGCAGTGATTTGTTAGACAGACATATAAAACTAAAGTATCTTCCTACAAGAAGCTGTACTGGGAGACAGGCGAGTGGTAATCAAATATAACCTAGAAATACAGTATCAGTTACAGTTACAGTAAACAAGAGTAAAAAGAGATTCTGGAAGCACAAAGCAGCAACACCTACCTCAGCTCTAAGTATGGTAAAGGCTCCTTAGAAGTGGCAACAGTTGACAAAGGGGAAGAAGGAAGGAGAAGTGGGAAAGAGGGGAATGAGAGAAGGTGGCAGGGAGAGGGATGGGAGAGAAAGGAAGCTATTGCAAAAGAGTGCACAGGAGGAAACAACTCATTCTGGACCAGGTGAGGGGATTGACGTGGCTGAAGAAAAGAATGCAGTGGGTGTGTGTTGGGGAGGATGCTGATGAGAGAGAAGGAGGCTGGAGTTAGAGTAGGCCTGGGTGAGATCAAACAAGGTCTTGGCCTGGGTACACTGAGGTTTTGGGACTTTACACTGAATGTAATATGGAGCCACTGAATCTATATAAAGAAGCACAAACAGAGCATATCTGGGACTTGGGGAGACAAGCCTACTGGCACCAGTGTGGAATGGGTGATAGGAGAAGGTGGCTACACTGAAGGCAGGGCATTCTGGAAGGGGGTAGATCCAGAAATACCAGGAAGGACAGATGAGGAGAAAAACTAAATTGGCAGCTGTGAGGATGTGGACGGGGTGATTTAAAGAGATGGAAGCCACAGTACCTGCAGATTGAGGAGTTGGAAGGATAAAGGGCAGGATGCAGTCATGGATGAGGCTTAACTTTCAGGTTTGGGCAGCTATTGCCTGGGGCTGCTATTCATCAGGATAAACAATAGAGACTAAGGAGCAGAAATGAGGGGAAATAGAAAGAATTAGTTTTGAACACGCTGAGTCTGGTGTCTTGGCGGTATCTACGCAGAGGTGTCAAGCGGTTGATGAGCAGAGCTCTTCTGAAGTTAAAGACAGGGGATTTCCCAGACACAGAGGGCTGGGAGTCATGAGAATGCAAGTGGTTATTAAACTGCAGGAGGGATTGAGAACTCCTAGAGATAGTATGTATAGTGCTAAAAAAATTGCTTAGGGAATGATTTTAAAGAATATCTGTTAATCCAAAGATTCCAAAGATACATACTGACATTTTAACATCTCTGACATCAGAAAATTTAATTGCCTCTTAAAATTAATGGAAGGGCTTCCCTGGTGGCGCAGTGGTTGAGAGTCCGCCTGCCGATGCAGGGGACACGGGTTCGTGCCCTGGTCTGGGAAGATCCCACATGCCGCGGAGTGGCTGGGCCCGTGAGCCATGGCCACTGAGCCTGCGCGTCTGGAGCCTGTGCTCCACAACGGAAGAGGCCACAATAGTGAGAGGCCCACGTGCCGCAAAAAAAAAAAAAAAAAGAAAAAAGATAATAATAATAATGGAAGATCATAGTTCAATGGACAGTACTTTTTCTTAGTGTTACCAAAAATAATGGTGTCATAAAATCAATGACATCTTAAACTCAGTGAAATAAGGTGGTTTATCAAAGCAACCTGGATCAAATAATTACTTTAAATTTTTACTTAAATATTTTTAAGCCTATGAAAAATATATATTTAAAAATTATAGTGCAGAAAGTCTGCCAGTGGGGCAAAATCACGCCGTGACTCAAGTGAGAAGTTCAGAAAAACTGCTCCAAGAACTTCAACAGCAACAACAACAAGAATAACTATTATTTATTGAACACCTGTGAGCAATGGTTGTGCAGGCATTCCACTAGGTATTTATGTGGATTCATTCATTTCAACCTCACTTCACTCTCATCAGATAAATACTATTATTGGCCTCATTTCACAGATGAGAAAACTTAGGCAATGTGATATAACATCAAGTTCTGGTCCTGGAAAAACAGTCCACAGCAGGAAACCAGAGCAATGTGACAGAGCACACGACTGAAGTACAGCCATGGAGAAATTTGGGAAAATCAATATCCAGAAGTGGAGGCACCAGAGCCTGTCGAAAAAGACAAGAATTATCTTAGCAGATGGCAGGATTCTAGCCACGTGGCTTGAATTCATGAGCAAGACACAAATACTCTAGAAAGGAAACTTGCAAGAATCAACACCTCAGTTCCAGGAGGGAAATGGGGCACCTAAGAAAGTTACTTCGATGAGAATAGGAAGAAGACCAAAGTGGACATCCAGATGCAAATATGATGGACCTGAATAGGGTCCTCTGGGGAAAGGCTTCGGGGATAGTGAAAGAGTAATTGTTTGGTGGACTCCAGGCCAAGAACCAGGAAGTGGCTTGGAACTGCTTCAAATTTAGTCAACTTCAGGTTCAAATTAATCCTGGAAATGGGAAAAGGGACTTACTTATAGGAGCAGGAGGAAGAAGCTACAGTCATGAGGAATGAGAGGTTACAGAGACCAGAGGATCAGTCAAGACTTGAAATCAGCCAGAAATGTGTTCAGGAATTCCTTGGCCATTTGATTCAATCAGGAAGGGGGGAAAAGGACTCTGTACTCAGCAGAAAAATTTTCCTCTTCCCAGACAAGACTGATCAAGATGGAGGTCACTAGTAAGTTTAAATAGCTAGATTATTTGGCTTTCTAGGTTATGGATCAAAAATAATAAAGCATGGAAAATTCTTCAAAAATCTTTTGTTATATAGCCAAATGTCTCTGTTGATTAAAATAAAGAATTAGGAGTACTCATACAACTACTGTTAATGTTAATAATTGAAATATAATGTGTTTTTATCATGTGGCGCATGCTATACATTTTGCATCCATTGTCTTGACTCTCACAACAACCCAACAAAGAAAGCCTATTATTATCACATCTATTATTACCCACAAGGAAACTGAGGCCCAGTGACATGATGTAATTTGCCCAAAGACTAAGTAGTAGAGATAAGAATCAAACTCTAGTCATTGACTTTGAAGCCCAGGTCATTCCATTATATTGTATTGTTCAAATGCGTTTTTAAATGCTCAGATAAAATTTTAGATGCTGACTACATAGGATAAAAAGCTGTTTAATTCAAAATGTAAGTGGTTAAGGAGAATAAAGTCTTTCAGTAGATTTCTTCTACAATGCAGAAGGACTTCAGTATTGCTTTCCTATACAGAAGCCCCAATAAGTAAATAAGATTCAAGTCTTTTAAAATGAAAAACAAACACGTGCCACAGAGTCCTGGTTCTTATGCAACTCTGATGTTAAGAGGGAAGAAAAAAGTTGGGTTCATGAGGCTCCATGTAGCCTGAGCTCAGACTTTAAATCCAGGGTGAGCAAACTAAGACCATGGACCAAATGCTGCCCACTGCCAGTTTTGTACAATCTGTGAACTAAGAATGATTTACACATTTTTAAAAAGTTGGAATAAAAACAAGCACACACACACACACACACAAATAATACCTTGTGCCATGTGAATATTATATGAAATTCAAAACTTAATGTATGTAAATAAAGTTTTATTAAAACAGTGCTTTGTTCATTCATTTACATATTGCCTATTGCCGCTTTCAGGCTTTAGGAGCAGAGTTGAGTAGTTGCAGCAGAGTTTGATATCTAAAATATTTACTATCCTGCCTTTTACAGAAAATGTTTGCAATCCTTGCTGTAAATGAAAAATGGAAAATTATAATTCAAACCAATCATTCATAACTCCCTTAGAAAGGTAGAACCTAGTGGTATATGAATAAACTTCAGCTTTCAAATTAATGGGGAAAACCCCTCCCATTCCCACTTCTACATCCTTTTTCTCCTTTAGCAACTCATATTCTCAATCCTGGTTACATTCAGGTATTTCTAGAACCTAGAACAAGATGTCTTCTTTGTCTCTACTTTAAGTTTCTGGTCCTGATGCTGCCTGCCTGGAACAATTTCCCTTTCCCCCCACCGTACCCACCCACTTATTAGCAAAATCCCGCTCACCACCTCTATTAAGAGACTGTCCCTTACCCTGTAAATATGGGGCTTTGCGCCATGCCAATGCACTCTTACACTCACTGTGGCTAACTCCTTACCCTAAACCCCATTGCATGTATGGAAACTGATTATTCATTTGTCTGTGTTTTCTTTCCGGTGGTGGTCTTCTAATCTTTTGCTCTTGAACCCCCTTAAATAATTTGTAAATCCATATAAACCTCAAACAATTTTAAGATGGCATCCAAAATTTTCATCATGCATTTATATAGTTGCAAAGTGTGTAATTTGTGTGTATTATAATGTACCTTTTAAACATATGCAGTGGAACCCAAATAACAGCAATTTGACAACCCCCAACATTCATTATAAATCATTCCATCATCTATCCTTAAACTCAAAATTACACTTCTGTTTTTTTGCAGATTTTAATCCTAATGTAATATTTTATAAGTGAAAGTCTTTTATTCATTGCCTAATAGCCTACAAAAATATGTAGATAAGTTGAAATTTATTTTTAAATTTCCATGAACTGTAAATATATATTACATTATTTTTTTCTTCTGTATTGAGGTATCATTACAATTACTAATAATGTTCAATAACCAAATAAGGTGATTAATTTATAAACTTTGATTAAAATAAAAGGGGAGGGGCTTCCCTGGTGGCGCAGTGGTTGAGAGTCCGCCTGCTGATGCAGGGAACACGGGTTCATGCACCGGTCCGGGAGGATCCCACATGCCGCGGAGCGGCTGGGCCCGTGAACCATGGCCAACGAGCCTGCATGTCCGGAGACTGTGCTCCGCAACGGGAGAGGCCACAGCAGTGAGAGGACCGCGTACCACAAAATAAATAAATAAATAAATAAATAATAAAGGGGAAATGTTATTGTACAAATATCCACAATGAGATGGACTGAGTTTTTTTGTTTTTTTGTTTTTTCTGGCTGCGTTGGGTCTTCGTTGCTGTGTGCAGGCTTCTCATCGTGGGAGCTTCTCTTGCTGTGGAGCACGGGTTCTAGGCACACAGGCTTCAGTAGTTGCAGAACACTGGCTCAGTAGTTGTGGCTCACTGGCTCTAGAGTGCAGGCTCAGTAGTTGTGGTGCACGGGCTTAGTTGCTCCACAGCATGTGGGATCTCCCTGGACCAGGGTTCGAACCCATGTGGATTCTCAACCACTGCACCACCAGGGAAGTCCCAGACTGAGATGTTTTAATCTATGATTTTCCTAGGTTCATGTGTCGTGAATGAATGCTAATTATTGATAAAATAACAGGGTTCACCATCAAGATTTTCCCTGCTATTTTTCATTATTGTCTTTGATTTTAGATCTAGAAATGAGAAAACATGTTACTGTAAATAAGTAGTTGGGAATGAAAGAGATTTGGGAGACTCAATTCATAGACCCATCTTTTGAGTTTCATAACAAAAATTACATGGTGATTTACCATCTAAAAATACTTCTTATGATCCATCAGTCTTCAACTCAATCAGATTTTATTCAATTTTTTATTAAGCAAATAATTGAAAACCACCAGGCTTGCAAAGGAATTTGTTACATAGTTTTTATTCATTTTCCTGTTATTGTTTGGTACCCGGGAGGTCTTACACCTCCAGGCAAAACCGTAGAGTCTCTTGTAACATGGAAGAATGGCTACTATGAATGGGGAGGGGGGAAATTCCATCTCATGCTGGTTAATTTTAAGAAAATGTGCAGATGAAGTAAACTGTCCAGACACTGGTATCTGTAGAACTCTCCAGTCCCTCTTATCTACCATGGAAGTCTACAAGTTCCCAAGGTACACAGAGCCTTATTTAAGACCACTGCTCTAATAGACACCACTATACTCATTACAATCACTGTATTCATCACTGTATCCCCAAGTGTATGGCACAAAATGTGTGAAATTGTGTTCCATAAATAGAACTTAGAGGAATGACTTGTCTAGTTATAACTTAAGATTCTAACATTCATCAACATACAGCATGTTCTTCCTTGTCATTCACATATAAGCCAGAAACCTCTAGATTTATCCGTATTTTAAAACATTCCAAATTTTTCATTTTTCAAAGACACAATTATTCTTTAACAAAACCCTATGAAGAAATGCAGTGCAATGCTTCCAACCCTTTTGAGAAAGAGAAACAAGAAGCCTTGGGCTCTGTGACAATACACTAACCTCACCTTTTAAAAAGGTGTGGCTGTTGAAAGAAGACTCAATAACACTCATAGAGTAGGTTATACTCACAAGGTAGAGAGCTCAATAGAGGTGGCTTCTGACCTAAATATGAGTGATAAATTGCTAATCAGCTTTGTCTATTATTTGTAGGAAGACGTTTATTCTGTATATGAGAATAAAGCATATATTTGAGCTACCTAACTGATTAAGAAATGATGCATTGCAACTTGCTAAAAAATAATGATGGAATAAAAGAAACATCTGAATAATTTCATTCTCTAAAATAACTTTATGTTCTGCTTTTTTCCTCTGTAGTTACCTATTTCTATAACCAAAAACTGAAGGAGGGATAAATCACAATACAATTGCCTTTGTTATATAGCATTTTCCCAGGGATTTTTTTTTTTTTTTTGTGGTACGCGGGCCTCTCACTGTTGTGGCCTCTCCCGTTGTGGAGCACAGGCTCCGGACACGCAGGCTCAGCGGCCATGGCTCACGGGCCCAGCCGCTCCGTGGCATGTAGGATCTTCCCGGACCGGGGCACGAACCCGTGTCCCCTGCATCGACAGGCAGACTCTCAACCACTGCACCATCAGGGAAGCCCTCCCAGGGATTTTTTTCGCCCTGCCAAGCGCTCTTTTGTCTATAAAAGCAAGAGTAAAATTGATTTCATTCAATTTCTTCTAAATCTGCTAGTGTAGTTTTCTAAGATGACAAAACCAAGGTCAAAACTGTCCAGGTTTCCTGCACTACAGTGGTAGAATTAGCTGAAGTCTCTGGCTTACTTTGTCTTTATAGGTCTACCATAAATTTCAAGACTGGCCTTTCTATATTGCTTTATTGGCACTTTAAGGCTAAAATCTCTGATCCCCATTAGATCTCTGTTCATAAAGTAAGCACTGAGCTTTTTGTTTTTCCTTTTTCTTTTAAATGGCAACTTCCACTTTGAGGACCTTGGTTTACATTCTTGAGATGACCAGCAATTCACAGGAACTCCCAGACCATATTATTGACAAATGGGTCTAGAATGCTGAGACCCACATATGTTAAGGTTGGTTTCATTTCAGGGAAAAGTTGGCCTAAGTGTGGGCCAGACAAGCACAGTTTCAAATAATATTTATAATAATGTGTAATATTATCTCTGTTGTATACATGCGAAACCTGAAGGCAAGAGATATAGCAAGATAAACAGAGTTATAAGTCTGGTAAAATGCAGATCTGGGTTTGCTGACTCCAAATTCAATGGTTTTCTTCATATACTATGTTACAAAATCACTTTACATCCAGAGAGGAGCACTCATGGAGGTCAGTATCCAGTTCCAGGTAAGCAGACACTTCCCTTCCCTTTGGAGTAGTATAAAAAATGGCACACAGGGCTTCCCTGGTGGCGCAGTGGTTGAGAGTCCGCCTGCCAATGCAGGGGACACGGGTTCATGCCCCGGTCCAGGAGGATCCCACATGCCATGGAGCGGTTGGGCCCGTGAGTCATGGCCACTGAGCCTGCACGTCCAGAGCCTGTGCTCCGCAACGGGAGAGGCCACAACAATGAGAGACCCGCGTACCACAAAAAAAAAAAAAAAAAAAAAAAAAAAGTGGCACACAGAAATATTAGTTTGGAATTCTCCAACGATATGTAATCAATTGAGTAAATCAAGTACTGATGTATTCATTACCCATCATGAATGAATACAATTTAAGCACCTGAACATAAGGCAATTATTTACATTTGAGTTGTAGTGACTATAGGTAACAAACAACCTGTACAAACATTTCAAAAATGTTCATCATTTAGGATCCCCAATAACAAAAAAGCAAAAGAGCGATGTTTATACCAATAAATGCTACATTATAAATCAATTAACAGATGTGTATATTATAATGTCTTAAAGTGTCCTATAAATAACATACATTTGAAATACTCGAAAGAACTATAAAACCCATCACTTATCCTCCACTCACCTCCCAGCCCTCATCTCAGTTTCTCTGTAGCCTTCAGCAGCTCTGTTGGTCCCTCCAGTGTCAAGACAGAATAAAAGCAGAAAATTCTCCAACACAAGAGGCAGCTCATCCGAGATAAACAAACATCAGCTGTATCTTTTCTTCCTAGCTTTATATAAGTAGCAATATATATAATAAATTTATATAAAATAAATATATATGTATTTGTACATGTGTAAAATCTCTCCCTTCCTTCCAATTCTCTCTTCATGTCCATCCCTACTTCTAGACTTCCCTTAATGGCAGAATTCCTTGCAGATGCTGTCTCTATCCACTGTCTCTCATTCTCTCTTCCATTCTTTCTTGAAGCCACTCAAGTCAGGTTCTCTTTAACAGAATCCCATGTCACCAAACTTATAGCTATCAATTCATCAATGACCTCTCTTGTGGACTGAGTTGCAGGACCCTGCCAAAATCCATATGTTGAAGTCCTAACCAACAATGTGACTGTATTTGGAGATAAAAACTTAAGGAAGTAATCAAGGTTAAATGAGATCAGAAGGGTGGGGCCCCAATCCAATGTGACTAGTGTCCTTATAAGGAGCTACTAGTAGCGTGAGAGCACACAGGCTATATGAGGGCATCGCAAGTAGGCTCCATCTGTAAGCCAAGGAGAGAGGTCTCAGGTAAAACCAACCCTACCAGCACCTTGATTTATGACTTCTAGCCTCAAGAACTGTGAGAAAAAACAAAACAAAACTGTGGTTTAATCTACCCAGTCTGGGGTTTGTTATGGCAGCCCAAGCTGACTAATATAAACTCCAGATTACTAAATTCAATGGTCATTTATTTCTTTGTGTACATCTTACTTTAAGTGTCAGCAGCATTCAATTCAATTGAACATTCTCTTAAAATGTGTCTCTTGGGATACCACAATCAACAAGTTTTTCTCTCATTTTCTTACACACTCTCTCTCAGTCTCCTTTTCTCATTCATTTCTCTACTTTTAAATGTTGATGTGCTCCACATCAACTAATCCACTATCTTTACTAACTAACATCAGTCCCTAGGTGATCTCACTGGTCTCCTGGCTTTAGTTACCACCTGTATGCTGATGGTCACCAAATTTATATCACCAACCTGGAACTCTCCCCTGAGCTTCAGACCTAAATATCCAAATTTCTGTGAGATATTTGCACCTGAATGTTTAACAGGCAGCTGAACTTTAACATATTCCAAACTGAGCTTCTAATAAACCACCACCCCTCAACTACTCTATACCTCATGCAGTTTTCCTACCTCAATTAATAAAAACTCAGTTCTTCTAAAGCCAATCATACTTTACTCACAACCCAGATCCTCTCCATTAGGAAGTCTCTTGGTTCTCCAGTGTATGGGGAGGCCCACTTTCTAGTTTGCAGATGGCCATTTAATGCTCACATGGCAGAAAGCAGAGAAAAAGACATAAGCAAGTTCTCTTGTGTCTCTTCTCATAAGGTCACTAATCCCATTCATGAAGGCTCCACCTTTATGATCTCCTAAAAGCCCCATCATCTCCAAATACTATCACATTGGGAATCAGGCTTCAACATATGAATTTGCAGGAAAACACAGATATTTAGTCGATAGCACCATCCATATTAGGATCCCTCTTCTAAGGGGACATCTCTTACCCACACAGCTCTAAAGAGTTGGCTAAGGAAGCCATGTTTTATCCTATATGATGATGTGCCTCTTGGACCTAAATGATTAGACCAAGAATGAGCCATAACTCAAAGGCAATTAAATCCACCATCCTGTTAACTAACCTCTCATCACAGGAGCCTCATTTTACAAAGTGAGGTGAACCAGTAAGAATCTTCTCCTGAGCAGTTGGTTTTGAGAAGCTTAGAGATTGAGCAGCCTGATAGAGTTAAGGCAGAGAATAACCCAGAAATGATAATGACAGTCCATGTGGATAGCAAAGATAGGAGGGAGCAGAGAACAATGTACAAAAGCAGAGGAAGGGGCTCCCCTGGTGGCTCAGTGGTTGAGAGTCCGCTTGCAGATGCAGGGGATGCGGGTTCATGCCCCGGTCCGGGAAGATCCCACATGCCGCGGAGCGGCTAGGCCCGTGAGCCATGGCCGCCGAGTCTGCGCGTCCGGAGCCTGTGCTCTGCAACAGGAGAGGCCCTAACAGTGAGAGGCCCACGTACTGCTAAAAAAAAAAAAAAAAAAGCAGAAGAAGTTAGTTTACAGGGAAATGAAACAAGGGCCAAAGAGCACAGAAGCTATGATAGTAAAACAAGGAGCTTCCTAAACATACCAGTCTGTCTGTAAGCTACTGTTTTTAAGGTGACTTGAATAGGTCTCTTTACCTTGCATGCAACTAAACCAGTCTAACAAATTTATCAGCTAAGTGCATAATGAGATTATATTTATATTAACTATATAAAAAATGTATCTTACTCATGCATTTGAGCAAATGGTTGGGGTTTTTAATTTGTTTTGTTTTGAGCAAATGTTTGTTAATCAGGTGTATTTGCTTGAGAGCGTTGACAAACAGCAATGTACAGAACCACAGTTAAATGCCTAAATGTTTAGGTCAATTATAGAAAACAGTGTTTTGTTGAATGACATTTTGTTAAAACAAGCATAATACATTTAATGAACTCTGCAAGTGATCTTGTCTGTGTAAAAACCTAGTGAAGCTCAGAATTATGCAGCCATAATTTAAATTGAACTGGCAGTAGTAAATATAGCACCTTTCTGGTCTTTCCTTTTGTTCTTAATTTTCAAATACACTAAGCTAAAGATCAACCATAACAAGAGAAGATGGAGGGTGTTTGGGGAGAGTGCATGAAAGCTACATTTTGATTGGTAATGCTGATTTTGTGGCATCTTTTGTGTGAAGGGGACAAAGGAAAAATAATACTAGAGACATTAATCACACAAAATCTTTCACTACGGAGGGGCACAACCCACAATTTTACCATCAAAATTCAATCCATAATCAGGAGAAAAGGGAATTGCTTCTCTGTGGGATTCCACCCCTGATAACTAATTAATTAGATGCCAACTGCTAAATACTAGAGCCAAGGCAGACTAAGGGTCTATTTTCTCTGTTTACAACAAAGGCATTTATCAATGGACTATATTCATTTCTTCAATTTTTCCTTTTCCTTTCTTTTTTTTTTTTGGTCAGTTTGAGTTTGGAAATGAATCATTTTTAAAACTCTAGCAATTAAAATGCCCGTCTTGGGTATAAATTTGCTAGTTGAAATTTTTGAAATATTATTATTATTCTATACATCTTTGAAACAGCATGGTGTGCTGCTTGGAAAATTCTAAACATTTGTTGTTACCTTGAGTTAAAATTTAAATAAGTTTTAGACCAAGAGAAACAAGTTTAAAGTAAAGGCCAAATTATATGTATTTTTTTTGTGTACATACGGTTTACATTTCCTGCTGAGAGTAACGAAGGAAGTAGAATATGAAAAAGACTGGAATAAAAAAGTTGTCCTTGGACTTCAGACTTCAAATCCATTAAAAGATAGGTTTTAGGGAGGTGGTTGTTTTATATGAATTTTTTTTCTTTCTATTTCTATCCTAGCTATTAACTAAATTAGAGTTATTACCCAGAGAATAGAGGTCCTAGAATTAGGCCCAGAGGGAATTCAGGGGGAGCAGCTTTTGTGTATGAATTTGTGCTGTTCTGTTCAAAGCAAACCATTCAGGCTTTCAACACTTTATCAATGTTTCAGGAGGAAAACCAAAAAAAAAAAAAAAAAAAGGATTAATATTTTGTGTGCATAATGGAGGGTGGGGGTAGGTTAGGTGGAATTTGAGTGGTCTGAAAGCAAAGAAAGAGGCATTGATGGAATTTATACTCAGTGGTTTCTAGGGGAATGTTAGACCTAGTGAGATGATGTACCATCTAGTTCATACAACTCAAAACCTAATCTGATAAATCTGCAAATCAATTGCCACTAACTACTCCCTACACTGACCCACATACTTTCTGTGATTCCTGTACTGTCTGGATGTTGAACTAAATTAAAGCCTCTTCAATCAAAAGCATTAGTCATTTCTCACTGAACACAAATCATCACAACCCCCTTTGGCCCAAACCACTGCTTTTGCTTATTGAGGATTTACCACATAACTATCCCGTGCAGTGCCTTCTGGTGAAGCCAATGTTTGCAAGGCCTATTTCCTGTCCTCAAAGAGGCCTGTAATCTACAAGCCAACTGGAAGACAGATCTAACACGCAAGAAATAAAGTGGGGGGCGGGGGCTGGAAAGGGACAAATTGTGATGCTTACTTAAAGAGCAAAAGAGATTCTCTCATTATCGATCTCTTGATGAATTATCTAAGATAATTCATATGTAAGTAAATATGGGGTGTTATGGTAAAATATAAGCTAATCATGCCCATGTTTTCAGTACTCATTAGAAAGGCTAGAAAATAATAATAATAATAATAACATTTTTTAAATTAAAATTACAGAACCTGTTCCATAGCTAGTCAGTGCTAGCCAGTTTTTCTTGATATGCCACCTTCTGTAAAGGTCTCCAATATTAGTTTAATTTTAATGATGTGGTAATATTGTTAAGCATGAATAAACCTCACTTTGAATCCTTTTTTATTGCTCCATTCTCAGTTTCCAAGAGGTCATCAAACTGCTTAAGTTGCCATTGAAATCTTTTCTATGGTTTAAAGTAAATGTTTGATTAAAAATTTATTTTTCTTCATAATATAATACATAGTGGCATATTCAAATAGACTTTTTAAAACATAACTGCATCATCTTTACTTGTCAGAACAAGGAAGTTTTACAATGTTTTTATGGTATTTTAGTACATTCCATGCTTGGGTATACAAACATCATTTGTGTTTTCAAATGTATGCAGACAGCATTTGGGTTTATTATTATACCAGTTCATTCATTAAGAGCACTATAGCCTTCATACTTTTGATATTAGTGGGCCCTTTAAAGCATTGTAATAAATGGCCAGTTTTTACAAAGTTGTTTTTAATACATGTATTTGTTTCTACAACATGTTAAAAGCCCACTCCTATGCTTGAAATCAGGAAACCTAAGTCTCTACCCTCTACTATCTGTCTCACCTGTTTCCTGACATTGGGCAAATCACATCAAAATCTTTAATGATTTCTCATTTTAAAATAATAACATCAACAATAACCATAAAAGTTAACATTTATTGAATGCTTATTCCACACCAGATGTTGCATGTCTTGACTGATTTCATTTTCACTTAACTCTAATGAGGTCAGCACCATCATAATCCCCATTTACCAATGAGGAAACTAAAGCACAGAGAGACTCAGCATCCCCCAACTAATAAGTGACAGAGTCAGGATATGGGCAGTTTGACTTGAGAGCCCCTGCTTTCAACTAGCATGTTATACGACCTCTGAAAACTAAACTGGCGAACGGGCCATCGATGTCCTTCTACCTCTTGCTTTATCCATATTCTCCAATAGCCCTTTCCAGAGAACTTTGACTCTAGACAAATGAAATTCTTCCTATTCCCAATATATCTTCTAATCTTTGGAGGCTGTGGGTTTTCACTAAGATTTGTCCCTCTGACTAGAATGCTCTTTGCCCATCTCTACCATTCCAAGTCCTGCTCACCCATCAAGAACTAGGCTTTACTAGAAATAACCAATTAGAAGATAAATGCTCTTTATGATAACGCCATAACTTTTAGCTACCATCTAAACAAAGAAGACGTTTACAGAATCATAGGAGAAATTTTGAATAAAAAATGATAAACTATTTATATAGAGGATGCAATATATCATGATAATGATGTTAATTCTTCCCAAATTGTTGTACAAATTCAAAGGAAACAATAAAAATTTTCAGCTACTGTTTTTAGAAAATTGATAAAATGCCTTTTAATGTTAATATATAATAATAATGGTCTATATGTAATTATGTCAGTTTTTTTTTTGTGTGTGTGGTATGTGGGCCTCTCACTGTTGTGGCCTTTCCCGTTGCGGAGCACAGGCTCCGGACGCGCAGGCTCAGCGGCCATAGCTCACGGGCCCAGCCGCTCCGCGGCACGTGGGATCCTCCCAGACCGGGGCACGAACCCGCGTCCCCTGCATCGGCAGGCGGACTCTCAACCTCTGCGCCACCAGGGAAGCCCAAATGATGTCAGTTTTGAAAAAAGAGAACCAAGGCTGGATTAGGTTGAATTACTTCACCACATATTAAGATATGTTACATGGTTATAATAAGACAAACAGTATTGTGCAGGAAGAAAAAATGTAAATGAAACAGAATGTATAGCTTATAAATAAACCTATTTATACAAAGAAATTTATGTCATGCAAAGATATGTGTGATAAAGATGGTGCTTCAAAGCAAAGGGGACAAGATAGATTGTTTAATACATGGTGTTGGGAAAATAGTCACCTTCTATAGCGAAAAACTAGATACAGTTCTTTACCTTATGCAAAATGCAAGATCATACTCCATAAAGATTATAAAAAACAATTGATGTAGTACCATTAAGTTATCAGGAGAAAATGTTCATGAATATCTTTGGAAATATTTCTCAACTTAGTAAAGATGAGAAAAACATCTTAAGAATTTTTCTAGTAAGAGAAAATGTTAACAAAGTTAACAGACATATAAAGAGACTGGAGAAGGGTATGTGAAATATCTAAAATAAACACACCATTACTATCTTTAATATACAAAGAACTCCCCCTTTTAATGAAAGACAGAAATGCAAATGTTTTAAAGGTAAAAAATATTAAAATAGGCAATTCACAAAAGAGAAAGTTCAAATACTAATTCTGAAAAGAGAGATCCAAACTCATTAGGAAGTCATCAGATAAATTCATATTATAATGAATAATCATGTTACTTTATAGTCATTCAAATCAGAAGACTTAGTAAGTATTGGTAAGGGGTGTAGAGACACACTGGCAGGTGCAGAAACCAGAACAGCCAATCTGGAAAGCAGTCTGTGAATACTTAATGAAATAAACTGAGCATATACACTTTGACCTGCAGCACCCCCCCCATTCCTTCCCAGAGGGCTGTAGAGGTTCAGCTGTATAGATATTCCTTATGGCATCACTTGAGGTCATGAATTGGGAGACACAACAAGGGAAGTGAACATCAAAATGCCAAGGAAGCATGCTACAGGATACTACATATTGGAAGCAATAAACAGACATTTTTGCCAATTTTTTTGCCATTATTTTGTGTTTAGGTTAAAATTACATCTTTATATCTGCTGGGGCAAAATCAAATGAAATGGTAAGCGTCTTATTATAAAATCTCAGAGATTGTCAAATGTCAGCCTGAGTCTGGAGAGTCAAGTTGGAGGAGTAGAAAGTATTTTTAAGCTGTTTTCTTTTACACTTGATTTTCATCTTTTTTTTTTTAAGTGCAAACTACTTAATGCCTCTTGACCAGGGTTTCCCCATTTGTGGATTGCAGATTCTCAAATGGATCTTAAATTAAGATTCTTTCTGGGGCCAAAATATGTCATGCTAAACAAAGCCAAGTGACAAGGTGTCTGTTGTCACTTTAACTAAATACCAGAAGCCCACATACAGAAGTTCCTTGCATGTGCCAGTTTCCCCTGAATTAGCTAGTTTTCTTAAAATCAGGAAGTCTAGTGAGAGAGGTTGCTCTCTAATTTCTAGCACAATATTTGAGATTCAAGATTCAGGAAGCCCAGATCATTCAGATAAGGTTCAGATAAAGATCCAAACATTTGGATGCATTTGAACCTCTTAAATTCATCCCCTTCATCTAAAGTAGGAGTTGGGTATTTGTGAATAAATACAGAAATTGCCGGTGCAGATGGAGTATACAGATAAACATCAAGTTTAATGACAAGTGATGTCTTTTAGTAATTGTTTTTAGCAATTTTTACAAATAAAAATACAAATAGCATCATCATTATTTTGCTTGGGGGCAACTAGAAAATTATAAACAACCTTGTTATGTAGCCAGGAATATTAAAGGCAGAGAGTGCCAAAAGTAGCTTATACTCACTAACGAATCATCTCAGATTGATAAGTAACTTGAAAAAGTGTAGTACAAATGCAGAAAGACGCACACGTGCCAGGCTCAAATGGTTACACATGACAGACAGTTCAATGCAGACAAACCAAATGTAATTATTACTTTGATGAGTCTTCATGTCACAAAACAACTCTTTGTAAGAAATAAAATATGAGATTTTTTTTTTTTCCTAAAGGATAAAAAAATAAATCTCTGGAGACAAATCACTATGTATCATTAATGAAAGAGAAACAGAAAGAAAAAGGTAAATCAATGTAGTTAACGACTCTTAATGGCTCAATTGTATATTCGCTTCACCAAATCTGAACACTTGAGAGAACAGAAAACAAAAGACAACTTTTGCATAACAAAATCCTAGATATGAGAAAAGTCTGGGTAACCTTTGAATGGGGAGAATCCATTCTGCATCCACTCAGGTTTGACTGATAAATCTAAAATTAGAAAATAATGATGCTCACAAGATTTCCCAAATGACAGCATGTTTAGAACACCTTATTTCCTTTTTTTTTTAACATTTTTCCTTTATTATTTTCCCCTTGTCAACTACAATCAAACCCTCAAGGGACAAATAAGAACAATTCAATTACGTTGAATTCAGTGGCTATTTGGTGGGCATGAGACAAAGACTAGTAAATGTAAAGGTTTGATCTAGAACAATGGTTCCTAACCTTAGGTAAGTTTGCCCCCCAGGAGACATTTTTGATGGCCATGACTGTAGGGAGGGTTTGGGTATTATTGGCATCTTGTGGGTAGAGGTCAAGATGGTGATAAACATCGTACAATGCACATGACAAAGAGTCATCCAGTCCAAAATGTCAACAGCACTTAGGTTGAGAAACTCTGGACTAATACTTTATAGAAGTTTCTGTCTATGTACAAGGAGCAAAACAGGTGGAAAAGGATATTCTGAGTACAGTGGGAACATATCTGAGAGAATTTTATTTAGGATGTGGAGAAGGTAAAAGAGGTATTTCCCACCAATAGTGATCTCTGAGCTATACATTAAATAAGAATTTTGGGATGACAGAGGTAAAGAAAAAGGCTACTCTAGGCTGAGGGAATGAACTAATCCAAAGCAGAGAGACATAAACATGAATGAGAATATCAGGGATTGCTGAATGACAACTAGGAAGACTGGGGATTGAGGAGAGGCAGATTCATTCAAAAGGCACCTTCTATGTGCAAAGAAATACTCTCTGTCTTGTCACTAAAACTGATAAAGATAAATTGCAAAGGAAGCCTCAGACTTTGAACACAGTAGTCAAGAGCTTGGATTTATTTTATAGCTAAAGTGAAACCATTTAGTGTTTTTGAAATCAGGGATGATATGATTAAACACATAATTTTAGAAAGATAATTTTAGTGGCAGAAAATAAGATGGCTTGAAGGTAGAAGTTTTATTGAAGAACTTAACCAAGTAATTGGAGCGTTTGCAAAAACGTGTCACCGGACTTGTTAAAAAGTGTCATTGGGGGGATTCCCTGGTGGCGCAGTGGTTGAGAGTCCGCCTGCCGATGCAGGGGACACGGGTTCGTGCCCCGGTCCGGGAGGATCCCACATGCCGCGGAGTGGCTGGGCCCGTGAGCCATGGTCGCTGCTGAGCCTGTGCGTCCGGAGCCTGTACTCTGCAACGGGAGAGGCCACAACAGTGAGAGACCCGCGTACCACACAAAACAAACAAACAAACAAACAAACAAAAGAAGTGTCATTGGATAAAAGTTGTCCATGGCCAGATAAGTTTGGGAAATGCTTGGTTAAACTACATCACACAGGGCTCTCTACTATAGCACTTAGAATCTTGGTGATTACACATCATTGCTCTTCACAAGAGCTATTGTATGTAGCATTTTCCAAGTATATTTGCCTAAGGAATATTTTTCATGGCACATACAAGAGGAATCATATTCCAAAGAACACTTCATAAGAAATGTAAGGTACTATTCAGAAAAAAAAAATGACAATAGATTCATCTAAATATTATTTGTATTTCAATAATAGAACTAAGTTTTAGACTTCCAGCTTAAGACACTGAGCAGAGAATGATACCCTAACTCTTAGGAATCAAGACGTTCTTACACAAATCAAGAAAGGCCTGGAGCTAGGAAGTAAGGAACTCTAAGAAAGGGCTAGATCAGGGGTGATGGTGCTTTGGTTTAAACTAATGTGCCAATACTGACCAACTATTGTAGCTGTCTGAAATGCTAGGTTGAGAAAGATTCTGAGGCTCTTCAGGAATCAATGAGGATGCCATGAATTTAGTGATAACTTCCATGGAAGGAAGAGACATAATAAGCAGTCCTTGTGTCATGTTTGTCACACATGAATCGGAAAGTAGCTGACTCAATGTGATTTGTGTGATGGTTTTAACATTTTTTTAACTTGTGAAAATCTTCTTCAAAAGAAACCTCACCTAGAAATGTAAATAAACAGAATAGGTAAAATCAAAACTTCTAAGGAATGCCTAGAAACTCCACCCACTCTATTCTCCCTCTAGACCTTCCTCTCCATTGAGATCACTACCCACGATAGTTTCTAGAGCTAATTAACTAGCTGAATTAAGAGAAGGCCAGCCGATGCTAAAGGAAGCTAGCTACAGTAGACACAAATACTTCTCTCTTATCAAGGGAAATACTTCTCTTTTTCTTTTATTCTCTACATTTAGTTCCTATGTGTTCTCTATTATATTCAGTAAAGATTTGAGAACTTCCAGAGTAATTCAGTTTTACCAATAGATGATCAAAAGGAGGGACTTTTGGGGCTTCCCTGGTGACACAGTGGTTGAGAGTCCGCCTGCCGATGCAGGGGACTCGGGTTCGTGCCCCGGTCCAGGAAGATCCCACATGCCGTGGAGCGGCTGGGCCCGTGAGCCATGGCTGCTAAGCCTGCGCGTCTGGAGTCTGTGCTCCACAGCAGGAGGGGCCACAACAGTGAGAGGCCTGTGTAACGCAAAAAAAATTTTTTTAAAAAAAGGGACTTTTGGTTTACATGGGGACATTATGGTAAAAGGTTAGAGTTCACAGCTGAGGGACCCAGTGGGAGTTAGGGAGTAAATTGGCAGCAGTAATTGAAAGTAGGAAAACCCAAGAGATAGCTATATCTCTGGTAGGCACCGTTGACTCCTCTCTCCCTGACAATTACCCTTGTTGAACCTTAGAGGTTTTCAGACTTACTAAATTACTAGGGAATGATTTCTTTGTAGTTTCAACTGTTAACTTAATGGTTTGTCTTATAAACTCACAGTGAAGTACAAAGAACAGGAACAACATATTTTAAAAGCATATTTTGTTTTGGGATCAACAGAAAAGTGCTGCGAGAATAATGTGTCACTTTGACAAGCTTTAGATAGCTAATGAAATTAGGAGATACCTGTTTTAAAAAAGATTAGATCTAGAACAAAAGCAAACTGATAATTTGGAGTTGGACATTCATTGATGGGCTTTATCTAACATACGATCCTTGTCAACTAAAGCAACTTAATGTTCTCTTTTCCAGTTTCAACCAAACTCTGAAGCATCACAGCTAGGAGAGCTTCCTATTCAGCTTTGCATCCCCAGCACCAATCATAGATGTCTGGTGCATACATAGTAAATTCTCAGCTATTATTTGCTGAGGTAAAGTTATTGCTTTATGAGTATCTAGATCATGTGCAATAGCAATAGGTATGTTACATCTGAGAGACTCGAACAGGAAGGAAACTGAAAAACTCTGTTCTTCTTTTTGGAGACGAAGATATCTCTAAGGGCACAAGATCTATGTTCAAGTAGATGCAAAGTCTGGGATGCATGCAGACTATGCTTTCTGATGGGGCTAGAGATTGCTAGGAGTGCTTTCCATTTATAGATTGATATAATTAGCAAAGTTGACATGGTTGGGGTGATTTTTGCTACATTAAAAATTTCAACTACTGTAATATCGATTAATAAGCATATTTTAAGGAGTGAATCTCTGAACATTGTCCAATGACTTGGATAGTACTTCCTGAGACATAACTTTAAAAAAACTTTTTAAGCATTGATTTTGCATTTTGAATTGTCTAAAATGTATTCCATGCACTGTGGCTACGAACTTTTGAAGAGTTACAATCTTGATTACCTATTGTGGATTTGTTTCAGCCAAAGGTAATACGTTTTTACAACTAATTGTAAATATCTCCTTTCAGTGGTTTTAATGAACCTAATAAAGAAATATGGTAATTTGCTTGCTCTCTGCAGACACTTAGCTGTGAGAAAATTAAATTAGGATTAAGTCACATTAACTCTCATTACTTAGAGCAATGGATATTTTAGTATAACTTAAGACAATAAAACAATGTTATATATGAATCTTCAGAAATTTTCAACTCAACATCTAT
This sequence comes from Hyperoodon ampullatus, assembly GCF_949752795.1. Classification (NCBI taxonomy): domain Eukaryota; kingdom Metazoa; phylum Chordata; class Mammalia; order Artiodactyla; family Ziphiidae; genus Hyperoodon; species Hyperoodon ampullatus. Next base: position 162,418,585 of record NC_136916.1, read on the forward strand.
GATACTCTTTATAGCTGTATTTTAGATGTGATAGAATGGAAATATTCTTTACACTTTGAATGCAGTGAACAATCTTCAGGGGACCTTGGAGTTAAAACTGGATAGAATCAGCCTCATTCTAACAATATACTTGGTAGAAAGCTGGCACTTTTCTTCCTTTAAAAAAAAAAACACTATTCTCTATTTTATTAAAATGAATCATATCATTAAAGAGAAAAGCTCAAGGATGTGTTGTGAGACCTGTGTACTTGTTTCCACATGACAGACAGTATAACTGGGAAGATCTTTTGACGTTGATGAAAATTTTTTAAAAAGTAAGCCTTAGGATCTGCTTTTTGGAACATAGAGAATCCATTCATTTTTCTTTATTTTTTGGACAATGAATTTTTCCCTCTGGAGATGTAAACTATACACACACACACACACACACACACACACACACACATATACCTATACACATGTATATGTCTATATATACACATATATAGGCTCTAAATAAATAGCCTTCAATTGTAATCCTCCAAGTTCTTTTTCTGGGCAAGTTAAATGAAACTTTATCTGCAGACATCTGGACATACTCAGGGCTGTCATGTTGGAATTAAGAACTTGGGATGGCATCAACCCTGCTGTCACTGTTTTTTGACATTTGTATCAGTGTTTTCCTCTAAAATTGTGGCGTTTAGACAGTTCTGGGAGGAGTTCTCAAGATCTAAAGCACATTGACGTGACTCAGTGTACATGAAAAGGAAATGTTTCATTGCTTGGTGGTGGTTTCCACGCCAGAAGTTTCCAGACGCTGAAGACACTGACACCAAGTTTCCAGAGAATGGGGATTGGTGAACTGGCAAGGAGGAGGGGTACAGGCAGCATATCTGGATTTGGGATGCTAAAACCAATGAAAGGTTGAAGTACCAAGTTATATTTGCCAAGAATTTAAAAGCTACATCTTCTCCCATTGATGGTCTAACTGTGACTGCCCAAGAGAAGCATGCCAAAAAGGAGGGGTGAAAGGATTTCCTTTACTCATAATATATAATATTTCCCAAATGTCTTGCAGAAACCAACAATTAGGAGTTGCCAAAATATTTTAATGTCATATTATGGTGCAACTTCACTGACTTCATGTTCATCTGAAGAACACGAAGGATGGAAGCAAAAATGGAGATGGAGAGGGTAAGAAAAAAAAATGGCGTAAGAATCCTAGGTCTTTAAAGTGACAGCAGTGACATATGGGATATTGGTAAAATTCCAATCTTGAAGAAAGATAAATTACAGATGAAACCACTCCCAAAAGGAAATAAATGGAATACAAAGTAACTTTTTAAGGAGAAAAGGCAGATTCTTCACTTGTCTTATCTCTTAAGAATGAGATATTGCACAATCTGCTCCCCAAACAGTTATTTCAGCTGACTCTGGATTTCTCCTTGGTCTCCTCGCTACGTTTCTTCGAATTTTCAGATTGGCTCTCTTCCTGTGAGCCACATCCTTTCTTTAACTGTTTCCATATTTATTCCCCTCTCTGCAGCTTATGTGTGACTCTTTGTTAAGCTTTTCAAAATATTACATGTTACTGCGTTACTGCATCATAATACTTTGCCTGTATCTAGCACCTTTTATTCTTAGAACTCACTGGCATTCAAATACTGTCTTCCTAACTCCTATGTTTAAAAAATGATTATTCATTTTACAGGTATAAACTTGTATTACAATTTTTTAAAAAGATAGAATTACTAGCTTACACTCTGATTCTACAGTGCTTAATCTAACTCATGATTTTATGGCCATTTAAAGATACCCTCCAAATCATAATCACTTCTCTTACTGTGTCCTTGCTTTCTTCTACAATATTATACATGATATATAATTACATTTGCCTTTAATGAGTTTTAGGGTCATCCATTGGTAGTTTTCTCTCACACATTGACTGAGCCAAAAACTTGGCCTCTCCCTCTCCTTAATTTCTAGCCAGTGACCAAACCCTTGCAATTTTACATCAGCAGCGGCTCTCTAATTTTTCAGACTGTGGCCTGTGGGTCAATTCCTGCCAGCTGCCTTGTTTTGTAAATAAAGCTTATAGAAACACACACGTTCATTTGTTTGCGTATTGTCTACAGCAGAGTTGAGTAGCAAAAACACAAATTGGATCTTATGACATTTAAAATCCTTCAACGACTCCCTGCTTCCTTCAGTGTAAAGCTCAACTTTTTAAACATGAGTTGCAAGCCCTGCTACTAATTCTCTCTTTTCTCTTTTTCCTCTCCTAGACAATAGATATTCCAAGCAAGGTGAACAACTTTACATTTCTGTCATATTTCATATCCTACCAGAAAGGACACGACTCCAGAAGACTGAGTTAGGTGTCTTTCCTACGCTCTTCCACAGAACTTTGTTTCCCCAATCTAGCACTCACCACAATTTCACTATAATTTCACTTATTTGTCTGAATCCTGTGCAATAATTTACTTCTTGCTGCCAACTTTGCCAGCACCAAATACAGTGCCTGGCATACAGTAGGGTTTCAGAAGTATTTAATAACGTAAGCAATAAAACAAGGATACCATGTACATGCTTCATATGAATTTTGTAAAAGTACAAACAGAACAACCAAATTTAGAGAGATGTAGACAAGACCCAAGAATGGTGGAAAGAGTATAGATATTTTTTCTTGGGAAATTAGCTAAATTTGCATAGGTAGGGTGCTATAGCTATGAGAAATTATGATGGAACAACTAGACATATTTACTGGATTATAATATGCAAGGACCAAAAGAAAATTCCATAGCTGTAATTCACAAAGCTCAGTTCATTATTCTAAGCATGTTGACATCATCACATCCATTTATCTTGTTATTAATGATTCTAACTTACCCACTGCAATTTTTCAATATACATTTTGATTCATTATTATTATTCTTAGTAATTATTTAGTTTCAGTCTCACTATTTGGAAATAACACAGAGTATTAGTATGAAAGGAAAAAAAACATTTAGAAGATAGAGAATAAGAGATAGTAGGATCACTGACAAATTTGAAGAAAATCACTCTTATGGGTATAGGAAATACATGATTCATTTTTCATAAACATTATATTAATCGTGACCTATTGTTGGAATGTCTTCTATCTTGAGCTGTGGTTATGGATTATCTTAGATCAAGCAAAGAGCTCTTTTCTTGTGAAAAATGTCATCCTACTGTGAGACTCATATAAAGTTTTCCATGTTATCTATAAAGAGGGATGATAGCTTGCTTATTATATAAACTCCAACATTTACCTTATTAGACCAATGTCTAACTACTATAGCCTGGCTTTTCCTAGGGTGTAAAAGAATGGAGGGAGTCAAAAGCAAGAAAAGAAGCCAAGAAGTGAACGTTTTTACGCAATTTACTGTATCTGGACCTCCCAAAACAACTCGGAAACTGGGACTTAGCATACTCCTCTTCAACTAAGTTGCAAATTTAATAGTATTAAACTATGCATTGACATGTTTCTGTACCAGTTTCACACATAGAGCTCTTTAAATGGCCTTGTTTGCACTAATTCTGTTGGGATCTCTAGCTAAAAAGAACTACATTCCAATTGATAAATGTGCTTTAAAACATTTCCGTGGAGGAAATTATTAATAAAATATTAATGTATAAATAAATAATAAAATCTTGTAAAAACAAACAAGACAACTTTAGAGACTTTGGAAGCTAAGTGTAACCAAAATATAACAAGGAACTTTGAGCAGATGAGTCCTAGTCCATACCCAGTGTTCTCTGAGTCATAGTCCCAAAGGTGGCCTGACTTTCTGTATTGTTTCATAGTAGCTCATTCATTTGAGAAAAGACTTTGCCAAAAGACTCTATTAATCTGTAAGAAAAAACTCTTGCCTTTTAATCTCATCCAAAATATTCAAAAGAATGTCAGCATTCTTTTTCTAACTATAACTTTATGGCATGAGTTTCGAAAGGCAAAAATAATGTGGAATATTATGGGATTCATATAAATGATTTGACTTATCCTGAGAAAGGAAACCCTCCTACTGTTCTTAATGGCGATGTGACTAGGACAAGCCATGTTTGTACTGTTTGAATACATATCCCCTTACTCCTGCCTGGTGGGATTCATAGTCACCCACTAGGCAGGGTTAACTAATGACTGAAATGAAATCCAGTCATTTGAGGAAATCTCAAAGGCTTCCTGGAGTTAGGTTGGAAAGATGTCACTAATGAAGGGCTGTGCTTTATACTTTTGCAATGTTTACAGAACCTATAACACAATGGAGCATGATTAATGAGGCTCTCCAAACTCCAGGCCAAGCATAGGACTTTGTACTTGTCACATCTAAAGATCAGCCCTTTATCCCCTTTATAACATAAAAAACGTAAGCCAGAAACTGACCATTTCCTAGAGGATTTACCCTGGCTTTCATCCTCAAGCAAACTAAGGGGGTAAAGAAGAAACATTCTCATTTTTAACAAGAATGACACCTTTGCTTAGGGAAAAGCTTTTCTCTTAGATACTCTTACATTTATCATTTGATTCTATGCTTACAAAATGATGTAAGGCAAGTTTGCCAAAAATTATTATCACCTATGAGATGAGACATCTGGGGCCTATGAAAACAGAGTGGCTTTCCTAAATACTCAGTTAGTTGGGAACTTATTTGATACCAGAACTCAGCCTGATTCTATTCCAAATAGACTGCAACCTGCTCTTATACTGAAACACCTCCTATAATGCATTGGCAAAGAACTTAGGCAATTAAGAAATTTTCTCAATACCTTCAAAACCTAGTCTTTTCCTAAAGCCTGAGAGTACCTAGTGTGAAAAATGAAAAATAAATGTGATTTATATTTATGATTAAATCTTTTAAATATTTTTCATTGCATCAATTCAAGAAGTTGATCTCAAAACCTTCAGACTTGTGTTTTTCTGTCCCTTTAGAGCTCACACCTCATTAACTGTGATCATCCTCATCTCTCTTCCATCTGGGACACTGTTGTGAATAGGTGATGGATGACCTACAGGTCCTGCAAATCTAGTCACAGTTCTAACCTCCTTCACTCTATCAACAGTTATCCAAGGCCTGAAAAACAAGGTCTTCCTGGCTGTAAAAAGGCCATTAGAGAGCACACAAACTCGATTTCACCACATCTAGTGGGCAAACTCCTGTCTGAGAAAAATGAATGTGGGATACCATTCAGGGCCCATTTTCAACTGAGAGCCACTATGTCAGTTGTCCTGAAGCTCCTCATGTGAAGATTATAAATCTATCCTTTAGATCCTTTTATATTATCGAGGATAGATTATTCTTCCTGAACACATTCATCAGCAGTACCCAGAAAAGCATGATGACAATTTATCCCAGTGTAATAGACGTGCCGTGCCCTTAATCAATTTTCTTCTTTTTTCTTTGTGTGCTACAGCTAATTTTTTTTCAGGTAATCCTCCTAGTAAAATGACATGTTTATCTATTCCAGACATTTCAGTGGAAACCATGGAGAAACACCTTCAGTAGTTTTGCTTATTTATTTTCTGCTTGCTCACAAGTCTGGAGCTGTTATCATTTGAGAAAAGAAAGACTCTTGATCTGAGGTGCTTGATGGACAAGATGCTGTCTTTATGTTTTTTTTTTCCTTTGGCAACTGATACTGTGTCTGACTTTCTTCTTAACCCATCTGTCTTATGCTTTCTTGTTTTGCCAGAAAAAAGAAAAAAATTGACATCCTCACAAAATGTTATTTATATTGCCATAACTGGACAGAGAGAAAGAAGGTTCCTGATTGATGAATATCTGAAGGAAGTAAACTGTTAAAGGGATATGTTATGATAATTGGTAATTCTACTATGAAAGATAGATTTTTATTACTAAAGCATCCTGTTTCCTTGAGCCATAGTAAACAAGTGTACTATGGGTTGTAAAACCAGAACAACCTTTTGACAGAGGAGTCAGGTAAGCAGAGAACTTAACACAAAAGTAGAAAATTTGTTTTCCCTTAGTGATTCATAGACTTTTTTTTTTAGTTTATTTATTTATTTTTGGCTGCATTAGGTGTTCATTGCTGTGTACGGGCTTTCTCTAGTTGTGGCGAGCAGGGGCTACTCTTTATTGCGGTGTGCAGTTTTCTCATTGTCATGGCTTCTCTTGTTGTGGAGCACGGGCTTTAGGCGTGCAGGCTTCAGTAGTTGCAGCACACGGGCTCAGTAGTTGTGGCTCGCGGCCTCTAGAGCACAGGCTTAGTAATTTTGGCATACGGGCTTAGTTGCTCCATGGAATGTGGGATCTTCCTGAACCAGGGATGGAACCCATGTGCCCTGCATTAACAGGTGGATTCTTAACCACTGTGACACCAGGGAAGTCCTACAGACATTTTTAAAATGTTACTTTTTTTTTCAGAGAAGGAAGTGGACAGGGTATATCACTCTGTATTTTGTTTATTTTACTTCTGAATTTTATGGATCACATTGGGTGGATTTACTCAGATTGCAAATGACTTGCTGTTTTGAAGAAGTAGGGAGAAAGAACTGTTGAAACTTGTATACTTGTTTACTATTTCTAATACTCTCATGTTCTTTATTTATCACTCTTGACATAATTCAAGTCCTATTTATTGGTGATATATGAGGATCTAACAAGAATATTTACAAGATTAAATATTCATTGATGTTGACATCAACCCTCTTAGCTTTTAAAAAATAATTTTATTGAAACATATTTGCATACCACATAATTCACTCTTTTCAAGTGTATGATTCAATGATTATTTTTAGTAAATTTATCAAGTTATGTATCCTTTCACCATGAATCAGTTTTAGAACATTTTCATCACTACATTATGATATCTCATGTATATTTACTGTCAATACCAATTTCTTCTTCTTTGTTTAAAAAATCTTAATTTAATTTAATTTACTTATTGGTCGTGCTGTGTGGCATATGGGGTCTTAGTTCCCCAACCAGGGATTGAAACAATGCCCCCTGCAGTGGAAGTACAGAGTCTTAACCACTGGACCACCAGAGAAGTCCCCCATTTCTTCTTCCTTCCTCCAGTTCTTCGTCATCCTGGCAGCCACTAATCTGCTCTCTGTCTTCATAAACGTTTCCTTTTCTTCATATTTCTATAAATTAAATCATAGAATAAGAGGTATCTTGAGTCTGATTTATTTCACTGAGCAAAATGTTTTTGAGGTTCATCCAGGCCTTAGCAGGTATCCCTACTTTGTTCCTTTTTATTGTCAAATTGTGTTCCATTGCATGAATATGCCACAATTTTCCTATCCATTCACCAGTTGATAGACATTTAGGTTGTTTCCAATTTGGAGTTATTACAAATAATGCTGCTAAGGTCATTCATGTGAAAGTGTTTTGTGAATATATGTTTATATTTCTCTTAGGTAGATATAACTAAGAGTAGAATTTCTAGGTCATATGGTAAATTTATGTTTAGCTTTTTAAGAAAACTTCACACCAAACTGTTCTTCAAAGTGGTTGTTCTAGTCTACATTCCCATCAGCAATGCATGAAGCTTCCAAATTATCTACTTTCTCACCAATGCTGGTTATTGTGGGGCTTTGAGGGGGGGTTTTGCGCTTTTTTGTCATTATAGTGGGAGTGAAGAGGTATCTCACTGTGGTTTTGATTTACATTTCCCTAATGATCTTGAGGCTTCTTTAGCTTTTATAAGCTTACTTCTGCAATTTTTAAGCCTGTCTGTTCAGACAGACATGTGAGGAATACAATGTGTCTTTAAAGGAATCTTTACTTAAAAAAAAATACTTTTAATTCATAGGCATTTAGGAAAAAAATTAAGTAAACTTTGGTTTTATCCAAAGTGACAAGAAAAAAATTCCCTGCTGATGAGAGAATAAAATGTACAGCGGGGCTGTGGGCTAAACTCTGTACAGTCTTCTCAAGACCTGACATGCAGTACTAGCTGCTTCACTGGTTCTGTGACCTGGGATGTGTGTGTGAAGGCAGCAGCTCTCAGATAAAATAATTAGTTTAGAAATGCTGTGAGAAATAAAGGCTCAAGAAATGAAGGTATTCTTTATGTTGACTGCTTGACTTTCTACCAATGTTGATCTATAATCCATATTCTTGTATCTGCTGCACTTAGTAATCTAATACTATACGATTTATAAAGCATTAAAGTGAAAAGGAGAGGAAACCCCACTATATAAACATGGAAATCTAGCAGAATCCTTAAAAATAAAAATTAATACATAATCCAAGAACAGAACAATTTACTTCTTTCTGTGGTTTGACATTGTGTTTGGGATTCACTAGACATGTCTTTAAAATGCCAAGAAATGGGAAGACCTTTCAAACTCAAGGTCTTAATGACTTCTTTAGAGAAACGAGCCCCATTGCCATTGTTAATCTACAAAACAGACTGGTGAGCCACAATGGCTCTTCAGTTTTTAGGAAGCAGAATTTAACTTCTGCCCCTGTACTATTGGTAAAGAGTGAAAACCAAATGCTAATTTCATGGCATATGATTTTTTTTAGCTTTATCTGTGAGGTAAAATTGTTAATTTTACCTTTCAAAAATGTTTCAAGTGGAAAAGGGGAAACATGAAATCTAAGTTGTTCCAGCTGAGTAAGCAAATGAGATGACTAAATCCAGATAACTCAAGCACTGAAATAACCCAACCATAAGATGAATAAACAAAATAAAACAAAATGATAAGCAAACAAAAAAAACTAAACAAATAAAAGAATCAGTTGAAAAACTTTAGTTCACCTCTATTAGCTAAGTGGAGGAACTTTGGAAGAAAATTGACCAACAGAATTTTATAGGAATTTTTTAATGATACAGTGAGAAGATAAACTAAGAACTCCCTAGGCTGAGAACATTTATTTCTTGAGTAGTTCAAAGCTTAGTAGCAAACAGTGGTACCAGAAAATATTGTTCAGAGACACTGCAGAAACTTAGCAGCTCTGTACGTTGAAGCTCTGAGACAAGGTTACCAGAAAAGCAAAACCTACAGCACAGGTAAAGTCCATGGCTTAATGTTATACAGAGCAAAATATATCTCACATTAAATTAAATTATGTCCTAGAAAACACTAGAATTATATAAATAATGAGAAGTTATTCTTACTGTGGAGCTTTGAAATAACTCACCTCATTTATTTTTTATGTATCTACTTTGGAAGATAGTTTTGGTTATACTTATTTGATAGAAGAGAAACTGAGGTTTCATGCAGTTAAGTGATTTCCCTAATAACGTGGCAGTGGCTTAAAGTATAATACCATTTTCCAAATCCAAGTTCACGGCTCTTGAAACTACACACAACTTAACTGACGGTATATTTGTTCTCATAAAGAGAGTCAGTCTAGAAAACTGTCTCTGACCTTTTACAGAATGCAATTTTATTTTTCTAATATATTAATAGACAGTGGGAAGTATACATATATGTGTGCGTGTATATGTATATATATATAATGTATTGAGAAGTTATATACATATATATATATAAATGTAAATGTATACAAATATATATTCCAATTCAGAATCTTATAAACTCATTCAATTGACTTTGTTTTCTCAGATTAAAATAGCACCTCTGTCTTCATCAGTACTACAGTCAGATATGGAAGGCTCAGTAACATTTTCTACAATGGTTTTGACCAGGTTTGAATAAATCCCTGGGTAGATCTTTCATCTCTTCTTAAAAAGGCTTAGATCTTTACATCACTCCTATACCCTTATTAAAAAGGTGTTTCCCTCACTTATTCTTTCCCAGTGCTGTTGGAGAGTGTTTGCTTCAGGTTTTTTACCAGCTTCCTTTTGGAACAGACAGCGACTGCTTAACAAATGGCAGGTTTATGTAAGGGGAAATCTCCATGGTTTAACATGCTTTTGTTTCCTGTCAGTATGTACCTTCTGTTTTTGTTCATGCATAATCATCTTGTAACTTTCATGGGAAGTCAAAGAAACCAAGGCTTGGAGAAATGAATATTCAAGAAATTACTTCCACACTGATTTCCCAATTCTGGGCCCAAAGAGCTTCCCATGAGATGGGGGACTCTAGCTGGTACATGGGGTTGCCACATGAACATGGCTGGATATAAAATAAAGCTGCAAAGTCCCCTCTAAAATCAATACCTTGTCAAAAGAGCCTCCTCATCACTTGGGTGAGGTCTTCCCTCTAGAGGGAATCTGTTTCAGGGCACTGAAGTATTTTTCATACACCTAAATTGTTATATTTACCTAATGAGTATATAATTATTTGTCTGTGTGTCTCCACTAGACTGAGAGTATTGACAGGATTGGAACTGAGTCTATTCAGCATATGCCTGCTACTTGTTTTGTGTTTTCTACAAATATCTGTTGGATGAATGGATGAACCACATACTGTAGAGTGGTGTTTCAAAATCAGAAGTGTGTTCATTTCAATGTCACCGAATCCCATGAACCAAGCTTCACTCACAAAAAGGGTGTCACACATTAGGAGTATTTTATACTCATGAGAAAAATGAAAAGCCACTTCTCCCCAGTATGTTAATCATGGATTTCCTTAGGATGGTTCTCATCGTAGGAGAAATAATGCATTTCTCTCTAGCTGCTGGAGGAGCTAACTCATGAAGTCAACACATGTATTTTGAGTATTAACAGCAGAACAGAAAAGTAAGACCAACTCAATTCTTTGAGACACTTAGATCTAGTCAAAGACAAATATGAAGATAGCTACTGTGGCTTTGAGGGAGAATGAAATTAAAACCATAATATCAGAAAACCATGAAAAAAAGAGAGGAGTAAGAAGTCATGAATGTCATCTTTCCATGTGGAAGTTGGAATTCTGAACCAACCACATGTGGCATTGGTTTGGATTGGAAAGGAAAGGGACGTTAGAAAAAAGCAGGATTTGCAGAATGACTAGGTTTGGGGACAGTAAAGCATGGAGTAATTAAAGATGGGTTAAAAATACATACCCAAGGGCTTCCCTGGTGGCGCAGTGGTTGAGAGTCCGCCTGCCGATGCAGGGGATACGGGTTCGTGCCCCGGTCCGGGAGGATCCCACGTGCCGCGGAGTGGCTGGGCCCGTGAGCCATGGCCGCTGAGCCTGTGCGTCCGGAGCCTGTGCTCTGCAACGGGAGAGGCCACAACAGTGAGAGGCCCGCGTATCGCAAAAAAAAAAAAAAAAAAAAAAAAAAACAACAACAACAACAACAAAAAAAACATACCCAAGAGGAAACCGTTGAACACTTTTCTAAGGACATATAATACAGGAGGAATTTCCTGGGAGATTATTCTTGGATGAATTTGATATTTAGGGTGTTTATGAGCTACCCTAAAAACTTATCTTGCTCTTTTAAAAATTCTAAATTCATGAGTGTGGGCAGGAACTAGTAACTCATTTCCAAACAATAGAGTATGGAAATGGGTAAATACTTCTACTGTGGAGAAACCTTGCACACAATACCCTGAGTGATGACTTTTTCATAAGTGATGTCATGCTGATATCTTGTACCATCTGATATGATGTGATGAGAATGACATTCCACCTCCATGGTATTCTTTCCCAAACCCATAATTAAGAGTCTAATCTGGGGTCTAGTCATGAGAAAACATCAAACAAATCCAAACTGAGAGAAAAATACCTGACCATTACTCATTCAAAACCCTCAGGGTCATGAAAAACAGCGAAAGACTCAGAAACTGTCACAGAGCACAGGAGATACGATGGCTAAGGGCAATGTGGTACCCTAGATGAGATCCTGAAACAGAAAAAGGACATTAGTGGAAAAACTGACGAAATAGGAATGAAGTCTGGAGTTTAGTTAGCAGCAATATAACAGTGTTGGCTTCTTCCTTTTGATAAATGTGTCAAGGTAATGTAAGATGATAATGTTAGGGGAAACTGTGTTTAGACTGATGTCATTTTCCTATGTTTTGAAGGCTGGGACTGTGTGATGTAATGATAATACTGTTAGCAGTAACAACAACTAAAATTTCTAAAGCACTTTCACACACACTGACTCACGATCTGACGGTATATAAGGCTGGTAGAACGAGTATTTTTATGTCCATTTCATATATGAGTAAACAGTGACTTGAAGCTGACTTACTCGGGATCAAAATTTTTAGTTCCTTGGGCTTAAACCATGATCTTGTGTATCCAAATCCTATGTTATTTTTACTTTCACCAAGTCAATGTTCATGTGCAAATGGGGAAGGGTACAAGAAACATGAAGAGGGGGGCTAAGGGATTTGAGATGACAGTCAAAGTTCAATTGAAAACTCCACTGAAGATTGAAGTCCTAAGCATAACTAAGCTGACTTTCTGGTTTTTGAAGCTCACAGATTTGCTTTTTGTTTCTCTCCTTCTCTACCCTTATGCATTAGTGATAGTTTCCCTATAAAAATAAAGTAACCAAATTATCACAGTTTTGTGAGTCTGCAAAATTATTATACTCTGGAGCCCCTGAACCACATTCTTTTGCTTCCTCTGGCCCTGCCATCACACATTTCTAGAGCTGACTCCTGGGTCATATGCCTAAGAAATTTGTAACAGTGATTCTGTTCATACATTTGGTGTGATATTTTCCATACTTCATTTTCCTTGTCCTGATTAAATAACTGTACCAATCGTCTTTAATAGGGAATATATTCACATGACATTCTCTTCTTATACTTCAGAAACAGCAATAATCTAACGTACAAATTCTTTACACCTGCAGCCACCCCCTCCCTTTCTCAGTCTTATTCATTTTCCCGAAGCATAAATCAGAAAGCAAAACCTGAACAGTGTTCCGTTTGCCTTTAAACAAAAATGTATTCTTAAAGATGAAATAGTAATACCGTTATCTCACATCAAGGTTTCAAAGGAAGAACTTCATGTAGATACTTATGTACACTTACACACACGAAGTTGGATGTTTAAAAAGCAGGTAGATGAATATTTGTCCTAAAATGTGGTCACCCGTGTTGATTCTGCGGCTTGAGGAGCTATCTCTATGCTTTGCTGCCACCTTGGCAAACTAGAAGGATTTACAACGGAATTCTGCACCCGGCTGGCTGGAAACAGCGTCCCCATTGACTGGGCGGGCTGGCCTGGCTCAGAGAAGCATTTGAAATGGCTATTATGTAGCAGAGAGAAATTAGAACATCTATCCGGTGGATTTTCTCTATTTAAACATTTTCCCTATTTAAAATAACTCAGTTTCTGCAAGATTCAAGTGTTACTCTCTGAATGATTTTTAAAGCCTCGGTCTTTCTTTAGTTCGAAACGCAGATGGAGAAAGAAGGAATCGGTTGAAGACTTCTGAGTTTGCGCTCTGGGCGACGTTCTGGCTCTTTGGGATATGACGGTGACAGCAGGGGCGTTCTGCTGTCAGTTTTCTCTTGTCTAAGTTTCCATTCTGCATCCATGAGATGACTCGCCTCCAACTCCAGTTAACTTCTTGGGTGTCCAGAGCAAGTAGTCGAAGATGTTTACAAAATGCAAAGCATCTGGGTGGCCAAGGCGGAGACTCATATTCATATTTTCTCTCTCTCTCTCTCTCTCTCTCTCTCTCTCGCTCGCTCGCTCGCTCGCTCTTTCTCTCTCAGGAACTGGGGAAATAATGTTTATTAAAATCCAGGCTCTTAAAGTTAACCTGCTGCTTTCAAATTTGGGACTCAGATATATTTTCTGCATCGTCATTCTTGTTTGTGTTTCCCGTTTTTTTCCATTCGGAGGATTTCTCTCTCTCTCCCCCTCCCCCTAGCCCTCACCTATTTCCCCATTCACATCTCAGAAATCCCTCACCTCCCTCCCCCCCCCATCTTCCGGTCTCTTAATCTTATTTGAATATAGGATTATTATATTTGGCTTTTGCAGACACTGGGTGGTGGGTGACTGGGAGGCAACTTTCCTTGCGGTTTCATTTAAATTTGGCGTGTGTGGGAGGGTGCCTTCAACAATTCGTCTCGCACACGCAAAACAGTTAAAAGCTAGAGTTAGAAGGAGCAGAGAGTCCCACAACTTCAAAAGCATCGTCTAGGAAAGGAAGTAATCTGGGGGTCCGGAGGGTGGTGGGGGGGAAGGAATAAAACCCAACTTCGCTGGCAACTCTAATAAATCTGGTAACTGTAGGCAAGAAATAGATTCCGAGGGCTGGGTCTGGTCCGGATGAAACGCTAGGGCTCCTTCCCATGCCAAAGTCTGGCGCTGGAAACCTGCCACTGGCGTCTTGCTACGCGAGTGCCCCCAGACAGCAACACACCCACTGGAATCGCACGTGAACAAAGCTCTCTCCCCGGGAACCGCCGCCTGCGGTTTCCTGGTCGATTACAGCTTCTCCGGGGAGTGTAGGGCGCACACAGGGTTAAGTTAGTTCCCTCCCTGGTAGGAGGGAGAAGCGGGGGAGGGGAAAAACAGCTTACAGTCTCAGGCTGGGTACCTTGTAGTTAGCTGTACGTTCGAAACCTGTGGCCGTCACTTGCGAGTTTGGCATCTTCCACTGTCACCGAAGAGGAACGGGGGCTCGGAGATAATACCAGTGGCCGCAGTTTGCGAGCCAGGCGCTGCGCGACTCCCTCCCTGGGTGCATCTCTGACCCTCGGTCCCGTGCATCAGGGAGCTGCGAGGCGGCAGCTCCGCGCCCGCCGCCGTGTCCACCCAGCCCGGGGAGCAGGTTGGCCGTTCTCAACGATGGGCAGGAGGGACCTTGGCGGCGACCCCTAAAAAAATACCATGCCCCGGGAGCCCCGCTGCTGCCGAGCCAGCTTCTTGCCTTTCCACCTCCCAGACCCTGACGGATTCGGATGAGCCCACTGAGAGAAGCCGCGGCCTCCAGGTAAAGGGACAGAGGCGCCAGGTGGAGTTTCCAGTAACCAACCTGGCTGCCGCTAAGCGAGCACCACGAGGTTTCTTAAGGGGGATTATAAATCAGCTGGCGGTGGTCATTGGGGTGGAATGTTTTAGGCTTTATCTTTCATCCATAGAAAGAACAGACTGCCTAACTCGCCTCTGATTTTAGGGAAGGGAAGTCTAATTGCAGGTCGAATCTACCTCCTCTAAGGAGTTTCCTAACTGAGCTCTGGGTCAAAACGCAAATTAGCTAGCTAGCTGGAGCATGGATTCTAAATTGGGATTTCTAGATCCACTAAGCTTGCCTGAATCCAACCTCTCATTGCCCCCAGAATGAATGCTAACTTCCAAGAGTAACAATCCCCTAGTCCCCCACCCCTGCGCCCACTCCATCTGCTGTTAATGTCACCAGCGTTATTATCAAGCGGTTGCGTCTAAAACCACCAGCCCGCCCCCTGCCCGCAATCGGGGATCCATTAGTGGCTAAGAAGATGCGGAGGGTTCTGGTTCGTTTTCCTTCGAGTTGGGGAAGGGGTTACTTTTCCGCAAACAAAGTCTTTCTCCAGCCCTGCTGGTCTTCAGTGGCCTGGCACTGAGCTCCGGCCTGCGTGTCTTGCAGGCGCACCAGTGGTGACGGTGAAGGCGGGAGGAGCCCACCAGGCTGAACTGGGATTGCGTTCCCGGCTCCGCGTGCGTGGGACGCGGGGAGGGGGTGGATAACGCCTCCCAACCCTGGGTTTAGGGGCGAGGCGACAGCAAGGAGCGCGGGAGTGGAGCCCCGCCAGCTGCCACGGAGTACCAGGGAGAGGTGGGAGCCGCCTGGAAAGATCCCTCCGCCACGCAGACCAGTCCCGGGCTCGTCCTCGCGCTTTCAGCGCTGTCTCCGTCGCTTCTCATTTGTAATCAGGCCCAAGATCAAGGTTGCTAGTTGAGGTGCGGGCACTAACAAGGGAAAGGAAGTATCCGGAAAGAGGGTGACTGGGGCGGGCTGGACCCACACTTGATGCCCAGTAAACTCCTGGAGCGCTTGGGGCTCCGGAAGGCGTCAGCTGCTGGTGGAGGCAGAGGCCACCGCTGCTGTCGTCCCTGGAGCTTTACTCCTGGAACCTCCCAGCAAGATGGCACTCACTGTCAGTCCTGGTTCAATTAACTCCCTCAGCCTTTTCCCCCACCCGATATTTATTAGTCACATACTGAGTTTGGGGAGAAGAGCGGCTTTGCATCTGTAAGCCAAAGCATTTTCCTAGCCACCTTCTCAGGATGCAACAGGAGGAGCGACCCGCGGGCACGACCCGGGGGCGTGTGTGCGTGTGTGTGCGCGCGTGTGCCAGCGTGCGTCTTGGGCGTGCGTCTGGGTGGATCCGTGAGTGGTTTGTGTTTAAGAGGCAAATCAGGAGTTTCTCCAAGTCCGCTTAACATGATTTAGGCGCTCAAAAAACGTGAAGGCGGTAGTAGACACAACGGGGATGCGAAGGAAATAAAAACAATTAGGAAAGTGGTGCCAAGTGACTCAGACTTTGAACTGCGGACGGAGAACTCATCCCGAGCTGGTTGTGGCCACCGCCCCTGCCTAACACTTCTGCCGCGATAACCGAGAGGATCCCTAGGGAGTTGGTCCTAAGCCAGTTTCCAGCTCGCTGGTTGCTTCTCGCCTGGCCCCACCGACGGCGCGTCTCAGCGCAGTCCAGCGCTTGGCGCGAACTCGCTCTCCCTCTTCTGTTCAGATTTAGCCTCTCTCCAGACTTGTTAAAACATGACAGCAACTTACTGGAGGCAGGAGGAGCGGCAATGAAATGAGGGGAGAAAACCAGAAACTTTTTTTTTTTTTTCTTTCCTTTTTCAAGAAAGAGACGTGCACTTGGTTCTCCTTACATTACTCTTTAACCTTTGCAAAAGATTGTGAAGTTGAAACGTAGCCTGTATGCAAATCAGGCGTGTTTTTTTTTTTTTTTTTTTTTTTTCGCTGTCAAACCTGTTTTCTAAATCTCTGAGGCTGAATTTGGTTGTTCGTTGTAATCTATGGGGCAAGTGAACAGCGATCTTTCCAGCGGCTAGGGTGAAGGAAGAAAATGGGTGGCTTAAAATAATTATATGAAACTTCGAATTATTTTCCCTATTGAGTTATTTAAGAAGATCCGGGATCAGGGAACTAGTGATGGGGCGGGGGGCAAATCACCAAGGTTGCCTGCATTTGAAGTTACGCCATCTTGGTTGAGAGACTTGTTATATATTTTTACCCTCTAATGTCACGTTCCGATCGTTTCTCAGTGTCTAAGTAATAGATCCTCTGGCTTAGAAGTACAACCCAGGGCGGGCAGGGGGAAATCAACTTTTGGCGCTCAGATGGTGGCACTATCCTTCAGAGCTGGGGGTGGGAGGGTGCAGGGTAGAGAGAGAGAGGGGAAGGCGTGCACGGTCTGGGTGGCATCCGCGTTGTTAGCCTCGGCGCTCGCGCTGCAACTCTCTTCAGGGAGGACAGGGTTAAAAGCCGAGGCTGACTTTGCCTCCTGGAAAGCTTTGAGTTGCAGCCGCGCCTCCCAAGCATTCTTTAAACCAGAAATGTGGGAGGGGCTCCGAGAGGGAGGGAGTAGGGGAGGGAGGGAGAGAAAGAGGACTCGAGGAGGGGAGCGCGCCAGAGCGCGAGGGACCGAGGCAGAGGAGGAGTGCGGGAGCGGCGGAGGCGATCCCGCGCCTTCATTACTGTAAACACCTCCCGGGAGTGTCAGACGGGGTGGGGGTGGGGGTGGGGGCCGCGGCGCCTACATTAGCCGGGCCGGGTTGGGTCGAGGCGGCAGTAAGGTCGGAGCAGCCTCCGCACCCACGCCGGGCCGGCGCAGCCCTCGGAGCGAGCCCCGCGGCCGCCCCCGCGCACCCCGCGCAGCACCCCACGCCGGGCTCAGCGCGGTCGGCGCACAGGCGTCTGAGGCGCGCGCGCCCGCCCGGCTCTCCGGCTGCCCCCCGGGGTCCTCCGTGTCCGAGGAGCCCCGGCGCTGCGGGGCAGCTTTCCGCCACCCTCCCGGCTCCCCCTCCTTCTTTCGGGACTCGTGGGCTCTGCCGAGGCAGAGAGGGGGGAGGCAGAGGAGAAGAGGAGGCGGGGGCCGCGGCGGCCGGAGCCGAGAGAAAGTGGCATGCTCGAGCCCTGGAGGCGGAGGTGTTGGAGGACGGGGGAAGACGATGCCGCGGCTCCGTAGGGGAGGAAGGCGAGAGCGAGCGAGGCGAGCGGGGCGCCCGGGCGCCGGCCGGCTGCGGGGAGGCGCGCGCCGCTCTGAGGCTCCGGCCTCCGCATCCCGGCGCCCCGACGCTGCGGGCGACAGGGCCGGGCTCCGGCAGCCGCCTCCGTCGCCGCCGCCACCACCCGGAGGACCAAGCAAAAGTTTGGATCTGGGGGAGGACGCGACGCTGAGAGGGATTACTACCAGGGCTGGAAGGAGACCTCCAGAACCTTCGCAGGTAACGCACACCCCCAACCCTCTCCTTCCCTGCCTGGGCTGGGCTGCTGCTTCCTCCTAGCGCCTTTCCAGACGCTCGCCAGATCTGGCTGAAAGTAAGAGGGAGGCGAAGTTGAAGATCCCGGGAATGGGCAACTAGCACGGGGAGATCTACTGGAACGTTAGAGCGGGATCGAGGCGCTTCTCTGCGCAGAGTGGGCAGCTGTGCAGGGAGGCGAATCTCGCCCGGGAATGGATGGGAGCCCTCGGCCCCAGCTGGTGCCTCATCTTGTAGCTCGGAGGAAATTTAGAATGTTTATTCAGTGGCTTTTAGTATTCTTCAATCCAGAGAAATGATGCGTAGATTTCACTCACTCCACCTTCACCCTCCCACTCTCTCACTCTTATTTAGTATCTTTTTAAAAAATGATACGAACCCACTCTCATTAGCCTGCCCGGTTTAGCTGGTGCAGGAAAGCAAATGGGGGGTGGGTGGGAAAATTTCAAGCAAAGGGGAAAATTTATCCTTCCCCTTTTTAACATCCTAAGAGCCCTCCCTCCCTCCTTCCATTCACCTCTGGCTTCATAAAATAGGAACTTTCGAAGTCACATTTTGATTGAAGGGTGAGACGAAACACGTTAACCATTGGTGGTGTGAATTTGCAGTGATCGTCAGCCTGTGTAACTGTGTTTAGGGGGTTAGTGGTGTTGCGGAGAGGCCGGTTTTCCTCGGTGGCCTGATGCACCGGGGCTTGGGGGGAGTGAGTGGTCGCGGAGGCAGCGGAGGGGGCAGCGGAGAGAAAACAGTCACGTTTCCTGGGCAGCAGCCTTTCTTACGCTAATAAAATAGCTCCTGCGTTTCACTCCGAGAGCAAAAAGGTTTCAGCCTCAACTCCCCGACGTCCCCTTTCCCCCAGTCGAGTAGTTTCGAAGCAGCTCAACGTTTGCTGTTCTGTCTTCTTTATTATGATCATTATTTATTCACCTGGAAACTCATCGTGCCTTCTCTCGTAAATGGAAATCAGTTTCCAAGAGCTTTTGATTAATTTTAGTGGAGGAAATCTCTTGTAAAGCTTACAGTAAGCTAATCAAGTGCAAGGCACAAATCCGTGTAAATGCTCGCGCAGGAGTGCAAGGTGCTGATTAGATTTCTTTACACGCTGCATTTGCTATGCAAAGCGTCTTCTAAATGGGAGCTATTGCTCCCCACTCAGCTGGGAGACTTTAATCACCCAGGGTCAGGGAGCTTTGGGGCATGTCCACTGGCTCACAGGCTTATTGCTAAATTTATTATGTCTAACTTCTCCCAGGCAAAAGGTAATATGAAGGCTACCTTCCATATCGGGACCGATATTGTCTATGGACTTAGCGGTATGACCTTATTACATCTCCAACGAAAGGATCCCCCAAATATTTTGAGGTAAATAGAATGCAGGTTGGCATTTGTCCAGGCATTCATTTGGTTGTTGCAGTATGAATCAGTATGAATGTAAAATTTTTGGTCAGTATCTGAAGTGTTAGAACTGGACTTTTTTTTTTTTTTTTTTTTTAATCACTGAGCAACATGCGCCAAATACATAAGATCGGCAGGCCACCATGTTAGATGAAAATCAGTCTCTGGGTAATCAATCTTTCATGCATAGCATGAAAAGTTGCTTATTTTCCCACAGTGTCGCTAGTCCGCGAAATACAACTTTTCTTCCTCGCCTCGCCAGAAACCTCAAAACCATTTATGGATTTTTAATAATCACAGGTGACAGTGCAACACCATACTGTCATGTTGAGCTGCAAATATCTGTGACTGGAGGAGGCTGGAAGATGAAATTTCAAACATTAGTCCATGCCTCTGGCAGTAGGTACAAGAAATTGTAAAAAGACTTGAGCTAGCTGTACTGTAGCAGACCTATTACAAACCTAGCATGGAAGGAATGCTGGTTTAAAAAAAAAATACCAGTGTCTTAACACTTCAGTAGTTTCATTGCAGTTTTAGAAATTCCAGGGGATGCTTTTAACAGAAGAAGTAGATTCCCAAATGACACCATGCTGGGCTGCCTTGGGTTTCCCAAAGCAGGCATGGTTTTTCCTGTATGCTAGGTTTCAGATGATGTGCTCTTATCCGAGTTTGAGTTTGACTTCGACCGCCTGGATCTAATTTGAACCTCCTCTGATACCCGTTACATTTATATTCTGGCCTGCTGGAGAGTTTGATTTAGGATTTAGACATATCTCCCAAAAGCAATCCTATATGTTCCCAGTTTGAAGCTGTGGTTTCAAGAAAGGCTCAAGTATGTACAAGTGCAGAAGCCTTATTCTGTAGAGAACCAGTGTGAGCACCTGATCTGACTCTTCAGCTTTGTACTCTACAAGGAAGAATTGCCACTTCTGCGATCCCTAGTGTCTGAAGGTAAAAAACAGCAAGGGTGCCGGGTGGCTCTCGGTTTTGCTCTACTTAGAAGATTCGAAAAAGGTCAAGGTGATGTAATTTTATTTCTGTTCCGGTTAGACCTTTCTGGATAACCATCTTTTGGTATCTTTAATTTCAATTCAAGTTCATTTTTCACTAGATTACTTTACTAACCTTGTGGTTTCTGCCACAGTGATTCAAATTCAGGCCATTAGTGACCTCTGTCTGTGAGAAGTGAGCACTCATTGTTTTTCTTTCTTCTCATCAGAGTCGACAGATTATGTGTGTGTGTGCAGGGAAGAACCCAACAGCTCTGTAGTTCTTTCTGAGTATTTAGATTTTCGAACTTGATATTTCTAATACAGAGTTCAGAATGGGTAATGATATTTAACAATGGTAATAAAAATGTTACAGGCTAATAGGCTACTAAATGGTTATTCCATACAACATTGACAATGTGATCAACATAAATAAAACACCAGTGCTGTCCACTGCCAATAAAAGGATAGTACAGACAGGTAGACTAATGTTTCGAGACTCACAGTACTGCTGGATGTTAGTGAAATTTTATTGCCCTGAAGTGCTTATGTAACAAGGGAAACTTGAGACAAGCCCAGAACATACATGTGGGCTCTAGACTTCACAGTAGCAGTGCAAGTATGTCTTTTTAACTTCTACTGTGAACTTATGGTCCAAATCAAGGGCGACGTGGGGTGTGAGAATGGTGTCTATAAACAGCTGGTCTTTTAAGGAGACTTTTTAAAATCTGATTCCTAATCCAGCTTTGTCTTCTGAGTGTTTTCAAATCAAAATTTCCATTTGAGTTGATTATCCTAAATGATAATTGAAGACAAAATTTACTGACTTTCTTAGGTGGGCGGATACCATTATTTGGCATTTTCCAGCTGGTTTTTGATCTCGTGGTATTTGGGAATATAGAATTTTTAGGAGGCTTTCCTTCCCTTGGGCGGGTTTTATGCCAGAGACATATAAAAAGACCAATTATTATTATTATTATTATAACTAAACTTAAGCAACTATTATAACACCCCAACTTTCTTACTTTTCTCTACCCTCCACAAATTGCTTTGCTTTTTTTTAAGTTATATTTTTCTTCTAAAACTACAGGTTGGGGCTAGGAGTAAGGCTATCAGTATCTTTTAACTACTTTCAGCAATGTGACCTCCAATTACATATCTGTTTATAGTAAAACATACACAGGTAAACATCAAGGACCATTTTAGGACAGAGATTCTTTTCAAGGTTTGAAATATGTTTCTTTTTAAAGGACTATGACACAAATATTGTAATAAAAATATCCTGTGTTCCAATGAATACAGAGGCTTATTTCAGTCGCATGGAACAGTAAAACACTGTATTGGCAAAATAATCAGCAGTATTTTCAGTACATGGTCAAAATCTGTTAGAACCTTCATGGGTTTTTTTTCCCCCCTTGGTGAATTTCACATCTACTGGTCTTTTTTGGTTTTCTTTGATTCTTTCTAATGTGGCTCTTTGAAGTGATTCAGAAGTAAACAGTAGCTCCTTTTCTCGGGAAATTCATCATCTTATGTTCAGGATTCCAGAGGAGTTAATGATGCAGAAAAAGTCCTGTAAAACATCTTTCTAAAAGAAGTCCTTCTCTTGCAGGCTTCCCACTTACTGGCCTCCTGTACCATTTGCAGTGAATTGGAACTCTGTTATTTATTTATTTTTCAAATACCACCTCTAACTTAATTTAATGTGGGATGTGTTTCTGCAGAAGCGTACAGCACCATGTGCTGTCCGAACAAAGCAGTGTCATTTACAGATCTGTCATAGGGAAAGTCAAAGAAAATATCCTTGTATAATTTGGGAAGTCAAAAGGCCACATTCATGATTCTTAAATACCAATCAATTGTTCTGCGGATACTCAATAAGGGCACACATTTTTTCTGGCAGTTTAGTGGTTGAAGACCTCAGCCATTTTTTGATGTATTCACAAAATAAATCTCAGATGCTCTTACCCGTTGAGCGCTCATTAGAACTGAGCAGTTTTTCTCACTTTCTTCCCAGGTTGCTTTTAAGGGAATGTGCAAGAAACTTGGCAAAAAGTCCTCTGTTCCCCTCAGTTCACAGGTCACGTGCTGTATTTCAGTTCCCTTTATTAGAGCTTTCAACACACAGATAAAAGAATCTTCCAGCTGAACCTTTTAAGAACCTAAGGGCTTTTGGATTTAAATCCATCGAAAAATATCAGGTCTCCAAGTTCATCGATACTATTAGGCCTCAGAACAATGAAACCTCCTTCCACAGGGAGTGAAAGAACAGTGGCTCCTAAAATTGGCTCACAAATATATGGTCCATTGAAGTCAACAGAGGTCACAGGGCTGAATGGAAAACATTAGACTTATATCAGTCCCGAAATAGGCCCACGTGCTGGTGTCACTCTTAGCCCCAGCTGCCCGTGGGCGTCACTTTCATGAAAATCCAGTATCAGAATAACCTCTATGATAGTTTTCTCTCCCACTTTGCTCCAGAGCTTCGACTCGAATATTTTGAAGGAGGAAATCATGAAGGAACTTGTAATGTTCCTCATAGATATTAGATAAAGAGGTGCTAAAGGTTAAGGGAGTAGATTGGATAAACATTTGACATAGTGGTTCCAGAAAATTCTGTTTAGGCCCTGAGGGATGACATTGACTTTAAAACATATCCCTCTTGATCATTTACTCCCCTCCTCTGTTATGTTTTTCAGTTCTCACATACAGTATTTCATTTATTCCTCACAACTGCCTCTTCTGTGAGTTGGTCTGAGAAAGCCCCACTCTCCTGGCTTCTTATTGGGTTACAGGAGCCAGAAGGAAGTTGAAGGCTACCTAAGGCTGCACAGAGCCCTCCTTTAAACCATTTGACTTTATACAAAATCATGAACATTACATTTAATTACATAGATGCTGAATTCTCTGATACAGTTCAGAAGTTTCCTTCTTTACGAACTCAACTAAAATGATCAGAGTTGGATTTCTTAAATTAAAACTGTAAAAAATCTTGCAATTGTGTACGTATTTTGATTTAAAAATAACACTTCACTGTCTCTCCCTCATTATCCTAGAGGCATGTTTGCCTGTTAGGATGGGGGTAATTTTATGAGGTTGGCTTTGTGATTTGGGACTTTTACTGTGATGGGGAATGAGAAATAGGGAGGCTGTTTTGGAGGAAAGAGAAGATGTATTTATAGAAAGAAAACCTGCATTCTCATGTCAGCACACGCCTTTCTACACTGATGACCTTGGGCAAATTACTTCATCTTCTGGAGACTTAATTTCCTCTCTACAGAGTTCAACAGGGTTGTTATGGGGTCAGATAAGATTAATGTGTGTGAAAATACCTTGATAATAATTCAGTGTTATATTCCCATAAAGAGGCATTATTCAGATTGATGACATTTATCACTGTAGGACTGTCAGGTGCTAGGATAGTTCTAGGTTTTATGTAAATAGAAGGGTAACCAAGACAGAGTGCCCTGCTCTCCAGGAGCTTTTGTTTTTGTGAGTGTTCTGGACACCACCTAACCAGTAAAGTGTCTGGTGGTCCTCTACATCACTCCCTCCTTTCATTTAATGGTGCATGATCTTCTTCCGTGGTGAGTTGGGCACAAGGGTCAAACTTTCCTTTCTTGACAGCTTGGCTTGACATTGGAAACTGAATTTATCACAGATGGATTCCACTTGGGATCTTTTGGGAAGGAACTGTCAACATTCCCTGAAGTAAGGTTGTTTCTTTTTGGATGGCTTTATACTTTAGCTATCCAAATGAACCTTTTGCAAAAACACAGTCATTACTAGAATATATGATGATTTTTCAGACTTTTGTTTTGCAAAATAAGGCAGGTCAGTGCAAAAGACTGTCAGTAGTTTGGAAGCCTCCTGAGCCCATTACCAATAAATGTCCTCATTTATTAAGAAACAACACAGTCTCCAAAGCTTGGCCTTATTTTGACTTGTGAGTGTCACAAAGCCCTTGTGGGACAGTTCTTCACAACTTATTTCTTCATATTTTGTTCAGTTGTATTTTTATAATTGTCAAATCGGAGACACTTTTAATTTTAAATGTTCCACGAGTTGAGCATGTTTATTTTACTTCCCTGATTTGTATACATGTAAGCCTTTGTAAAGGTTAAATTGTTTTAAAGTTACTTAATTGAAGCCTGCAGAAAACACACATATGCGAAGTGTGTATTTATAAAACGTATGATTAGGTCATGATTCTTGATCAGAAGATAATATTCCTATCAGTGATTTGAATGTATGACAGTCTGGATCTGTGTTCTGGATCTGGACAGTGTTCTTTTTAGTTCTGGATTTTCTATTTGCCAGAGTTCTGATGCTTGCTTTATTCTTTTTTAAGTTGATTAGAATTTTAGGAGTACCTTGTAAAGGACCTGGCCATGGAACTATATTTTTACATGACAAATTATTTTCATAGTTTGAAAAAATTAGTCTGAATACCTTTTGTTCTGGCAGTGCCAAATGATATAATATTTGAAGAAAGAATGTTTGCTGCTACTCTGAAGAGTTCTGCTAACAACATGAGAAGAACTTGTGGGTACATATGGGGGAGGTAGTATATGTTTGTGTGCGTCTTTGAAATGCACAAACAAATCTAAGGCTTAGATACTATGGGATGGGGGTACAACTTTACCATTATGCTAGGTGGTGTTAATTTAGCCCAGATGTCCATAATATAATAGAACAATGAGATAACCCAACTTATTTTTGGTTGGAGATTTTCACTTCCAAATAGGTCCTAGGGAAACTCTAAATAGATAAACACACACGTAACAAGGGACTATACTTTTGTGTGAATGGCATGGTACTTAGGAGGAGATATTATTCTTGTAGAGGCAGAAGGTATACATCCAACAATGAAGAAAGCTTTTTCATACATTCAGGAGATTATTTTTGCCACTTACCATGTACCAGGCATGGAGTAAGACTGGAGAGGCAAACACTGGTAATGCAGGATCCCTCCACAGGGGCAACCCAGGCTGGCGAGGAGAGAGGAAGACATAAAACCTATCTGCATGGCAGTTTCATCCATGATTGAAGACAGTGCCAGGAGCAGAGTATTAATGAAAAGAGCTTTACATTTGGAGAGAGAGTCTCGGGTTCTAATGCTGCCTTTGTCCCTTGTTAATTATGTAAACTTGGGCACACCTTAAAAATATCTTTTAGTCTTTCCCTCCTCAAGTGGAAAAATGGAAGGAAATTCTTTCTAGTCACAGAGCTGTTCTTCTGAGGATTGAGATAATTATGTAAAATGTCTGCCAGTCTGGCACACAGTAGAGGCTTAATAAATGCTGACTGCAGATCCTTCTCTCTCTGAAATGATAATGATTCCATTATGTTACTCTTCCCCTCTACACATACCTCTGCATTCCCCTGGAATCCTGAAGAAGGCTTTTGACCCTTTGAACCTGTTCATTAACAGGGTACAGCTTCTGCAAAAGACAATTTCGTTATTTATGCACATAACAGAGCATGAGGGGACAGCAAAGGAAAGCGCTCTCCACATAGTGGCAGAATAGGCTCATGGCTAGTGGGATACAGTGTGGGCTGATGGTGTGAGAGGACACAGAGGGAAGGGACGGAGGGCAGAAAAGAGGCCTCAGTTTGAGGAATCAGAAGGTGGTGTCAGCTGAGTCCTGCCTGACTTGCAATGTTTTTGGTCATTGAAAGCATAGCCTTTGGGACCCCGCCCCCATTCATCCCCATGCCCCTTCCAGGGTGACAGTACCTGCAGCTTCAACAAGCCCCATGTCTAGACTGTGACCCGGACACAGTGAGCCGAGGTTATGATGCCTCTGCTAGTCTACGGAGATTTTTTTTTATCAGAATGCATTTTAAACACTTGCTTCACACAATCCATCTCACACATGGCTCTTGGCAGAGTCAAGAAGATATTTCGTTGTAGAAGATTAACATGTAAATCATTGCTCTGTTTATATAATGCTTATTCTGTGCTTACAGAATAATTATACCTTGCTTGTGTAATGGTAGATGTTCATATCAGAATGATGCTCTTGGGTTATCATTTCCATGTGGAAGGATTTCTTTCAGAAAGCCATTTTTAATTAATTTAAGTAAAGGAGCTTCTTACTGCTTCTGTGTGAGACACTCCTGAACAGCACTCAAAGGCACTGGTCAAATACACGATGCTGGGGTTATTTTCCATTTCATTATGATTACATGTATATATAGTATAATTTTTTGCATTCTACTGAGCAGTTGAGACTTGGTTACTTTTTCTTAGCACTATGAATCTGTAAATTGTTGTGGGAAGGTTATATTTAAGAAGATGTTAGGAACCCCTAGCTTCCAAGTTTGGAAACACAGAAGGTTTTCCTGTTAAAATCACATCATATGTATGCAACACATATACATACAATCAATCACATTGGAGAAGAGAAGCAGGCACTAGAGTGTATTCTGCAAGCTCTTCACTTCTTAGTAAGTAGCTTTAGAACCAACATTCCACCCAACATAAAACAATAAGACCTTGTTTTGCTTCTTTAGAACATGTAAGAAAGATTAAAATTCTTTGGGAAATGGTTTAAAATATTTTTTTTTACCCAAATAGGTAAGGAACCAGTCAAATAGTGCTGACAGCAATGGAATTTAAAGCTCAATTCTCATAATCTCTGAATCCCAAAGGAATGCAAGGCAGACATCCATTCAAGTCACAAGCTTGTAACTGGGGATTTGACAAAGGTTGATTTTGTACCACGTGCCAGGCACCATACTAAGTTTTGTTCTGAGCATTTGGGATACTCTTTCAAAGAAGACCTCGTCCCTCCTCCCCAGGAAATCTAATGGATTGACCTAGAGTTGCCCTTTTCCAAACTAGACTCATCCAACTGAATGAACTGGTTAAAAAACTGGAGGAACTGGTTAAAAATCCATGTTTCTGGGCCTGAGGCCTGGAGACCCTGATATTTTAAGTCTGTGATGAAGCCTGGGAATGTGGATGTTCAGAAGTTCCTGGGATTGGAGATCACTCACTGATAATTTTTAGAATTTTTTCCAACCCAGAGACTCAGTGGTTTTATAGTTGTCTGGTTTAGAGTAACTTGTGAATTTCTGAAAGTATTTTTCCCATATATTTTGCCACATAGGAAATATTGCTCCATTTAACCCAACTCTTCTAGGGGAACCTTCTGCGGAACCAGATGTCAGGGCTGTTTTCACTCTTGGTAGCCACAGTCTCCTGTGTGGTTTCTCTACCATCTGTCTGTACCAGTTTTGGTGTCCCCAGAGTTAACCCCCTAAGAAAGCAAATCACATTGCATTACTAGTCCTATGACTTGGATTTCCTGTCCCCCTGGATAAAGCCCATCCAAACTTGTTATCATGACACATGAGATCCATGACAATCTGGGTCCCAAGCATCACTCAGACCTCATTCTCCAGCACCCATCCCCAGCACCCATGCTCCAAAGATGGTAAGGCCTCTTGAGAGTTAGCCTTCCCCATGCTGTTTACCCTTTACATAGAATATTACCTGCTCACTCTCCATTTTGCAAACTCTTTTCCTTTAAGACACACAGGAATGACATTCCCTCCCAGTCAAAATTAGTCATTACTTTCTCTGGGCTTCTAGAGCATTTTGTTTGTCACTTTGTTAGTTCCCTGTTGGTGCTGTATTGTAACATGTCTGTTCACGTGTCTGTCTCTCCCAGTAGACCCCAAAACCATGGCTCATTCATCCCATCTCCCTGGTACTAACAATAGTGCTCAATGCCCCAGGTTCTGCATAAATGTAATTGAATGAATAAGTATATAATTGTGCTGGATAATTCTGGAAAACAAGAAGATTCATAATCTAGTGATAGGGGCTGCTTCCTCAGAAGTGCTTTCCATGCCTATAGATTGGTGGCTCAGTGGGGAAAAAATACAACCACCACCATTCTGCCTTACTGTAAGAAGGTTTGTCAGGCAAAAGCCTTTTGGTTAACCCAACCCTGATTAGCATCAAGCTCTCCAAACCTCACATGAGGCAATTTCAAAGGCCACACTTGAAGATCTGTTTAAAGAAGGAATCATTTTGCTTGATGAAGTATGTCTCTTGGCACCGAGTAAAACCATCAGTTAAGTAGATGTTCACGCAGATGTGGTTTCCATAAAATGAGAAATTTAACTTATAGTGTTAACTTTGTGTCTCTTTCCTGACAGAATTAAAAAAAGCAAAGCAAAGAACTTGTGACAGTGTTGTGCATTTGCCCTCTTTTTATGTTGTTGCTCTTTGTTTTTGTTTTGTTTTGTTTATTTTATCTTAGGTACATTATTTCCTGATGGCGATATCTGAGGAATGAGGGCCCTCCAAAGAGGAGAAAAGAAGACTAGGAATCATAGATCCTTAGTCACTCTGTATCCACAAAGCAGGATCCACCCTAGTCCTCATGATTTGCACATTGAATGCAGCAAAGCAGATGCAAAGGTTGCAACAGATTCTAAACTTGCATGGTTTAATGTGATCACGGTAGTGACAGAAGTTGGACTTTAAGTCCTTCTTGTTGGCCAAGAGACAATTCTAACACCTTGCTGCTTTTATGGTAGACTATCGATTGATGGACAGAGAGGACTTGTTTGCAAGTGGGGGTGGTGTATGCACATATAAACACACTC
Source organism: Hyperoodon ampullatus (assembly GCF_949752795.1). Lineage (NCBI taxonomy): Eukaryota > Metazoa > Chordata > Mammalia > Artiodactyla > Ziphiidae > Hyperoodon > Hyperoodon ampullatus. Next base: position 162,447,871 of record NC_136916.1, read on the forward strand.
TGGTCCCTCCTCCCCCCTTTTTAGCAAAATTTTCAGTGGCTAAAAGAGTAGAAGATACTGGAGCACATTTTGATATGCCCACACCTTAACCCTTGGTCCCCTCTGGGCTGTCTATATACTGGCAACACTTTCCATGCCAATAGACCTGAGATGGATGACCTGAGATGACTTTTGATAAAGCACTCTGCTTGAGTTCTAGGGGCTAATCACAACCCCCCCCCCCAAGGATCTTACAGGGTTAATTTATGGGGCTGTTTAGAAACAATATGCTTTCCTGATTTTTGAATCATGCTGGGTATCAGTAAGGCCACATTCTCATCTAGGGGGATTAATAATAATAATAATAATAGTAATAATAAGTAACAACAGTAATTGTATTGATTATACAATTCATTTAGGATGCTGCTTATGCAGTTCATGTATATTATCATGTTTAAATATTCACAAAAACCCTGTATAAGAGGTTCTGTTTAGAAATACTGCTAATAACCCCAGTTTACACACAGGGAAACTGAAGTAGAGGAAATTATGTCAGATTGCTTATCTTATTTTGTAACTGAAGTTAATTAGTTTTATAGGATAAGTGAGCACTAGGTAATTTCCAAAATCCACTCTAAATTTATTTTTCCATGCCTTAAAATCAAATTCTTGGATGATTGCTCACTGTCCACTAGGCAGCATGTGGTCCAGATTTCCATATTTGACTTTTTAATAGGTAACTAAGAAGTAATTATTTGCTCTTTGCCATTTTTGAATGAAAGCAGTTCTTGGGTCTGTCCATGCATTTCTATAAAATGGGAAGAGAGAAGAGTCATTAATTAGAAAATAAAGTGTGACAACTTCTAGCATGTTTTCAGTACTAATGAAAGTCTGTGGTAAGTACCTAGTGATTAAGGAGTCTGTTTTCGGAGAGCAGACTCTCCGTTTCTTGTATTTACCCTTTTATCAGCACTACTAATAAATAGTTAGATGGACTGATTTGAGATGCACCTCTTTTTCCCTGTGGAGGTGATAATGGACAATGGAATGTCCAAAGGGCAGATAATAACATAGAGCGAGAGGTTTTCTGAGAGAGCCTGGAAATGACTGAGAATTGACTGTGCTATAAATAGATCAGATTCTCTCCTTTTCTAAATCTATGTGATTGCTCAGGTGGTTGACCCTGTTGGGTGAAAAAATGACCCAGAGATGGTCTGGAAAAGGCTGTTGCATGTTGGTAATTTGAACATAAGCCCAGTGCTTACAAGTCATCACCCAGTTGAATTTGATTTTTGACCATCCCTCTTTTTTCACCCTTTCTGCTGATGCCCTCTGCATGTATTCTCGTTGCATTTTATGAATTTGCAATTATTTGTTCTTCCTAGTTCTGTATAAATATTCTTAATTCTGTCTAAATTAAGTGATCCATTGCTTAATTCTTTCATTTCCCTGGAGGCAGCTAGACCATGACTGCTGTTACTTCTATGTTCTTTTGTCACCACATGCCCATGATCTGTCATGAGACTTCTGTGGATGGGGTGGTATAAGATGATTTCTGAGTTGGGTCAGTTTGGATGGGCTCGTGGATGGGGTGGTGTATGAAAGCATGCTCTGCCCACGTGTGGTAGCAGTTTGATTAGCGGCTCCCCATCTCCAGGACCACACGCAAACACCAGCTCTGTTGACCCTCCGGTGAATTCTGTGTTATTTCTGTCTATGGCAGAAATTTTACCTAATGCTTTGTGTCCACTATCTGTGAGCTCACTTAAGGTGAAGGCCTTGCCCAACAAATGTTTGAGGAGCTAAATTGAACCAAAGCATTTGCTCTCTGCAGTTTGCAGCTGAGAAGTGATCAAGCCACATGGAAGAAACTGAAACATACCAGTGTCAGTCTTGCTGGAAATGGCTGCCTGGTCTCTTTGGACCATGCACAGACCTATAAGGGATCAGCCTGCGACCCAGGGTCACTCTTCCCTCTCCACTCGGAGTGGTGAACTCACTTGGATTTTGTTGGAATTCAATGTCGGTATGTCATTTTAAACAAAGTCTCACTCTGTTTAATTCATATGTCTTATTAAACAAGATCCACTGTCTAGAACCACTGCTTTGAGTCATCTTTGATTACTCCCTTTCACTCACTTTCAACTGTTCTGTCACTAGTTTTATGCATCTTTCAAAAATTCTATCCTTGCCCTTTCACTTTGGCTGCATTGCAGTTAAACACAGGTATGTCTTTCCTCCCCTGACGTGCACACCACAGCTGCTCTTCCTCATTTTCAGGCGGATGCTACTGCTTTCCATTATTCACAGGGTCAAGGCTAAATTTTATTTTTATTTATTTTTAATTATTATTATTTTTTTTATTTGCGGTACGTGGGCCTCTCACTATTGTGGCCTCTCCCGTTGCGGAGCACAGGCTCCAGACACACAGGTTCAGTGGCCATGGCTCACGGGACCAGCCGCTCCGTGGCATGTGGGATCTTCCCGGACCGGGGCTCGAACCCACGTCCCCTGCATCGGCAGCATCGGCAAGTGGACTCTCAACCACTGCACCACCAGGGAAGCCCAAGTCTAAACTTTTAAGCTTGACACTTAAGGCCATTCTTTCCATGGCTTTCCTTTATCTTCCCAAAGAAAGTTAATCTTCTCTTCTGAACTAAATGTAGGGTGAGCCCTCATTTTTATCCTTATAATAGTCTCATTGTGGTGTAAAATTTTACCTGGTGCTTTGTGTCCACTGTCTGTGAGCTCCTTTAGGGAGAAGGCCATGCCCAGTAAATGTTTGAGGAGCTCCATTGAACTCAGGTATCTGACTCCAACCTACCTCTGAAACTTATAGCACAAGTCTCTATCTCCATCAACATATACTACTTCCCATCATTTTCAATGCTGAGCAAATTAATATTAACAGAAGTTTGCAGAAATAACTCATGCATTTGAATTTCAAAGTTATCTAATAGAAGCTTCCCTTGTTCCCTCTGTGGAACACTTTGTCAAAGCAGTGCACTCTTGCTTGGAAAACAGGAAGGTAGAACATTCCAACAGCACCATGAACCCTCTGTTTATATTTGTAAAATCGATAGTCTTTCCAGACCTCTAAGCAAGAGCAAATAGAAATAATCAGAGGCATTAGACTTGATTATGTTGAGCTGGATTCTTATAACTGAGGCTGGACAGCCAAAATTGTGGTGTGATGGTTTATACTGAAAGAGATGCTTGCAGTATTGCAGAACCACAGACTGCAGCTCGCTGGAATCTTTGAAGACATCTGGATGTTTTGAAAAATGCAACAATCACATGCTTTTTATTATCTCCATAATTGTATTCTTTCAAAAAGGGAGCTGCATAATGACAGAGGATGGGTGTAGTGGGAAGGCCATGGAGTTTGCATTCACATGGATGGCTTTGAATCTGGTTCTGCCGCAACCAGCTAGGGTACCTTGAGCGTGTTTCTTCGTCTTGGGTCTACTTCCTCCATTTTTAAATGGAGGAAAAATAATATGCATCTCACAGGATCCCTGTGACAAATAGATTAGGTGATGCCTGACACACATCAAGTACTAGTAAGCCTTAGCTTTCCTTCCTTTTGCACTCCAACTTGGAATAATATGAGTGCTGTTGTTTATAAATGGCTATTTTTTTTCCTGCATAGATAAGGCAGTTCTGTAATACTACGTCACTGTTTCCCTAAAGGATCTCTCTGTGGGGCAACACTGCCTCTTGCCCAATTTCTCCATAACAGTATTTATGTCTGGGGTCCAGAAGAGGAAATGATATCTTAAGAACTAGTTATCACTCTGTCTCAATTAGGACACTCACTGTTGAAGAACTCTTAAAAACACTTTGCTTCTGGGAAAAAAAGAAATCTCTCCAACAGTCTTATCGCCTCAAAAACAGTGGGTATCATGGATTATTAGAAAGGAGTTACTCAAAGAGAGTGCTCTTAAAAACAACTGCCCGCCGAGGAGTCTGGCTTATCAACAGGCAAAAAAGAATTTTTCTACTAAATTTTAGCTTGTCACTCTAAACATGAAAATGGCAATACTCATAATATATTCTGTGGGGACGATGCAGTGCGTGTTTCCACTAGGTGAAAATCTCTAGTAAGAGCTTCTAAAAATGAACATTAACTCTTCAAGAACACTAGGGAATGTCTATTAGGAAACAGGTAAACAGCAAAATGAAAGCTATTACAAAGAGAGAAGCAAAACAGGCAAATCTAGTAAATAATTTTATTGTGGACCACATTGTGGAAAATATGATGGGATGTGAGGCACATTTTATTTAACATGAATGACCAATGTGATTATAGTTGAATATGTTTTCAATGAATATGTTTTCTTTTTCAGCATAATATTAGTGTCATCCAGAGTTATGAAGGTGTTTTTCATATCAAAACCCCACAGCCATGAGAAATTATATTCGTAGACTTATTTTCTGGTAAAAAGTCAATGTTGTTTCAACTTCACTTAGATTTCAGTTTAAAGGCTTGTCTGCAGTCTGAAAACACGTTAGCAGATGAAGAAGGATCTATAAAACATGACTTTTTTTTTTTTTTACCCTTAAAAACCAATATTAGAGCTTATCCTTGATTGTATTTTTTTTGTGTGTGGAAATCTTGATCTTCTTGTATAAAGTACTTTGGAAGTTTGGAAGGGATCTCATGGGAGAATTGTAGTTGTTCCTTCATTAGCGATTTTTCAGATAACATAAATAATTATCCTGATGGTTTAGCTTAAATTTGGTCTCTGATGACAGGCGTGCAAACAAGCTGGCTTGTCACTGCCCACTCTCGTTTCATGATTCTTTATTTCTAGATCATTAATGGGATTTCTATGAAAATATATAGCAAATAGATTCCTGAAGAAATGAGTATTCAGGTGATTATTTGTCCTCAAGTGACAGAGACACTTGTAAATAATGGAGTGTCGAGAGAAATCTCTAATTTCATTTAATGGTAGCTTGGCTGTGATTATGACTCCACCTTTTTACCAGAACTCTTAAGAAGAAGATGAAAGGATTGCAACTTCAAGTCCCATATTTCTTTTGCTCTTCAAGATTTAGAGCACGTTGCTGATGGAGGAGTGCTAGTTGGTATCTGTGAAATGTACTGAACAGGACCATTAGGCCATAATTGAAGTGATATAAGGAATGGGATTGTTTGGAAAAATTAGGAAATGGAGGTAGACTGGAAGCTTAAGAGGAGCACGGACATGCCGCTGGTAGAGATAACCTTCTAGAATCTCCTTTTCTGCCTACAGTAGCTCTTAGCTTTCTCCAATGGAGAGTTATTGAGAATACATTAAAAAATGCAGTGTTTTTTTTTATATCAGTCTATGATTTAACTCTCTAGAGCCCAAGTGATAGCAATAGGTACTCCCATGTCACCTCTGCTTGTCCTGTTTAATGGGAGGGGTTGGGAGGGGTAGTACTTTGTGGTCATCGGCACATCCAAACATGACTCCAGGTAGAGGGAATGTCAAGGACAGCATGGTTGTTCGGTGTTAGAATTAGGTGGGCCTGAGTTTGAATACCAGCTCTATTACTACCTAACTGTGACACTTTGGGCAAATTATAAATTTTATCTCAACCTCTTGTATAAAATGAAGACATTAATATTTTATAGAGTTCTTATAAAGATTAAGTGAAATAAGATATGCAAAATATTATGCCTAGTAGGATCTTAGCATATTGTTAGTTTTTGGTGTGTTTGGCTAACTACCACTGTATCTTAAGTTCTTGAATGAATGGATGGATGCGTGCATGCATGGATGGATTTATATGTGTGTTCTGCCTTGAAATCCCTAAAAGATTCATTTTATTTAGGATTGCAGTGGACCCTAATGGAATAGCTAAAGATTTAATTTAATTATTGCCAGAGAGAAAGCATGGCATGAAATGGAAACATGAAGATGGGAACTGTTTTTCGTAATCCTTTCCATTTTTGTAATTCCTATTTCTTTTATTTCTTAAAGCTTTCAGTTTGGTTATATCATTTTACTTTCCTATCTCCTGTAGTAGGTGGGGTGTGTACAATTATCACTACCTCAAAGATTCCCAGAGAGGAAGATGAAATGGGGAAGGTCATGTCCATTTCTGTTTTGTATAGCTATGTACCAAATAGTCATCTTATCAACAATTGGTGCCATGAGCTGGACTGGACAAGCAGTGTGGGATCATGAAAAGTTTGATAGGCTAGTGGGCAGATGTTCTGAATTCTAGTTTTTGTGCTGTCTCTAAAAAAAAAATCTTTGATTTCTGTCAAATTTCTCAACTGTCTTGAGCCTCAGTTTCTTCATTTGTTTAAGACTGGACAGTTCCAGTAATTCTTTAATTCTCAGAATCTAGGGAGCCAGCATTAGTGGTTAAAAGCTAGGCTCTGGATCTTGTCTGCTTGGGCTTGTAGCTGCCTTCACTACTTCACAGCTCTGGCACCCTGGATAAGCCTCACCTTTCTCATCTGTGCAGTGGGGACAGCAAAATTAAAACCTCCTTTAAAAAGTTGTCATGAGGATAAACAACACGGTCCTACTGTATAGCACAGGGAACGATATTCAATACCCCGTGATAAACCATAATGGAAAAGAATATGAAAAAGAATGTATGTATAACTGAATCACTTAGCTGCACAGCAGAAATTAACAGAACATTGTAAATCAACTATATTTCATTAAAATAAATTTTTAAAAAAGAAAAAAAAACAAAACCCCCAAACCAAATATAAACCAAAGAGAAATCATGTTAATAAAAAAAATGAAAATAAATACATAAGTAATCGAAATAAATGTGAGTAGATTTAATTCACACATTAGAGATTCTCAGATCTGATAAAGGAAATAAATGGGTATTATGCTATTTATAAGAGACATCTCACCCCTATTAAAAAACTATACCTGAAGTTCTAAAATAAAAGAATGGAAGGTTATACCACACAAAGAGAAATTAAACAAAGCAAACAAATAAACAAAAACTCCACCATCAACAACAACAGTAAAACAGAAAGATGTCAAAAAAAAAAAAAAGAAATTGATATAGCAGGGGCAACATCCAATAACTAGAAAACAAACTAAACACTTAAGAGTTATAGAAAGGAAAATATAAATCATGTATAATGCCAAATACTGGTAATGATCATCACTATTATTATTTCCATATGTTTTTACAAATTTGGAATTCTATTAAATACATTTTTATTTAAAAAAAAAAAAAGTTGCCATGAGGATTAAATGCATGCCGAGCATTTAGCATAGTATCTGGTGCAGTTATGTGCTCAATAAATATTAACAAGTCTTCTAACATGGCTTATTCAAAAAAAGGTAAGGCAAGCATCACTGACGTTTTGGAAAAGAAATAGACATTAATATGTCCCTGTATTACTGACCCAACAACCCAAGTCATGTCCTTCGAAGCTACCAAGGGCAGATGATCACAGAAGAACATCCCACAGGTCTCTTCCATGAGAGGTGTGGTCCCTCTCGTTCCCTCTAGGAGCTCAGCCAGTGTTTCATGAAGATACTCTTGATGATTCTGCCACAGCATGGAATTTCCTGGTGTAGACAGGTAAGACACGGAGACCTTTCAGTTTATGGAGTGATTTAGAAGGCTGATCGTGAAACCTTTGATGTGAAGAAATGATTCCAGAAATCCCTCCAAGAGACCTGCACTGCTGTAACTAATGAGTCTTGTTGCTCATGTATCTGATGCTTCTGCCACTGCATTATTTCTCTGAAAATTTTACCAGCCTAACCTCTAGGTCTAGTTTTAGAAGACTGTGGAGGAATGGCATTTCTGGATGCAGTGATCAGGCTAGGACTCTCACATTAAATTTTAACTAGGGGATTTTTTGTAAATTAAATACTTTCAGACACAATAGATAGTGAATAAGGCAGGGAACACTGAGGGAGCAGCCACCTTCCACCTGTTATCTCTTTTCTTTTGATTCAAGTAAGATTTTACAGGTATCGGCATTGGTCTTTTGTTAGGAAATGCACACCTGTTCTCCTTTGCAGCATTGAGACAGAACAAAAGGATGCAGTGGATATTGCAGTGATAAAGGTTTATTGGCCACTAAACATAAAATCATGATGAGATGTGATGATACAATCTTCTTAAGGATGCAGACAGGGTATTTTGTAGTGGCCGACTTTTAAACACTTGCCCCAATGATCAACTTGCTTTCTCTTCCTCTCCCTCAGTGGGCTCTGCCACTGGGACCATCTAAGGGTCCTTTCACCTTGTGGAACCCCTTGGGATGATGGCTGTCTAATTACACTTTTATCCTCAGATTCCAGCACAGATCAGGGATATAGTAGGGTTTCAATGAATATTTGTGGTGGAAAGGAGTGAGAGAAGGGAGGGGGAAGGAAGGAAAGATTGAGGGAGAAGGTAAAAAGAAAGATGATTTCGAGACTTCCCTGGTGGTCCAGTGGTTAAGAGTCCACATTCCAACAGAGGGGATGCAGGTTTGATCCCTGGTCAGGGAACTAAGGTCCCACATGCCGCGGGACAACTAAAACCGCATGCCACGACTACTGATACCCTGCACTCTAGAGCCTGCGTGCCACAACTAGAGAGAAGCCCACGCCGCAATGAAGAGCCCGTTCGTCATAACAAAAGATCCCGCATGCCTCAACGAAGATCCCGCATGCTGCAACCAAGACCCGACGCATCCTAATTAATTAATTAAAAAAAAAAGGAAAGATGATCTCATGTTACCTCCGTAGATGAGTATAAGTTTTTTTCTTTTTTAAAGAAGATGTTGGGGGTAGTTCATTTATTTATTTATTTATTTTTGCTGTGTTGGGTCTTCATTTCTGTGCGAGGGCTTTCTCTAGTTGTGGCAAGTGGGGGCCACTCTTTATCGCGGTGCGTGGGTCTTTCACTACTATCGCGGCCTCTCTTGTTGCGAAGCACAGGCTCCAGATGCGCAGGCTCAGTAGTTGTGGCTCACGGGTCTAGTTGCTCCACGGCATGTGGGATCCTCCCAGACCAGGGCTCGAACCCATGTCCCCTGCATTAGTAGGCGGATTCTCAACCACTGAGCCACCAGGGAAACCCTGAGTATAAGTTTTGGTGGTGGTTCTGCATTTTAATTTTGGAAAAGGATAGAGCCTTTTTGTCCTACTGAAGACACGGCATAACAGAGGACCTTTGGAGTGCATTAAAACACAGCTCTGCCTATGTGCTTGACACAGTTATCCAAAAAACAGCATAGATTCAGTTTTATATTCATCAGCTTATAAGGTAGGGCAGATATTTTCAAATGTGATTTTGAGGGTTTCAATTGAAAGGAAAATCTCATCAGTAACAGAAAGCCAAGCCTCCCTTCTTGTTTTCATTCTCATGTAGAAGAAAGGGGGAAACATTTTATTTTTTTCTTTTTCAAAGAGCTGAACTTATTAGAGGGCTTCATTACCCTCTGAAAGACACCACATATTTTTAGGTAAAAAAGGATTCATGATTGAGCCAGCGATTAACAATTAATTATTGAAGTCCCAAATACCAGAAAGTTCTAAGTGCTAGTTTAGTGTTCTTCCTGCAGGATTTAATAAACTGTCATCTTGCAAAAAAGACATTGTAGAAGATAAACATTTGTCGTGAGTGACCACAGGGTGCAGACGCCTTTCCTGCAGAGTGGAGGTATTATGTGCTTCATTTCCTGATATATTAATGTACCTAAGAAATACAGTCCAGGATGTACTACATTTTCATTTTTTTTTCAAAGCTTGCCAGTGGCATACAGATGACTCTGAGGTTTTTTCAGACCATGTCTGTGTGGTTTGAATATCTATTTTGAATCCTCCAACCCTTTACCTTAACTGAATCGTGACGTTCTACTTAGAGCTGACAATGAATTCAACTCACCTAATTGGGCCAAGACTCTTTCCCTCTTAAAATTGTGATATTTCTACTTGATCCATTATTTGTAAAATTTAATTCATTAACTTTGACCAAACAATTAGGATTGTGAATATGAGTGTGGTGTTTAACTTACCTGAGGAATGGTTATGTTTGCCATTCCTTTCTGAATTTAAAAATAGAGAGGTGCTGCTATGAATTTCAGTCGACTCGGCCCAGGTAAGAGAACAATTCTACATCACTACTGGATGGCTGCTAAGGTCTGATTCTGAGGTCCTTTTTCCCTGAAGGTGGTTTGCTGTCCTGCAGTCAGAGGTGGTGCTTGGTACCACATCAGCTTCCCATGCCCTCACCCACTGGGTATAGATCACACCTGCAGAACACACTGATGTGGATTAAAGACCTATAACATCATCTAATAATGCCTTTCTAATGGAGACAGGCATCATTCTGGTAATGCAATTGTGGTCCTTAGAGACCACTTGGTATGCTAGTTTACTCTGTGTAAAAGCTATCTTTATTGAAAGGGAAGGAGGGAAAATCTAAGAGTGACGAGGTACTGAAGTCTTTTCACGTCAGATTTCACAGTAGATTCAGATCTTGAGCTAAGGGGCCAAAGGAGGTTAGCAGCTCTAATAATCTTGCTGTACCTTCAGAAATGAACTAGTTAGTATGTCAGAATATGCCTAAATTCCTGTGAGATGCTACACGTCAGCAACATAGCTATTTCTTCCCTATGTAAAATCTTAAAATGAATGTGGTAAGGAAAGAAGAAAACGGGAAGAACTCCAACTATTAAAAATTAGAAAAGTGATGACTAAAAACACTTTTAATAATTAGCAGGAGAAAGGGACTTCCCTAGTGGCGCAGTGGTTAAGAATCCACCTGCCAATGCAGGGAACATGGTTCAAGCCCTGGTCCAGGAAGATACCCATGCCACAGAGCAACTAAGCCCATGTGCCACAACTACTGAGCCTGTGCTCTAGAGCCCAATATCCACAACTACTGAGCCCACGTGCCGCAACTACTGAAACCTGTGCACCTAGAGCCCGTGCTCTGAAACAAAGAGAAGCCAGCACAATGAGAAGACTGCACACCACAACGGAGAGTAGCCCCCTCTGGCCGCAACTAGAGAAAAGCCTGCATGCAACAATGAAGACCCAACACGGCCAAAAATAAATGAATAAATAAATTAATTAATTAAAAAATAATTAGCAGAAGAAATAAGCATAAAGATGTATGCATGTTTCTATTTTCTAGCTGTGAGATGTTAATACAATATAGATAGAAGGCATATAATAAGAAATTCACTATTAAGTTGATAAATTCAGTCTTGTGAATAGAGAAGATTTGTACTTTCGTAAGACTGTCTGGAATATACGGTGATTCTCTTAAAATTAAAGCAGTAATAAGCAGTGCTGTCTGGACGTTTATAATTTTTTTAAAGTTTCATATCCTAGAGACAACTATATGGATTTCATCTGCAGTATTCGCCATTCTAAAAGAATGCCCACTGGGTGGTTGAAAATTCGGTGTACAGGGGTGTGTGCAGGGCACACTAATTTTATTGGTAAGAGCTTAATTTCAGATATTTAACTTACCTTTTGACAAGCTCTAGCTTACATCCCAAATACCCTGCTTTCTTTCCCTAAATTCACCTACAGGTACTGCTCTGTTAATTTTAAAAAGTTAGTGATAGGGCTTCCCTGGTGGTGCGGTGGTTGAGAGTCCACCTGCTGATGCAGGGGACACGGGTTCGTGCCCCGGTCCGGGAAGATCCCACATGCCGCGGAGCGGCTGGGCCCGTGAGCCATGGCCGCTGAGTCTGTGCGTCTGGAGCCTGTGCTCCACAGCGGGAGAGGCAACACACAGTGAAGTTAGTGATAATTCTATTGATAAAAATATTGTAGCTTTAAAAATGGAATCATAGCCTGAGATTGGCCTGAGGACCACACATGTCCCTTCGAGAAAATCCATTTTCGACCTGGTAAGTTGCATACGTTCTATATTGCAGGGGCGTGCCAAGGCTTAGAGGCAGTTGTAGGAAATGATTAAGCTAGCGCTGGAGGCGGGCTTTGTAGGGCTCAGATCCCTCCTCGTGATTGTACTTGGTTGCCTTAAGTAAGTTACTTGTCTCTCCGGGCCTTAGTTTTCTCAACTAGAGCATGGAGATAATGTCTACCATATAAAGGTGTTGGGAGGATTAAATGAATTAATACTGTGTGCTCGGAACAGTGCCTGGCACGTAGTACATGCATATTAAAGTAATAACTATGACTATTACTTATAAATAACTCCTTACTAGCACAATTTATCTACCTTTTATAATTGATCTAGTAAAAGACTTTGTGAACTCTTCCTGTTTTCTAAGTGATAAACCCCTTCAAAAAACACAGACCCTCTTACTTGATGGGAGGCTTAAATTCATAACGAATTTAGAGTGTTCTTTTTTAAAGCATTTTTATGAGGTAGCTCTGTTACTAGTTTGCTGATTCTTTGAGAGCAAGGTTCATATCATATTTATCTTGAAATACCTCCACAGCTCCTAACTGAGTATTGAATGAAGTGATGAATAAATTTGCTTAAATGATTTCTTCCTTAAGTTTACCGCATTTTGACTCTAAGGTATTATTAGTAGGGTACCTGGATTTTCAAAAAGGAGATGGGCTAGTTAACATCCCTACACAAACCCAGAAAGTATAAAAATAAAAGCAAAGCATAAAAGACACTTCTAGAGCTAACTTGTGTATAGCACAAGCTCATATTAGAAGGAAAATGATGATTATAGAAATAGTGAACCTGGAATCCTTCTTAGGAAATAAAGCACATGATGGAATTTTGTACACAGTATCTCTTACTGTGTTCTAAGTACAGACCATAATAATGAAGCCTCCATGTAGTCTGTTTTGCTCTTGGAAAGTGTATGTCCTCTGCGTGTGTGTATATATTTTCAACTGGGTTATGATTTTGTCATTTTGTAAGCAGAACAAGAGACAAGGGGCTCTCCTTTGCCCCCAGAGTTATATTCAGATCTTTTAGGGAATTAGTGTGTTCGCCCTGAAACATATATCCTTGCTTCAAAACTTAATTTAAAAAATAAGTAAATGAGCACAAACAGAGAAAACAAGCTGGGTGGGTGGAGGGAGGGGATTGGAGTCATGGGAATGGGCAGGTGCTTAGCTGATTTAAAATGAGAAGTAAAGCAACGGCCGACGTTCCTGGATAAATGTCGATATGCATTATTAAATGAAACAGTAGTAAAATATAGACTGTCAGAAGCATTTGTCTTCTAGAGACATGGGGAGAATTGAAATGCACTTTGAAGGAGAAGTCTTTTTCAGTGCTTCTTCAATCATTTTCTGCTTGAAGCTTTAATTACAGTGCTTCTTGCTACCTAATGCTTTCAGTTTAAAATCACATCACAAAGGAGAGGGGAAGATGCAGTTGCTCAGATGAACAGCAGCTGTAGCATCAGTGTCAAGGTGTTTATTCACCGGGGAGTTCCCGTTACATGATTCCCTTCCAGATCAGTATTTTGTTTTTCAAATCCTTTTGCATCATGCATATTGGATAGTGTTTCTTTAGAGTGATTGCGAGATGCTGTTATTGTCAGAAGAGTTAATAACCTTTAGGGAATAAGGTAATCTGAAGTAAAGGAACTAGTTATTCCCATCACTTTCTCTGGATCTGGTAATGTGGGTGGCTAGTGGCATCCTAACAGTTTAGTGTCCTCATCAAAGAAAACTGCGTTTAAAATATATTTATGAGGCCAGATAAATCCAAGTAAAAGCACATGTATACACATAGATATGTACACGTCAATATGCATCTGCATATATAGACATATATAACTGTCGCAGTTACTCCTGCTGAAGAATCTCTTATTCAGCTCAGCTGACATGTACTTTTTGAACACGTGCTCAGCCTAGCAGTACGGAGATGCAGGGACTCAGCCCCTGTCTCAAGCTGTTCATGGTCTGGTGGTAGATGGACAAGAGGGCAAGCTGGGGTGGGGGGATGTACACAGAGGTCTGGAGGCAGAGTAGAAGTGGGGCTCATTTCTCCTCTGGGAGTCTGGGAAGGCTCCACAAGGAAGTAACCTTTTAGCCGATCCTTGCTGAAGGAACAAGAATTAGCTAAGCAGATAAGCAGTGTGAGGTCTACCAGGCAAAGGAAGTAATCACTTTGGGGCTAAACTTACAGCAAAATGAATATGCGTTCTTTTGTTTCTAAATAGTTCAGCTGTCCTTTGAAAGGCACTACCTAGAAGAAAGGAAGCCCGGGAACTAAATCATAGTTGCATATGGTAAAGATTATATGCGCTATGTAATATATGTGTATACATACATATATGTGTAATGTATGTACATATGAGTACATGTAATATAGATGTTGTTTATAAAGTCTTTTTACGCTTTTTTTTTTCTTTTTACCTCTTAGCAGCTCAACGAATTAGAGGAATAGGATCACTGTTTTTCAGGTAAGGAAAGGGAGGCTTACAGAAGTGCTGTCACTTGCACAGGATCATGTGGCTCGGTTTCCCTCCAGGGACGTTCTTGGAACTCACCACTCTTCCCCAGGTCTGTGCTGTCCATTACCATCCAGAGGTTAGATGTCAGGTTACAGGTTAGACTCCAGACCCTGGGCTTCCCCTGGCATCAGCAGCTTTTAGTGGCTTTCCTGTCTCCTTCACTCTTGCTTCATGTCGGATGGACAGGGCTTTTTATCTGTCTCAAGAAGCCCATAGGATTTGAGCAAAAATGTTTACTTTCTTTCATCTCTGCCAGAGTTGCTCCCTTCTCCCTGCAGAAATTTCAACAAATTTCTTCATGCTGCTTCCTCATTTCTGTTCTTCAAAGTGTTTCTGCCAGACAGACAGACCTTGTCTCTCCCAGCTCCGACTCTTCAGGGATGGGCAGGTTTATTTCTTTCTTTCTAAAGTTTTACTTGTCTACTGTATGTGGATCTGTACCCACCCGGGTGAAACAACTCTGTATTTCCTCATTTTTATAGGTGAGACAGTGTGAACTTACAATTACTTGAAACTAAGTCCAGAATCAGGAAGCACGAAGGAGAAAAACATCTTAACCTATCAGATTTAGAAATGATATCACACACACCAGAAACTGACTCCTAATAAAGACAGTCTTCACACATAAAATCCATGCTATGTGACAAGTAATTTGTAACAGCTAAAAAAAAAGTGGTTCAAGGGAAGAAAATTGAAAGGTGCTAGGTGCTGTGTGATGAGCCTGCCTGCTCTTGGGTTCTGAAATAGATTCTTGTGAGAAATTTTAAAAAGTAAATGAAGAATGTTCTTTTCTCTCCTTTTTTTTTTTTTTTTTATACAGTTAGATCTTTTTGACTACAAAAAAAATGCAGAAG
Organism: Hyperoodon ampullatus; assembly: GCF_949752795.1. NCBI lineage: Eukaryota > Metazoa > Chordata > Mammalia > Artiodactyla > Ziphiidae > Hyperoodon > Hyperoodon ampullatus. Next base: position 162,463,093 of record NC_136916.1, read on the forward strand.
AGCAATTACTCTGCTACTTTAATTACTCTCCTAATTATAACGATAACCTTGTCACATTATCGTAATTCCCAAAACAGAAAATGCAAACTCCAAATTGCACCAATATTTGGTCATTTTACCCTGTTAATAGCTCAATGTCAGTGCGTGGAACACTAGATTTTTTTTCCTCATTACCTTTCTGTTGCACACTGGATATTTCTTTGCCTCCAAAGCTGATATTACATTCTGTCTAACATGCTTCTGCTCCACCACCATTATTTCAGTGCAGCTTTTTAACATCTCCTCACTTGCAGAAGCCGTCTACTGAGCAGTGTGTCATTCTCCCCTGGCTGTTGGGTGGTAATGCGAGCTATATGTCTCTAGAGAGGGAAGCACACAGCCTGGGGTGAGAAAGTAGCTATTTATCAAGGTATCTCACAATCTCAGTTTATGTTGCTGTAAAACGTTACCGTGCATATGTTCTGCAAGATTATATCCGCTAGAAATTTGTCAGCCATTGTCGACATACTGTAAGGAGTAAGGACCCGTTTTCTTCTAGTCAACGGAATTTTATTCTGCATTTCTTTGCCCTCATTTTCAAAGAGACTGACTTACCGGGGATACTTGCTTAATGGTGGTACCTGTTAGATTATGAATTGGGCAGAATGAGTGCTGGAAATACACTAGGACACTCACAGAACCCCGGCAGGTAGAAAACAAGGCATCCTAATACATGGCTTTTGCCTGCATGGAAATTCTCCTCCCATTATTACAGCAGGTCATATTGTTGACACCAGTAAAATTGCAGAAAGGCTGCCTAGTATACAGTGATAAAGTAAGAGTGAGATCACATAGAATCACGCCGGAAACCTGTCCAAATAGAATGGTAAATTTCCCTTATTTTAAAATGTATAGTAACGGAGCCTTGAAAATCATTAGTGTTTTTTTTTTTTTTTTTTTTTTTTTTTTTTGCGGTACGCGGGCCTCTCACTGTTGTGGCCTCTCCCGCTGCGGAGCACAGGCTCCGGACGCGCAGGCTCAGGGGCCATGTCTCACGGGCCCAGCCACTCCGCGGCATGTGGGATCTTCCCGGACCGGGGCACGAACCCGTGTCCCCTGCATCGGCAGGCGGACTCTCAACCACTGTGCCACCAGGGAAGCCCGAAAATCATTAATTCTTTAAGACAGCCCCAAGCCTTGGGTAAAGGTACAAACTTGTTTCGGTTGTGGCTCTTGCTGTCTTTGTATTTTGTTTCTGTTGTTTGGCTTTAGTGCCCCTACCAGTTCCAGGGCTGCCCATCCTCCCTTCTGTGGGACACTTCTGCTACCATGTTTCTTTTCTGTCCTCAAGCTCTCTTACCAATACAACTGGTCTCAAGATAAGTTGGAACTCATTGCCACTACAGTGAATATGACTGACACCAATGCTCAGTATTTGTTTTCTGAAAGTATTTACATTTTAAAACTATAAGTAAGGCCTTGGACAAAATGCAGATAGTTTCTGAAATGGAATGCTTAGAGCAGCTACTGAACAAATGGGGGAGAAAAGGCTTCATTTCCTTCTGAAAGTTACTGCACACCTGGTCAGCTTCTCAAACCTGATTCAGGTTTCCAGAGGGACACTTCATTTCACGTAGACATGGATATTTCTGAAATTCAAACCCAAAGTAATCGGAATGTAATGTAAACAGTGTAAAGTTTTAATATTATTCCTGGATTCTCCATAGATGATGTATGGTGGTTGGCATCAAGAAGACCAAGTCTGAGTGCAGTCTCTACCCTTTTTTTGGCTGTGAGGCAGGTTATTTGACTTTCCGGAAATACAGTCTCCTCCTCTGTACACTGAGGTAATAATACCAACTCATGGCCTTGTTCTGAGAACCAACTGAGATGATATAAATATCAGAGAGGGGGAGAGAGTAGATGGGTATATAATGTCAGCTACTTGAGGCTAGTTACCAAGTCTCAACCCTACTCCACCTTTTTTTTTTCTTTAATCAAAATGCAAGATCTCTAATTTAACTCATAATTGTCTTAAATATTGTGATGCTTATGGGCATCAATTATTTTCCTGTTCTTTAGGACATTCTTTAGGCAATGACAGTTCAATCACAGGAAAGAATGCCATCACATGATTGCATCATGTTCTTCAAAATGAAATTATTGAAGGTTGAACAGTATAAACAACAAGGAACATAATCGGTCAGAGTGACCCAGGGGAAATGGCCCAATGAAATTAAACAAAGGAAATTTTATACTGTGAGGAAAAAATCAATGGTGTAACAGAACCTGGTAAGAAGAGACAAAGCTCTTCAGTCCCAGAGACCCAGAGGTGATTGAGAAGCTGTGTGAACTGGAACCTGGGGTTCTTGCTTTGCTTTTTGAAGGCTGTTTCCACTGTGTTAAATATAAAGATAAATAATAAGAAATGTATTTTTAACTTTGTTTCTTCTTAAGTAAAGTTAGATAGCTAGAAGCATCAATAGGACATCTAGTTCTTAAAAGAAACACATACCAGTTTTTGAGAATTATGGTCTTCTGGACACTGTTGCCTTACTCAGTGTAACCATTACAGAAGTCTTATGAAATAAGAATTATTTCATAATTAGAATTACACCCAAGTAATATCACAACAGTTACCTCTGTTACCAGGGCCACACAACCAGAAAATGATGAGATTGGAATGGGACCAGCTCTATGTGACTCCAAAGTCTATGCTATTTAACAACTGCCAGATTCATTGGGTGCTTCCCAAGGGTACTTCTGTTGTGGCTGACGTCGTTCAGATTTTCTGTTACCTCCAAACCCCAGTACTTTATATGATCTTGGGAAAGATAAACAAAAACAGAGAGAGTTGGACTTCTCTCTCAAAAAAACCAGGAAATATTACATATATTTCCTCCTGGGTAGAGGATGTGTCTGATATCTGTATATAACGTCATAGATGACGGTTCACTCTAAATCTCAATGAAGACATAGAGTGAAAAAGAAGACAGCGTTGACACAGGTAGAAGTCGAAGCATGAAAAGGCCCTTAAAAAAAAGTACTCCTACATTTGATGCTTGAATGGACAGCTGGACGTCAGGACATTGATCCCTTTCCTTCAATTGATCATAAGATGATGTTATCAAGGGAGGTATAGGGCAGGCAGGGGGGTTCCCACTTCAGTGCACTGTTTTCAGTATTAACATAGTGGAAAACCAAAGTGACACTTGGCAACCTTTTCTTCTCTGCCTGTATATGGAGAACGTTATAGCCATATAACTTTTTTTTTCATGTCTCATGGATTGATTTGGCTGATGACTATGTATTGCTTGAGTTGGATGGATAGGTTTAGAAGATTTAGTGATTTTTTTTTTAACCCTTTGGTGAGGACCAATTTGGGAGTGTTAAAAGGGACACTGGTTTCCCTCATTTTAGTATAAATTGATTATCTTAGAGGGATGCAAGATAATCAAAAATTCAACAAACAAAAACTAACAACTGAGTTAGGAACATATTTAGGTAATTAAGAGCCTAAATCATTACATGTCCATTGTTCCAACCAAGACCATTCGAAATGTATTCATGGAAGATCTATGTGAAGACATTCTGACTTTGGCAAAAAAGGCTAGTTTTCTGAGTGTTCCATTAGACTCATAGATAGCATGAAAAAAAAATGTGTTTGTATGTAAGGTCCTGAAATATGAACCATTTTCTGTGTCTTTTGTAGACATGGTTAACACTATTGCAGAAAAATAGTACTGTACCTATCGTGATTGAAACAAATGATATGTAATTTAATGTAATAGTTCTTAAACTGTGCAGCTCTGCAAAGCAACTTCTTCATCTATATGATGAGCATCATAATAGTGCTGATTTCAAAGGTTTTTGTGGTGATCAGTTGTGAGATCCTATCTAAAAATGATTTGCAAGTTGAAGACTCTTATTCAAGTCTAAGTCCTAGTGGTGATTATTATTCTGATTCTATGGGGCAGTTCATACATTAAGACACACTTCATGTGGATTACCTTGTCCTGTCTTATGTTTGTACAGTAATACCCATTTAAATTTATCTCCTTTTGTTTCACGAAATTGTTCTCCTCATATTTCCTGTATAGCCATGAGTTAGTTCTCAGCTGCATCCCTGGTCTTACCAGAAAGCAAACAATTTAATTTTATGATGCAATCAAGTATTTGGGATTTTAAAATATTGCTTCCTCAATATAAAAGAGAATTCAAACTCCTGAATTGTTGGGTTCCAAAGAATTTATATGATATTGAAAGGGAAATTTTGAATGTACACTTGTTGTTTCATAGTAAGAAGGAGGTAGGATATTTATCATACGATCTCTGGTTTTATCTTGTTTCTTTCTCACCATTTCTGTGACAGAAGGAAAAGAGTTGTAGAGTTATGAACTATACCAGTCTTAGGAACAGAATTTATAAGATATATTAGAGAACGTTAAAGATGCAAAGCCACAGAAATCCTAAAGTCTTATTTTAAACTAGACCCATTTCTGTCATTTCTATTTCTTTCAGGGATCTTAAGAAAAAGGAAATTAAATACCCTACTTTTTTTTTTATTAGTTTCTGCTTTATAACAAAGCGAATCAGTCATACATATACAGGTGTTCTCACATCCCTTCCCTCTTGCGTCTCCCTCCCTCCCACCCTCCCTATCCCACCCCTCCAGGCAGTCACCAAGCACCGAGCTGATCTCCCCGAGCTAGGCAGCTGCTTCCCACTATCTATCTACCTTATGTTTGGTACTGTATATATGTCCATGCCTCTCTCTCGCTTAGTCACAGCTTACCCTTCCCCCTCCCCATATCCTCAAGTCCATTCCCAAGTAGGCCTGTGTTTTTATTCCTGTTTTACACCTAGGTTCTTCATAACATTTTTTTTCTTAAATTCCATATATATGTGTTAGCATATGGTATTTGTCTTTCTCTTTCTGACTTACTTCACTCTGTATGACAGACTCTAGGTCTATCTATCTCACTACAAATAGCTCAGTTTCGTTTCTTTCTATGGCTGAGTAATATTCCATTGTATATATGTGCCACATCTTCTTTATCCATTCATCCGATGATGGACACTTAGGTTGTTTCCAGCTCCGGGCTATTGTGAATAGACTGCAATGAACATTTTGGTACATGTCTCTTTTTGAATTATGGTTTTCTCAGGGTATATGCCTAGTAGTGGGATTGCTGGGTCATATGGTAATTCTATTTTTAGTTTTTTAAGGAACCTCCATACTGTTCTCCATAGTGGCTGTACCAATTCACATTCCCACCAGCAGTGCAAGAGTGTTCCCTTTTCTCCACAACCTGTCCAGCATTTATTGTTTCTAGATTTCTTGATGATGGCCATTCTGACTGGTGTGAGATGATATCTCACTGTAGTTTTGATTTGCATTTCTCTAATGATTAATGATGTTGAGCATTCTTTCATGTGTTTGTTGGCAGTCTGTATATCTTCTTTGGAGAAATGCCTATTCAAGTATTCTGCCCATTTTTGGATTGGGTTGTTTGATTTTTTGCTATTGAGCTGCATGAGCTGCTTATAAATTTTGGAGATTAATCCTTTGTCAGTTGCTTCATTTGCAAATATTTTCTCCCATTCTGAGGGTTGTCTTTTGTTCTTGTTTATGGTTTCCTTTGCTGTGCAAAAGCTTTGAAGTTTCATTAGGTCCCATTTGTTTATCTTTGCTTTTAGTTCCATTTCTCTAGGAGGTGGGTCCAAAAGGATCTTGCTGTGATTTATGTCATAGAGTGTTCTGCCTATGTTTTCCTCTAAGAGTTTGATAGTTTCTGGCCTTACATTTAGGTCTTTAATCCATTTTGAGCTTATTTTTGTGTATGGTGTTAGGGAATTATCTAATCTCATATTTTTACATGTCCCTGTCCAGTTATCCCAGCACCACTTATTGAAGAGGCTGTCCTTTCTCCACTGTACATTCCTGCCTCCTTTATCAAAGGTAAGTTGACCATATGTGTGTGGGTTTATCTCTGGGCTTTCCATCCTGTTCCATTGACCTACCTTTCCGTTTTTGTGCCAGTACCACACTGTCTTGATTACTGTAGCTTTGTAGTATAGTCTGAAGTCAGGGAGCCTGATTCCTCCAGCTCCATTTATCGTTCTCAAGATTGCTTTGGCTATTCGGGGTCTTTTGTTTTTCCAAACAAATTTTGAAATTTTTTGTCCTAGCTCTGTGAAAAATGCCAGTGGTAGTTTCATAAGGATTGCATTGAATCTGTAGATTGCTTTGTGTAGTAGAGTCATTTTCACCATATTGATTCTTCCAATCCAGGAACATGGTATGTCTCTCCATCTGTTTGTATCATATTTAATTTCATTTATCAGTGTCTTATAATTTTCTGCATACAGGTCTTTTGTCTCCTTAGGTAGGTTTATTCCTAGATATTTTATTCTTTTTGTTGCAATGGTAAATGGGAGTGTTTTCTTGATTTCACTTTCAGATTTTTCATCATTAGTGTACAGGAATGCCAGAGATTTCTGTGCATTAATTTTGTATCCTGCTACTTTACCGAATACATTGATTCGCTCTAGTAGTTTCCTGGTAGCATCTTTAGGGTTCTCTATTTATAGTATCATGTCATCTGCAAGCAGTGACAGCTTTACTTCTTCTTTTCCAATTTGGATTCCTTTTATTTCCTTTTCTTCTCTGATTGCTGTGGCTAAAACTTCCAAAACTAGGTTGAATAAGAGTGGTGAGAGTGGGCAGCCTTGTCTTGCTCCTGATCTTAGTGGAAATGGTTTCAGTTTTTCACCATTGAGGACATGTTGGCTGTGAGTTTGTCATATATGGCCTTTATTATGTTGAGGAAAGTTCCCTCTATGCTTACTTTCTGCAGGGTTTTTATCAAAAATGGGTGTTGAATTTAGTCGAAAGCTTTCTCTGCATCTATTGAGAAGATCATATAGTTTTTCTCCTTCAATTTGTTAATATGGTATACCACATTGATTGATTTGCATATATTGAAGAATCCTTGCATTCCTGGAATAAACCCCACTTGATCATGGTGTATGATCCTTTTAATGTGCTGTTGGATTCTGTTTGCTAGTATTTTGTTGAGGATTTTTGAATCTATCTTCATCAGTGATATTGGCCTGTAGTTTTCTTTCTTTGTGACATCCTTGCCTGGTTTTGGTATCAAGGTGATGGTGTCCTCGTAGAATGAGTTTGGGTGTGCTCCTCCCTCTGCCATATTTTGGAAGAGTTTGAGAAGGATAGGTGTTAGCTCTTCTCTAAATGTTTGATAGAATTCGCCTGTGAAGCCATCTGGTCCTGGGCTTTTGTTTGTTGGAAGATTTTTAATCTCAGTTTCAATTTCAGTGCTTGTGATTGGTCTATTCATATTTTCTATTTCTTCCTGATTCAGTCTTGGCAGGTTGTGCATTTCTAAGAATTTGTCCATTTTTTCAAGGTTGTCCATTTTATTGGCATAGAGTTGCTTGTAGTAATCTCTCATGATCTTTTGTATTTCTGCAATGTCAGTTGTTACTTCTCCTTTTTCATTTTTAATTCTATTGATTTCAGTCTTCTCCCTTTTTTTCTTGATGAGTCTGGTTAATGATTTATCAATTTTGTTTATCTTCTCAAAGAACCACCTTTTAGTTTTATTGATCTCTGGTATCATTTCCTTCATTTCTTTTTCATTTATTTCTGATCTGATCTTTATGATTTCTTTCCTTCTGTTAACTTTGGGGTTTTTTTGTTCTTCTTTCTCTAATTGCTTTAGGTGCAGGGTCAGGTTGTTTACTCCAGATGTTTCCTGTTTCTTAAGGTGGGATTGTATTGCTATAAACTTCCCCCTTAGAACTGCTTTTGCAGCATCCCATAGGTTTTGGGTCGTCGTGTCACCACTGTCATTTGTTTCTAGGTATTTTTTTTATTTCCTCTTTGATTTCTTCAGTGATCACTTCGTTATTAAGTAGTGTATTGTTTAGCCTCCATGTGTTTGTATTTTTTACAGATCTTTTCCTCTAATTGATGTCTAGTCTCACAGCATTGTGGTCGGAAAAGATACTTGATACAATTTCAATTTTCTTAAATTTATCAAGGCTTGATTTGTGACCCAAGATATGATGTACCCTGGAGAATGTTCCATGAGTACTTGAGAAAAATGTGTATTCTGTTGTTTTTGTATGGAATGTCCTATAAATATCAATTAAGTCCATCTTGTTTAATGTATCATTTAAAGCTTGTGTTTTCTTATTTATTTTCATTTTGGATGATCTGTCCATTGGTGAAAGTGGGGTGTTAAAGCCCCCTACTATGAGTGTGTTACTGTTGATTTCCCCTTTTATGGCTGTTAGTATTTGCCTTATGTATTGAGGTGCTCCTATGTTGGGTGCATAAATATTTACAATTGTTATATCTTCTTCTTGGATCGATCCCTTGATCATTATGTAGTGTCCTTCTTTGTCTCTTCTAATAGTCTTTATTTTAAAGTCTATTTTGTCTGATATAAGAATTGCTACTCCAGCTTTCTTTTGATTTCCATTTGCATGGAATATCTTTTTCCATCCCCTTACTTTCCATCTGTATGTGTCTCTAGGTCTGAAGTGAGTCTCTTTTAGACAGCATATATATGGGTCTTGTTTTTGTATCCATTCAACCTATTTATTTGTGTCTTTTGGTGGGAGCATTTAGTCCATTTGCATTTAAGGTAATTATTGATATGTATGTTCCTATTCCCCATTTCCTTAATTGTTTTGAGTTCGTTATTGTAGGTATTTTCCTTCTGTTGTGTTTCTTGCCTAGAGAAGTTCCTTTAGCATTTGTTGTAAAGCTGGTTTGGTGGTGCTGAACTCTCTCAACTTTTGCTTGTCTGTAAATGTTTTAATTTCTCCATCAAATCTGAATGAGATCCTTGCTGGGTAGAGTAATCTTGGTTGCAGGTTCTTCTCCTTCATCACTTTAAATATGTCCTCCCAGTCCCTTCTAGCTTGTAGAGTTTCTGCTGAAGTATCAGCTGTTAACCTGGTGGGGATTCCCTTGTGTGGTATTTGCTGTTTTTCTCTTGCTGCTTTTTTTTTTTTTTTTTTTTTTTTTTTTTTGCTTTATGTGGGCCTCTCACTGTTGTGGCCTCTCCCATTGCGGAGCACAGACTCTGGACATGCAGGCTCAATGGCCATGGCTCATGGGCCCAGCCGCTCCGCAGCATGTGGGATCTTCCCAGATTTGGGCACGAACCCGTGTCCCCTGCATCAGCAGGCGGACTCTCAACCACTGTGCCACCAGGGAAGCCCTCTCTTGCTGCTTTTAACATGATTTCTTCGTGTTTAATTTTTGACAGTTTGATTAATATGTGTCTTGGCGTATTTCTCCTTGGATTTATTCTGTATGGGACTCTCTGTGCCTCCTGGACATGATTAACTATTTCCTTTCCCATATTAGTGAAGTTTTCAACTATAATCTCTTCAGATATTTTCTCAGTCCCTTTCTTTTTCTCTTCTTCTTCTGGAACCCCTATAATTCGAATGTTGGTGCGTTTAATGTTGTCCCAGAGGTCTCTGAGACTGTCCTCTGTTCTTTTCATTCTTTTTTCTTTATTTTGCTCTGCAGCAGTTATTTCCACTATTTTATCTTCCACCTCACTTATCCGTTCTTCTGCCTCAGTTATTCTGCTATTGATCCCATCTAGAGTATTTTTCATTTCATCCAACATGTTTATAATCGACGCTTGATTCATCTTTAGTTCTTCTAGGTCCTTGTTAACTGTTTCTTGCATTTTGTCTATTCTATTTCCAAGATTTTGTATCTTGGAAATAGAATCTTGGATCATCTTTACTATCATTATTCTGAGTTCTTTTTCAGGTAGTCTGCCTATTACCTCTTCATTTGTTAGGTCTGGTAGGTTTTTGTCTTGCTCCTTCACCTGCTGTGTGTTTTTCTGTCTTCTCATTTTGCTTACCTTGCTGTGTTTGGGGTCTCCTTTTTGCAGGCTGCAGATTCGCAGTTCCCGTTGTTTTTGGTGTCTGTCCCCAGTGGCTAAGGTTGTTTCAGTAGGTTGTGTAGGCTTCCTGGTGGGGGGGACTAGTGCCTGTGTTCTGGTGGTTGAGGCTCGATCTTGTCTTTCTGGTGGACAGGTCCACGTCTGATGGTGTGTTTTGGGGTGCCTGTGGCCTTATTATGTTTTTAGGCATCCTTTCTCCTAATGGGTGTGGTTGTGTTCCTGCCTTGCTAGTTGCTTGGCATAGGGTGACCGGCACTGTAGCTTGCTGGTCGTTGACTGAAGCTGGGTGCTGGTGTTGAGATGGAGATCTCTGGGAGATTTTTGCCATTTGATATTATGTGGAGCTGGGAGGTCTCTTGTGGACCCGTGTCCTGAAGTTGGCTCTCCCACTTCAGAGGCACAGCACTGACTCCCGGCTGCAGCAACAAGATCCTTTCATCTACCCAGCTCAGAATAAAAGGGAGAAAAATTAGAAAGAAAGAATTAGTAGAAGAAAGAAAGAAAGAAAGAAAGAAGAAAGAAAGGAAGGAAGGAAGGAAGGAAGGAAGAAAGAAAGAAGGAAAGGAGGGAGGGAGGAAGGAAGGAAAGAAAGAAAGAAAGAAAGAAAGAAAGAAAGAAAGAAAGAAAGAAAGAAAGAAAGAAAGACAGGAGGGAGGGATGGAGGAAAGAAAGAAAGAAAGAAAGAAAGAAAGAAAGAAAGAAGAAAGTAAGAAAGGAAGGAGGGAGGAAAGAAAGAAAGAAAGAAAAGAAAGAAAGAAAGGAGTGGCGGCAGGAGGGAGGGAGGAAGGGAAGGTAGGAAAAAGGAAAGAGAGAAGATAAAGTAAAATAGAATAAAGTATGATAAAATATAGTAGCGTTATTAAAATAAAAAAAGTAATTAATTAAAAAAATACGGTCGGATAGAACCCTGGGACAAATGGTGGAAGCAAAGCTATACAGAGAAAATCTCACACAGAAGCATACACATACACATTCACAAAAGGAGAACAGGGGGAAAAATCGTAAATTTTGCTCTCAAAGTCCACCTCCTCAATTTGGGATAATTCGTTGTAAAAAGAGGAAAAGGGGAAAAAATCTTAAATCTTGTCCTCAAAGTCCACCTCCTCAATTTGGGATGATTCGTTGTCTATTCATGTATTCCACAGATGCAGGGTACATCAAGTTGATTGTGGAGCTTTAATCCCCTGCTTCTGAGGCTGCACAGAGAGATTTCCCTGTCTCTTCTTTGTTCTCCCAGCTCCCGGGTCTCAGCTTTGGATTTGGCCCCACCTCTGCATGTGGGTCGCTGGAGGGCGTCTGTTCTTCCCTCAGACAGGACGGGTTTAAAGGAGCCGCTGATTCGGGGGCTCTGGCTCACTCAGGCCGGGCGGGGAGGGAGGGGCACGGAGTGTGGGGCGAGCCTGCGGTGGCAGCGGCCGGCGTGATGTTGCACCAGCCCGAGGTGCTCCGTGCGCTTTCCCGGGGAAGCTGTCCCTGGATCCCGGGACCCCGGCAGTGGCGACCTGCACAGGCTCCCCGGAAGGGGGGCGTGGACAGTGACTTGCGCTCGCATACAGGCCTCGTGGCGGCGGCAGCAGCAGCCCCAGCGTCCCACGCCCGTCTCCAGGGTCCGCGCCTTTAGCCGCGGCTCGCGCCCATCTCTGGAGCTCCTTTAAGCAGCGCTCTTAATCCCCTCTCCTTGCGCACCAGGAAACAAAGAGGGAAGAAAAAGTCTGTTGCCTCTTCGGCAGCTCCAGTCTTTTTCCCGGACTCCCTCCGTGCTAGCCGTGGTGCACTAACCCCTTCAGGCTCTCTTCCCGCCGCCAGCCCCAGTCCTCTCCCTGCGCTCCGACTGAAACCGGATACCCGAGCCTCAGCTCCCAGCCCCGCCCTCCCCGGCGGCGGAGCACACAAGCCTCTCGGGCTGGTGAGTGCCTGAGGGCACCGATCCTCTGTGCGGGAATCTCCCTGCTTTGCCCTCCGCACCCCTGTTGCTCCGCTCTCCTCCGCTACTCCGAAGCTTCCCCCCTCCGCCACCCGCAGTCTCCGCCCACGAAGGGGCTTCCTAGTGTGTGGAAACCTTTCCGCCTTCACGGCTCCCTCCCACTGGTGCAGGTCCCGTCCCTATCCTTTTGTCTCTGTTTATTCTTTTTTCTTTTGCCCTACCCAGGTATGTGAGGAGTTTCTTGCCTTTTTGGGGGTCTGAGGTCTTCTGTCAGCGTTCAGTAGGTGTTCTGTAGGAGTTGTTCCACGTGTAGATGAATTTCTGATGTATCTGTGGGGAGGAAGGTGATCTCCACGTCTTACTCTTCCACCATCTTCCCCGGACTCTCGAAATACCCTACTTTAAAAACAGTTTTGTTTTTGTTTTTATCGGGACGAGGATAGCGAAATTCTTCCTGACCAAAATGGCATGCAGTCTGCAGTGTCATGTATTGTTTTTGCATAAGAGAAGTGATATTAATATTACCGGGATGTATGGAGTCATAAAAATAGCTTTTGTCATAATGTCACTTGTGTGCTATTACTTTTCTCATAAGAAATCTGTCACATCCATTTTCAGTTAAAATGTGGATATGAGACAAGGGGATTTTGCAATTGGTTTAATGGGCTGGGTGTAAAAATAATGACTTTGCTGGAGCTATTCGGAGTGTTATTACAACATCTGGAACCCCAATAGTTTCTTAATCTGATTAATAGGAATATCACCATTGCTCCAGTACATGCATGGATAGTGACCAAATTTATTTACTTTTTAAATTTTCAAAAGATTTCAGAATACAGAGAATATATAAGATGTATATGCTTGAGGTCCTTGTGCTCAGGTTATTGGTTTTAAAATACAGGTTGTTAGCTTTAAAAAAGGGTTTCTATTTTGGGTTGTCATGCTTAAAAGACACTTGGAAATAGCATAAAAAGACTCCTAGATTAAAAGAGCTGTTACAAGTCATGAGGGAAAATGTACTTGACGTGTAACACTGATGTACTCCTACCTATTGAATCCATGGGGTCTTGGGAAGGTTTAGAACCTGTAATGGAGTTTATTACAAAATGCCTACCGACAGGCTGTTATCTTAAGGGAGAAAAACCATTGCTTTGTTAGTCCTCCAGACAGAGACTTCACTGCTTTCAATAGAGGATGAATAAGCAAAACGAATCAACTTTTGTAAGATTCTCCCATACACCCAGTCATTACAATAAGAAAGATGGGTCTCTGCTTTCTGTCAGATCTAGGCCATGCTGAAAGATAAACCAGTATAAGAAAATGACAAGTTTAGGGAAATTTGCAAATGCTACTGTGCCAGCAGTAGTTTTCTCAGGAATTATCCTGATGACTCATACAATGGAGATTAGAAGACAAAGTTGGATGTACCTGGACAGAGATCCACTTTCTTGTTGGCACTTGCCCAATTCACTCTGGTTGAGGACCCTAAAAAGGGTACATGAGTCAACAAACAATAGTCTCTACATGTATTAAAGGGAAAAACATCAAAGTATTGTGGGCTTGATTACGCTGATGAGCCACTCACTCATGGGTCAGGGAAGAAGGTATTCACTGAATTAATACCATACATTATTAGTACATTCAAGACTGAAGTTGGGGCAGTTCTTCAAGAATGAAGTGGCTTTGTAAAGGAATCTAGAGGATCATTTTGATTTTTCAACCCAGAAGATAACACTTGGTAAATTCTCAAGTCTAATCCTAAAAGAGCTATCCTCACCACTCCCATGATTGTGTGTGTATGTGTGTGTGTGTGTGTGTGTGTGTGTGTGTGTGTGTGTGTAAGATGAGGATTTCTGCTGCTATTTTGGTGAAAGCATTTGGGAAAATGCAATATTCAGTATTGTTCAGTAGCTGATCCAAATATGTGTGGTATACTCTTCAGGGTTTATATTCCTCGCCTAGTTGCAGGGAGAAAAAAAGTCATCTGGTGGCTGAAAAACAGTTACAATATTGCATCCTATCAAATCTTTGGCGTGACTGAAAAGGAACAGACCTCTTCAGCGTATCAGCTTCCCAGAATGAAGCAAGCGTAAATATTTTTCAGTTTGGTCGTTTGTGAATTAGTCATGATGAAAAAACAGTCCGTTTCTGCCAGATGAAGGGTAATACAGTGCAGAACTTTCAACAATATTAATATTTGTGTTGGGACTAGAAAGTAATGAAAATAGTTTCCACAGGTGACCAAAATTTCTCCTGATTCAGCCAGTGTCATTGAAAGTTGAAGGAAGGACACATCTATTGGAACCCATTTAAAATGAAAAATGTGTTGATGCCTGGACCATTGGTAATCTTTTTCAAAGGAGCTAGAGGAGGTGTGTGCAAACACATCCATCAGTTGGGAGCAGGATATTGGATTTGAGGTTTGCAGAAGTGCTCGCAACCAGCCCAGGTCAGCCGCCATGTTTGACACGTACCCTCAGACCCCCACGGACACCTGGGCAGTGTCTTGAACATCATGGTACTTCCATCGTACCATGGTGCCTGCACATAATAGAAACTCCAAAGGTCATTTGGACCTCCTTCTACACACTTCCTCTGTTAGACCAGAATGGAACTTTCTAGGAAGACATACACTGTGTATGTGTCATATGCATGTTTGCCCTATTGCCATACTATATGGATTAAGAGCATCGATTCCAAAGCCAGACTCACCACCTGGGTTCATACCTTGGCTTTGTCACTTATTTACCTAGGAGCTCGGGCAGGGTCTTTATCACTCTGCCTCAGTATCTTTCTCTGTATAATGCAGACAATCACAGTACCTACTCATAGGGCTGTTGTGAGAATTGAATGACTTAATATCTGTAAAGCACTTAGAATGGGGTCTAGCATAGGGCAAAGGACTTATGAGTAAATTTTGTTTTCCTATAGAGATCAGGGGAACATCCAGCTCGATTAAGTTCTACGATAGCATGGCTTACCCTCCTCCCAGCAGGTGGGTCGCCGAAGATTTGCACAGTTCGTCTGCAGAGCAAGGAGTCTTACTACTTATTTGGAGATTAGCCATCTCTATCTTCCTCATGGTGGGTTCTTTGAGAATTTGCCCCTTATCCTGTTTCATCAGGGGACAAATAAAGACAAGGAAGTGAGAAGGCAGCAAACATTGTCTCTATTTGTAGAACCTCGCTGACTTGGGGAAGGAGGGCGCTGGGGGAGGAACGTGGGTCTTTGAGGCAGAAAACATGTTTTTTGTTCCAAGTCTGCCCTAGGCTGGTCACTCAGGTTCCTGCTGAAAGTAAAGAGTTTCTTTGCCCTGCTTGGACAATGGAAAGGGTTATTGTGAGGAGGATGAGTGCTGAAATTAAAAGATGATTGGAAAACCTTAACAACCATGTGTGAGGGAGGCACTAGGACTGAGACAGTGGTCATTGCTAGGTGTATTTCCAACTGAATTTAATTTTCCTTCTATATATAAATATAGATGGGGATTTCCCTTAAAAATGTACTCATGTTCAGGAAGCTTGGAGCAACTCTGAATCAAATGGCACAAAAGATGGTGATTGAGCTTCACATTTAGTTTACCTGTCATTTCTTTTGTCTTTTCTGTTTCCATGAACTTCCCCAGAGATCCAGTGTCCTGATCCTGCCCTCCCCTCCAATTAATGAGGACACTCACTGTGGAGCCCTACCTTGGATGTGCCCTCCTCCTATTCTTAGGCTCTTTACCTTTCTCCTCTTAGTTACTTGACCTTTTGAAATCCATTTTCATTGTCTGTAAAATGGAGAAGCCTAGAGGTTAATGGACATGGTATGTATGTCTAGCCCAGTGCCTGGTATATATTAACCATTTCTCTCTGCTTCTCATTCTTTCCATCCCCTCTCATCCCCTCTTATCCTAATGTCTTAAGGATTTGCAGGTCAGCCTTTATCTTAGAAATTCCAGTTCTGATACTAATTAATGAGTAAACCCTATCATGATAAGTAGTAACATTGTGACAGTAATTTCTTAGCAACCACAACCCTTCACAGAAAAAAAAGGAATATATTCATGGTGGACCTTTTGGACGTTGTGACAAGCTACTGAGGGCTCTGTGGGACCAAAGGAAGGCACTTTAACCAGTAGAGGTGGTTATCATTTTGTTCTTGGGCACTGTTCTTGGTTTCCTCTAGAAAGAAAAGAGAAGCTGTGTCTGCCCAAAGCAGCTCTGTCATTACCCCATGTCCTTGACAGCTGACCAGCTGTTGTTAAGGAGACCTATGTCAATGCAGGTTTCTAGCCTAGGATGGAGAGAAGGGCAAAACTGAGCCCCTCTGGTTCCCTGAGCTGACCAGGAAATGGCACCAGGGGCAAGGAAGAGGGTGGAGCCTAGTCCTCTGTGCTGGGACTGTGGACCAGAGCAGTGCAAGAGCAGCAGGAGGAAGACATCATTTCCTACAGTGAACACTACCCTGGATGGGCACTTAACTTGGCCCTTAGAGATAAACCATAGAAAAAAGGAACCAGTAGGAACCAGGACAATTGTGAGTACACTACAGAGTTCTCATAAAACTGCAGGCAGTCACACTAAGGAGTGTGTTTTAAGAATTTCAGATGAGGTTTATTTTGTCACTGGGCCCTTTGGTTACCAGTTTGTTATGGTTTTATCAGAGCTACTAACAAATACATTTATCTCACACCAGTGAGACAATGGCAGGATACCAATCCTGAAATAATGTTATTAAAGCTTTTTTTTTTTTTTTTTTTTTCCTGTGCCTTTGGAAGGATTTTGCATTAGTGATAAAATCATCACAAGTGCTGGCATTACCAAGATGTTTTCTTACAAAAGTTTTGACCAGTTCAATTTTGGGATCATGCTAATTAAATGTGACAGAGGGTCAGTCTTAGTGGTATTGATAGGATGTTGGTATGTCCATTTCACCTACTACCATATTCTTTAAACAGGCTTTCTCCAGATGGATATATCATTTTCAACCTTAGTGAAAAATCAGGAACAGAAAGTGACAAGCTTTCACACCACATAAGACTGTGTATCGTCACTATCACCATTCTCTAGCTTCCAGTATTGACAGCCATCACCCAGGAGAGTAGAGTTGTCATTTTTGTCCCAAATTATACCTTGGCTCCTTCAAAGACGTTCTCTTGTTCCGATGTCAAGTTTGTGTTGAGTATTGAAGATGAAAGCCCTTGGTTTTCATAGGTTCCAAATTCTGACTCCAGGTTAGAATCTACGTGAGGATATTGTAAATAACTGAGTAGATACATACAAAATTGAACATGTAATAACTGAACTCTTCTCATTTTAGGCATTAGGATTCATAGTTGTACTTTTTTTTACCTGAACTTGACCACAGTATTGGAAGCAGCTAAATGAATTCACATTTAGAGGTTTTTTTTTTTTTTTTTTTTTTTTTTTACAACATTGCATAGATGTGCTCTAATTTATACAGTTACTGAAAGAGCAAAGAGCAAAGTGCATGGTTTTAAGGAATTCTTTATGCTTGTGTTTTTCCCTTAAATTTTCATTATTTCCTTGAAAACAGCTCTGGTGTCTTAATATGTTACATTATACTTATTTTCATTGTAGTCTGCCATGAATCAGGAGTTTAGATTTTAAAGCATTTGTTGCTTCAAGTGTTTGTAAGACTTCTCTCTTAAGAAAGTATCTGTTTGTGGTTCTCAGTGATACTGGCTTTGGGGGGTGTAAGGTGATTACAGTGTATCTTGGGCCCTGGTGACATCCTAAGGATTTGGAACTCAGGGCTTTTCTTCATCTGATTTGCTCAAGGCTGAAGTTGTTTAAAATGGATATACTTTTATTTTTATCACAGGATGCTATCTGCTAAGGTTTTTCTCAGAAGCGTGCATGAATTTAAGAATAAACATGATGTTAGCTTAGGGTCGGCTATAATATGTTTATATTTGGATCTGCTATAACATTTTTATTTTCTAGAATTTCTTTTAAAATGGAAATTATCACCCTCTTATATATTAGTTTCAGAAACTTTAACAAACTGTAAAGAACTTTCTGGGGTAAGGAGTATATTGAAATATTAGATGGCCAAATAGTACCTATTATGACATTTTAATTCAGTGGTCCATAGTTGGCAGTTTAAAAAGTATAACCCAATGGATGGGGTGGTGGATGTGGCCATAAGAAAGGAGAAATGGTTTATCTAATCCCTGGGCTCTTCCCTTCCACTGACATGTGTAAAAGCTGTATCAAAGATTGATTCCAAAAATGAGAATCAAATGTAATCATTATTCATCTGGTATTGAATATTTCCTTGACTTTCTTCCCAAGGAGGTGTGGGAGGAATTGTAACAAGGTGGGCTGGGGGAGGCCACTGGAGCAGAGCCATAGAGGAACTCTCCTTCTCTGATTCAGTGCACTTGATGTTTGAAGAACATGGAGAGCACCTTCTTTCCTTATCAAGTGTCTCTTGATTTGGCTTGCTAAAGCTCTTAGGGGCTCTTGTCCCAAGGCAGCCATGTAAACCATGTGTCAAGAGACTACTGTTTTGCAGTCAGTGAAATTGTGTGTGTGTGTGTGTGTGTGCGTGTGTGTGTGTGTGCGTGTGCGTGTGTGTGTGTGTGTGTGTGTGTGTGTGTGTGTGTTTGGAGTTCGGGGGAGGATGCTAGTGCCAGTTTACTAGGACTTTATATAATCTACAATCAGTCTTATTTATGCAACCCCAAATACTTTTGAGTGGAGTCTTGAGAATGATCACTGATATTATCTGACATCTGTATAGTGGTGAGACAAACAATAAAATGTTGAGAACCACCAGCCTAAATAGCAATGGTCCAACTTTTGTGCCTGGCATTCAGTGTTGCAAACAGCATGGCTAATGTACTGTGTATCTCTAAGTCATCACTTAACCCTGTGTTTTCTCATTTCTGTGACTTTCTTGTATCATAAATCTAGGATTTCCTCTTCTCTGCTTATCTAAATCCTACTCTTCTTTCAAGTCCAGTCTCAAGTGGCTTATCTTCCATGAAGAATTCCCAGACTGCTTTAACTCATGGCAGTTCCCTGTTTCTCTGAGCTCATGGATGGTGTTATCAGTTATACCACTTGTCTGACTGCTCATCAGTGATTCATCTACTGCCCTTTGTACTTTTATGTTGTCCTTTTGTTGTTATTCAACAGTCATTTTCATTAACTTCTCCAGCAGGTGTGTGTTATTTCCTCAACCAAGACATGGGGGCAGGACAATGTGTCTTACAAAGTTTTGTATTATCAACATCAGTTAATCAGGTCCCAGGGTCATGGCAGGAGTTGCTATTAAGCATATTGGTACATGGATTATAAGACAGTTATGTGCAGACAGTAAGTAGGTTTTGATATTCTTTTATTGCTCATTCGTCCTGTATGTAGCTAGGCACAGAGTCTGTGCCTAAGTACTGGCAAATACATGGTGATGGGCTGACCCACTGGCCCCACAGAAATGTGCATTCTTGCCTCTCATTATTCCCATTTAGTGAGCATGTACCATGCGCTGTGGTAGGTAGTTCACACACACTAATGTATTTAATCCTCACAGGAGCTCTTTGAGTTTGCTGCTGTTACTTACATTTTCCAGATGGCTAAGGGGCACAGAGAGTTTGAATAACCTGCCCAAGATCTCAGGGCCAGACAAGATGGAACTCGGATTTGAATACAAGTCTGAGTAACTCTCAAGAGAGAACTCTAATGCCTACTTCCCACTCTCCTGAATTCCTGCTGCATACAGACTCATGCTTCAGTTCTAGCTTTCCAGTTCTTGACCATTCTAATTACTGATTAGCCACAGTTTCTGTGTTAACATCTTTCTTTGGCTGGGTCATCCTCTTGGTCATTTGTATCTCATAGTTAGCAACCCAGGATTGTCAAACATAGCCTCCCTGGGAGGGAAGTTTTTATCTATTGTAAATGCAAGGGTGTGTGTGTGGAGCTATTGTAAATGGCCATTATGCCCCAGAGAAGAAATTCTGCTGATGGTAAGAGAAGGAAACACTCCCTCCTCCATCATTCCTGTCCATTTATAGACAACACACACACACACACACAGAGCATGTCCTTGGAAGCAAAAAGTCATTGAGCTTTATTTCCCATGAAGAAAAATTCGATTTTTCTTTACTCACTTTTAATGCTATGTTTAGCATTTACTGATACAATGAAGACCCAGCTCACATCTGTTGAGATAATTCCTGATTCAAATGTGGATGTCGTTATGATAGACTATGATTGGACGGTAACATTGTGGCAAAGGAGTTCACACATTAGCTATGGGTAGAAGAATGTCTCAGCTCTGTTGGGTGTGCCAACTGTCTCAGCTGTTCAAGAAACAGGATGTGAGGAATTGTTTAGAAATGACAACATGGGGTGAATTCTGGCATCAGGTGTCAGAGATTCTATTCTTGGTTGTACGTCTGTGTTACTAATTTAGAGTGAATGGTTCTCCCTCAGTGTCCTCATGTGGGTAATGAAGAAGTAGTCCATTACAATATTTTCTTAACCAGTATTTGGGTTGATGTTATCTCCTTTTGACATTCGCAAGTTAACACTACCTTAAGATTTAGGACATCTGAGTCACCTCTAAAAGCCTAATGGAGTGATTCGAGCCATCAAAGAAATCTGGCTTATTGTGTCTTCCACATTTATTTTTATTAGTCTGGGTTAAAACAGTCATTCTCAAATATGTGTGCATCAAGATTCACCTGGGAACTTGTAAGCACAGTGATGCTTGGCCCATAGGAGAACTAATCTCTAGGGGAAGGTCCCAGGAGTCTGCATTTTCAAAGAGCTTCCCAGGAAAACATGAAATACAATAGTGGTTAAGGACCTCTGGTTGCACCATTAACCAGCTCAAAAATAGTTCATTCAAAATTTGCTCATGACTGATTGATTGTTCTATTAGAGGGTTAATAGATAAAATAAAGAAAAATACAGGATGCCTGGTTAAATTTGATTTTCTGATAAACACTGAATATTTGTTTTCATGCATAGGTCCCATGCCTTATTTGTATTATGTTTTTTTCACCTGGCAACCTTTCATGCTATAGAAAGCCAAGACAGTCTTGGTTCTTTTACAAATGTTAATACCAAGGGGTCAAAAATGATCTCTAGACAAAGAGAGGTTTGCAGAAGCTGTGGTATTGCCTGCTAACTTGTGTCTTGAACCTTTGGAAGATCATTGTATTAGAAAGAAATTTGAAGATACCTTTTTTAAATCTTTCACTCATTTTCTTCCCTTTATGCTGCATTTTGTCAGAGCTGCATGCACTTTTATGCCTGAAATAAATTAAAGGGTTTCTATTTTTTTAGAGTGCAAAGGAATCTAGCCACACTGCTCCTATTAAGCCATCATTTCATGTGGAAAACTGTTCCAGTGTTTCTCATGTGGATACAACTATCATCTCCTAAATTTCAGAACTTTATTTTGATGAGACTTGTGAGGAATCTAAGACCTCCCTGTTGACCAATGTGTTGTCTTCCCAAACAGTTTTTCTTCCAAATGGAATATTTTTCCACTGTTTGTGAATTGCATCTCTTTAGTCTACTTTGGAAAAAATTTACCCAAGACATGCTGGGTAAGGTAGGAAACAAAGGCCTTGGCCATTTTTTAAGAGCAGACCAGGTCATGGCCAACACCACCAGGATTCATTTTCCCTGAAATTGATCTCTGGGTACCACCCACGCTTAGTGATACTTAGTCTTACTGACTCAATATCTCTGGGTACCACTCATACTTAGTCTTACTGACTCAGCAGAAAAGACTTATGGTCATTAGGTTAGCAAATATTTTCACTTTGGCTTTTATTTAGTAGGTTTTCAGATACACTTAATGGGCACGCTTGTGAATATGGCCATACTGGCACAGAGCCTGTAATAGGTGGTTGTGATTGCCAAGGAAATAGTTCAGCAGCCTGGACCCAACCTTCATCATCTGAAGGTTGTTTATTCCCAGGCTTTGCTCCTGGGCTTTTACCATCTCACTGAGATCTTGAAACCTGTACCCAGATGATCTTATACAGTCCTAATGCCTAAAACAGGCTGAAGGTACATTTTGAATATCTACCTCTGATACCTCTGGGTACCTCAGAGCAGAGTGTGTGTGGGTAGAACAAGAGACTCTGACTTACAACCCTGTTTCCCGTTTTCTGTAGCTGAAGACAATCTGTTCTTATTGAAATATTTCTTCAAGCTCAACAAATATCTACCGATACCTCTGGTTCCCCCTCAAAACATTATTTTAGAATGGATCAAGTGGTTCTGCGGCTCAAGAAAAGATAACACATCTTTTTCATAAGTATGTATGAGTTAAGTTGGAAATGGGGAAATGAAAGTTCTCTGCTCTGGGATGGGCACATCGGGCCCCACAACAAGAATCCCCTGCCAAGCATAACTAAATGGAGTAAGGAGACACAAGCGGTTTGGACCCCTGCGTCTCCAAACAAAGTTGTTTACAGCAAGTAGTGAAAACCTTGCCCCAGACTGTGCTTCTTCCCATGGGGCAGATGGGCTAATGAATGAACAACCTGCAGCAGCAATTTCAAGCCTCTTTAAGAGATGCAGAGAGCGAGAGGGTGCAGGAGGGAAGGCAGAATGGGGGGCCCCCTTTTTTTCCAGGAGAGCCACCTTGCAGCCATAGTTCCACTGCTAAACGCCTTCACATCTGAGTGTCAAATTGTTCATCTGTAAAGAAGTGATAATACTACCTCTTTGGCTGGGCTATCCAGAAGATTAAAGGGAGGAATGTATGTTAAGTGCTTAGCACAGTGTCTGGGAGGGACGGGGCTTTTAAGGAGTTTGGTAAACCTTCATTCTCTCTTGCCTGTAAAATTCCATTTGTGAGGACATATTCTAGAATTGGGAAGGATGCTTATTGCACTAAGGCTTTAAGATATCATTCACGACCTTGTATGTTTATATTCTGGGCTTCCTCTGATTAATAATCTGCCATTGAGTTCACCAGTGACCAACCTTGAGATAAAATGATCTTTCTTTACTTGCAATCTGTGCTATATTTGAAACTCTGTCAGAGGCAGCCTCAGAAACTCATGACCAAACCCTCAGTTATTCGGATTTCTTTCAGGTTTGCTGTTATTTTAATTATATGTGCTTTCTTATTTTCCTTTTGGGACAAGAGCTCTGTATTTTCATCACCATAGTTATCTTTTGGTGCCTCGAAGTATTTGGCTGTTTTCCTCTATTTGGGCATAGAGACAGGGATGTTATAATTTGTCTAAAAGTATTTGCTGTCTCCAAACAGTAGAGAGAGTGCCTTACATTTATAAAGTGCCAAAACACTATCATTGTCTTGTGTTTGGTGCTTGCAAACTCAGAATTTTACGTGTTATTAAAAGCTTTCAACACCTTCTTTTCCTACTTTGAAAAAAATAATCAGCATATTGCCTCTATCATTCTTTCAAAGAAAGCCAAAGACTGTGTTTTCCAACTTCTGAAAATCTAATTCCTAAAGCAACAGCAGTACAAACTGCTTGTGCCTTTTGCGAGGAGGTTAACAAGTCATCTGTCGATTTTGTTTTCAAATGCATTTCAGATTTGCAGTTCTACATATTAAAACTAATTGCTTGCTTGATGGTAGAAATATTCTATTGCATCAGAGAAAAGGCATTATAGACACCCTTCGAAAGCGCTCCAGATATCCTTCCAAGAGCACTGACATACTGCTCAAAGAGGAGCAGACATTCTGATGGCCAATTCAAATCCTCGCCATGAAGTTCATACAATGCCCACATGTTTTGTATTTCTGTTGAGAAAAAGTGAAAAACCAATTCTGTCCATGTGTGTTCCTGATCTTACATACAGTTATTCCTCTAACTATAGCTCAGAACATTTGTCAGCGAACTGTGAAGCTCTTGTTAAAGATAAAATAGAAATTCAAATCTCAAAATAAATAAGGAGCGATTTGTAGTGCATTTTTCCTGTTTTTCATTTTGGGTTGGCGAATCTGAGGCCTGTGGAACGCCCTTGTGGGTGACCCCATTTAAATAATTATTCAGAGGCTATCGAATCTTATAATTCTGATGTCTCCTTTTGCTGTTGGTGTAGAAAACTACAAAGCCGAATCGATTTATTTAAATGTATTTTTGTATTTTGTCAATATGTATAAAAATGGAGGAGAAGAAGTGAAATGATTCATTTTCAATGACATATGAATCCATTTTCTCCTGCAGTGCTGTTACAGAACTCCCGTCCACACTAAGGGGAGGTGAGTGCATGCATGAAGAGTTGAATTCTAGTCACAGCCTACTGCTGCTCCCTTTAAAAAAAAGATGTACGGATTTTTTATTAATTCCCTCCAGCCGTGCTCTCCTTCAAGATTCTGCTTTCTAGCCAGTATACTATTTTTCAGTTTATTGGCCTCTGAGGACCATGCCCTGCCTTCTGTATGCCTGCTCTACTTCCCCTGCTGTCAACAGGACTTGAGTGAGATGGTCAAGGACAGCAAATGGCAATCACTGCCCTTAGAGAGTTTGCCACAATGAGTTGAGAAGGAAAGGGCCACATTTCTAACGGTGTATATGGTGTTACCTATTTGGTTGTCATCTATGCACAAAAGTACACCCAGTTTGCTGTTTAAAAAAATATGTATATTGGCACCTGTTTTTTTTTTCCCCCAGTTCTACATGTAACCGTTCAGAAAGCTACTAAACATTCCATTGCGGCAGCTTTTTTGACTTGTGCCAGAACAAAAATCACAGGCATGCTATGTTAGCTAGACAGTGTAAAAGCATATCGCATACATTATTATCAGATGAGAACATCTTTATAAGTCCATAATCATTCTGAATAATAATGGCAGCAGTAACAATGGTAACTGATGAATGATAGACCAAGAATAGACGGCTAAGTGGCTGTCTCTAAGATGTCAACTTGTAAATCAGAGGCAGAGCAGAAGGGAAGGATGCACTGGCTTGACTTCCAGGCAGGGCCTCCAACCCCTATCGTGGACAAAAAACAATAGATGCTGCAGCAAGTTGGGGGAAAATGGGGGCTGAGGAATGTTACAAACCATTTTAAGGAACTTTTTGGTTATTTCACATATTTAGTTTATATAGCTCAATTCAGGAGCATTCTTGTAAAAGAGTATTGCTTCAAATTATAGACATGCTGAGGGTCACAGACAGCTTTATGGGCAGGTGAAATATTGCTGCCTTGTCATGGTGGGGATAAACTGAGTCTACTTGACATCTGGATGGCCAGCCCTGCCCCTCAAATCCAGCCAGACACTCAGAAATCTGGGATCATCCTGCAAACCTGGGAGTTGAGCCACAGAAACACATCCCTCCCAGTTGGAACCTCATACCTTCTGATCTGCCCTGGCAGTCCTGATAGAAATCAGCTTTTGGAAACACTTTGAATTCTTTTCTTTGAGCTGACCGACCTCTGTAGTGAATCTCCACCCTTCCCTAGGGAAATGGTCCCCCTTCCAGCTGGCCCTCATGGACCTCATGCTTCTCTTCCCCCTGGAGATGCCTTTGAAGTCAGAGGGGGCTGTGCAGTGGCTGATGGGAGTGGGGAGGTGGGTGGAGGGGGGGAGTGGGGGCCGGCTGAAATCCATGTTGTTTGATGGGATTACAGGTTTCTCTTTTGCTTCCTTTTAAAAATATATATTTACTTTTTATTTTGAAATGTGTGTCTTCTCTTGGCTAAAGTAAAGACAGAATTATTCTGGTTTTAAAGAACACCACTAGAGCCAGCCTGTTTATGCAAAGTTGACTGTAACAAGCAGCTGCCACCAAAGCCACTAGTGCCAGGACTTGGAAATTGGACATACACCCATCCCATTTAGGCTTAGGCTATTTTGGGAGTGGAGGAAGGCTGGGAGGTGTCAGAAAATTTATAACTGAATCCTGATGCTCTCTCTTCTTTAGTGTCTCATTTTCTAGTTACCTGGAGAAAATTACCTCTCAGAACCTCAATTTTCCTTATTTGTAAAATGGAAATAAAACTCTTAGCTCATGGGGGTGTTCTGAAGATTAAATGATGCAGTATTCTTAAGCACTTTATATAGTTGCTGGTTCATCTGAACTGCTTAAGAACCTTTGTCATTATCAGGGTCGTATTTATGGTACAACAAATTTCTATTGAATGTGTACAGGGTTCTAGTGGGCAGAAGTTGACAGAGTCCTCTTTGAAAGCAACACCCCTGGAGTCATAACAAATCTTTTCGTGGCTATATGCACCAGTAGTGATAGTCCAGATTCATAGAGGCTATTGGGATTTCTTAAAATCAGTAGTTATCAAAAGGGGAGGCCTGAGTCGCTTGTAGATTCGTTCTTGAGCATCTACCAGTCTGGTTTGAGTTGTCGCAGTTTTGTCACTCAGATTTGCATCTTGTCTTTCTTTCTGTTTTTAGTTGTTTGGATTTCTCCCAAAGTATTTGTGGCTAGAATTCCCTTTGGACTCTGAGTTGCCTTTTTTACATAAGCTTTGGATTGGACTCAATAGAATGTCAAGATGCCGGGCACATTCAGCCTAATAGCAGGTGGGTGTCTGCTGGACAGTGCGCCTGATTTGCCTGATAGTTGCAAATTTAGGCCAGAATTAATGATCCAGGGAAGATGCTGTTGATGTTGCAGGATTTTTGCAGAGTTATCACAAGTAGTTTTGTTTTCTCCTTCTCATGGGATTGTGTTTGCTCAAGAAATACGTGTTCATGTATGTATGTGTGTGTTTATTATGAGATAGAGCCTATTTATTCTTGGTAACTAACATTCACACACACCTCAAAATCTGGCTCATAAACCTAAAAAAGTTTAGCTTAAGTTAACAGTTTTTCTCTGTCTGATTAATCTTCAAGGGGAAGAAAACATTCAAATGCTGAGTGAATCGCTGAAGTTTTTGTTTATACTTACTAGGATAGTTTTCTGTTGTATTTTGGGCTAATTTCAGAAAACAAGGGGTCGGCAGAAGGGAGGTGAATTGGAGTGACGGGTGAAGGAATGGGGTTACAGCCAGACACTACTACGTTTGAATCTTGCTTCTACTGTTTAGAGGATGTTTAACATTGAGAAAACCTCCTGCCTTTTGATTTTCTTTTTCCTCTGGACTTTCCCTGTATATCAGGGAGTAAAAAACGATTAAATGTGGAAATGCAAGTGAAGTACCTGGTGTCATCTTAGGCGCCCCTGAATGGTGACTTGCTAGCTCATCAGTAGAAATGCAAGAAGACCTCAGCAATGGTTTCTGGTTTCTGCCATGTTTATACTGTAACTGGTCTTTTTGTTTTTTCATACTCTGTATCTTGCAGCAGGCCTTCTCTTGTTTCTGCTTTTAATTTCAAATATAAACCCAACTCTGGAACCCAGACCTTCTCATGGTTGACCACAAATGGCCTTAAATTCACGAGACCTCCCACAGCGGGGATGATATTAAACATTCTGATCTAGATTTGGGCAGGAGATGAATAAAATGCAAATGAGGTTTATGCAAATCAGCTTCCCATTTGCTTGGAGATGGTCCGGAGGCAGCAGCAGTCATGGGGTGTTCCAGGATTCTAGAACAGAGCAAGCAGTGCTCTGAATGACAAGCCGGTGGCTTCACATAGCTCATTACAGGATGCCACTGACCCCTAGAGAAGACCGGCCTCTATATTTTGTGGTCAAAGAAAGGAAAACAATAGTTTGACAGTACCATTGAGTCCTAGTTCAAACAGTTTAGAAAATCTACCACGTCTCCACTTCTTGGAACAAAATGGTGGTCATTCCGTTCCTTTGGTTCAAAGACCCAGTCGGTCCTCATGGGCATTCATAGTCACAAGTCCAGTAACGTTAGCATTGAAGATTGACCTCAGAATGAAGACTTCCATTTTCTTCTGGAGTGAAAGGTTAAAAATTCTCCCTGTGCAGTGGTGACATTACATATATTTTATAAAGTTTGTTTTGTAGTATCCGTTATTTTTTAATTTGTAGAACTAGATTTTAAATAATAACATTCTTTATTTTTATTCAGAAAAAAATGTGTATTTTTTTGCAGGGCCAGTTTGAGGGTGGTGTCCAAAAGGTCCTTTGCCACGTTTCACTTGAGTGAAAAAAGTCTAATATTTGGGGTCATTCTGCAGTGTTATTTCTCCATATTGTCTTGTCCACCTTTAGGATGTGTGACAAATATGACAGATATCTATCATTTCATTTCAACTTGGATCGTAGCCTTTGAAGGGATGAAGTCTTAGCTATGGATGACGACTATACCTGTGAACACAGTTGCAAGTTTGGCTTCAACTTTGGTGTTTCCATACAGTGAGGGGCGGGCTTTTCTTTTCATGGAGTGCATCATTTACACTAGCTGTTTTCTTCCTTGGGGATGGTGGCAAGTGGGGAGCATTACTAATACAGTATGTTAGTGGAAAGAGCACCAGCACTGGAGAAGGAGCTAGTCTTAAATACTTGTTTGATCATTATTTTTATGCATCTGAGTCATCCTGTCTTTAAATTGTACAAAAGGGGTCTTTCTGCCATGTTCTTATGAAGCTTAAGGAAGAAGTTATTTATAGGAAGCAGTAACTCTAACAATGGAAGATATTTACTTAATAACAGCTACCATCCCATTGTCTGTATGATTTGCCTGGTTTAAGGTGTACATAGATCTTGCTCTTAGGTCTACAGGCTGGTGGTAAGGCAAAACAAATGGAGTTTTGATATTCTATTCAACAGCAAGATGAGCATTATTTTGATACATAATGCCTTACGACTATGTGATGTGTGTGTGTGTGTGTGTGTGTGTGTGTGTGTGTGTGTGTGTGTGTAATGGGTAATCATAGCTTGTTTTGATTTAGGAAGCTCAATGAAAGTGGCAGAAATTTTGAGTTGGGTACCTAAGGAGTAGATAGAAACTATTTGCTCAAAGACTCATAGAGGTCTTCCTCAACCCCACTCACTGATTTTCATTGTACTTCGTGTTTGTTTGAGGCGGTAGAGCAAAGTGGTTAAGAAGTCAAGAATGAGTTCAGTCTGGGTTGAAATGCTGGCACTTATAAGTGTTGATCTTAGTTAGTTACTTAACCTCTGTGGGCTCCGTTTCTTCATCGGTACAATGGGAGAAACTAGAGAACCATGTTCATAATGCTAATGCATGGATTAAATGAAGATGACTAAAGTAAGGTGTATAGCACGTAGTTAGGCACTGAGTAGATAATTCATAGCTCTTGGTATTGTTATTATCATTACTATGATGGGTATAATGGGGGATAATGGATAGTCTTATATTAAGCAGTCACTGTGGAGATTACATGCAATAATTATGCATAAATTTGTCCTGCAAAGAAAGTGCTCAATAAAGTCTAGCTGTTTTTATTACTAACTTGGGATGAAAGCATCTAATTTTGAGAGATGTTAAATAGTAGCTATGAAAAAGGGCATCCTTTTGTAGGGCTCTGTGTATGTTAGATCAATTTTATTGTTTTACTATATATTTCCATAATATTCTGCATATTTTTTTGAGAATAACAGTTGCACATTGTTTCACTGCACAACTTTGGAGGTTAAAGCTAAGCTTCCTCCCTAATCCCCTCTCCTGGCCCTTATCTAAAGTAGAAAACCATCTGAAAAAATAGTACCCAGAGAAAATTCCCATGTGAGGAATAAAATTGTCCTTGTGAAGGGTTAGGGCTCTAGGAACTGTGTGCAGAAAATCATTGAAAAATAATCTCTGTAAGATTCTGAAAGTTACTGGGATGGATCAGCTCTGAAAGTTAGAATGTCCCAATTCTTCCAGTAGTAAATACTTCAGGGACATTTATTTATTTTAAATTAATTTTGATTCATTTAATTTTTTATGCTATGTCATACTACCTAAAGAAGCAGAGGTAATGAGAAAGGATAGATAAGGTTCATCCATTTTGTTAGATCAAAACTTAAACACTTTTAACCCATTTGAGATCCTTGCTGCTGGTAAACTGGAGTGGGCAAAATTCCCCAATAGAAACAATCAAGGAGTTAATCCAGGGAGCTACTGAGGGGCACTCTGTCCCATGAACAGAATTCAAATATGGGTTAAAGCAGTGAATTTTGGGAGCAGAACACTCCCATTTTGGCAATAGTGGCTTGAAGCCCTAGGTACACACAGAATCAGGCAGTAGATGTCATGGGGAGAGCCTCCAGTCACATCCCAGGGTCCCTACAGGACAAAGTCAAGATCAGAGCTCATGGCTCGCTTAAAGAATGTTTCCTCAAGGCGTTGTGCAAGGAAGAAAATATATCTTACTTTATATAATATGTGTGCTGCATGTTGGTTGTACTGATCTGTACCTCCTGAAAATCACTGAGAAGGAAGAGAAAAATGGGCTTTTCTTAAGCTAATCAGAATCTGACAATGGGTATATAGATGTTTTAAGAATAGGAGATGATTGGCACTAGTTTTTTGTTATTGATGGGCTCCTGTGGCTCCCTGGACTGTCTTTATCCCTGCGATAGGATTTATTTATTTTTCCCTCAGGGAATATGGGCTCCCCTTTATCTTACCTATAACCTTTCAGTCTTGGGAAGGCTCCACAATTAAACTGCTCTGTTGTCCTAACCTTTTTTTTTTTTTTTTTTTGCGGTACACGGGCCTCTCACTGTTGTGGCCTCTCCCGTTGTGGAGCACAGGCTCCGGAGACGCAGGCTCAGCGGCCATGGCTCACGGGCCCAGCCTCTCCGCGGCATGTGGGATCTTCCCGGACCGGAGCACAAACCCGTGTCCCCTGCATCGGCAGGCGGACTCTTAACGACTGCGCCACCAGGGAAGCCCCTTAACCTCTCTATGTAAGCGCTGGTGAACTAGGGCTTCTTAGCTACTTGCCTCACAAAACGCAAGAGTCTATGAATATGTGCACAGGACTAGGAAATGCCTTTTAGGAATGGCATGAGCATGTACCAGGCCTTATAGTATTGACTTAGGCTTTGCACTCATTTCCTTCTTTAAATAATTAGCAGGAGAAATTACATGAAAAATATATATGCTGAAAGGTATAAATGAAAAAAAAAATAGTGGGGGCCAATTAAAGCCATGAAAGGTATTTTTTTAATGATCTTAATTCTGTATTTCTGTCAAACAGTAGAAATTCCATGCCTAGGTTGGGTGACTGGATACAGTCAGACTTGGAGGTTCTTCCTTAGACATTTCTGCAGCTCTTTCTCCCCTTCCTATCTTTTGGGACATGATAATATGCCCTCCAGAGCCACAGAAGACAGACATTCTTCCCTGGGGTCCCATGCAGTCCTGCCTGGGTTCAGTAGAGAGTCACTTACTCTGTGGGAGCTGGCCTCCACCGCAGATGCCTGCTGACACAGGGTTCTAAGTGGCACTGAAAGCTGCTTTATGAGCTTTGCAGAATCGGTGTGCATGCCTGCAGCTGCATGTCTGTGAGAATACCGGTGGGTTCAGGCGCTGCTGTCTCTACCTTAGTCAGGCTTTCTGTGTGGGAGCTATATGAGGCTTTTGTACTCCTGCTGACTTTTCATTGCAAATGGGACCACATCCAAAAAGCAGGGAAGAGGGTGGGCTTGAACGGGGAGCATGGTAGGGGCAACAAATAAATATATGAGAGGGCTGAGGAAAAGCAAGAGGCAGACGAGGGCCTCTGTGGTATCATGAAAGGATATGTAACTTAGAACTGGGAAATGTGGTTGGTGTTCTACCATGGCTGCTGACCTTGACCCCTGGTTTCCATATTTGTAAAATTGTGGTCCAAATATCTCTCTACAAGTTGGAGGTGAGATTGAGGGAGATAATGCTTGTCAAGTTATCTGTCATCAGGACTCAATAAGTGTCTCTAGCCCCTAAGCCTTTCCAAGCCACCACTCCTCAGGTTTGACTGAGGTGAACATCTGTCCTCTGTGTTCAAAGAGCAAGATGTTACTCAAATGTTTTATTTCTCTTACTGTTCTTTGTCCCACTTGGTTCACTGCAGGTGATCATTTTTCAGGGCAGTCTTTTTATTATCAGTCTGCTAGTCCTGCTTTTCCCACTGAAAGGGGGCTCAATCGTGTTCAGTTATAATGAGAATTCCAAAATTATCCCCACTTGAAAACTGCGAACCTTTTTATTTCTGATTACATATGTAAGGTGATCTTATTTGTAGATAATTTGGAAAATCCAAAGTTAAAGAGGAAAATAACCAGCAATTATAATCTCAGCACACAGAAAGAATCATTGCATGTGTGGGTATGTGTTTTACAGAGACATGAGAGTATATATGATGAGTATTTTATTGAGTATCATATTAATATCTTATTTAGAGTTCTGGATTCTGCAACATAAGGTTTGTTGAGATCAAGGGTGGGTGAATTTTATTTTCTTCATTTTAGAATGAGAATATAAATGCATATACATTTTCCTTTCTTGTTGTTCTTCAGGAGTACCAATGCTTCAGCTTTGCTGATAGTCAGTGATAATGATTGCAAATATTTTTTTATGTTATTTATCTTCTTTGCATTGGTTCTACATGCCACACACATACATAGTTAATACACATCTACCCACACATACATGTTATATGTGTTATATAACATATAACATATATATTATATATGTATTATTATGATTTATATATATTTTATATAACATATAAACATAACATATATATATATATATATATATATATATATATATATATATATATATAACATATAACACATATATATGATTTTTTAAATTCTTTTCGCAGAAGAGGAAAATGAGGCACAGGGAGGTTAAGTAACTTGCCCACACGTCACACAGCCTGTGACAATGGAGCCCAGCTTCAGTCCCAGGGTCTGTGGAGCATGAGCTTTTATCTATTCTGCCTACTGCATTGATAATGCTGGTGTAAGAAATAATGATCAATCAAGGAGCTTGAAATTTCAGTTATGCAAGATGAATAAGTTCCAGCGATCTGTTATACAACATTGTGCCTATATTAACAATTCTGTATTATACACTTAAAAATTGAGGGTTTGTTGAGAGTAATCTTGCTAAGTGTTCTTACCACAATAAGATGAAAGTTTTAAAAAATAAATGAAAAAATACCCCAAATA
The DNA here is from genome assembly GCF_949752795.1 of Hyperoodon ampullatus. Classification (NCBI taxonomy): domain Eukaryota; kingdom Metazoa; phylum Chordata; class Mammalia; order Artiodactyla; family Ziphiidae; genus Hyperoodon; species Hyperoodon ampullatus. The sequence goes on from NC_136916.1 coordinate 162,495,971, forward strand.
GGAATTTTATAATCCTGGAAAAATTCACCAGGATTATGTGCCAATCCTTCCACAGTTTGGGAATTGAAAATATGGTATTTCATTATATATATATATATATATATCAAAGTAAAAAAGCGTCTTTGTTTAAGTTGTTTTTAAACAGTTGAAACCAGAACACTAGTCAGGCAAATTCTCATGGGCATAGTAGACATGGAATGAGTTTAGTAATGATCCCATCACTTGTACAATGGGGCCGTGATATTTCTCAAAGTCAGAAGAAAAATGTTCTAATCCAAAAGATCAACACAGGAAGGTAAGCTGATTCTCATGGAGTTTAGTTTAATCAAAGAAATTCCCAGGTAGCATGTGAATGTTAAAAATAGTAGAGGTTTTTGTTTTTGTTTTTGTTTTTGAGTTGGCTTCCCTTTATAGATCAGTATTCTCCAGTTTGACTCTATGGAAATCTACACTATTTTATATAAAGAATATCTTACTTGATATTTGGTCCTTGGTTGTGTGTTAGAAAAGGTGTATTTCCAGTTTTACCATCAAATGAGGAAGCTCAGTTTTACTTTGCTTTCAAAATGATATTCGAAAAAAAACACACTTTCTTTCAGCATTTCAGGACATGGGCACAAGTAGATTTTAGCCTTGAAACTGCTCTGTCATCTAGTTTGTAGCCGGCTAAGGAATGAAAAAAAAAAAAAAAAAAAAAAAAAAAAAGAAAAACAGAGCTTATATTGGTCACTCTAATTGCCACTGACAGCAGACACCAGTTTGCCCACAGTTCCAAAGAATTCCCAAGGAAGAGCTACTCTGCTGTCCGAGATTTTCCAGATTTGTTTTGTTTGCTCATTTGATATATAATCTTGTGGTTTACACCACCTAAAGCAGAAAAACATATTCGATTCTTAGGTCATTTTAACTAGAACTTGCTCAGGTTCTAACTATTTCAACAAATTAAAGGACTTGACTGTGGAATTTTTTTTTTTTTTTTTTGAAGTGAACACTTTGCTATTACTCAAGCTCTAACCACAGGTTCAGCAGACAAATGCAAACTGTCTCTTTAGATGTGGTCACAGTTGACAGCTCAAAAGAATGAAATCAGAACCCTTAAAATTGAAATAAAAAATCACTCTTGGAATAAAAAGTCGTATTTCAAAGGTGATATTAAAATGATAATAATTTTAAACATCCCTTTTTAGCATAAACTTCTCCTGATTAAACACTACCCACAAAACTGTAAGGCTGTATTGTCTTAATCATCCATTTAGGGAAACCTCTGGAACTCTCACAGGGTAAATGATGAGGAATGTTCTGGAGGATTGCTTTTATGTTAGCTTTCCTTTTTATTGGTGGGGGTGGCCCTTAGATTAAATTAGATTAATTAGATTAAAATTAATTAAATTAATTAGATTAAAATATTCTAGGCTGAACAAAATGTGACTGTTTGATTCTGAATTTTATTTTTTAATACTATCCTAAGCTTAAAATGTGTCTTTATTCTGATGCTCTCTTATATATTTTCCTTTCTTCATGTGCTGTTCAATGAAAGGTATGGGCTTTATTATGAATAAAAGTAATAAAAATACTTCCAGTTTTATAAGCATTCCAGTAACAGGATGAAGTACTTTGCCTGAATTATCTCTTTCAGTACTTCACCCATCCTTCAAGGTAGGGACTGCTGTATTATTAATAGTATTATACAGTTAAGGAGGCTTGCATTTCCAGAAGTTCAATAACTTTTCAATGTCGTATCACTAATTCAGGGTTTCTCCACTACAGAACTATCAACAGTTTGAACTGAATAGCTCTTTGTTGTGGGGGTTGCATTCTGCCTTATAAGACATTGGGCGACACCCATGGTCTCATCTATGGTCTCTTCCCACTAAATGCCAACAGCACCCCCAGCCATGACTAATAAAAAGTCTCCAGTATTGCTAAATGTCCCTTGGGGACAGGGGTAAAATTGCCCCACTGAGAACCGCTGTACTATATGTAGCGGAGCTTGGGAATGTCTTAGACTAATTCCCTTCCTCTTTACTCTTTGTTACTGTAATTCCGCTCCCTGTTCATATAGCACACAGCTACAGCTATCAGCTTTTCTTGTCTCTTTCTCTTCCCCTCTCTCTTTCTTTCTTCTGAACATAGAGATTTAGCCCTTAGTAAGTGATCATTAATGTCTGCTTGTTCATCTTGATGATGGGCTAAGTGCATTGACAAACACCTTTCTATTCTCTTTGTGGGTGTAGTCAGTTAAAAATGGTATGGGATCTACGCCTTGTGAAAGCAATATCATACGCACAGCAGCGTGTGTGAAGAACCACACAGCAGCTGTTTAATTGCTCATCCCTCTTCGCTTGCTTGCTGAATGTGTGTTTGAGATACACAGTCGTCATGTGTTCACTGAGTCAGACTTCTATCACCGTTTCCTCTGAATGGCTGGGTGGCCTTGAGCAAGTCACTGAATCATTTGTGTTTCCTCTTTTTTCTTTTTGAAAAAATGAGAACCATTCTTCTATCACGAGTCCTCTTACCTTTCACTTTGGAGAGTGGTATGTTAACTGCGAAACACTTTGAGAGGGATTCTAAGACATCCAGTTCATTGAAAAGTATAATTTTTGAAAAATAGAAGTATCATTCACGGTGATAACTTTCAAGATGAAATAGTCTGTTGGTCAGCCATTAATGCATAAAATACTATCAGAAGAAAGCCACATATACCTTTTGCAAGCCATCGTTAGTTTTGGTTTTCTCAGGCTTTCTAGTAGCTGAGGATTTGGGTTAATACAAAACCATTTTGGAAAAAGGTATGAAAAGCACATATCAGGGGTGTCTTGATGTTGCCATCTGTTCATTTCACAGAAACTGAGGACACATCTTGCCCTCTTCCAGTGTCGGTGCATTTGAAGTGCATTGTGCTGTGGGAATTTATTCTCTAGGTTAGAAAGTCTGCAATGGAAAAGTTCTTGCACTCTGAGCATCTAAAGATGTACAGGCAGGGAAGAGATATGGGAACATATGTATATGTATAACTGATTCACTTTGTTATAAAGCAGAAACTAACACACGATTGTAACGCAATTATACTCCAATAAAGATGTAAATAAATAAATAAATAAATAAATAAAAATAAAGATGCACAGGCAGGGGGCAGACCACAGCCCTGCCCCTTACTTGGGGGATGTATGGGGCAGGTTCCAATTGCTCCTAAAAGGTAACCTAGGTGAATGCTTAGGTGATTAGAAATCTTATCACCTCAGGCCTCCAAAATAGCCATCAAATCATTTTTGCCAGTTAGCACATAAAATAGCTGATAATAAAGCAAATCTGTATAAATCTAGGTTAGCAGGAAACTAAATGCAATTGTTTTTAATTGCTTTTGATTTATTGAGTGACGGGTGTACAGGGGTACCTAATTTATAAATGAGGTGGAGTTTTGTTTGCTGAATATATAGAATTTTTATTGCTTAATAAACATTTCGTGAGCTAAGCCCTGACTCTTATGGATGTGGAAAATAAAGGGGCATTATACTTACATAGAATGCTATATAAATTTAATATGCATTTATCTTAGTGTTTTAAACACATGTAACAGTCAAGAAATGAATGACTCACTCAAGTAAATTGAAATAATGAAGTAAATTGCAAATTGATTTACAAAGTGTCAAATTAAATATTTCTCTACGTAGTAGTTGATTTCACCCTGTCTGAGATGGGTCATTAAAAACAGATGTGACACGAAGAAAACAAAAATCTTTTATATGACTATTTTTTAACAGCAACAACAAAAAGTGATAGGATAAAGACGACTTTATTTCTTAGTGTTAATCAATATATTCTGTGATGATGGAAGACAAAATAGAAAAGAAAGGAGAGAACTCTAGATAAGGACAGAGGTAGTGCCTCCTTTTTTTCTGCTCTTTACATCCCTATAGTCATATCCCTGGTTTCTCACCCAATTAGATAGCAACTGGGCTGCAAATTGTGTGACACACAGTAAATGGAGACCTTCTCCTTCCCTTCCTTCTTTATCAGGTAAGAAGAACTGGTACATCCTTTTCCCTTGGTGATAAAAGTGCATCAACTCTGAAAATAAATGGAATCTGGTATGTACAAAGCTGTATTGGCATTACTTGCTCAATCAAAAATTGTAACCACATTAATCTGCACCTGTTTGTCCAGAATTTTGTGCAGAGTGCTGTGGAGGATCCAGACATGCAGAACATGCTGCATCAGCTGTCCTGGGGGCACAAGGCTTTCTTTGTAGTCATTCCATACTCTTTTCAAATTACATAAATGTTTTACCTAATATTTTCAAATCAGTGGGCAGAAAATACACAAAATACATCTTCATCTACTCTACACTAAATCTCAATACACATCTGGATATGGGTAATATTTTCTTTTCATCTTATGCTACAGAATTGCCACTGGGTTATATACCGTGTTCCTTTAAGAACATTTAGAAGAAATGTTTCTTCAGAAGAAAGGAGAAAAAGAGTACTTGACCATATGTCTATATACTATCTGTAGATTAACTTTTCATTTCTTCGAGTGCAGCTTACAAATGCTTAATCAATGAGTTATTAGATTTTTCCTAAAATTTCTAGATTTTTCTGTGATGTCTGTGTGCCCCAATTCTGTGCTGCTTTTGTCATTACATGAAGCTCGTGGCTGTTTCTTCCTCATGATATTCAAGCTCTTTTTCTGTACCTCATCTCCTGGCTGCAGAGCCAGTAGGTTAATTTAAGGCTTGTCATACCTTTCATATAATTTCTCTTTAAGTACAATTGTGAAATCCTGTTGATTTGATAAGATTAAAAATGTGTTCAGTCAAAATCAGTAGGTGCCAGTAGGATTTTCGAGATGTCATATACTTTCTGGGGATTGAAACCGAGGGATATTGTTGGGTCTTTATACTCTACCTGGGAACCATTTAATAATGTTTTATAGACTGTGAACTCTTTATGTCATTGCCGACCCTTAACTGTTTCTTTTAGTTGTTTAGCATTGTTTTCAGGGCTCTTATTTACCTGTGTTTCTTGTTTTTGTTTTTGTTTTTCTTGAATTGAAATTATTTTATGCCTGGTTCTGAGCATTAAAAAGTCTCAGCATCTGATTTTTAAAAATAAGATTTAAAAATTTCTATTTGCCTTATATACTGTGGATCCTATCATTTGCCTGCTTATTTAGAACATTCCAGTCACAAGTATCTGTTAATAATTTTTCAAACTCGTCTAAAGATAATATTTAATATTAAATATATACTACTTAAATCTGATTATTTAAATAACATTAAGTAAACTAGTAATGAAACTTTTATCAGTAAGTGAATGACCACAATTGTTTTTTACCTAAAATAATTTATGTAAGCTAAATTTTAGATTTTCAACCATAATGAGGTTTTCAGTCCACTCCAACTGTGGTCTTCTGAATATTTTAATGAACCAACACTAGATTTAAGGTCTTCAATACAGATTCTCTAGAAAATTCAAATTGCAGTTGGTAGACCTGGGTAATTCAGCAGCCACATGAAAAAGACCAGGCTCTGTGTCATGTGACCAACGTGAGCCTCTTTCTGTGGTTGAGACCATGAAGTGTGAGCTGGTGTTAGTAGACACAGCAGGCTGGATGCCCTGCCCCAAACACCAGCCCCTCTGTTTCCCATCAGCATGGCTTCCTTCCTTTGGATCCCCAGGGCTTTTCTTCAGATAAGAAAGCATTTTACAATAAAAGTTTATCTTGATTGGAAGCGATCTCCTAATACTAATAGGCCCTACAAATGGGATGATATTGATTTCTAACTTAGAATAAGACCAGAGGAGGTATCTTTGGAAAGGAGAAGACAGAGGAAACAAATCATCTGACTGGAGGAGACAGCCAAGGAATAATAGAAAAAATTCCACAATCACACCCTATGTATGTCAAGAGGAGAGTACACGTCTGTACAAGGAAGTGACACTTTTTGCAGGAGATTGGAAATACAGGTCATGGTGGAGTGACTATACATGGCTGCAAGGGTTTTGTTCAGGTTCTATGTGTATTTCAAGTTTGTCCTCAGCTGAGGGAGAGGAGCACTGGGGGCCACGATCGCCACTCTGGGGGGGATTGGGGATCTGTTGAGTATGGGATGGAATGTGTGTGGATGTGTGTCTTTGGAGTATGGCCATGTGTGCCTCAGCAGAGCTGCCCTGCATCTCTTCCTCCAGGTATCCACGTGCCCAGATCCTTCCCTCCTGCAAGTCTCAGCTCAAATGCCATATTTAAAATTGCACTGCCGGTGGGAGGGAGGGGCAGGGCGAGTGGGGAAGTGCCGGGAAAGAGGCCGGTGGACCTCCGGGGGACTCCTGTCTTCTTGGAGGTAAAGTCTTCCCGTCCGAGGAGCCGGCGCCTAATCCCGCACAGGCCCAGCACGTGGACGCCATAACTGAGTGCTTCGGCTTCGCTCCCGCACCCGAGGAGCCCCTGGCCCTGGAGGGGGCCGGGCAGGCACACTCTCGGACCCCCGGTATCATCTCTGCCCAGACTGAGGGGGCACGGGGCCCCCAGGAGAGGGCGCCCGGCTTGGCCTGTCGAGTGCCGGGTAGGCTTCTTAGAGAAGAAACCTGCGAGCTAAGGCCTGAGTAGTAGTTCTAATGCCCCGGGGAGTGACATGGGGTGGGAGAACCTAAGTCTCGGACTTTAGGAGCTTTGGACGCCACCACACTGAGCTCAGAGGAGGTTGCGTCCGCCCTATTGTTAATGGGCTGGGAGATTTTAAAGACGTTTAAAGTGTATCCAGGGTGCTGACAAGGCAATGAAGACACTTGGGTTTGAGAGGGCAGCGGCCACGCGTGTGTAGCAGTCACCTTGACCGGGTGTGTAGGGGGTGGGGATAGGGGGATGACCCTGTGGCCACTATCCTGGCAGGAAGGGCGAGGTCCTGGGGGGTGGGGTGTGCTGAGATATCTTGCCCGGCTGGAGAGGAATATCCTGGTAGGAAGTGAACCCCCAGAGTCTGAGATGGGGAGAGATAGGGCAGAGTCAAGGACAACGTTGTAGTGCCAAGATTAGGTGCCTGGGCTGTTGCTTGAGGGGTTCTATCAATGAGACTTAGCCTGAGACTACATTGGGTCTTTGTTTTCATATAATAGTTTTCCTTTTAATAAAGACTAGTAGAAGTTAAAAAAACAAATAAATAAAATAAAATAAAATAAAATAAAATTGCACTCACTCAGCCCTTCACCCCCTTCACCACACACCCAAATAAATCCCTCTTACCTTATTAGGTGCTCAATAAACTTTTGGGAATGTTCTCCCTGAGCTCTGAAAGAACTTGGACCTTAAGAGTTGTCCCCAGAACTTCCCTGAGGGTCCAGGGGTTAAGACTCCATGCTTCTACTGCAGGGGGGCACAGGTTCAATCCCTGGCCAGTCAGGAAACCAGGATCCCACATGCCACGGGGCATGGCCAAATAAATAAATAAATAAATATAAAAAATAATTTGCTTCTGGTATAGGTATTGTACTGAATTTGTATCAATTAAAAAAAACAAAAACAAAAACAAAGAGTTGTCCCCATCGAAGTCATTTTCAGTCAATAAACATACAGGAGGCTTTTATCTTTTGGCGCATTGGAGTCTAAGTCCTCCCATTCAGTTTTCATATAATCCTGACAAGAACTAAAGTTTTCTCCATAGTCCCACACACAGCCCCAGTCATTACTTAACAGGGGATACCTGTGATATGTCAGAATGACCCTGGGATGTGGTACTCACATCATCCTAGGTTGGAGAGCTGATGTTTATAATCTGTGTGAATTTGAGCAAATTATGTCACTTTAATTAAATTTAGATATTTTTAAATCTCAATAATGAGTTACAAATAATGGTCTGCATGGGTTTTGTGAGGATTAGTGATAAGATATAAAGAAATGACGGAGAAAATGCTTGGCCTGGAGAACATGTCCATAGTTGGTCGATACATTTTGAATGTATATTCATGCTTGTTTATTTCTGTACGTGTATATGCACAGAGCTAGAAGAACTCATGGATTCCTTTCAAAGATAAGGAAGAAAGAATCTTTTGAAGTCTATATGAAAAGAGTTTAGGAATTAATGTCCTGCTGTTATCCAAGATATAAGTGCCTACCATGTTCAAATAGCATCAATAGGATTAATATTCCGAATTTTCTTTGAAGTCCTAATACAGAAAGGCCTGGAAGTGAAACCCATAGCTATTTCTATTGGGGGTAAGTTCTCGATACCAAGTAACAGGCCCAGTGGGACAGCTAGGCCATATCTTTATTGTCCTGTCTTCACATATGTATTCTCTTGGTGCCTTAGAACGGTTCAGTTGACTGGCAAGAGGTGAGCATGTTCCTTGCTTGGTCTGTCGCTTGGAGTTAACTTCTGTAAGCCTCCTGGGGAGGATTTGGAGGGCTTGGAGATTTCTGCTGTCGGGACTGGGCTTTTTTTTCATTCATCTTCGGACAGGCTTGTGGCTGCCTCTCAGGAAATTACAGTTCATTTTTTGACTGTTCAGGAAGGGCCTTTTTAAATACTAGCATCCAACAAACAAACAGTCTTTCCCTGCACAGGTCAGAGAGGCCGCATCTCACCCAGGGGCCAGGAAACAGACTCCTCTGAACTTTCCCCATGGTTTGTTTTCACACGTTATCTTCTCTTCCAGATCTGGAGACTGACATAGAACCTGTCTTCACGGATTTAGGTGAGGTCAGTTAAATAACCACCAGCAGCCCTCATCTTCACAAGAATCCTCAAATGAATCAGACATTTCTGCAAATATTAAAGCAGTTGGACACACAGTTTTCATGTAGTTTTTTTTTTTTCTTTTTCTTTTTTGAGACACTCCAGCACATTTGTTTGCTATGTCATATTTATGCCTTGTAGAACCATGGACCAAACTAGAGATTAGATAGGAACATAAGGCAGGGATTTTTTGAAGTAACTTTTTTTTTTTAAGTGAAAAAGGACTTTAATGTGAGAATTTATTTTATGGATTTCTCCAATGCACAAGTAGATAAAAGAACTTCAGATTTAGAAATTCTAAAGTAACTGAGCCAGTCATCTTTTGGAAGATTTTTCTGTTTGTTTTTCTTTGAAACATTTTCACTATTTAAGCTCTTTCTGCTTCTCACCATGGTACCTGCAAGAATTCGGATGTTTCACAGGTGAGCAGTTACCATGCAGCTAAACAGATCAGAACATGTTAGCTGGGCCTTGTTATGTGATGTGTTGACTTTCAATTGATTTTAAGCACACTTTAAATGGTAGTGAGAATGCCAGGCTGGGAGATAGCATATGGCTTTAACGATTTGATTCTCAGAAAGCAAGCAAACGTTTTAAAATTATGATAGAGTTTTACTAGTGTGAAACTCAAGGTGAAATCAGTGTTTGAATGACAGAAACTATTTCTTCCCTCTTTATTATTATTAGTTATGCTTTATTATATTGTGTTGTGTGGCTAGGAAAAAAAAGTAAAGAGGAAAACCAGAATTTGCTATCAAAGTTTGGATCAAATTAAATATGACATAAGGCTTTGCTCAAAAGGTATGAGGCCTGGTGTTTTTGAACTCAAATCATCCTTTCCAGCAAAATTTAATATGAAAAGTCAATTAAAATATAATAAGGAAAAATGTAGTTCAAGGAGCTGGAAAATGAGAGAAAATGTGTCAGGGCATGAAAGAAAGATGAAAAGAAATATTAGCTATTTAGGCATGAACTACATTTATATATATATATATATATATATATATATATATATATATATATATATGTATAGTACTTAGTACATAGTCTCCTATTAACCAAGAGAAAAATGTGAGTAAATGAGGTGAGTTATTTGGAGATATTTGATCTCTTTATGGGGAAAGACTTGGAGACGCTGTTGAACGTTTGTTTTCTTTATTTGTTCTATCAGATTTTGCCAGCTGCCATTCCCAGCTAAATGACAAACGCCTATGGGGTTATTTTTTTCTTAAATTACACTGTTTTCATAGTTAAAACGGAATGCTGGAGATACCAAAATGCAGTCAACTTTAGGATATTTAGGGGTTTAAACAACTTGTGAGAAGTACGATCTGTTCACAAAGAAACCATGCTTCTCTATACCTCAGTCACTTCTGCAGAAATTTAAAGGCATTGGTGAATTACACAGTAAGATGTATGGTTTAAAATTATATACGATAAGATGTCACCACTGAGTGACATTTTATCTCTACAGAGATAAAATGCTCTGGAGGCATTTTTTTTTTCTTATACCAGCAAAATGGATTTATTTACAGTCAAAAACATAATTGTCTACAGTTGGAAAATAAACCTTTGATCTCCTGAGTTTTAGACTCTCTTTAATGGCTTCTCTACACTTGTCACTATTTCAGTTTAGTTGTTTCATTCAAAACTGTTAATTTAGTTACTTCATATAGACACAGTCTAAGTCGAATGATGAAAATAATGATTACCATTTACTGAGCACTTACCCCATTCAGGCCATTTACTAAGTAAAAGCTTTGCATAAATGCCCTCATTTAATTTTTACAATCATGTTGTAAGGAAATTTTGGATTAGAGAAGTTAAACGATTTACTGAATATTTGCCTACAGCTCATTAATGGCAGAGAACGTGTTCAGACACTCATGCACACTGGGGACAAGGAGACACAAAGAAAGTTCAGTTTAGCTTATTTATGAGGTTAGCAGTAAATATCTGAAGAGGCGGTTTTAAAGTAAGACTTGACCTTACCAGTGACTCATTTGGGTGATAAGTTAGGAGGAAGTAGGAGGCAGTGGTGACCTCTTCACTGTGAGTAACAAAGAGGATGCTGATGCCATTGGTCAAAATGAAGAAGTCAGAAGAAGATCCTGAGAGAGTTGGTTTGAAGTTCCAGATAGATGTAATGCTGTTAACATCCATGGGTATGGAAATGTAGGACTGAATTTCGGATCAGGTGTTGGAACTGGGTTGAAGATTTGGGATCCAGCTTTATACGATTAAAGCAGTAACATTTCATCGTGCATCAAATAGAAGGTAAATAAGGACAGAACTGTAAGGACTGTCCACATGTAGGGGTTGGGAAGAAACAAATGGGGTCAAAAAAGTAAGAGGAAGACGGATGGGATATCAGAGAAACTGATGAAGGGGAGAGCTTAGGGAAAGGAAGAGTGTCAGGAGTGTCATTCCTTGCAGAGAAGTCAGGGTGAAGGAAGATCAAAAGAGACTATTCGATTTTATATTATGAAATCCTAATGTGGACTTTTTAGAGAGCAGTTTCAAAAATATTTCAGGAGAGTTTAAGCCAAATTATAAAGATCCAGAGGGTAAGAAATAGAGATAAGATAATTTACAAGAATGCAAGGAGAAAGATGGAGTGGGAGTTTGGTGGACTCCCAGTGCTGGGAATGAGTTTTTGAAATAGTGGAGACCTGATCATATTTGTCATCAGAAAAGACCTAGTTTGAGGTCAAGTCTCTGACTTATACATCATTCTGTACATTGCCTCATCCACGTAGGTGCTTAATAGATGTTTGTTGAATGACTGATTTAACCTTTTACCAAACCAGAAAGATAGATATTACCTTAATTTTATAAATTAAAAAAAAAACATGTTCTCAAATAAACAAATAGAAACTATGTCCTATGGTAGGCGGGAGAGTGGGGAGGAGGTTGGATGAAGGACACAGGTTAACATCAGAAAGGAGAAGGTCCAGCTGATGGTCAGGCAGGGCTAAGGCTCAGGAAGGTGGTGAAGATACAGGAACAGAGGCAGAAGTGCTGGAGGGAGAATAGGATGAGATTGGAGGGAAGTAAAATACGCAGGAGACCCACTGACAGGATGTGGCACAGGGCAGGCAGCGAACTGGCAGCCCAGACCGATGAGGGCTGGGTTGAACTTGCATGAACTCATAGACCATTGCTGAGCCATTTTGTCAGCGTTGCTTACAAGCCCTATTGAACTTTAAATGACATGGTGTGATCATAATAACGAGGTCCTGGAGCACAGCCAGGCTTCCAGGACTAAAGTTATGCCCCACATCACCAATTCCCCAGAGAGACTGCAGGTCTCTGGATAATAGAAAGCAGCAGGCTGCTCTAGGAGCTGGGGAATGGCAGGCTGCAGTGGATTAATGGCCTGGGGAGAAAAGCCCTAAAGCTCTTCTCACCTCAAAGGAAAGAGCACAACTCTGGAATCAGAACACTTGAACTCAAACTCCAGCCTTGCTTCCCACTACCTAGATAAACTTGAGCAAATCTTTGAAACTATCTGAGCCTCAGTTCTGTCATCTACAAACTGAGACCAATGACAGACTTGTCTTACAGAGATGTTGTGAAGATCAAATGAGAGACATGGGAGAGTAGTTTGTAAATTTTAACTTCTACACAAATATTAGTTTTTTGACCATTACCATTATTGTTGGTAAAGCCACAGCGATGTGAATGGCTAAGAAATAGTGCTAGCAGAAGGATTGCCATGTATCTGCCATACAGTACTCAGAAATGGGAGATGTGTCCTTGAGTCCATCATGGAGTGTTCTGAATACCAGGCTGTACAGATGGAAGTTCATTGTCTGTGACAAACAGTACTTCTTGGTCTGTATGAAGGAAGGCCCTTTCTGCAATAGACACTTTTTTGTAAAACCATATCAGGAAGTTGTCATGAAATACTTATTTATAGTAAAGGATAGTGCAGTGTATTTTGTAGGTATAAATGTTTTTTGTGTATATATACATACATGCACTCATCCTGTAAATGCATATAAATATTCACATGTATGTTATATGAAAATACATACATAACTACCTTATTTTCTTAGCTCTCTCCTACGTAGCTGTCTTTTCAAATAATGATACATCTGGTCCAGTTTCTCAAGGTTAACCCTCTTGTTAAAACAACCTTGCAATAGTCTCTGGGCTCAGATTTGGAGTTACTATTGCAGAATCATTCCTGGTCTGCTCCTGGTTCTTCTTCCTTCCCACCTTCTCCACTGGAAGGGAGATGGTGTTTCTGATTTCATTACCACGCCCTGTGGATCAGGGAGCAAATTGGAGACATCAGGATTGATTATTTTCTGTGCTCTCTTTGTCTTCATCAGGGTTTGTTCAAAAGCCAAGTTAGAGTTTTCAGAGTGAGAATAGCTTAATGGAGCTCTACCTTCAGTACAGAAAACTGTGATTTGGCAAAAGCTCCAATTATTACAGACAGTGAAATAAAAAGGATGGGCGTGATTGTGCTTTAGGAACCTTACCTTCACATCATGTTATTTGCCCTGTAGCTGAACGTATCTGGCAACGTTTTTATTAGGAAACAAGTTGCTAGAATGTCATATGTGGATGGCATATCCTTTGAGGCATGTAAACTCTGTGTGTGCCTTTCATCACTGTTTAAAATAAAACTAATGACCATTTTAAAGATATATTGCAGAGAAAAATTGGTCATAACCCCAGACTGATGATTATTTCTGGGCTCAGGTTTATTTGTGGGGGGTTGTGGGTTGTGAGGTGCTTCTCCTGTTTACAACTCAATGGGCAGTTAGAAAAGGAGCTAATCTCAAATGCCACTTTTTTATTCAAGTCTTTCAGATATTCCCAATCAAATATTCCCTTTCTTTTCTGCCTGGATATAGTTTTGTTGATAACCTCTAGTTATGGCATTTATGCCCTTCTGCCTTCAATTATTCATTTATCCATCTTCCTTGTCTTCCTGTGTGCTAAGTAACACACAGGCAAGGACTTGAACTGATTCCTTCTGAATTCCCTGAAGACACTTTGTATGGAGCCCTTCACCCAGTACGTACAGCTTGGTAACCACTCCTGTTGCTCCAGTGAGGTAGACTCCAGAGAAGAGCAGACGGAGGGCCCTTTGCTTGTATCAATAAGGAAGAGGAAAGTTGAGGTTCTGGGCATTGATTATTAAGGAGGAAAAAGAAGATGTGTCAGTTCTTTCTACAATAACGGCAGTGTCTGAATAACTGATAAGCTCAAAACCAGCATATTAAAAAATGTCCCTGTCTTATTGTTCCTTGATGAGTGATGTTCTCTGCTGAGGACAAGATAAGGACAGATAAATAACTTCTGATAGAAGATGAAGGGGTTCCCTCTTTATTTTTTCTTCTCTTTTCTTTTTTTGTCAAATCTTGGCAGGTAATTGGGACCTGAACAAAGAATGGAGAAGGGATCAGAGATTAAAACTGTACATATTTCTGGGTAACAAAAGGTGACTTTTCACTGTGTCTTGATGGGACCATTTTAATAATATTAAAATGTACTGCTCTGGTTGAAATACACATCTATTGCTTTCTTTAATATATTTCTGTGAACTCAAGAACTTCAAAGCTTATCCTACCTAAATTAATCTTACCCTGTCTTATTAGTTTTTAAAAACATTTTTTTGTGGATTTTTTTTTTTTTTTTTTTGATTTTGGGTAGGTGGGATGGGCTGGAAGAAAAGAGCTTAGATGTAATGAAGTCCATCCTCTTCCATAAAGATGCATGACAGGATGCCCAGGGAAGTTAAGTGGCACGCCTGTATTAGTGGACTGTTCAGGAGTAAAGTCATGATTTCCTAGCTCTTACCAATATCATCTTTCACTTATATCTTATTTCATGTATATTTCACATGTTTATCTGCTGCCTGATAATCTTCTCTAATGTGTGTATTTTCTTTATGCAACTATAGTGTACATCTTTCAAGGACTCAGATCATATCTTTGACTTCTTTTGACCTCTCACAACCAAGCCCAAGTCTTTGAACATTATTATTCACAGTAGGTCACCCTTTAAGGATTAATGATTGCTGTGGGCAGCATTTGTTTGTACAAATTACTGTGGATGAAGAAGTTGAGTGAGAGATGGAAAGTTCCACCAAAAAGAAAAAAAAAAAAAAAAAATCAGAAGCAAGTTAAATAAGCCTAAGGACTGTTTTTAAAACTGAGAAGAATTTTTTTTGCTCTTACTGTTTTTGAAATTGGACTAATGGTAGAGGGGATAAAAAGATGCAGATAAACTAAATTGCTCTAAATAGCTGCAGTTCAGAGCAGTCCTAGAGAGGTACCTTCAAAGAGGGCTTAGAAAATGCGAAGAAATTAGTCATTCCTGCTGTGTCTGTGCAGAGGGGTGAGATGGGGGTGGTTAGGAAAGGAAATGGGAAGACCACAGTGGCCCTCGCAGCCTCCTCTGGCTGTCAGTGCCGGGTAGCGAAGACGTGACTCTGACACGGAAGGTTCAGAATCATCATAGGTCACAAAGAAGGCACCACTAAGAATTCATAGCCCTTTTGGGACCTAACTACAGTGCACCTGATAAATAATTCAGGTAGTCAGAAGTGCCTGCGTATGGAAGACTTTAACAGTTCTTTTTCATCTTTTCCTTTAATATTTTCCCTGGCCTCCTTTCCATCTGATGCGAATCTCAATCTCTCTGTCCCTGTCTCTCTGACTCTCTCTCTGCCTGCTCCCCTTTCTCTTTCTCTCTGTCACATCTCTGTCTCTGTCTCTGTCACTATATGGCTGTGTCTGTCTCTAACTCTCTTTTGTCAAGAAGGATCATTTAGGAAGCCCCTTGTTTTCTCTCAGCTATGTTATTCTTTCAGTAACTTGCAAATATAGTTGGAAATAGGGAGCATCATTTATTTTGGTAACGGTAACTCTCTCCATTGGATGGAGCTCAACAATTTTGCTTACGTTTTTGCCTCAATAATAAGTCACAGATTTTCCAGGTTTTAGGGCTAATAGAACCATGTTATACATTTGAAAATGTATACAGTGTACAAGTTATCTATTATCAGACATAATTGGGACAGTAATTTCAGTTAAATTAAGAAGTCATAAAAATATTTAATAAGTGATACACATACACACAAAACCATCTAAACGGACACTAACTTGGCAATCTTTTGATGTAGGGTCCAAGTTATTGCCTGCATGTGGATCCACTGATTGAATTAATATTTTTTCCCTTCCCCACATGTATCAACTCTGATTTCCAGTTTGCTTTCTTATATTGGAATAAAAACATTTAGGCACTTGGAGAGTAATTTGAGTGTAGAATCATTCAAGATTTTTAAGATTCTGCCCTCTCATTACCCACATGTCCCCTGATTTGCCAGAAACTTTAACTGACTTGTCCTTCATAAATGTTTCTAAGCCATTCAAGTAGATTTTCATACAATGAGTAACTCCTTTTTTGTTCCCCTATTTTATTGTATTATAAAATATTTATTCTTATATAATTACAATACAAAAGTATAGTTGGCATAATTGCTAATTATTAGAGAAATGCAAATCAAAATTACAATGAGGTATTATTACCTCACTCCAGTCAGAATGGTGATCATCAAAATGATTACAAATAATAAATGCTGGAGAAGGTGTGGAGAAAAAGGAACCCTCCTACACTGTTGGTGGGAATGTAAATTGGTGCAACCACTATGGAGAACAGTGTGGAGGGTTCTTAAAAAAATTAAAAATAGAGCTACCATATGATTCAGCGATCCCACTCCTGGACATATATTTGAAAGAGACAAAGACTCTAATTTGAAAAGGTACATGCACCCCAATATTCATGGCAGCACTATTTACAATAGCCAAGATGTGGAGGCAGCCTAAATGTCCACCAACAGATGGATGGATAAAGAATATATGGTATAAATATACAATGGAATATTACTCGGCCATAAAAATAATAAAATAATGCCATTTGCAGCAAAATGGATGGACCTAGAGATTATCATACTAAGTGAAGTAAGTCAGACAGAGAAAGACAAATATCATATGATATTGCTTATATGTGGAATCTGAAAAAAAAAGAATACAAACAAACTTATTAACAAAACAGAAATAGACCCACGGACTTATCGTTACCAAAGGGGAAGTGGGGGAGGGATAAATTAGGAGGTTGTGATTAACATATATGCACTACTATACATAAAATAGATAACCCACAAGGGAACTATACTCATTATTTTTTAATAACCTATAAGGGAAAAGAATGTGAAAAAATGTATATATATAAAGAATATTTTTTTCAGTCATTTTTTTTTAAGTATAGTTGCCATAATATGGTTTGGTAAGAGCTTGACAGTCAAGAGCACATGTGTGGAGGTGCCAGAAGATTACCTGAGCAGCCACTAACGCCCAGTATGTGCTGGGTGGTGGTCAGTGCATTTCATAAGGACATGAGACCATCGAACTTTCTGGTATATTGATTAAGTGGAATATTGGGCAGAAACTTTCTGCCACATATATCCCAGCTATCATATATTTCAGCTGTGTAATCTTGGGAAAATGACTTAAACACTTATGCCTCAGTTTCTATGTCATGTAAAATAGTAATATAATAATAATACTTGGGGCTTCCCTGGTGGTGCAGTGGTTGGGAGTCCGCCTGCTGATGCAGGAGACTCGGGTTCATGCCCTGGTCCGGGAGGATTCCACATGCCGCAGAGCGGCTGGCCCCGTGAGCCATGGCTGCTGGGCCTGCACATCCGGAGCCTGTGCTCCGTGGTGGGAGAGGCCACAGCAGTGAGAGGCCCGCATACCGCAAAAAAAATAAATAAATAAATAAAAATAAAAATAAAAAAAATAATAAAACTTATCTCACAGGCTTGCGAGAAAAATTTAATGAGCTGGCAAATCTCAAGCACTTGGCACTGTGCATTTCAGTTGCAGGTGGCACTCAGTACATCTTAGATATTACTATTCTTATGTCCTTGTTTGGTAGTCTATGACTGTGTCTCTCAAACTTTTTGTCCTTATTGCCCCCCTAAGGAGATTGCTTAGAGTTTTTTCCTAAAGATCTCGTTCCCTCATAACATTTTAATACCATAGATATGCAGTATATCTGCTTATGTTCTGTGGCCACGTGGAGGGTCATAAACTATCATAATATCTAAGGTTTTCTTCTCCTTTCCCTAAGAAAATTTTTCTTACCCTCTGGGGACAACATTGCCCTGGTTGAGAACACGTGGTCTACTGTATTTCAGATGACTGTGTTCTCCTCCAACCCAAGGCATCAGGGTACTATGTTAGACTGGGGTTGACTCTTTATAATATGGGATTGAGCTAGTTTTGACCTGGGAGTGATGCTCCCTTATCCTGTGGATATTTCTCTCCTTAGATAGGTACTTTGTTAATGGATTGTCATTGAAGATATGCAGTATTATTTGTTGGCCTGAGAAGTGGGAGGTGGGTGGATTCTTGGAACTGTTGGGGGTATGACCAAGGCACCTGGGAGAAGAAAGTTTTCAGTTCCAAGAATGAGAAATCTTGATGGGGAGACCTGGAAGTTGAAATTAGGTTTAAAGTGGACTTCTAGGAGAAAATCCTTCCTTTGGTTTACAAACAAGTCTGCTTTCAGTCTTGCTCTGAGAGTTGGATGTAAGTAAGCTGTTCTTAATCACCTGGTCTTACAATTAGTTGTGACATGTCTTTCTTTTCCTCTGTATTATGAGTTATTGAACTGAGTGTATCTCTGTGTTAGCTTGCTCAGGCTGCCATAGCAAAGTACCACATACTGGGTGGCTTAAACCACAGAAATTTATTTTTTCATGGTTCTGGAGGTTACAAGTCCAAAATCAAGATGTCAGCAGGGTCAGCGGGGTTCTGAGACCTCCCTTCCCGGCTTATAGGTGGTGGTTTTCTCCTTGTGTCATCGGATGGTCTTCCTTCTGTGTGTGTCTGTGTCCTATAATCTCCTCTTCTTACAAGGATACCAGTCATATTGGATTAGGGCCCACCCTAATGACCTCATTTTACCTTAATACCTCTTTAAAGACTCTGTGTCCAAATATGGTCACATTCTGAGGTCCTGGGAATTAGGACTTCAACATGTGAGTTTTAAGGAGCACAATTCAGTTCATAACAATCCATTAACTGTTGGGTAGTGGGTATTCAATAATAAGTGAATGAATGAATCGGTTTTTATTTATATTTTTGCTGTTTGCAGAATTAGCAATTCTAGCAATTCTTGTGAGTTATTAATAAGTTTCTCAAAATTTTTATATTTCTTTCACCCTAAAGATATGCTTAGGAGATAAAATTCCAATATGATGTTCATATTTATTCAGCAACTATGCACCACTCTTCTCTTCATGGAGGAAGGTCCTCTCATCATGTTAAGAGCTTCTGCCATCAGCAGGTGTAACCCAAACATTAGCAGACCCCTGAGCAGCTGTTAGAGAGAGGCCAGCCACAGAACTAATCTTTCAAAAGTTATCCATCTTATTAACAGATTGTTTATAAAATGCGTACAATCCTCCTACCATGACTGATCTGCATTTCAGAATGTCCTGGAAGGCCAGGAAGGTTTGACTTTAGAAGTCTGACTCCACCAGTGCTGCATGGAAAGTAACAACACAAAGAGAGCTGATCCAAAGCCTCTTCTCTTCTCCACAGGGGTTCCATCCTGAACCACAAGGGGCTTGGCCCACACACACCAGCTCTGCACTCTTCTCCCCCAGATAAACAGGGGACACCTAGAGATGTCAGAACCTTGGGAGGACAGATGCAGCAGAGAAGCCCACCCAGACCCTGGGAGAAGGTTTGGGACAGGAAATTATGGACCTTGGCTACAAAGAACCTAGCTTAGAAGAGGCTGTATGGTCTTCAGAGAGTCATACTGTTTGGCCCTGTCCACCCCTTGCCCTGATGGGAGGGTGCGGGTCTTGGTCTGAGGGTGATGCTGCAGTCAGTTTCAACTCCTCCAGGACTTTGCACTAGTTTTGAGATTATCCTCATACTCTGACTTCCTTGAAGAGTGAGCAGGAGAGTCAGGGGGACAGAACCTTCTGAGAAAGCACAAGGGTCAGGGGTTAGCCACGTTCAAAGGGAGCCGATGGAGGTGGCTTTTTCACCTGGAAATTCACCTCCTTAAGTCCTGACACCAAATACCCCCAGTTTCTGCACCCGTGAGTCCCCGAAAAGACCAACTCACTCCCTCTGAGGAGATTCAGCTCTAGAAACATATGAACAGATTTCAGGTCAAAGCAGAAACTGCACAGGCTACCCTGGAGAGGTGCCCACCTCACCTGCAGGGAGCCAGGGCATTGATGCCACCCCTGCACTCAGGTGAGACAGCCCAGCCACTCATGAATGATGCAGCCCTGCCAAACCCTGGACAGCACTGGCCACTTTTTTGTCACTAGGGTCAAGAAAAGCCACTTTTTCAAAATTATCTATGGTGGTCTGCCAGGCTATGCTCATAGCTTCAGGGAAAAAAAAAAAAAACAAACAAACAGTGTTCTTCTTCACTACATAGAATCATTTACAGGTAGGGACCAATCTACTTGCTTGGGAACAGTGGGTGGTCTGTGCCTTTCCCAGTGGAGGGGACATTATGTTAAGCAGGGTGACAGTCTTCAGTGTTCACCATGGAAGTAGGGAGAGCTTTCTCATTAATTACATGGCTGTCTTTATGCAGTATAGGTACCTTACTTTGTCCTCAAGATTCTTTAGGCAAAGCCGTATTTCTTTTATGTATTTATTATTTATACAACATCTATTTTCAAAGAGAGTTTAAGACAGATGAGAAAATGGGAGTTGGGCCAGTATTTGGAAGGCTCTCTGAAACAGGACATTTGAAGAGACAATTCAGACAGAAGTTTGAAGGTGCTTGTCCTCTTCTTGATAAAATTTCCTGTTTTTACTTCATCCTTACTTCTGCTCTCCCCAGACCTCCTTCCACTCTATGCTGTACAGATTCAGGGTATCCCTTTTCATTGTTACCATCCCTCTCTATACCCTCCCTGCTCTAGTCCATTTAATTGCCGGCTTCCAGTTGTCCTTAGAATAAAATTCAAGTGGTTTACCAAAGCCTCAAGGCCTTGTGTATCCAGGCCCATCGGAACCCTTGGTCTTTCCACTCACCCCATTCCTCACAAAACATCCCCAGCCACATTGATCTTTCAGTTCCCGGAAAAAAACAGACTCTTCTTCCCTACTAACTTTGTGCCTGCTCTTACTGAGACCTGGACTGTTGTGTTAACCTCTCTCCTCCCATGCACTGCCCTCCTTTGTCCCAGCTCCCCCATGGGTATCAACCGCTCATCCTTTGGGAATCCCATTCTCCAAGATGTCATCCATGTCCGCCATATTTAAACTCACACTCACAGCCTCCCAATATTCTCTGTCATAATAATTTTATTATTTCCAGTCTCAAGTTTGTAGTTGTTATTTGATATTTCTTTTCTGTCTTGCTTTCAAAACAGATAACCTCCCCAACTACAGGGACTTTATCTGTCTTGTTCATCTTTGTATCCCAAGGGCCTCACACTGTGTCTGGCACAGAGTAGCCACTCAACACTTGTTTGACAAATGAATGAAGGAATGAGAAATGCTAGCTTTAGGATAAAGTCTGATACACTTCACTTGATTTAGAATGTCTGCCAAAGATATTTGGATTTCTAGAGAGGGTAACATTCTAGTCCAAAGAAATTGGTTTACAATTATGAAATTGTAAGTGTCAGGGAAGTGGTGTAAAAGGTTTTTGTGGAAACACAGGTCCATTGGGAAACCATGTCACATTAAGCAGCTGCCCACTCACGAGTCTTTTTCCTTGATCTGTTTCTTGAGTGTTTTGTCTAAGAGAGCAGGCCTGCCATTTAGATGCGATACTTTAGAAGTTAAACCTTGTTAGACCCACCGCGGTACTCCCAAGGACCAGGGGGCCCTGCATTTCAGTCAAGTGTGAAAATGTAGCTAAGGAAGGAATGAGTAATCCAATCTGATTTCAAACATATGATGCTCCCCTCATTAATCTCAGTCTTTAAAATCTGCTTTATCATCCCAAACTTCACATTACTCTCTAATACTTGAGTTTTTAGTTTTATTTCTAAGTGAAGATAGGAACTCTTTTCTGAACAACCATAAAGTAGCTGAGACAAAGATGAAAAAACAGTCAAAACTTTTTTTCATGTGATGGGCGTGTGTGTGTGTGTGTGTGTGTGTGTGTGTGTGTGTGTGTGTGTATTACTGAGATCATCTTACAGCTGTGTTGCCTCCCTCTGACTGCCAGCTATGTGCACATGGGCCTGGGTGACATGGACTAAGTCAGACTGTAATTTTTGGTGGAAGCTCTTTTTTTTTTTTTTTTTTTTAACAAAGACTTAAGTGGTTGAAATTGATTGGCAGCATATATTCGATACTTAAGAGAATACAAGCTTTTTGCATGTGGGGTAAAGTTGGGAACCTGCAGTGTTCATAAATGAAAGCAGGGCTCTGACTGCATATAAACCTATAAAAGGATCTGCTCATATGTTTAAATTCCTCAGTATTGGGGGAACATATTTCAAAATTCATTCAAATGAGAAAGGCCACCAGTATAGATTTTTTAAAGGTAGCTTTTAAAATCTGTTGTGGGTGTGTGTTTTTATTATTTTCCTTTGAATTTTTCCTTATCTGAACTGCATAGTTACACTGGATATGGTACTGATGGCTCTCATCTGAGGTTTTATTTTATGTCTTAGAAATCACTTGATTTAATTTTAACCCATATCTAGACATGTTCCAGGGTCAGGGCAGGGGAGAATTTCCTTGAGAGAAGGAGAGGGTCAAGGGTAAGGAATAATAATTTTTCTTCTGTTTCTTATCCCTTCTCATCCTCCAGATCCAGAAATAGTCCCCTGAACATAGCCTGACACATCTGCGTGACAGGTGTTCTGAAGATGAGAAGGTGTACTGTAAAGCCTATTTATTCAGTGAGGAAATTTTATACCACTTACATTCAGAGCCGTCACTATCATACTGAAATAGGCTTAAGCAATGAATTTTTTGTTTTTTTAGACTCAAAACCAGATAACCCACATGAAAATACACACTATGTAATTTCATTTCATGCACCTAATCAATATCACTGCCTGAAATCTGTATTCTCCTTGTGAAGGAGACACAAGATTTTCTGTTTCATTATGTCTATTACATATAGGGTACAGTATTTTGGTGGGAAAAAATAGGCCATGTTTATATTTTTTGATTCAGTTTGTTTTTTTATAAGCATTTTTATAACTCTCAAAGTTACTGGCCTATATTGTGTTGATTCTAACTATGTGGCATGGTAAAGTGATGTGTAATTAAAACACACTGTCACTGAACTGTCACACTGAATGTATGTAAATATTTATAAGCTGTTGGTATATATAAGTAGAACACATATTTGCTGTAAACCATAAAAACTTACCTGAATTCAGGTCATAACCATTTTAAAACTGAGGAGTTAGGTATCTAGCACGATCAGATGTGTCTTTCATCAAACAGAGTTTGTAGTAATAGATCAGACTGATCTTATGTGAGTAGTACTCTTGCTAAGAAGACCACAGAATTTGATGCTATTTTGTAAAAGAAGTACAGTGCTGTAGTAATTACAGTTATTTTCCACTTACGTGTTCTGTGTCTTTTCCTAAAATCATCTAGTTCCTTTGTGTTTGGGAACTATTTATCTATCAATCTCTCCAGCTAGGTTAGTGTAGCATAAATCCCTTGAAGCCTGTTCTGAAATATTATCTCAGTGATTCCTTATGGGACCTCAAATTGAAGATGCTGAAGAGTTTTCACAGACTGCCTCTTCAAACAAAGTAATCATCTGAAAGTCATTCTCTGATTCGTCCATTTATTCTACAAACACTTCTTGAATGCCTGCCATGTGCTGCTCCCGGCCCTGGGGAGGGACCAGCCTGTGAATGTGTGGAGTTTACAGAGAGTCAGAACACAGGATAGGAGCAAGGCCCTGCAGATCATGCCTGAGTTCAAGTCCATCCGTGTGACTTCTCTGCTCATCCACCTTGGAGAAGCTACTTAACTTGGAGCCTCCATTCCCTCTGTGAGATAATAACAGTATAAAATACGTAGTTTTATTATGAGTCCATGTATGTAAGCTTCTTTTAAAGTATCTAAAACTGTAAATGCTATGTTGGAAGTGTTCTTGAAACACTGAAGTAAGTCAGGTGGGTGTTTGGGTGTACAGACAAGCAGCTGAGAGGACAGTCTGGGATGGAGATTGAAGTTTCTGACTGTAGATATGATCATTTCTTAAAACTTTTTTTGGAGTTTAGTTGATTTACAATGTTGTGTTAGTTTCAGGTGCAAGGTGATTCAGTTATACATACACATATATTCATTCTATTTTGGATTCTTTTCTCAAATAAGTTATCACGGAATATTGAGTGGAGTTCCCTGTGCTATACGGTAGTTGGTTATCTTCTTGTATATAGTAGTGTGTGTACGTTAATCCCATCCTCCTGATTCATCCCTCCCCCCCCCCCCCGCTATGTTTCCCCTTTGGTAACCATAAGTTTGTTTTCGATATCTGTAAGTCTGTTTCTGTTTTGTAAATAAGTTCATTTGTATCATGTTTTTAAATTAGATTACACAGATTTTTAAATATCATATGATATTTGCTTTTCTCTGTTTGACTTACTTCACTTAGTATGATAATCTCTAGGTCCATCCATGTTGCTGTAAATGGCATTATTTTGTTCTTTTTATGGCTGAGTAATATTCCATTGTATATATGTACTACATCTTCTTTATCCATTCCTCTATTGATGGACATTTAGGTTGCTTCCATATCCTAACTACTGTAAATAATGCTGCAAAGAACATTGGGGTGCATCTATCTTTTTGAATTATGGTTTTCTCAGGCTATATGTCCAGGAGTAGAATTGCTGTGTCATATGGTATTTCTATTTTTAGTTTTTCAAGGAACATCCATACTGTTCTCTATAGTGGCTGTACTAATTTACATTCCCACCAACAGTGTAGGAGGGTTCCCTTCCCTCCACACCCTCTCAAGCATCATTTGTATATATGATCATTTAAGCTTAAGGCTTGGATGCCATTTCTTACAAAGGGAAGAAGAGTGTCTGGACCCAAGCTTATTGGACTAACACTGAATGGCTACACTGAAGAAAGAGAACCTACAAAATAAGAAATAACAAGAGAAATAGGAAGAAAACCAGCAGCTGCCATAGCAACCAAGGAATGAGGATGTTTCAGTAAGGGCATGAACAAGTCTAAATGATGCTGTGAGATTAAGTGGGAGGAATACAGTCAAAAGAAAGCACTTTGGATTTGCCAACCTGGGGCTGATTGTTAGCATCTCCTAATGTAAACATTAGGAGAGAAGCTTGTGGGAGAGTAGGGATGGGAACCAGCATGGAATGTGTTGGTGTGAGATGGATGGGAGGTGAGAAAACAGAGATATCATGATGGACTGTTCTTTCCAGGAATTTAGCTAAAAGGAGAGAAATGTGGGAATAGCTGGAGGGGAACTTGAGGGTCAAGGGGATTTTTTTTTAGTGGAAAATAGTGGGGAATGTTTCAACATGGATCCAGTTTGAGAGGGAGAGATTGTGCACGCAGGGAAGGAAGAGATAGTTATCTTCCAGAGAGGCCTGTAGGGCGAGGGCTCCAAGGAACAGATGACATGATCAACCTTTAAGGAAAAGAGAGTGGGTGCACATAAAGGTAAACTCGTATGTTTGGCAACAGAAAGAGGTGAGAGATCCTGTCTGATGCCTTCCTCTCTCTTCAGATTAAAGTCAGGTTGTCTACTGAGAGTGAGGGGAATGAGGTTTGGAGGGCTAAGGAGAGTGAAGTTTAACGCCATCTTTGAGGAGAATGGGAGAGAGTGCTTTCCAGAGAAGTGCAGTAACATTGCTAGATAGGGTGAGGTCTCACTTTAGGTTGGGGATTTCTTATTTAAGGTAGAACTAGTCTGTGCTGTTAGGTGACTTTCTCTAGTGGGAATCTGAAACTCAGGTGGGCACAGGGGAGATTGGGCTTGTGATTGAGTGGGAAGCCTTTGCTTCATTGGTGTAATGAAAGAATAGAGGGCAAAGAGAACCTGGGGTGTTAGCAGAAGAATTTTTGAAATGAGAGACTCTATACCCTAAACCGATAAGGAGAGAAATGTGCTGTAGTGGGAAGAGCACTAACTGGTTTTTAGCCAGGAAAATTGAGTTGCAGTTCTATTTCTAGGATATGTTACCGTTTCAACTGGTGGAAGTCACAGATTTCTCCAGGCTAGTTTCCTCATTTGTAAATTAGGAATAGTAATGACTTATTTCTCATAGCTGTGTAGGCATTTCACAAGACTAGTAGTGACTAGCTCTCAATAGGTATTTGAATATTTAGCTGAATCTGAACTTCAGTTGGAAATGTACAAGAGCCTAGTGGTGAATAATTTGAGTATAGTTATTTGCTTATTCCTTCTCTTGAATTATCAAGAACTGTTTAAACATGTTTTGTTCTAGCCCTGCACAGCCTGCCTTTCGAAAAAGAAAGAAGGGGAAGGGGTGAGGAAAAGAGGACGAATTCTCAGTTGGGACACACGTATTCAGAATGAGCACTGCATGCTTGAGTTATAGAGTGGAAGGGGGAAAAGAAAACCTATTAGACTTCCTGATGTCACATGCTATTATAGGATTGCCTGAACAAAGTCTCTTGTAGAGAAAAAGCAGATGTAGAAAGATTTTCCCTAAAATTACTGTTTGGTAGCTTACTGAGCCTACTTTCTACAGATTTTTTTTTTTTTCACTTGGAATTCAAGGAACTCACAACACTAAGCAACATTTCATTTAATTAGTATACAGAAGGTGGCTGTATGTAGGACAGTTGGCAGTTAGTTTTATCCCTTAAATGGCTTTTCCAACAGTTACTCCACATAAAGACCTTCCCAAGCTGTAGAACGTAGTGGCAGCAAACCTGGGACTCTTGGTTATGAAGGAGGCAAGGGGACTTTGTTGTCTTTCTTGCTACCAACTTATCAGTAGCCGTCTAGTCCTTTAGACACCTGCAGTTCTTGGCATCTTGCTGCTGCCCATTGTCTGGGGAGCCCTTGATTTCCCATTCTTGCTGAGTCCTGGAGTCATGTGGGCAAAGCAGATAATTCGCCCACTGGTGTAATTACCTTTTACTTATGCACCAGTCCAGCTTGGAAGTGTTACCCACTTTAAATGCCAGGCTGCTGCTAGTTTTGAAAATTTGAGCTGTGGCGAGGGACTTTATTTTTTTCAGGGAAGTAGATGTTTTTTTTGTTTGTTTGTTTTGTTTGGTTTTGTTTTGTTTTGTTTTTCGTGTTTTTGTTTTTGTTTTTGTTTTTTTGAGGTACGCGGGCCTGTCACTGTTGTGGCCTCTCCCGTTGTGGAGCACAGGCTCCGGAGACACAGGCTCAGCGGCCATGGCTTACGGGCCCAGCCGCTCCACGGCATGTGGGATCTTCCCGGACTGGGGCACGAACCCGCGTCCCCTGCATCGGCAGGCGGACTCTCAACCACTGCGCCACGAGGGAAGCCCGGATGTTTGTTTTAATACCACTGTAACTAACACCATTCATAAAATTATACCTGAAGCTTGCATTTTCATACAGAAGATTTACAATACTATCCTCTGTCCATACCGTCCATGTGGCTTCAGGCAAATTATTTCATCTTTGTGGACATCATTTGAGGTTGATATAAATACCTCCTGTGGGTTGTTGTGGGATTAGATGAAATGAAATATATTAAAAGTCTTTGGAATTATAAAGAGTTTTATACAAAAAGTTACTTGATATTACATGAACCTTTACTCAATACCAAGGGCCATGTCATAGGTATCTTTCTAGTTACCAGTTCCATGCCTGGCAGGGCATGGGCATTCCCTGAGTATTTGCTGAGCACTACTTGGTGCTGGTAGACCTCATGAGTCTTATTTTCCATTCTGGGCAACATATATCAAGAAAGGCATTGCCAGTGAAGGCATCAGCATTGCTAAGATTCTGGAGCAAATGAAAGAAAAGGGACATTTACACAGGAAAGGAAGAGATCTCAGAGACCCAATAAATGTCTCCACATATTTGCAGGTTGATGGATGGAAAGGTGTGTGTGTGTATCTCCAGAGGAAAGCACTATGATAAAAATAGATAATGAAAGTCAGAGGAAAATAAAATTTGATGAATTAAACAGAATGACCTGTCTACTAAATTAGGGACAAAAGCTTCCTAGAATAGGGGGCTTTTTGTTATTATTATTATTTTTTTTAATGCTAATAATAGGAATGACACAATGAATGTATGTTCTCCATGTGTTAGATGATATTCTAAGTGATTTATAGTCCTACAACAACTATGAGAGATTAATACTATCATTTTCCCCATTTTGCATATGAGTTAACTGGGGCATAGGGAGATGAAGTAATGTGCCCAAATTAGCACAGCTAGTAAGTGGGAAAGCTGTCTAGGTCAACTGTCCCCAGACACAGCTTTTTCTCATTATACAATCTTTACCTCTCTTAAATCACAGTTTATTGAGTGCCTAGTTGGTGCTTTTTGCTACTTTACATGCATTATATCTAGTCTTCCCAACATGAGCATGGCTTATTATCCCCTCTTGAGATGAAAAAAAGGTGATGTACAGAGAGGTTAAGTGTCCATTGTCATGCCGTTTGAGTGGCTGCACTGATGTCAAGCTAAATTCTGACTCCAAACCCTTTGCTCTTTCCATACCCCCACGCACCTCTACCTCTCACTTGTTGATTTGATCCAGAAGCAAGAAGGACCAGTTGTCTCGATGCCCTGAAAGCAGTTCCTGATTAGTGAGTGGCTGGGTAGTAAGACCCTAAAGTGCCTGATCATCAAACCCATCTGGGGAAAGTTGACAAAATGTACCTACCCAGCCTTCTTTGAAGACCAGTCAAACCAGAATCTGCAGAGGTGGCACCCAAGAACTTTAATGTTTCATCACCTTCCCTAAGTGTTTCTGATGACCCTTGGGGATGGGGAATCACTGAATCAGATGATGAGAAAAATCTCTCCCAAATTTGAGTTTAAGAAATCAGCTATTTTCTATGCTCAAACCATGAGGTGCTCAGTATTTGAGCAAATGAATGAATGTATGAATGACTGCTTAACTACCTCCCTTTGAAATGGGTTGAAGAGTGTATAGATATGAGCTGTAGGGACTTCCATCCTTTATTGACCGTAGAGTTGTTTCTTTTTTTTAATCCTGTTGGCGCTGTCTCAATAAAATTCTTCTCTAATAGTTTCTGTTCACCAGTGGGCTTTATTAAATACTGTGAAGACTCAGTCTTGCAGTCCTAGATTATACAGATTTATATGAACCCAGAGGATGGTCAGTGGGAGCTCCCTAGTGGATTGAGAGAAGCGTATGGCAGTAATGAAGGTGTCCTCAAAGTTTATGCAGTTGAGTTTTTAGCACTGTAACTTGTTCTAAACTTAGCCCTATTATTCAATCCAACTGCATTGGAAACCATGTGAGAACAACCCTTCAAATGTGTTAGAGAATTTTATGCTTGTCAGGAGAATAGTTTTTCTTCTTCTTTTTTTTTGGTCCAATTTTAATGTTTTCCATTCTAGACTGACTGGAGCCAAAAAATTGTCAACTGTTTAAATAAAGTGTTTCCTTTCTTTCCCTCCCTCCTTCCCTCCTTTTCTCCCTCTTCCTTTCTTTCTCTCCCTTTGTTTTGGCAAAGAAAAATATTTGTCTAATGAGAAAAACTTCAAGGAGCTTGATTGAGCTTCAGTGAATGAGATGGAAAAATGGTTTCAAGTTAGGGGGTAGCTATTGTTATATTTTCCTCCACATTCCTCTGCTAATTCCCACATCTTGGCCAGCTAACTACAGAACTCTCCTGATTGTTGTAGGAATGGTATTTATAACCTATCTTGAGGAATGTGGAAATGTGCACAAGATCTATAAATTGCTTTAGTGTTTCCAGATTATAACACAGACATTTACAGTGTAGTTGGGACTATGGATTCTGCACCTGTGTGTGTCGATTTTAAGCACAAACTTAACTCCAGAAGCTCTAAGTCTGATGTATCCAGGGAAACTTTTCTAGGAGGATCCCTCATCAACGTAGCTTTTTCACTTGCATCGCTCCAGGCAGTGTGCTGTCTTGGCACAATCCAGCCAATGCCGAAACCATTAAGGTTTTTATTAGGTTTGTCCTGGTGTCATTATACTATGGAATTGGCAGTGCTTATAGATAATGCCTATTTTCTGTACTATGATTTTTATAGTCTGAGTTTATTAAGAGCCCCTGGAATTAATTTAAGAAACTTTTTAGGCAACATGAGGAGAGAAACACTTTGAAGAAAGCTCTTCCATGATTTATGTCTCTTGAGTCTCAGTTCCTATGAAAAGAGTTAAAAAGTAGCCTGGCATAACTGCTGCCATTACTGTCATCTTTAACAGACAGGCAGGGTCAGGGTCTTGCTGTCTCCAAAGAGCCTTTGTTGCATGTTGTTTTACACTCAGGCTTTTGAAACTGTTTTCTGCTTTAAAGGAAAATTTCTGTTTTTACCTAGCACCTTCCATTAAGCCATTCTTCACATTCTCTCATTTCCTGGAGGGGAGACATACTCAGTGCACTACTCAAATAGGAAAGGAAGAAGAAAAACCCCACACCTTTTGCTCTCAATATTTGAAATCCATCTTGTAAAGCAAAATCTTTTTATTACCAACCTTTAGAGACTTATAAATGAAATGGCTAATGATTTTGAAACATGGGTTTATTTATTAACTTCTAGAAACAGGACTATCTCTTTGGGAAGCAAAGAGTTGAGCGAAAATGCTGTGTAGTCAAAGTTTTGTTCCTTCTCTGAGCTGGGCTGGGGTTCACCTCTTGGTCCACATGACAACTGTCCATGTGCAGAACTTTTGGAATCTCTTCCCTGGCTTGCACCTTACTATCCTTCAGATCCTCATGTACACAGCCCTTCCTCTGCTGTGTTTTTCCTGATACCCCATGGACTAGATTAGAGCTTTTTACATGGTGCCATAATTTCCTGATGGCCTGAGATTGGATATCTTTACACAGTACCACAATTCCCTGCTTATTCATTTCTCTCCCCTCATTATATTTTTAAGACTCACAAAGTCAAAAACCATATTAGTTCTGCATGATGGTATCGTCATTCCAGTGCCCAATAAATATTGGCTGAATAAATGAATGAAAAACATATTGCATTTTCATGCTTTTTTGGTGGCCATGGCATGAAGCATTTATGGGCTCTGTTTATTAGAAACGTATTTTCAACTTCCTCTATAAAATCAAGATAAAAATACTAACCCTTTAAGGTACTTGTAAGATGGGGTGGGTCAGTCGTTCTTAACTGGGGGCATTTTGCCTCACCAGGGGACATACGTAAGGCAATGTCTGGAGACATCTTTGTGTGCTCACAGCAGCTCCACAAGAAAATAATTATCTGGCTCAAAATATGAATAGTGCTGATGTTGAGAAATCCTGGAGGAGGTGTCAGTACAGAGAACTTGGTTGGTCAAAAGTGATTTTATTTTACTCTACATTTTGGAGTTCACCTTTTTGGATATCATTAATAATAACAAGTACACAGAGAATAACAGTTTTATTTATTATGTTCTTGCCATGTGTCAGGCACAATATAACTTCGCACAAATATTATCCTATTTAATCCTCTCAACAGTGCTGTTGAGTTAAGAACTATTTTATCCCCATTTTTCAGATAGGGAGACTAAGACTTAAAAGGTTAACTAATTTATCTAGCTCCTAAGTGCCAGAGGTGGGATGAGAACTCAGAGGCTATGCTTTTGACCATTATACTATACTGCTTTCTCTATAAATACAGTCTCCATTTTAAGGTCTAAAAGGATTTCTCCCCTTAGTATTTAGGAGGAATTATAGTGGAGAATATGGAGATTTTAGCCTTACTTAAGTTTAAAAAATATCATCATTGCCTAGGTGGTTGCAGTTTTACACTTGCACTAATTTGAACAAAGATACAGTCTACTAGCTGATATAATATGTAGGCAGTTGTTGATCCAGGAATTAGGACAAGTCTATTATGCACAGTTATTTTATGGAATTCCCAAAAGCACAAAGAAAACCTTGAGAGTTTGTTTTCTTTCAACACTGAACTTGCCATAGCTGATCAACACAGTGCGATCTAGATGGGACTTTTCTCCTGTTGAGGTGGATAAACAGTGACAGTTTGCCCCACGTAATCCCATTAGGAGCTTTCTTCAGGACCACATCCTCTTCTTATGTAATTATACAAGAACCACTCATGAGTAAAGTCCACCTGCCAAGAGAGCAAGGCCTGGGGCAAAGGGTTGGCTGATAGGGCTTTTTCTCTCCTTACAGTGGACACAGTTGAAGCAAGTGGAAGAGTTGCAATTTGGATGCACAGTGATGGTCTCCAGTGATCCCTGAGTACTTTGTTAGCTCGCAATCATTATTGCCTTGAGGCTCTTCACTGATAAAGTTTCTAAACAAATTCTACCATCTTCAGGCACTGGTTTGTTGTTTCTAGGGCCTTAAAACTTGGCTTGTAAATGCCAAGTTAAGAAGCATCTATCCTTTTTACATAGGAATTTAAAGACCCTGGGGCAGCTGTGTTTTCTCCCTTGGAAAATCCGTTCATTGTGTGCTATTATCACACTTTGAAGGTTCCCGTGGAATACTCAAAAATGTGTTAGATTCTATTCTTTTGGTCTCACTTTCCTACCTTTTTAGAAGAGTAAATGCTAATAGCACCAAACAGATTTTTGTTCTTAAATAAATCATGCTTTATGAAAGTAGGCCCCCTCTGATTACAAATAGCTCTTTAAGTTCCTACTGGATACTAGTGCTTGTCATTCAGACATACATTTTCAAGGGTCTGTTGAAGCCAAGTGATATATTTAGTCATTGCATTACTCTACCTGTAAGATGTCCTTTACATATAAGATGCAATTTGAGACCATCTCCTGGGGACGAAAGTGATTAGTATGCCTTATGCTTTTACACTTCTCAAATGAATCATTTGACATGCTCTTGCATTTATTTTTCATTTAATAAATTAAAACATTTGAAAAATTAAATAAGACGGCACTGTGTTTAGGGCAGTGTTTCTCAAATTTTAACGTGTACGCCCCAGGCTCTTGCTAATGTGCAGATTCTGTTTCCAGCAACTTCCCAGGTGAGGTTCATGCTGTTGAACCAGAGCTCACACTTGAGTAGCAGGCTATTAGGGAACATTGAGATGGTTTGAGAATTTGAAACCTGAGCTAGGGATGGCATCAAGCTGATGGCATTAAATTCGCTTTTCCTGCACTAAGCTTAGTTGTAGTATAAATTATTCTTTAAGTGTATAGGGACATTTTTGGCAGAGAGGATGACTCCTGTTCAATGTGATAAAACATATATTTGTAATTTTTAACAAATTAAATAATGCTTAATTTTTAATAAAGTATCACATCTATCTGTTTTGCCTGGAAAGATACTCCCTATACCCCCTCCTTTTTTTATTTTTTTAAGTTTTCTGAACAATAAAAAAATGAATATTACCGTTTCTGGTCATCAAAGGCATTTTTTAGATGGCTCACAATATTTCAAATTGTAGAACAAATTTACAAGAGTCTGGACACTAAAATAGTAGTTACAATGTTTTTTTTTTTTTAATTACCTTTCTAAAGATAGCTAAGAGAACAATTTCAAATAGTTCCTCTGTGCTTTACATATAAGTTGTTTCAATTGTTGTGTATTGGTAAGAATTAAGAGACTTCCAGCTTGCCATGTCCTGTCACGTTAGCTTCTTTTGTAGGGAAATCAAATCTGGCACCTTTCAATTAACTTCTTTACTTCTCTAATCTAAAAATAGACGGAACAGTTCTGGAGCAAGAAGGTCTGATTACTACCTGTAAATTGCCTTTACTTCCCCAACTGTGTCTTCTAACATTTCAAAGTTTACTGAAAGTCCTTTCTTAAAAGCAGGAAAACACACACAGATGGGAGGAAGGTTGAGTTGTTGGACAATAATTTTATTCCCAGTCATGAGCTTGTCAACTCTCAAAGGAATCACAATGGTGTATCTCATCTGAACCTGAAGGTCGCAAAAGAGGGGATAAGTGGAAATGTGTCATGGGTAACTCAAGTGTGGGCTATTTGGGAGGCAGAGAGAGATGAGAGGAGACAGGGAGTGGGGAAGAAAAGAGCAGTCTTCTCTCTGACTTGACATCACCTCTGTTTCTGTGCATCACCTTTAAACTGCTTCATCACAATGCCAGATCAAAAGGATGCATCGTTCTAAATAACTTTATCAGTCCCCATTTTGCATTTGTTTATAACTGGAAAGGGTTTCACAATTTTTTTTTCCCTTAAATTGTATTCGTTGCTCAGTCACTCATTTCATCTTGAAATATGACTGTGACCAGTTGCATTTGTAGACGGTCATCATTGATTCAGTGGATTCAGCCCTGGGCCTCTTGTGCCTGTCTGTTTGGATATGCAAATAGATCTCTGAGAGAAGATACTGACTGTGATGTAAAATTCACAATATGATCATTGATAGTGAGAGGTAACAACATGGTCTCCTTTTGATGTAAAGATAACTGAATCGTTTTCATTCCTTGAATACCTTTTCAACTGAATTATTATTATTTAGCATGTCACTTAATGCCAACTCCCTGCCTCTGAGCATTTAGTCCCAATCACAGTGATATATTTTTTTAACATCTTTGTTGGAGTATAATTGCTTTAAAATGTTGTATTAGTTTCTGCTGTATAAGAAAGTGAATCAGCTATATGTATACATATATCCCCATATCCTCTCTCTCTTGAGTCTCCCTCCCACCCTCCCTATCCCACCCCTCTAGGTGATCTTCCTGTGCTATGCAGCCGCTTCCCACTAGCTATCTCTTTTACATTTGGTAGTGTATATATGTCCATGCCACTCTCTCACTTCGTCCCAGCTTATCCTTCCCCCTCGCCGTGTCCTCAAGTCCGTTCTCTACATCTGCATCTTTATTCCTGTCCTGCCCCTAGGTTCTTCAGAACCATTTTTTTTTTTTTTTTTAGTTTCCATATATATGTGTTTTTCTCTTTCTGACCTACTTCACTCTGTATGACAGACTCTAGGTCTATCCACCTTACTACAAATAACTCAGTTTCATTTTTTTTATGGCTGAGTAATATTCCATTGTATATATGTGCCACATTTTCTTTATCCATTCATCTGACAATGGACACTTAGGTTGCTTCATGTCCTGGCTATTGTAAATAGTGCTGCAATGAACATTGGATCACAGCATTCTTGAAAAGCCAGTCAGATCAGCACTTAATCCACTCACTACCCTTAACTGATTCTTTTCTCTCTACTTTCCTACAACAGATTGCAGACTGAACTTAACCAAGTTCATAGGCTGATCCACACTGACCTGACCGACCACAGAAGAAGGGATTCTGCCTACCCAACTGGGCCCCTTTTGACCGCTGATAACTTGGCTTCACTTGTTGCCTGGGTGGAAAGTTCTCCCTATTGAATTTTTTTTGCACATGGAGGACAATAGCAAAGAGGGCAACATAGGCTGATAAGACCAGAGACCACAGGAAGATTCTTTGACTTTAGCCTTCGGAACTTTTCCTCTAGCTGGAGTTCTGGACTTTAACAGAACTGCATTCAATCATTTTGGTTTTGCTATCTGTTTTGTTTTTGTTTTTTTTTTCTTTTCCTTTTCACTACCACATTGTATTTTATTTCTGTACTTCAGAAATGGGCCTACAGACTACACAGGGGCCCAGCCAGGGGGCTTGTTTCCTGAAATCTTGGCTTCTCATCTCCCTGGGGCTCTACTCACAAGTGTCAAAACTCCTGGCATGCCCCAGCGTGTGTCGCTGTGACAGGAACTTTGTCTACTGTAACGAGCGAAGCTTGACCTCAGTGCCTCTTGGGATCCCGGAGGGCGTCACTGTACTCTACCTCCACAACAACCAAATTAATAATGCTGGGTTTCCTGCAGAGCTGCATAACGTACAGTCTGTGCACACCGTGTACCTTTATGGGAACCAACTGGATGAATTCCCCATGAACCTTCCCAAGAATGTCCGAGTTCTCCATCTGCAGGAAAACAATATTCAGACCATTTCACGGGCTGCCCTGGCCCAGCTCTTGAAGCTTGAAGAGCTCCACCTGGATGACAACTCAATATCCACGGTGGGGGTGGAAGATGGGGCCTTCCGTGAGGCCGTTAGCCTCAAATTGTTGTTTCTGTCCAAGAATCACCTGAGCAGCGTGCCTGTGGGGCTTCCCGTGGAACTGCAAGAGCTGAGAGTGGATGAGAATCGAATTGCTGTCATATCAGACATGGCCTTTCAGAACCTCACGAGCTTGGAGCGTCTGATCATGGATGGAAACCTCCTGACCAACAAGGGCATTGCCGAGGGCACCTTCAGCCACCTCACCAAGCTCAAGGAATTTTCCATTGTCCGGAATTCGCTTTCCCATCCCCCTTCTGACCTCCCAGGTATGCACCTGATGAGGCTCTATCTGCAGGACAACCAGATCAACCACATCCCTTTGACAGCCTTCTCGAATCTCCGGAAGCTGGAACGGCTGGATATATCCAACAACCAGCTGCGTGTGTTGACTCAAGGGGTCTTCGATAACCTCTCCAACCTGAAGCAGCTCACTGCTCGGAATAATCCTTGGTTCTGTGACTGCAGTATTAAATGGGTCACGGAATGGCTCAAACACACACCCTCATCTCTCAACGTGCGAGGTTTCATGTGCCAAGGTCCTGAACAAGTCCGGGGGATGGCAGTCCGGGAGTTGAATATGAATCTGTTGTCCTGTCCCACCACGACCCCCGGCCTGCCTCTCTTCACCCCAGCCCCAAGTTCAGCTTCGCCCACGACTCAACCTCCCACACTCTCTGTCCCGACCCCTAGCAGAAGCTATGCGCCTCTAACTCCCATGGCATCGAAACTCCCCACGATTCCCGACTGGGATGGCAGAGAAAGAGTGACCCCGCCTCTTTCTGAACGGATCCAGCTCTCTATCCATTTTGTGAATGACACTTCCATTCAAGTCAGCTGGCTCTCTCTCTTTACTGTGATGGCATACAAACTCACATGGGTGAAAATGGGCCACAGTTTGGTGGGAGGCATTGTTCAGGAACGCATTGTCAGTGGTGAGAAGCAGCATCTGAGCCTGGTCAATTTAGAGCCCAGATCCACTTATCGGATTTGTTTAGTGCCACTGGATGCATTTAACTACCGAGCTGTAGAAGACACCATTTGTTCTGAGGCCACCACCCATGCCTCCTATGTGAACAATGGCAGCAACACGGCTTCCAGCCATGAGCAGACGACTTCCCATAGCATGGGCTCCCCTTTTCTGCTGGCGGGCCTGATTGGGGGTGCAGTGATATTTGTGCTTGTGGTCCTTCTCAGTGTCTTTTGCTGGCATATGCACAAAAAGGGGCGCTACACCTCCCAGAAGTGGAAATACAACCGAGGCCGGCGGAAAGATGACTATTGCGAGGCAGGCACCAAAAAGGACAATTCCATCCTGGAGATGACAGAAACCAGCTTTCAGATCGTCTCCTTAAATAACGATCAGCTCCTTAAAGGAGATTTCAGACTGCAGCCCATTTACACCCCAAATGGGGGCATTAATTACACAGACTGCCATATCCCCAACAACATGCGATACTGCAACAGCAGTGTGCCAGACTTGGAGCACTGCCATACGTGACAGCCAGAGGTCCAGCATTACAAAGGCGGACAGTAAGACTCTCGAGAACACACTCATGTGTGCACATAAAGACACGCGAATTACATTTGATAAATGTTACACAGATGCGTTTGTGCATTTGAATACTCTGTAATTTATACGGTGTACTATATAATGGGATTTAAAAAAAGTGCTATCTTTTCTATTCCAAGTTAATTACAAACAGTTTTGTAACTCTTCGCTTTTTAAATCTTAAAAAAAAAAAAAATTAGTTGCTGAAGTACTGTACAGGGTTGTACAATGAGAACCCAATGCTAAGGTAAAAGAACGAGTGATTCTTCCTCCTGATGCAATTCACCACTTTGCTGTTGAAGCTTCAGAACAAATTCCTTTCCTAGAATTGGTGGTCAGATGAAAGGGCAGCTTAAAATGGACTCATCAGGGTAGGATAAATAATAGGCATAAAACCAGAAATGACCCCAGATTTCTTCACGCTATTTGTATACTTCCTGGTCTGGAAGAAAAGTGAAAACTTCTAGAATATAAGAAAGGAGGTAGTCACCCTGATTTGACCCAAAGGAGGAAATGCAGAAAACATCTCTTGAGGAAGTCAGTTCCTGTGAGATAAGTTAACCCATCCTGGCAGAATCAAGAAAATGAGATAAGATTTGAAAAGACAGTCAAACCCAGGGGTTGGCTATCTGACTGGGAACTTGAAAATCACTCTTCAGGCTTCCCTGGCCCTATGTGAAACAGTGAGAGACCTGAGTCTGATTTCAGTCATCTTTGGGGGCAGGTAGGATGTCCCAGAAAGAAAACTCCCTTTAAAAGTGTTACTGTTCAAGTCATATGTCAGGTTGAATCACACTCATCAGAGATATATTCTAGAATACTTTTTTAGAAGAGGCTAATAAAATAATGGGAAGAATTATATTGAATGGAATTATTTTTGATAATGATAACTATTTGGGTAGATTCACTGCAGCTATGTCAACATGATATTTAGACCAACAAGGGATCAATGTTTGGAATATACTAAACTTGTTATGTAAAAATTATTGATACCATTTAGACAAAAGCAAGTGATCAGTGGTTCTGTTATACTATATCAACTAACTTTGTTAGTATCATGTTGAAATAGCTTGAATTAATACTTTTATCCCCTCGGAAATTCTTGTCTTCCAATCACCTCATGTATATTTTCGTAATTAGCTGTAGAGGCAACATTTGTCGTTCCCCCTCTCTTCAAAATTCAAAAGAAAATCATGGATTCCAGTCTTGGTTGCACAAAATATCCATATACATTTTAAAATGTATACTAATTCTCCTTGATAATAATTCTGTAAGGACACGTCAAAGCTGGTGAAATAACATATTTGTTTAAAAAGCAATACCAAGTTTCCACCTTGAACTGACTTTGACCTTCCATTTTTAAAATTTCATTTATTCCTTTCAGTCATGGATGTTCCTCTTCTTTGGGAATTGTGGAGGGATAATCAATCTTATATTAACAGCATAACAGATGAAAGAAATGATCAAGTCTGAGAGGGAAGACTTGTTCTCCTAATCTTGGCAAAGCAGGGCATAGAACAGAAGGCATAGAGAAGAGAAGGATGTCCAGACTTAATTCTAGATATTTTTTGAAGCAACGTCCATCTTCAGAGAGCATGTATATTGTACTCCTTTCCATCCCTTAGTTGTAGAAGGGCTATCGATCACATACATACATTATCTAAAAAATACACCCTTGGAAAATTCTTTTTAAAATCAAATTTAGGCATTTCAGTCTGCGTTGCATGCTTCCTTGATCACCGGCCATTATTTTAGGAACCTATGAAGTTAATGTCACAATCATTTTGCTTTCTCTTTCTCTGTCCCTCTTACTTTTAACAAAATAGAGCTGTGATGTGTCTATTTTGTAAGAGTTTAGGTATAAAATGCTATGCAAGTTTTTCTTTATAGTAAGGGCTTTATTTTCTTTAATAATATCTCCCCAACTCATATGTTTTAATCTCCTTTGTCCCTCAGAATAAGCAGAACATATAACTGAAGTTATAATGTTATAGACACAAGAATCAAAACTGTGCAGTCAGTTGAACTGAAATTAACTACTAATTAATTTGAGTTAATTCTAAAGTGACTTTTGTTTTCATTTTAGTTTATTAGCTAGCTCGTTTTGGCTCTTGCTTTTTTAAAGCTTGATCCACACAGTGAAGGGATAAGACAATCTGTGAAAGTGACCAGTGTAACAGCAAGCCATCTGAAATGCAGGACCATGACATGGGGTTTTGTGTATTTAACTGGATAATTCCCTTCCACTGTCCCTTTCTCCTTGGCTGTATAGATAAAACTATGTGTTCAAATGATGGTACTTTGATTTTTGAGGTTTTTTTTTTTCTTTTATCCACAAAATAATCATTCTCATTTATTTGTATTGTGTGTATAACCTCCAGCTGGATATTTCGCTGCTGAAACAAATGTTTTTGCTTTGAGCCAAGAAGACCAAGGTTAGAGAGGTTTCTATAATGTCTTATGGGATACACAGAATTATTTGGGGCTTAAGTCCTACCACGGAGACCTGGTCATGTGTAATGATTAAGATGATCTGAAATGGTTCCTTTGCTAGAACACATTTCTGAAGAGATATAATCTAGTTATAGACTTAATTCTGAGCTTGTGCACAACATGACAGAGACTGTTAAGATTGAGATCAGTCTCCTATTTGTAATAGTGTACCTGGGGCTCTCACCTACACCAGGATAGAAAGCGCATCATGGAATTTGTAACGACCATCAGTGGTGGCTGATGCTTTGAATGGTGTTTTTGTTATGGGAATGTTTTACTGATACATCAACTCTGTATTTTGGACCTCTCTTGAGCTCATACATTATTTTGCATTTTGAGATTAGTCAAGAGTCACAGTTCAAGATGCAAGACAAGACCAAGAGCAAAGCCATACATACCTGCTTTTAAAGAGCTCAATGCTGTCTGACCAAATCTAATGATTTCAGATTCTATGTGTCCACTTTCAGAGCTAGGTAACTGTCACTGTGCCCAAGAAATTCCAAAAGGAAAAGGCATAGCCATGAGCACACAGGTACTACTGACCATTATTTATACCCAGGGTTGTCATGAATACCTACTTGTTTGGGGAGACGTATTTGAATAGGGAGAGGCCCTTAGCTTCCCTCAAACTGTCAAATGCATTAACAACCTATTGCATGGGACAATCAAAAGCAGAGACACAAAGGGTGTCCTCCTGCCTATTTTTCTGATGAGAGAAGTGGAAAACATTCTACCCTGTGAGAAATCATGCAATTTCTAGTTATCTGGATGTTTGTTGAAAATATGTTACATGTTTTCCCAGAGATTAAAAAAAAAAGTATAATGTGACCAGTCTGGTAAAAAGGATGAATGAAATAGCTGATGTTATGGCTCCATTTCCTACTAGATCATAATAGTCCTAGTCATTCCACAGGAGTTAGAACTTCCTTCCTCACTGAGGAGAACAAGCTCTCCATGTTGTGGACAGAGCATCCATTCCAGACACAAGATGATACAGTTGCTGTCCACAGGGAGAAGATAGCTTGGTCAGCTAACCTCACTTGCAGAATCCATTACAACTTGCAACAATGAAGTGATCAATTGCCATTCTTAGCTTCTAGCATTTTTCTCTACCCTATAACAAGGAGACATTGTTTCACTTTAGAATATGAGAATAATAGTTTTGCTCATGACTTACCTTTCCAACTTCATGGGAAAGCAGAGCAGATAATGGAGCCCCAAAGAGAAAGCGATAAATACATAAAACAAACCAAAAAACTCCTCTTCATTATTAGTTTTGTCCAACCTTGCCTGATGCTTATTTTTTTTAAGTCAAAATACTAATGTAGGAAGCATTAGTTTTCACCCCTCTCTAATTTCTTCAGTGGGGTCGAAAGACTATTGCTGACAATGGGGGATGCTTGTCACTGATTGTGGGGAGAAAGTTTTGTACATGTTGTTATAACATGTGCTGTTACACTGTTATTCTGGGGATACTGTTACAACAAAAAAATCACATTCTTTTTGCTATAGTTTAAATTTTTTTCTTTTTCTAGCTGCACACCCACCAGAAGAGCACAAAGCAAGGCCATCACAACAGACATTTTTTAACTAGTATAAAACACACACTTGTGTACACACACACACCACACACAGGGGTATTCATAAAGACATCCATGGGATGTAAGATTTATAACCTTTCTGAGG
This sequence comes from Hyperoodon ampullatus, assembly GCF_949752795.1. Taxonomy (NCBI): domain Eukaryota; kingdom Metazoa; phylum Chordata; class Mammalia; order Artiodactyla; family Ziphiidae; genus Hyperoodon; species Hyperoodon ampullatus. The sequence continues at coordinate 162,537,663 of NC_136916.1, forward strand.
CAAGGTGAAGGCGTCGCCACTGTGTGTCCCTCGTGGGAACAGTATATATTCGCTGAAAGTTAATCCTGATGACTTGTTATTGTTTGAGCCGTATGTTGATTTGCTTCTGGTTTCTGTGTAGTGTGTTCTCGCTGACAAGGGACTGCAAGGGGCTGGAAGATTCTGCATCACACATCCCCTGAGACCTACTGTGTCACACACTTTGTTAACTACAAACTTCACTCTACACTATAGAGTACCTTGTTGATATACTCAGTAAAGGCTTATTTTAAAAAGAAACCACATTGTGTTTATCTGAGTAAGTTCATTGGGATACTGCTCATCTTTGCTTGGTTCATGTCAAAGAGAAATGAGGGACACTTCCTGATGCAGGATCGTGGATGGAATGAAGGAGGTAGTAGGGTTTTTCATTTTCTCTTACCTTGAAGACAACTTCTGTGTTTTAAGGCCATTTGACTCTTTTTGTGTGAGGGGTTTATATGAAATCTTCACGTTTTTTTCTATTTCCTGACTAAATTGTGTGTTCCTATGGATATCTTTTGAATATACACACATACATGGAGCATATTATTTTGTGTTTGTGAAATCTGTGTTGTTTAGAATATAGATAAATGCCAATGTAGTTATTTTATCAGAATAGTCTTTTTCCCTATTTCATAATATACACTGTCCATTTTAAATGTCACTTTTCCTTAAGAATCCTCATGGTACTTTCTTCTTCAGAATTGTTTATATAGCTCATCCACCCATACTTTCAATAAGCACTCATGAAAATGTATGTATTCATATGCTCAAGTTCAATTCGGGATTATCTCCTGATTTTCCAGAAGCCCTTTCTCTAACCCCTCTTGGCCGTTTTACTAATAGTGTATTCGACAGAGACTGAATCAGGAAATAAAATGATGACACTCAGTTACTACTATTAATGACTTGCAGAACCTCTGTTGGAGAATTAACTATGAAAGATGGTTGTAACAGGTGATTCATATTACATTTGGGAGATTTTATTCAAAATAATGTCTATGTGTTCTTGGTTACTTTTGCCAAGAGTTACAGACTTTACTCTGTGGAGACCAGACCCTTAGTCAAGGAATACCTTTCATTCAAAAGAGTTTATGAAACAACTTTTACTATGTCCCAGGCACTGGTCTGAGTTCAGAGGTTCCATAGAAGAATGACATACAGTCTTAGCTAAACCAAGTGTATTTCCGACACCACCATGTTCCTAAAATTTTGTTCATCCAATATATTTACTTTTCATCTACTTTTTACAGAGTACTTTATTAGGTTCTACTGGGGATTCAGAGAAAAATATGACTCTGCTGCTAGGAAGCCCACAGATCATGTAATAAACTTGTTTTCTAACACATTCTAGTGTCTCAGAGCCCATGTAATAACTTTACATTCTCTCATTAAACTCAACAGAATATCTAAGATAATGAAAGAGACATATATACCTATTGGTAAATTTGATAATACATCAAATTTGTATATTAGATATCTAGAGAGAAAGAGGTTAGATGATCTTGGTGTTTAATAGATGAAACAAAGAGAGTGTTTTGATAAGATCAGAATTCAATTGAATTAAATTTTCAAATTTACAATTTGAAAATTGAAGATTTCAGAATTGTATTTGGTAATTACAAAGGCAACCTCTTAAACTCCCATTGAGCACAGAATGGAAATCAATCCAAAATAATAATCATAATAATGGTACCTGGCTCCATGGACTGTTCTTGTTTTCTTGCCTCTTAATCAATTGACTAGCCTTAAGACTGACTAGCCTTCAGGACAAATTCTTAGTATTTAAGATTTTCAGTGATGGAGATACCACAACTTCACCCAGTGGATTCATCCATTGATTGTTTGTGACCAATCAAGGGAATACTTTTACAAACCTCAAAATATCTATGTCTTTGAACTCCATTGGTCATCCATTCCTATAATTTTAATTTTTATATTCTTGTGAATATAATATTCTTGTGAATAATTTGTGCTCGTTTGATACCTGCACATTGATTTCATTTGAAAGCTTCAGATGGAATCAAGCAAGCTCTGTGTATATCCATGGGGTAAGCTGAGAGAACTATTAAAAAAAAACTTGAGTCAGGTTATTTTTAGTAATGAATTTGTTTCATACTTGAGAGGTTGCTCTAAATATTTTGTAAATCCTGCTGAAGATGCTGATATATCAGAACCTATTAGGGTGTTAGCAAACTGGCTTCTGGATCTATACCTTTATTTCATAGCACAGATATAGAATGTGTGCTTTAGAGGATATTATACAAGCTTTATCTCATTAGTTTACAGAAAGTTAAGGATAAAGATTTTTTAAACTCTAAACTGGATGTCACTGTAGGACACACACCAACTGATGATCCCGTCTGTCCAGGTTCTTGGTATGAAGTCTAAAGTAGATGAACATTTCAATATACCCTTAGGGGGATTCTTACCATTTGACATAATAAACCTCCATAATGGGTCCATCTTTTTCTAATCAAATATAAAAATGCGATGGATCAGAGGGTCTGTTAAACTCCCTGGTTTGGGTAATTTAGTTTTGTTTTCATTCAGCAAATATTCGCTAAGGCCTGATAAGTTTTGGCGCTGAGTAAGACAGTTTTCCAGGAGACTTAACTTTGCATCATCAAAAATCTTTCCTGGAAGCCGCAGGTATTCAACTCACAGCCTAGGCTATTCCCCACACTCTTTGACTTCTTGGAGAGCTCACGCACCTATATTTAAATAATCAGCTAACGATACTATTTCTGGCACTTACACACGCTCTCAAATGTGTTTTCTTCTCTCAGCTTCCTAACCCTGACATGGGTAAGACCCTTCCTTCAGTCTGTTCCCAATTCAGCCTCATGTATACATAGCAGGACAAAGGATAATCTATAAAAAATGCTTGTTGTGATACTGTCTCAATTTCAAAATATTCCATTATCATTACTTTAAGAGAGAAGTCAAACTCCTTGTGTGACATGCGCGTCCTACTACCCGTTGCTGCCTGGTATTCCTTACCAGTATTTCCTCCTCATTCATTATGTGCTCTAGGTTAGATATATATTTTAAATTTAAAAAAAACGAAAGAAAATCTTTCACTCTATCTCTAAGAGATCTCAAGTTCCTTGTCTGGTTGACTATTCAAGATACAATTCAAATTCACACCCACCCCCAACACTTGGAAAGCTTCTTGAATCATACCTGTTAATGATCTGACCTCTCTGTGCAGTTAATCTAGCTTTAAAATACTTTTATTTGTAGCACCTATGCATTGTAAATTTTCATGGGTCTGTTTCATGACTATACTCCAAGAGAGACAGAACACATATGCTGTCAATTGTATCTCATCCAGTGTTGAGTATGGTGTCCAGGCCCTGGCAGCTGCCCTCTATGTGCTTTTGGAGAAAGTGTGATTGGAGCACAGGGGGCCCCATGGTGACACCAGGCTCCCTGTGGAATCAGCTCTCCACACACAGCATCACCTCAAATAACAGCTACCCTGTCAATCTCTTGTGGCTGGATACTTTTTTTTCAAAGCCTCAGAAAGAGCTATAGAATTCTGAATCATGCACAATAAGCTTTGCTCAAAGCAAATCATATATTTTCTTTAACATCTCTTGGTTACCCATTACTATTTTTTACAGAAATTTTGTTTTTATGATTATATGATAGCCACACATTTATCTGATTTGGAAGCCTCAGATGGACTCAGGATATGTTTACACCCACAGGGAAGGATAAGAGAACTGTTAAAATGATTTGAAGAATATCCTTTTTTCTATTTACACACAACCTCAAAACTGAGCCAGCTTGCAAAATGCATATAAAGAGCTATCTTAAAAAATCGTCTTGCAACAAAATGTCACCATCATGAAAAGTACACAAAGTATGGGGAGACACAAAGTCAAATTGAGGAAAACATTTTGACTGTTTGCTAGTCAAAATGAATTCTTCACATGTAAAAAGCAGAGGTAGATTTTTTGTTGTGTCCATCAGCAGTATCAAAAGGGACAGTCATTATTCACTGTGTTCTACCCTATATAAAAAATACGGCATATATCATTTAAACGTTCACATTGTATTATCTTGGTTATTACCATGAGAATAAATAGTCTCTCCTAGAAATGATATTCCCATAAAGAAGGATGCATAGAGAGTAGTGGTTATTGAAACTTGAATGAGGCTGACTTATTTTGGAAACCTGCCTTTGCCATTGACCTGCCAATTGGCCTTTTTAATAACTTACACTTTAGGGTCATCGGTTTCTTTTACCTTAAATGGAGACAGTGAAGACTAACACATATGATGGCTGTCAGAACTGAAAGCAGGTATGGAAGTTAACACATTATCTGGGGTTGAATAAATGACGTCAAGCACCATGTACTTTTCAGGCAAACCCAATTCACAAGCATGGAGTGACATATCGCCAAATTTATATGATGAAACCAAGCTTTATTTATTTATTTATTTATTTTGTGGTACGCAGACCTCTCACTGTTGTGGCCTCTCCCGTTGTGGAGCACAGGCTCCGGACGCACAGGGTCAACGGCCATGGCTCACGGGCCCAGCCGCTCCGCGACATGTGGGATCTTCCCGGACCGGGTCATGAACCTGTGTCCCCTGCATCGGCAGGCGGACTCTCAACCACTGTGCCACCAGGGAAGCCCCGACACCAAGCTTCTTGAGGATTAAGATCAGAATTATATGCAGGAATCATTTATGTAAAGGAAGTTAGCATCCAAAATTCCACAACACTGTGTACAACCATTTTCAACACAAGTTTGACAGGGAGCTTTTCATTTTCCTTATTCTTTTTTTCTGGAACATTTGGGGAAAGTGAGACCCCACAGGGTAACACAAAACAATACCAGGTCCTTTGTCTCGTGGTGAGCAGGATCCCTTGAACAACACAGTTGAAAGAGAATAGACTTCTTTGTAGTGTAGCTATTTCCTCTCTGATCTGCAGAGGACATGTAGGCATGGTTATTGCTGAAAATTAAATCAAGAAATGTATCAAAAGGGTGAGTATCAGAAAGAGTGTTCAGAAGACACTGGGAAATTGAAACATTAAAAAGATCAAGGTAATAACTTTCTGTTTCAAAAATCTGTAATGTTAAATGACGTAGTTTTATTTCATTCTACTATACCACAAGCCGTGGCATCTGCATCCACAATTGATTGATAGTGGGGAAGGTAGCAACCAAATGGAAGAGTTCCTTAATGGCTCTGCAATGCAGATGTGATAGTCTACCAGCTGTCACATAGTTCCTTTTTGCAATCAATACCATTCTTGATTTCATAGTCTAGCTGTAATTAAGAAACATGCATCCTCTTCAGCTGAGTTGTGGGTTTTTTTTTTTTTTTTCCTTCTGTACACTTTCTGTTCATGGTAGTTAAAATAGTCTCAAAGCAGCTCACTCACTGGGGTCTATATTAGAATTATTTTCCTTTTAATCCTGTGTTTCCTTGATCAGTAAATACAGAAGATCAGATATCCAGATGTTAAGAGAAGAAAATACTTTATATTCCAGTCCTTGACTGCAGAGTTTAATTGGTCTCAGGGCAATTATTTGGTAGGTGTAAGTCAGTCCTACCAATCCCATGGTTTATAGCCAATTTCTATTCTGTTAGGGCCAGTATCTGTTTTGATAGATTGGCCCACAGCTCTTTCTATTGTTAAATATTTTACATAGTGTCCCTGGTAAGTTGGAATACAGGATGCTCCTCGAGTATATCTGAAGTAAGGGAAAACCAGTTGCTTTGTAATGGAGGCCAATCACATCTAATAGAGACTAGCAGTTTCTGTACAGCCTATTGGGTGAGGAGCTAAATTACTGAATGGTGGTGAATCCCTTTCAGTCTGAGTTCAAAGCTATCTAGAGCTAGATTCATCCTTGCGGCAACACATACTAATGTTGGGCCCTGGACATGTTTATGCTTCAATTACCTCATCTGTACAAAGGGTAATTACAAAACTTACCTCAGCAACAATAATACAGCGCCATGCTGTATAATTTACTAATACAGCACACATACCAAGTGCTCAATAAATGTCACTTACTTTCTGAAAATATATGGAATTCATGTCCAAAAGTTGGGCTACATAGCTCAGGTCTCTCTTGCATCTTGGGTAAGACCATTAATCTCTCTGGCTTGTTTCTTATATTTGAAAGCATCAGAATTTGGTGGATCTTTAAGACCTTTAAACTCTAAATTCAGTTTCATCCTTGTTAGTTTTCCGTGAAGTTTAGCTCTATTTAATTGGGCTGCTTTATGTCCTATGTTCTTATAAATTTTAGAAAGATGTGTATGGACTAGAAAACAGGGAGCGTTCGCTCAGTTTCATTAACTTTATCACAAAGGCTGACATGTTCCTCGTTAGCTATAGCGATAGTAAACTCAATATGTTTGGGAAACAGTGTGCACGATCATTAAAAGTAGGAGTTGTGGAATCATAGGAAATCCTACTTTGTATCTGTGTGATATTATTTAATGTCCCTGAGTCTCAGTTTCCTCATATGTGAAATGGGGTACTAAAACTTCTGAGGAGCCAATGAGATAATTTCTTTCCAGTGTTCAGTGCAGTGACAGGGATTCATTCATAACCATTATTGCTGAAAAATGACAAATGAATGGAAAGGGAAGAAAGTGGAACAAAACTCATTCTTATTAATTCAATGACCCTTCCTTCAAAACAGAGGAATTCAAGCACTATTACTAAGTAGACACACTTATAAAATACATAATTTCAATACAAGGTATCAAAGATAGATTTCCCTACAGTAACAATTGTATAAAGCAAGATTGTTTCTTTAAATATTGAGTGCATCTTATATCTTTACAGGCCTTTTATGTAATAGCTATTAAACTTTAAATATTCAACAGAAAGTTAATTATGAGAAGAACACCCAGGAAAACAATGATTGATAAATGTAGTTTATTTTAGATGAAATAGAACAGATTCTAGTGCTGACTCTACCACTTCTTATCTTTAAACCTTGAAAAACTATGCACTTCTGGTCTAAAAAAATTAAAGAACAAGGAATTTAGAATAATTAGGAATTACTTATTTTCAGGACCTTCAATATATTTATAAAACCACTGATTAACAGGTAATAATGGGATCTTAATTTCAAAATGTTTAGCCTTGACGTGGTTGCCTAAGAATCCCTGCCAGTAAACAATACCTTTATTTGATTACACCATACACCTGAATTGAATAATGATATATTGTTTTATTAAAGATGTTACATAATGCCGACTTTCCAATTTATAACACACTAATGATTGATATTTTAAATGAATGACTTTTTAAATTTTTATTGGAGTATAATTGATTTACAATATTATGTTAATTTCAGGTGTACAGCAAAGTGAATCAGTTATATATATATAAATATCCACTCTCTTTTTAGATTATTTTCCCATAAAGAAAAATATCATATGATATCACTTATATGTGGAATTTAAATGAATGACTTTTAATTTTATAGTTGGAAAGTCATCCTTGGGGCTCAGATTGAGGTACCTCTATGTGTTTACCTTTTTTACAAGCTGTTATTTATGATTCTCATTCATCAGCTCTTTGTTATGAAATTTTAAAAGTCCATTAATTCTAGAAAGGGAATTTAATAAAATGAAACCAAATTAGTAAAATAATTATTTTTTGATGTTAGTTAAGTACTACTTTACCTTTATAAAGGACCAGAATAACATTTAAAAAAGGATTTATCAAAGTAAGTATTATAAAATTATATAATAATATTTTTTTCAAACATTAGAATTCTACTTAGCAGTTCAGAAACATCCCTAATACTGCTTAAACATAAATAAATCAAAGATGAAGTCACCTCAAGGAAAAACACATCCTTATTAATCTTAACTAATTTTCCATAGTGAGTGAAATTCAAAACTTCAGAGACAAGTTTTTGAAATCATTTATTTTAATAAAGATAGATTTTACTAATGAAAGAATTACTATAAAGTGAGTCTGTTTTAAAAAGCTAATGTAACGTGAAAAGTAAAAACAAAAAAAAAAAAAAAGAAAAAACAGCATAAGGAAGAGAGAAAGACATAAAATGTTTATGCAACATTACTAATATTTTAACAGGCAAAAACATACACACAAATCAAAAACATAAACATATATTTTACAGAGGAGTGATCAAAGTACAGGAAAGGAAACTGTGATGTGACATACTTTTTTTGTTTGTTTTTAGGGAAAAAGAAGCAACATGTTTTATGGACATAGGGATAAACACATTTAAACATATAAATCATTTGTGGCATGGGTACAAGTTAAAATAATCAGGGTTAGTTTAGAAAATATGAGAAAATTTACATCTCGACCATGAAGTTATTAAAAGCATTAACAAGTAGTTTAAAATATTAACCTTCCAAATACTAGAAAGTTGAACTGCTGTTATTAATAGTTGTTCAGAATCTCCATAGCATATGAGTATGAGATGGTGGAAATAACACTGGCTTTGGAGTTCAAATGTTGGTTTATTCACTTACCAGCTGTGTTCCCTAGCCAAATAGCTAATTTCTTTAACATTTGGTTTCTTATCTTTAAAAACATCTGCCATAGTGTTGGTATGAGAATTCATTTAAAGTTACCAGCAGAGTGCCTAGTTCATAGTAGTCACTTAGCTGCATTAACTACATCCAACATCTTCCTGTCATTTCTGGCCCCTTTCCTTTCCTTTGTGAGCACTTCTTGTAGAACTAAGTGCTTTCCTGTACTCCTGTAATGAGTACTTACAGTCTGCACTCCCATGAGATCCTCAGATAGAGATGCTATCTCATGTGTCCAGGAGTCATGTAGCTTTGAGCAAGGATCCACCAATCCTGCCATACTTTGGGTATGCTCATCTATTGCTTGAATTAAATTAAGATTTAAAACATAGTCATTTTCTCTGGCATTTCCATGGGTGTCTCCGGGAGAGCTGGTGAGGCACATTTGCAAATTTTTCATGATGTAATCTCCCAAAAGTATAACAGAAAGGTTAACTATATGCACCCCTAGAGTTATCTCATTTTAAAGAAGTTTAAATTCCCTGTTGTTCTTAATCTTTTTTCTGTAATGCTTCACTCTGCTTGGAGTTGACACCAGTGTCTTCATTCCCTTGATTCCAGGCATCATTACCAAAATGAGTACATGTTACCAAGGTTTTCAAGAAGTGACACGTCTACTAGCCATTATGAAAGGGTGTTGGAAATATGTGTCTTATCCCAACATAACGATTAATGGTAGACAATGCGATGAGACAATTGAATTGGAGAGAGGAGAAATGGAAGACTTTGGAGCAGAGGCCTCTAAGAAGGACAGCCACCAAGTGGGATCCCAAATTTGGGAGCAACGTTAAGGAAAGCAAGATATGCCTTTGTGGTTAGCACTCCAGGAAGTGCTCTAGTGCTATTGGTAGAAAGCTTGAGTCTGAAGAGAGGGTATTCACCTCTGTTCTCTTCTCCAGATCACACTTACCTGCTGACTGGTAGTCACAGGGGTATGAAGGTCTGGGTATCTTACTGCAACTTGGATCAGCTCTGTAAGGTGTTGCTTACAAATGGGCTGCAGCCTCAATTTAGGATTCATTTAAGATTTTATAATGGCTTCACTTCTGCCTCTATCCTGTCCTTCCTTCTTTTTCATCTGTTTCACTGTAAATTGCAAGAGTCCTTGCAAATAAACCTCTTGCATGCTAGTCTTGCATGCTTCTCTGGAAACCCTACCCTCCATAGCCTACTTCACATTTCTGCTCAAAGTTTAAATTTCACCGCAGATAGGACTATCATTTTAGGAAGATGTGAGACTGAGCTTAAAGGTGTTCCTTACTTGTTGAACAACATGGAATAAAATTAACTTCATGTTATAACCTCTGACTGTTTAATTCTATGCATATAAATGATGTACATGAACATATACAAGGCCCAAATTTTGCTCCACGTTTATGGCAAACTTATCTTGATTAATCAGTATTTGACTTTTTCCCTTATGTGATGACTATCAACTTTCTCAGTAAATAGCCCTAATATACCCTAAAAGTGAAAATTTAAAAACACAGAGTACAATAACCAAAAATATTTAATATTCAATTCTTTGAAGCCAAGTGAAACCAAGTTCATCAATTCTATATGAAAATAAAAATGTCTAAGAAAAAGACAATCAAAATGATCGTTGTGTTAAGCCAAGTGTCTCCTGTGGCTAGATAAAAACGGAAATGAAACCAAAAGAATTCCCAAAGTAGGCAGCCACTACTCTGTAACAAACTTCTCTTATGATGCAATTATTTTAAGCATCCCTGCAGTATCCCCCAGATTTTCTCAATCATTGGCTGGAACCTGGGAAATGGCGCTTCTCATTCTCTGCTGTGCTGTTTCCTTCTTCCAGTCCTAATACTCCTTGACAAATTCAGTTAACCAGATGGCAAGTTGTTTATGAGCATGCCTTCTCGTTAAGTTGACAAAAGCTTGACAGGAGTAAGAGCAAAGTGAATTCTCTTTCTGAAGTGATTTATAATTTTAAAATAAGCTGCTCTTCTTGAAAGCAGTTTACCTACATGGGCAAAAAGAAAATGAGTATTAAAGCCCATCAGGTATTCAAGATACCACATTTATTTTCTGTAACACAAGTAAGTAGAAGGGTCCCCACCAGTAATTCAGAGACTTGTGATTCATTTTTAGCTACTTACTTTTTAATGCGCCCAAAGAAATGTAGCAGTGAATGGTTTGTCTCAACCTTATTGGAGAGCTTCTGAGTTTTCTTACCATTGATTTTGGCTAGAATTAGCGTGTGTATTAAGAATTCATATTTATGGACTCTTGCTATCATCAAGTGCATCACTTATTTTAAAGATGAGATAACTGAAGCCCATTGTAAGGGGCTTGTGGTGGACCATTCTGCAGATAAAGCCAAGGTAATCTAAAAATGACCAAACTGAGCATTTTATTTCCAAAACTATATATTTTAACAGGATAGCAAGGCACTCCATGGATTAATGGCCCAACCATCCTGCTGACTACATTTAGAATCATGCAATTATGAGTTTTTAATGAAGATCATGACCCAGATTCTCTTGGGTAAAATGTAGTCACCAAAGTATTTATTGCAAGTATTAAATATCTTGAGATTTTGTTTTGTTTAATCCTCGGGAAAACCATGGAGAGCTTTCTGTCCAGAAGCAAATTAGAAGAGGCAGAATTAATTAATAATAATAAAAATAAAGACTAAGTACTCTCATTGAGGTCTTTGCCATTACAGAACCATTGGCTGCCATAAATTACATACTTTTTTAATAAATGTGCCTTGTGACTATTACTACATCTTTATATATGTTCTGGATTTTCATTGGTCAGTCTGTCTCTCCTATTAGAGTCTAGCATCTCTGCAAAGAAATTTAAACCCCTTGATTACAACATAGCAAACTACTTAAATGACCTGGCAAACACTTCATTAGAAGCTGCCTCCTATTCTCTCTCACAAATAGCTTGAGAGAATGTGTGGACATTTCTAAAGTGTAGATCTCACCTTAGGCTTTTCTGAAGCACAGCTGATGTGCCTGTGTGGAAATCCTGACCTGGCTTCTTACTAATCACGTGACCTTGGGCAAGTTGTTTAAAATGTAACCAAAATTTCCTGGTAGATTTGGTGTAAGTGCTAAATGAGTTTAAATACACGTAAAGCACACATGACATCTAGTGCAGTTCTCCATAATGTGAGTCCCAATTGTACTCCTTCCCACCATGCATTTAGTCTATGAATTATTTCTGCTAAATCCCACTAAAGTGAAAACTAAAAATAGAAAGGGCTTTTAAAAGACATAAAAACCTCAAAGGAGAAAAGAAGGGAATACAGTGCTTGATGCTGGGTGGCAAGCTGTGAGAATCAACTTTTTTAGACAAACCTCTAAATATGGCTGATTGCTTTGGTATTCATCATTCTTAATTTATTATATACTTTTCTGGAAGAGTCAACCACATTTATTGGACTCCTTTACATGTAGGGTTCTATATGTGAATTAGGCTCTGCCAGTTATGTGCATTTGTACAAAATTTTCAAGGCAGAAGTGAAGTTGAAACTATCTGCCTTTTGATGTTTGGGCTTCGGTACAAGTCAGGCAAGGTAGCCATAATCAGCGTTCCAGTGTCTCGTCACTAACTTCACTGAGGTCATGAGGCAGCAGTGGAGAGCCCTGCTTTCTGGATAAAGGCTACAGCAGAATGTCCTTGGATATAACAGTTTAAGAAATGGCCCTGGATTTCTTCTCCCACCCCCCCATCCCCAGGCTCTTTCACTGATTTTGTACACACCTAATATTTGTATTAAATCCTCTCTTGCTTAAAATAACTAGAATCATTTCCATTTCTTATATTTTATCCTATTGGCTGAAGTATTTGATTCCAAAACTGGTTACAGATCTACTTATTCAAGGATATAAATTTGGAATTGCCTAACCCGGTTGAGTATGAAAGAGGAGACAATCCTATTAGTGCATAATGATACATTGCTGTTACTTGGCTTGTAATGATTACCTGAGGTCACCTGGAATGAAGTACCTATGAAAACCAAGGTTTTGTGATTTTTTCAATAGAATTTTATGATGGGAATATAAATATAATAATTGTAAGGTAGGCTGGCTCTCTCTGACTGGCCTGATCATACAGAGAGGAAACAACAAACCCAGGGTTTTAAATACTTTTCTCAAGGCAAGTCAGGAGCCCAGGGAGCATCCATGTCTACCTCCCACAATCTTTTATATCTTGTAGCTGTAGGGCTGCTGATGGCAAAAAAACAAAAACACAAAAACAAACAAAAAAGTATCTCTTACACAGTGTCTAATCTTGTTTATTGCTAAATTGTAATGTGGGCTGAATCTCAGCCTCACCAGGCCTCCTCTGTGAAAGTTACAGGATTGGTTGAGAAAGACTGAGAGCTCAGAGAATTTGAATGGGAACATTAGATGGATTTAGATTATTGTAACTATACTGAATGTCCAAATCCACTGAAACTTCCTTGCCAGTAGAGGACTTCTCATCCCTATTTTATTAGGTTGATTCTTCCTTTCTTGGAGAGCTAACTCACCTGCAGTTAACTAATGTATAAGGAATGCCATTTCTCCTCACGGTCTGTCCTTACTACCTCACTGCCTCCAGACTTGTTAGAATTGGTTCCCAGGGTGTGAACAGAGGTCAAATACAAAGTGTGAACCAGGAGGAAAAGCCCAAAACATTAAAAAATGGCAATAGTTTGTTCTTGTTTATCAGCAGAAACCTGAGGAATGTGTGTGGAAATATATTTGAAGGGAGCTGCACCAGATAGGAAAAATTATAAACATACTGGGCCAAATATGGTTGCACATACCAGCATCTGCATCTAATGTGCTGGTCCAAGAAGCCAAGAGGGCTTATAAGTGTTTGATGGATTGGTTGACTGAAACCTGGACTTAGAGATGATTCCCACCAAATGAAGTTAAGATGCAAGAAATTCCTCAGCATATCTGTAGAATCTGAGACTTGGGGGGATAAGAACATTGGAATGATTTATCATGTGACTCACTTTAACTTCTAATTATATCACCTAAGCAAGTTCAGAGGGTATTTCTTTCACCAAGGCATTTAGCAGTACACTGATGTCCTCTCTAGGACAGAGATAAAGGTGTAGATGCTGCCCTTGAAATGGGCTCTCTGTTTAGATAGGAGTGATGGACTCTTGGAGTGACAGATGTCAAATGACAATATTTGTTGCCAGGTATAGGGTGGACATGATTATAATAGACATCAAGAAGATAGTAGTAGAAAAATGGTTTAACCCATTTTCTAGGACTGGATAATTGCTCATCATAACTTTATGAATAAAATAGATGGTCAACTCACTTAACTTGTATTAAGTTGTACAGCTGAAGAAATGACCCGGGTGTGACAAATGGAAGCCCGACTCTAATTATCACAGTGGAATGTCACAGACACTTACCCAATTCCCAGACTTGAGGTGTAAGGGTAGTGATTTCTATGATATCCCCATTTAACTTGTTTCTTTCAGCCATGAAGAAGTTGGCTATGTTTTGGAAAAGAGCAGGTCAATGTAAGCTTAATCAGATGGTGACTTCAGTTGCTACTGTTGTGGAAGATGTGGTCTCTCCTAGAACAAAATCAACTGCGCTGTGATATCTTGTAGCTATTAATCTAGAATTTTCTTTATTTTTATCTGAATAAGCAAAGAACGTAAAAAGGCTTGCTTTCACCTTAATTAATTTTTCTCATGGCAATGGCGTGAATTACCCCAGGGCCCTTGATTATCTGACTATGCCAGAAGATATCACAGAGGTTTATTATTTAATGACATAAAGTAACTTTTCATCACTTGGAGATCTGTGAGTAAATTTTATTCTAGACAGCTCGGTAATTTGTATACATGCCAGAAAGTAGGAGAGACCCCCTTCCCCATGAAAATTCAGGACCTGCCATCTTTTTCAAATTCCTGAGAGTTCAATGGGGCATGTCTTTATATCTCTTCCAAAGAAATAGGCCCAGTTTTTGTGGGCTTCTTGGATGTTTAAAAGCAACATACACTATTTTGGGATGTGCTTCTTTAATACTTTTACCAAGTAATCACTACGTCTGAGTTTTCAGTGTGTTGCAGAACAAGAATAGACTCTCCAGCTCATCCAGGCTGTGGTGCAAGCTGTTCTCTCTGCCACTTGGCCATAATGAGTCAGCAAATTCAGTAGTGCCTAAAGTGTTTGAGGCAGATGGCCATGAAGTTTGGAAAATCTTGCAAATCTGATAGGAGATTAATAATGTAGACCTTTGGGGTTTCAAAAAAAATTATGTCTCCTTCCTGATATTATTAATCTTCTTTTGAAGGAAATATCCTTCCTTGCTAATAGATCCTGGGAAAGGCTAAACACTTGACCATTGGACCCCCCAAGTGGTCATGCAACCACGATTATGTTTTTTGACCAACCCACCAGAAATTTGAGCTTGAGCAACAAGCCACCTACAGCAAATGGTAACAGAATATATAAGATTGGCTGAATGCTCAAATTTGTCACTCGAACAATTTTTTTACCCTTGAACAATTTTTTACCCTCTCAATGGACTTCATTTTGTTCCATTGCCACTTCAATCATCCTATTTCCCAGAAAAACTATAGAGAAGAGAAATCTTCCAAGTGCACAGATCTTTGAGTGGCACATCTGTTTGCTCACTTTGTTTGGAAAAAAAGGCTGTCAGAAGTATGGATGAAATTTGGAGGATTGATAACAAGGAGTTAAAGGGTAGAGGTATGTGGAAGGACCTTTCAGAACTGACAGAGCCTATGTGGATATTAATGTCCCAGGTGATTTCTCTTTAGAAGAGATTCCTAGATGAGGAATTTTTCAAAGATTACATGAATACAATGACCCATTATATGAACGCCAAGGAGTTTTTTTGTTTGTTTTGTTTTTGTTTTTTGTTTTTTTTACCAGCCACCTTCCCTTGCTTGCTCAATGGAGTCAAAAATAAAGAGTTCAAAATAGCAAGGATGTAAGTTAAACACAGATTTAACAGCATGGCTTATTTGGTATGACCAATACTCAATACCCGCGCTGCCAGCCTCAGGGATAAACGCTGATACACACATTGCACCATTCACAGGGGGACCAGTAGTCTGTCTGATGACAGATAATGACATGGGATTCTTTCCATTATGGAAATGGCAACTATTCATTTTAGGATAGACAGTTATTCTGCATATGGATTTGCCTTTCTTGTTACCATGTCTCTGCATCTGTTGATTTACTTAATGGTACATAATCATGGTGACACATACAACATTGTTTTTGAACAGTGGATTCATTTATAGGACACACATTTTTTTAAATGGGCTCAAGTCAACAGGATTCACTTGTGTATCATGTGCCACAAGCTGCCTGAAGCAAATGGCTTTTTAAGACAGTATAATGAACCAATGAAAACTCATTTATAACACCACTTGGGAGAAGATTCACTTGGAGGTTGAAGGCACTGTCCTTCAATAATAGGATACATGATCAGAATTAGTGACCAATACATGACACTTTTTTTCTATATTTGAATGTTATGTGGGGAGTTACCTTAAGCTTCCCAGAGGTCATTGAACAATGTCATTGAACAGAGACTTACAGACCAAATTAAGATGCTCAAATCAGATGGCATATTCAATTTAAAACAAATGACGAGAAGTAAAGGGAAAGGGCTGAGTTCAGTTAATGTTCTTCTTAGAATAGATGCCAGTAGGCTGAATGGATCCTAGTGTTTAATCTTCACTTGAACATATTTGTAGCTTCTGCCTCTTGAATGGATTAGCCTTCAGCCTTCCCATCTGATGGCATGGTAATGAGGACCAGAGTTGAGGTTTAAGGGAGGGTCCCTAAGATATGGAAATTGTCCAGGGCCAACACACTCTATCTAGGATGCCAAGGGGCATGTGCATCTGGATAAAGCTGTAGCTTGTAAATTACTGGAGGAGCAGCTATGGATGTTTTTTGCATTTATGGTCCACAGGAAACATGGGTTTGGGATGATTATCACTAATGTTTGGTTGATCCACAACCTTGTAAATTTTGAGTACCTCATATGCTTTATGTACATTTAGTGTGTCAAGAACACTTGGTGCCTCAGGTGCCTCATATATTTAGTATATTATGAATGTTAGGTGACTCTTGTTCTTCCCATCCCTTTATGTCTATGTTCAGAGCACACAAGATGTACTTGCTTTATCTATATTTAATATGTCTCATAGGTTAAAAACTTCCACATCTTATGAGTTTTTGTGTTTCTTACAGCAGAATTGAATATTGTCTAACAATATGACATATGCAAATCATACCAAAGTGTATATCTGGAAACCAAGAGATGCAACTGGGAGAGGAGATAATTATCTATCATCTAAAGAGCATTCACAATATTTAGCTCTCTGTCCACATGACTTTGGGCTGGGATGGTTTAAAGGTCTTAGTACTCAAAGGAGGAGTGCCTCCCCTCCAAAATGACACAACAGCGATTCCTTTGAACTCTAAGGTTACTGCTGGATAGTTTGGTGTTTCCATGACACTGAACCAATAGGCAATGAGGAAGTTAACTTCATTGGCTGGCACAATTGATCCTGTATCAGGAAGAAATAGAACTGTTTCTACAAAGAAAAGGAGAGGTACATGTGGAACCCAGGGCATCCTCTAGGAGCACCTCTTACTACTTCCATACTTTTTTGTCAAATGTTAAATAGGGGACAATAACAATCCAATACAGGCAGAACCACCAAGAGTAAAGAACCCTCAAGAATGAGGATTTGGGTCCCCTACTGAGCAAAGATCCCTAACTAGTCACAGTGCTGGTCAAAAGTCAATGGAATGGGAAGAAGATAAAAGGCATCATAAACAACAATTGTGATCTTGTGACCAGTTACAGAATAAGGAATTAATAACCACTCCTCTTTTCTTCCTTGCTCTGCTGTGTATGTCCTGCCTTTCCTTTTTACCTCTTTCCTTTCCCCCTACAGTTTTATATAAATTGTGATGTTTGTACTTTTGCCCTCAAATTACAGACTATCAGTTTAGAATTATGACTGGACCTTAAGGATGATGATAACTCAGCTACAGATGCAATGACTAATAAAATTTGGGGAGAGGAAAACCTATGTTTATTTGTATAAGGGGTAATTGCTATATGATAGGCAGGTGCATGTTGAAATTGCTAATTTTTTTTTTAAGTTTAAGATATGGTCTTGAGTAGCCAAAGTGTCTAATCAATTGGCACTCAGCATTCATTCCCATATTCTTCTGGGTGCCATGCTGTACTAAAGAAGCTGTAAGCCTAAAAATGCATTTCCATATCCCCTTGTTACTAGTCGTCTAGATGGAAATTTGGTTCCACCATCAGATACACTCATAGAGTTTGAAAGACAAAAATGAGACAGAGGCCATCCTTATGTTGCCATTTCAGTTATAAAGTTCACTGAGACATGAGTGTTAAGGGCAGCTGTGATGGGGATAGTGCCTGGCAATACAAGAGTGTTTTTCTAATTCCCAGAGTGCAATCACTCAATGCTCTCTTGAACTTAATACTTCCATGGGCCGTCCCCTTTCTCTGCTCCTTCAATTCTTCATACAGTTTTCTAAGTACCTAATTTCCCTTCTTGCCTAAATACTTACAGTGGGTTTTATTTCTTGAATTGGACCTCGAACTAGTTACAGATAAGAAGTTCTGTCTGCATCCTTAATTGTCCCCAGTACTACAACAAGGATATCAACACTAAGTGGTCATCTATCTCTGCGATTATATGTTCAATGCCTATCTTCCATTAAAGGATAATATCCATGAAAGTAGGGACAACAGTTGTTGTTGTTGTTGTTGTTGTTTTTCGATACGCAGGCCTCTCACTGCTGCAGCCTCTCCCGTTGCGGAGCACAGGTTCTGGACGCGCAGGCTCAGCGGCCATGGCTCACCGGCCCAGCCACTCCGTGGCACGTGGGATCTTCACGGACCGGGACACGAACCTGTGTCCCCTGCATCAGCAGGAGAACTCTCAACCACTGCGCCACCAGGGAAGCCCTACACGAGTTGTTTTGATCAGAACTTAGCACAATATTTAGCACTGTCGAAGAGAACCAGAGCCGGACAATAAAGTGGTAAAAATAGATTTTATTTGGAAACTATTGCATTAAGGGGAAAAGAGACCTCAGCATAGAACAGGGCTCAGTTGCAAATACAGCAAGGAGAAGTGGGGACTTATAGCTAAGGAGCAGAGTGAGGGGTTATTGATGGAAAATTAGTACAAGGAAACATCCAAGGCAGGGAGATTCTTGCTCAATCGACCTAAAAGCATTCTTCTTGTACACAGGCCAGGGCTGTCAGATATCAAGGCTGGGAGATTCTCACTAAACAGACTAGCAGGATTCTTCCTACAACTAGGATAGGTAGACTTTAGGACAAGACCCAAGGATGAGGCCTGTTCAAAAGTAGGGCTCAGAGGAGACAGTCTAAAGTTTAACCAAGGAGAGATGCTGTCATGAATAAGATCTAATTTTTTTAAAAATTGATTAAAATTTTTTGAATGAAGAGATTTTTAAGCCATGTGTAAGCAGGTACAAAATTTGTATTTCTCTTTATAACTAACCCATTCCTTTGAACCCATAGCATCTTTGCAGTGTATTTTGCCCACAGACATTCCTCCATAACTGATGTGGACAGAAATCCCATATCTCTGGGGGAGAATTGTTACTGTCCCTGTCAACATACCCATTACCTCAATGTGACTTGATTGCCCTGAAGTCTGGTTGCAGAATCATAAATGCAAAAGTATACATTTTAGACATGATGTAAGAATCTGGAAATGCACTAATTATTAATTTTCTATTCTACGGTTTCCTCCATAAAGTCCCAATGTATTTATTTTGGGTAACAATTTACTTGAGCAGAAATCACTTGACCCAAATTTTGATGATTTAATAGCTCATCGGAAGAACTAGCCTGAAGCAGATGACAAAATCTGTCGCAGATGCTGTAACTCCTATTTGCAGCCATTGGTCCTTTGGTTTATGTGCTTTAATGGTTTGAAAAACAAGAAGATAATCAGGAACTAAGACAGATATGTGTGTCTCAAGTCAGAACTTAATTCAAAATTGTACAAAATATTTTGTCAGATGAACTCCTTAACCACATTTGTTATCAGTGGCACAGAATATATTGGGTTAAGTGTTTGAATAACATGCACGAATCATGTCAGATTGATCTTGCCGAGCAAAAAGCTCAGCCTCAAAAACAGAACCTTGTTTCTATCAGACTAGTTTTACACAAAAGGTTTTAAGATAAATTCTTTCACAATGAAATTTCTCATATTGTCTATACTTTCCTTCATTATAAAATTTAATGAAACATATTATTGTTATGTGTCAACTTTGAGTTCTTCATTTAACTTTATTTAAACTGTGTCAACAATTTCAAAGAGACCATGTTTGGGGCAGAGGCAATAATCCACTTATTTTAAAATATATACCTTATACACATGTAGAATATTTTCTCATATTCTGAGGAAGAACGTAATATTTCTGTTCTAGTTGATCATACAATTTGTTGCTTTATTTTATTATTTCTTTATTATTTTATTTTTTATTAAGAAATTATTATTATTTCACCACACAAGAAAGTAATGAGAGTGATAACAGGAACACTCATGTACTCATCAACTAGCTTTGATCTAAAGAGTATTCTAAATTTGCTTCAGATCTTTTATTCATTAAAAAAGTTACAAATATAGTTGAAGCTCTTGTGCCCACCTGTCGCACTAGCCTCTTTCCTTTCACAAATATTTACTGTGTTCATGTGTATAAATACACAGTATATAATTTTGTTTTATGCTTTAAATTTATATATAAATGTTTTTATAATCTATGAATCATTCTGCATTTTGCTTTTTTGTGCCCAACATCATATTTGTGGAAATCCCATGTTGTTTAATTCACTCATTTTCAATACAGAATAGTATTTTACTATATAAATACAACATTTAACAAATACATAAGAATTTAGATTTTACTTTAGCATATTGATGAACATTTTAGCTGTTTTACATTTTTCAGTATCATAAAACCTCTTTCAGTGAACATTTTTTAATGTCTTGTATCATGTATGAGAATTCCTTAGGTATATATATATATATAGGATTTGAATTGCTAGATTGAACATTCAGTTTTCATTTTTAGCTTTAGTAGGTACTACCAAATTGCTCTCCAAAGTGTTTATACAAATTTTAATTACCACCAGTAATATATAAGTTCTCATTTCCCCATGCTTGATATTTCCTAGTCTAAAACATTTAAATGTTTGCCTATCTTAGGAATAGAAATGGTGTCTCCTTTTGCTTTTAATTTGCATTTCCTTAATTCCTTTTGTGTTTGAGCTTCTTTTTATTTATGCATTATCTGTTCATGAATTTCACTTATTTTTTTTCTTATTGGTTCCTCTATATGATGAATAGTAAACATTAGCTTGTTCTAATCTCAGCAGTAAATTTTAAAGTTTTTTCTTAATATAAGGCTATATCTTTTGCTCTAAGTACTAATTTAGCTGCCTCTCTGAACTTTTAGTATGTAATTTTAAATTAATATTCAGCTCTTAAATTTTTCTAATTTGATATAGATTTTTGATCCATAAATTATTTAGAATGTCTCATTTTTTTTGGTTTTATAGATATCTTTAATTACTTATTCCTGATTTATTTTCATTTAAGTTGGAGAATATGGCCTAGAAAATATCAATTCTTTGGTATTTGTTGTGATTTGTTTTATGACTTAATAATTTGTCAATTACTTGCAATGAGTGTTCTTTTCCTAATGTTGTATACAGGATTCTATGTAACTACATTATATTTAGCCAATATTACCTCATTTTATCCCTTACCACTTTTGCTTTGCCTGCTTGGTCTATCAATTATTGGGATAATGTATTAAAAGGATTGTGCACTGTGTCATAATTTGACTAAGTTATTCACTGCATAGATTTTAGAATAGTTATATAGTTGTAATTCCTTTTGTAATTATGTATGTTCCATTTAATTTCTCAGAGGGACATTTTGTATTATTGGTTTAAATTCTATTTTGATTATTATTAACACTTTCTTTTGGCTGATATGTTCATGTCATTTTCTTCCTCTTATTTTTAATCTTTCTATGTCCTTATGCTTAAACTGTGTCTCTTATGAGGAAGGTTTTTTTTTTTTTTCCCCCTCAACTGATTTGGAAGATATGTGTTCTATTTCTATTTCTTGTAATGGTTTCCTGAAAATCTCAGCATGCATATTTGACTTAAAGTCTAAAATTAATCAATGCTTTCTTGTTTCTCTTAAATAATAAAATAAATTTCAAATTCGTTATTGTCCTTCATCACCTGCCAGCTTACATATACTTTCTCACTAGGACTGGGAGCTCACATATATTACACCTTAAATAAGATATCTGTATTGGGGCTTCCCTGGTGGTGCAGTGGTTGAGAGTCCGCCTGCCGATGCAGCGGACACGGGTTCGTGCCCCAGTCTGGGAGGATCCCACATGCCGCGGAGCGGCTGGGCTCGTGGGCCATGGCCGCTGAGCCTGCGTGTCCGTAGCCTGTGCTCTGCAGCAGGAGAGGCCACAACAGTGAGAGGCCCGCGTACCGCAAAAAAAAAAAAAAAAAAAAAAAAAGATATCTGTATTAAATACAGGATTTAAAACAACAACAAGAACATAATCTACATTAGATAGTTCTCATTAAAGAAGCTGTTTATTAGGAAAGCAAGGAACAAAGAATACAGAGTATTCTTTAGACATGAGGACAAAAATAATATTTTGTTTCATATGTTTGGTGTTGCTGAAGATATCTTCATAAATATATTATTTAAAGTCAATTAGAATTCTGCTTTAATAGGCTTATTAGCTCAGAAGATATTTCAGTGATTTGTACTAATGTATTATTTGGAGAATCTTTAAATAACACTATTAGCTCTTCTCATATTCAGTAATATTTCTATTGGGGAGCAGCTTTTCTCTGATTATTTGGAAAAGAGTTCTACTTTCTGACATGCTTCCTTTCCATTGAAGAATGTCCAAGATAGCAAGTTTTCTTTTAGAAGCAAAGTTCATTTTCTACCTTGAAGTGGGTTTTAGTTTTTTGTTTATTGCTGCAGAAAATATTTCCTGAGAACTTTCTTCTTGTAATGCTCTTCATCTGATTAAACAAAGTCATCTTAATTTTTAGGCTATAAATCTAATAAAATATTATAAAACTTTTAGAAGATTGAAAAAGAAATCATGGCTTTCATTTTACAAGTTAAATATAATCTTCATCTATTACTGAGCCAGTTGTAAGATTTGAACATTTGACTTTTTGTTCATGTTAAATATGTCAAATTACACTATGTTGTACACCTGAAACTAATTTAATATTGTACATCAGCTATACTTCAATTAAAAATTTTAAAAGGCAGGGCTTCCCTGGTGGCACAGTGCTTGAGAGTCCGCCTGCCGATGCAGGGGACATGGGTTCATGCCCCAGTCCGGGAAGATCCCACATGCCACGGAGCAGCTAGGCCAGTGAGCCATGGCTGTTGAGCCAGCGTGTCCAGAGCCTGTGCTCCGCAACGGGAGAGGTCACAACAGTGAGAGGTCCACGTACCACAGAAAATAAATAAATAAATAAAAATAAATAAAAATAAAAAGGCAAAAAAATACTATCAAATTAGTTGCTTAAAGTGAATATGTAACTAAACTAATAAGCATAAAAATACATTTAGTGATTTACAAAAACCTAGAAATTAACAATGAATTTGATGTTTTTGTTATTTTGAACAGTTTTTCCTTTACAAGTCTCCCCAACTCTTCTTAACAAAGGAAAGAAATTAAGAATATTGTTTGGACATTAATCAACATAACAACACCCTAAAATTACCTACCTCTGAAGTTGTGGAAATGTTAGCCCTTTGATTTGGCCTGTTTAAGGTATGTCATAGTCCATGTTTTGAATGGAAGTTGCCTTTAACTACATGAGAACAGTTAGGAGAATGTCAAAGTTTTAACCTAAGTTGGCTGTTATGCAATGGCTGTGATAACAGTTATTATCTATAAGAGAGAAAACAGCAAACGAGTTCCAGACGTTTACAGTGATGCACCTAAACTCAAAACACAATTTAAAAAATAAACATTTTCAGTGGTGATCCACTTGAGGACTTGCATAGATAGGCTGGAGGTATTTCCTGAGTCACATATACAAGTGGAAGGTTTTAATCAAAGTTGGAAAAAAAATTGCAGCTCTACCCACAGAATAGTTTTGCTAGGCAACAGATGTAACTTGGAAAGCTACCAACTTGGTCATCCAAGTAGACAAATCTTCTGGTGGCATCAGTGGAGTGCCATTTGGCTAGTCATGCTGGGTGAAGAATATCCAGAGATTCTATGACCCGTCGCTGAGGATGATCCATTAAGCCATTTAAACAAAACTTCCTTGCAAGTGATGTCTAGAATCTCAATTTAACTGTATCCTTTGGTGATTTCAGGAAAACCTCTATCAAAGCTAAAAATGCTTCTGCCGGGGGACCTATTAGTAATCCCCACAGTGCTACTCAAACTCACTGCCTTTTCTTAGAAGCACATGAAAGAAACAGATCCAAGTATGCTGTGTTCCCCTCACCAAAGCCACCTTGGAGAGAGCCCACCCTGAGACATGGAGACCTGGGCTTTAATAAGAGTTCAGCCACACAGTAACTTTGATTGAGTCACTTAACCTCTGTGCTCTTCTAAGCACCTTCCCTGGCCTGTTTTGCAGGGACATTTTGAGAATAAGTCCATGTGTATGAATCCTTCTCTGTGTGTTGCTTTTAGAGAGACATGGGGATTGATCTGAGTAGCAGGCTTTCTAAAAACTGAATGAGGGAACCAGAAAATTAATGTCTATTTTTCTTCTAAATTAAAGAACAGAGAAACTGTACCCTTTAATTGTTTTTCTTGATACTGAGAGTATGATCCTAAAATTTTATCTCTCATCTCATATTAATGTTAATTTGGTATTAACTGATTTAGTGTCATTTATTGTCTGCTTTTTCAAGGTCATCTGATGAAAATCAGAATGATTTCACTTAACGCAAGAGACATTAAAATTAAAACTAGTAAAAAAGTACCTTGATATTCATGTTTGTGCCAAATATTATCCTGATGAGTTTCTGATGGGATGGCTGCAATGAAGAGACCAGGTTTCTGGTTTGTGATCTTTCTATGAATAGTCTCATAGATTTGAAAGAGCTATGAAAATTTCATGGGATTAGTTTGTAAATCACTTTTCTCTGCACATAATTCTAATATGTATGTATATAGATATATATAGATATATAGATATATAGATATATATATATATATATATATATATATATAAAACCTAAAGAGCACATAAAGTACAAAATAAAAATTACCCATGTCTCATCAGCCAAAGCTAATTAATGTCACCCTCTTCATATCTGTGTGTATATTCTTTACAAAAATTAAGTTGAGATAATGTATTTAAACAGATTTGATTCCTACTTGAACTTACATTAATAAAATTCACTTTGTGAACGTAATATTCCATCCCATTGATGTACCAACATTTATTTAATCAGTAGTCTGGTGAAGGATATTCAGAATAAATTTTTTTCAGTACAATGTATAAGGCAACATGTACATCTTTTTGCTTGTACACTTTGAATAATTGGGAAATTTGGGCAAATGTAAGAATAGCTTTAAACTTTTATTTCATATTATCATATTCTTTCAACAGTTTGTACTAATTTACAGATTTACCTGCAGTGTATGGATACCCGGTTATACTCTGGCCTCACCAACACATTGTTAATGTAACAAGGCTGGAGATGTTGCTGATGTCTTCTTGGTAAAATCATAAAACAGACTTCAACCAGATGTTGAAATAACACCTGGGTATTAACAACAGTTAAATAGAGGAAGCATCTTTAATCTCGATCCTGAAAGCTCTTCCTCAACATTTGAAAAGCTTCGGGCAACAGAAGAAGAAAGAATGCATTAATTTGAACCTAGGGGTCCATATGCTGTCTACAAATCAGACCCATTAGCTTTGCTCCCCTTATGGTTTGGCTATCACATGGAAGCTGTCTTGAATGCCAGGGAGAGATAAAAGTGTACATTAAAAATACATTGCACCTTATCTCACGGAAGCAGGTGAAGAGGCTTTCATTCTTTAAGCAGGCGGACTCTACTTTTTTGTTGCATGTGTTTAATAGGGACTCAACACAAATGATGGCAACATGCAATCTGAGCACGCTGTTCCAGGAGCAGTGTCTGCCATCTGCTTGGGCTAAATGGAACTGCCCAGTCCTCGCCTCCCTGCCCTTGAAACTTGACTATTGGAATTTAATTACATGGTTATATGATTAAATCAATGAGATTGAAAGGTTAAAGCTAACTTTCCTAGAGGTGAAGCAGGACTCAGGCTTCTGAAACAGCTGGCATTGGGGAACAAGTTCCCTCCTGGCGTGTCAAGAGGAAGAAAGGTAATGAGCTCTTCTGGGGGTGACACTGATTTTGTTTTATTAGATGTGGTGCTGATTGGGAAAGAATAGGTCCAGAAAATGAATTTGAAAACTTTTTATTTTTTTCTTAAGTCAAAGTGCTCAAACAATATTTTTTCCCCCTGATTTAGCTCTTTGATTCCTTTTGCTGTTTTAGAGTAATTTTGAGAGTCTGGAATATATTTTATGAAAGTTAAAGAATTAGGGAGGCAAAAGGGAATCTGGGACTCATTTTTAATAGATGTGCTGTCTCTATCTTACCTCCAACAGTTCAATGCAGTGCTGGTCTTTGCATCAAAACAGATATTTTCTGATGGACTGTGACCTTGATAGTGACATTCTTTTCAGAGGACCCATCAGAAAACAGCCAATGAAGACAGGTATCAGTTGCAAAGGATCTCCTGGATTTTACAATTTAGTGTGGCACAGAGCATAACAAGTGGTGATAGAGCCCAGATTCAGGAGACTAGGGTTTGTACTCAGGAGCAATACCTGCATCTACCATTTACTGGAGCCTGCAAATTACTTAACTTCTCCTTGACTCAGTTTTCTCCTCTGAAAAATAGACTAATAATAACACCCACGTCATGGAATTGTTAATCAGGATTTAAATGGCTAGTTACCGCCAGGTGCTTAGAATGAGGTAATTGTAAATATGAGTTCTTATTGCTATCAGATCAAATGAGGGAAACTTCTGATTTTCCATTTGATTCTTCACATACTTGCAAAATACTCCTTTCTGAGAGGTCTGTGTGGCACGACTATGGTCCTTTGACAAATTCTATTATCCATGCAGAGTATACTGTGAGAATTTGTATTATCACATGGATTTGTGGCAGAACCATATGACCTCCTAGCCACAACTATGGAATTTTCAGCATCATTTTGGTGATGAAAAAATATTTCGGCCAGGAGAAGTGTATTAGAGGAGGAAGCTGTGCTACTCAGAATCCTTCCAAATTCTCAATAGCAAAGTTCACCCCACATCCCTCGTTGTACCTCCCTCAGTTTAGTTTCATTGGGTCGTATCACCTCGATGCATCTGGCATTTGTTACTTTTGTGTATAAAACACTCATTCATAAAAGTTAGGGCAATGTGCTTCTTGCACCTGGAAAGCAGTGTCTTTACCAAATCAACAGTTATTTGCAGAGATTTAGGAGGGGGGTGGTGACCAATCAGCTCTAGCTCTTGACTACCGAGATCAAAGGAAAGATAGACTTTAAATGCAGAATGACACAGTCATTGTAGGCATAGGTGAGAATTTCCCAATAGTAAGCATGGTGACTATTGCAAACCTTAATTCACTCATTTGTTCCATGTGTTAATAGGACTGATATGTTAATAAGTCTATATAATAATAAGGCTTGCCTGCATTTCTACATCTAGAAAGGGATGACACTTGGTTTGAATCTCAAGGCCCTCATTCCTGATGATGCTGTATTACACCCTGCAGAACAATACAAGTGACAAAATAACAATTATGCCAACATGTATCGAATTCTTCTAAAGCACTGTAATGTACTTTGTGTGAGTACTCACATTAAAAAACAAACAAACAGGGCTTCCCTGGTGGTGCAGTGGTTGAGAATCTGCTTGGCGATGCAGGGGACACGGGTTCGTGCCCCGGTCCGGGAAGATCCCACATGCCGCGGAGCAACTAGGCCCGTGAGCCACAACTACTGAGCCTGCGCGTCTGGAGCCTGTGCTCCACAACAAGAGAGGCCGCGATAGTGAGAGGCCCATGCACCGCGATGAAGAGTGGCCCCCGCTTGCCACAACTAGAGAAAGCCCTCGCACAGAAACGAAGACCCAACACAGCCAAAAGTAAATAAATAAAATTAAAAAAAAACAAAAAAAAAACAACAAATGTGACATTAGCTCCACATTACAGATGAAGAAAGTGAGGATTGATATCTAATGAGGCCAGACTCAGACTCAGGCCCTGTGAGTCAAAGCCCATTTCTTCTTAATCACATCATATAATGAGATATAAATTTAGTCAAGGGTCTGGGAGAAAAACACCTTAATGCACTTTAATGAAAAGCATTAGAAAGCAATAGAAAATGACAGAAATAATTTAGCATAAGGGCCTGGAAACCCAAATTCTGATCTGCCACAAATCTCTGTATCAACTTGGATAAACCAGTTAAAAGTTCTATAAAATGAGAGAATTCAATAGCTGACTATTACACATTCTGTCCAATAACCATTCTGAATATAAGTACCAAATTGTTGTTATTTATGCCAAAACCCAGCCTCTGTGCACCAGTGCTGAATTGTATCTTGGAGACAGAGTTTTGGCTGAAGTAGAAAATAATAGCTTTATTGCTTTGCCAGGCAAAGGGGGACACATTGGGCTCATGCCCCTCAAAAACTGTGTCCCAACCCGGGGTTATTTGGTGAGGAGTTTTATAGAAATGGTTCAAGGGGAGTTTTGCTGATAAGGATCAGGGTGTGTGCAGGACCTGCACTCCTTTAATCTGGCCTCAGGTGGTCTCCTGATGAGCTTCTGTTATTAAACTGTGACCTTCTCTCTGGAATGAAGAATGCTTCATCAAGTAGAAAACATCTTCCATTTGTTGGGGGTTTTAGTTCTGCAGAAGAACTCAAAGATATTGTTGTATATATCCCTTGAGGCAGAACCAGGATCCTGTCTCAAGGCTGCACAATTGTTTCTTGACTGCTCCCACCTTGTCTCTGCATCCCCTCCCTTCCCTAGTTAACAACTGTTTGAACCTGCCCTTCACAACACAGGGAAGGTCATGGAGGCTGAAGCCTATTCCCTACAAACAAGAAACAGAGGACACAGAAAGGCTTTCATGCCAAGGAGCCCCTAGGGTTCTGCTGGGTTTTGCTACCAATCATAAAAATTAAGAAGATAAGGAAAGAGAACTTATATTTGCAAATGAGGCAACTGACAAAGGATTAATCTACAAAACATACAAGCAGCTCAACATCAAAAAAAGAGAAACAACCCAATCCAGAAATGGGTTGAAGACCTAAATAGATATTTCTCCAAAGAAGATATACAGATTGCCAACAAACACATGAAAGGATGCTCAACATCATTAATCATTAGAGAAATGCAAATCAAAACTACAATGAGATATTACTTCACATTGGTCAGAATGGCCATCACCAAAAAATCTACAAACAATAAATGCTGGAGAAGGTGTGGAGAAAAGGGAACCCTCTTGCACTGTTGGTGGGGATGTAAATTGATACAACCATTATGGAGAACAGTATGGAGGTTCCTTAAAAAACTAAAATAGAACTACCATACAACCCAGAAATCCCACTACAGGGCATATACCCTGAGAAAACCATAATTCAAAAAGACACATGCACCACGATGTTCATCACAGCACTATTTACAATAGCCAGGACATGGAAGCAACCTAAGTGTCCATCGACAGATGAATGGATAAAGAAGATGTGGCACATATATACAATGGAATATTACTCAGCCAGAAAATGGAACAAAATTCAGTTATTTGCAGTGTATATATATATATATATATATATATATATATATATATATATATATATATGGGGATATATGTTTAAGTGTAGCTGATTCACTTTGTTATACAGCAGAAACTAACACACCATTGTAAAACAATTATACTCCAATAAAGATGTTTTTTAAAAAAAGGGTTAGATTACAAGTGATTATAGAGGAAGGAATTTGAGACAATTAATGTATTAGAAGTTTGTGAAATTTCTTTTTGGAAATAGAAGGATACAAATAAACAATGTTAATACTGGACAAAATTAGAAACATCTTGTCCAAAGTCCTTATTTTACAAATTCAACAAATAATCTACAACAATAGAAAAAGAACTTTGATATTGTAAAATTACTTGACTCATTTCTCTCTAGTTTTCCCTTGTTCCTCCTCCCCCAACCCCCAACATAAAGCCATGGTCATAGGAAATTATACATCTGAGTCTCAGATATGTTACTGAGATGTAAAGTATATATGTATAAATGTAGGATTTCCATTTCTTTCAAATTTCAGTTGAGTCATAACACCAATATGACACAAAGAGGAGAATCTTGCAGTCTGTTTTGGCTTGAATTTCATGCTCTGTCTATCCATGAGTTTAAAGAGATAGTGGAGAACAGAGGGCTAAGTGCCATCCTGTTCTCTGCAAAGGAGAAAGAAAAGATAAGGAGATAAGCAGAGTGATAAATAGCTTGGGTGACTAACATATGCTGACTACTGCTCATTTCTCCCCACTCAAATCAGAGGTGACATCCTTGCAGCCTCATTTCACCAATTTTTCTACCATTGGCAGGGACGGGCAGTATCAAGTGGACCCATATGAATGTTGTTTTAACCACTGAATGAATGACTATGGGCAAGTTGCTTAATGACTCATCATTTGCAAGTTTGTCAGTAGGTTTTAAAAAAGTTTGTCAAGGTCTCAGTATAATTCCTAGCAAATAGGAAGTATTCAACCATGATGATTTTTACTGTGATGATGTATCAAAACACTTCTTTTAGGAAAATCTCTGCTGATGGTGTAGTTCTTGTTCAAAGCAAAAAAATAAAGTTATATAAATTCACAATGGGAATTAAATTTTCTATTTTGAAAACAACAACAAAAACAACATGTTCTCTAGGTGTCCTCCACCATACTGTGAGAAACTCAAGTCACAGAGTTGTCCCATCAGAGCCAAAATGTACATACCACAGTATTTAAATTTCAACTCTTTTTTTAACCTTATGTTATAATAAGGTCTCTCTCTCTCTCTCCCCATGTGTGTATATATATATATATATATATATATATATATATATATATATATATATATATATATATATATTTATAGCATAGATCCAGTCCAAATGCAGGCAAACTGGAGGCCCAAGAAGACCTGATGCTGCAGTTCAAGTCTCAAGGGAAGAAAAAGACCAGTGTCCCAGCTCAATTAGTCAGGCAGAAGGAGTTCCCTGTAATTCAGGCTTTTAGTTTTGTTCAGTTTTTCAATTAATTGGATAAAGTCCACCCAGATTAAGGGAGGGAAATATATGTTACTCAGTCTCATTTAGAAACACCTCACAGAGACACTCAGAATAATGTTTGGCCAAATGTCTGGGCACCCATGACTCAGTCAAGTTGACAATATAGAACCATCACGCCATAGAACTATATCTTCTTGACATTTGAGAAAGACAGAATTTGCCTGACTCTGTATGAATCAGGTGTTTCTTGTGACTTATTTTCATAATCTGAAGGCTGCCACACAGAGAGACTGAGCAAAGTGGCAGAGACTACAGTCACACAATTCAGGGCAAACAAAAATAGGTAAGACTCGCTCCCTACTGAGCTTTGCTGTTCCTAAACCTGATCACGATAATCAACAAAGTTCAGATTCCCTTGTCCAACTCACTGGAGCCATGACAGTTAACATGCACTCATCCTGAAATTTTGCTTTGCCTTTCTTGAAAAGGGATTAAATCCCATGAACAAAGTGGAATTTGATCAATGAGGAATGTTGTGCCCTGGGCAAGAAGTCTATCAAGTTGACTCTGTTAGGTTTCCCTATATTAATTTGGAAATCTACTAATATCATCCCTAGACCTAATCTATGCACTTCCTCTTCACCTTGCTCATCCCCCATCTTTGCCTCCAACAGACTTTAAAATGGCTGTACCAGCCATTTTGAAATCTGGCCATTCTCATGAAAAAAGTGAGTGGTACCTTCATTTCTATGAGCTAGTCAATTCTTAACATGTTTTCTGAGCATGACAGGAAACATATGTCAACACCTGACACAGAACTTTCTCTTGGTTTACTTTGAAAAACTGACTACTGGACCAATCCCATGAAATCTACTTATAGTGGTTATAAAACTATAACAAATTTAACTTAAAAAAGAGCTTTGAATGAAGGTAAATGATCACATTTGATGTGAATGTTTTCACAGTTTCTTTCCTGTCACCAGCAATATCCAATAAACTCTGTTTCTCCCTCTTTTCCTTATAGAGCCTTTACTTGAGATTTTTACTTTAGTTGAGATTTTCCTGGTTTTCTTTTCTTTTCTTGGCAGTAGGAAGAGTTGTGATATCCAGGGTACCAAGGCTTTAGCTTTGGTTTGTCATTTGGTGATGCTATCACACCTCATTTTGAAAAGAGAAAATTGCACTTGTGCCCACAGGCCATAGAAATGTCAAAACTACTGAAGAGTTTGATCCTCCCAATAGTTTGGAAAAGCTCTCTGAAAATCCCATGGATGTAACAAAAGAGCGAGAGAGGAAGAAGAGAGGGAGAAAGGGAAAAAAGTAATAACCGTATTCATTTCCCCTAAACTGATGTGGCAATCAACTGTGCAATTACCAAGATTTATTTCACTGGACTTTATAACTGGAAATGAAATGAGTGAGAAATGAGAATCTCTAATGAAGGCTCAGGTCTCCACCCATTGCGTTATCATCACATTCCACCAATTTCAACATTCACTTGCCAACTTTGTAATCTGCAGCTTATTTTCTCACAGCTCGCCAAGAGATTCACATTCATTTACATTATTGCCATTTAACATGCAGACAAGGAGAAATATGGTTTCAGATCTGATGTGCTTGGCATTTTTTTTTTTTTGTCTAGTTGAGTTTGTTTTGCTGCCTAAAACAAATGTCTCTGGAGCTCCGTTTAATTTAGCATGTCAAACTGCTTCCTTCAAAGGCGATTTGGAAAAGCTTTATATATATGATCGATGCAAAAAGCCAGAAAAAGCAGAGTGAGGAGTGATGCTTAAATGAGGAACAATGTAAACATAAGCAGGGCTGCCTATCAACTCAACTGATGTTTCCATTGTTGTCAGAAAAAACACCTGTATTCTGGAACTGAATAAACTGAGGAGAGAGGCACGAGGTATTTCAAAACCATGAACTAATAAAAAACATTTCTTTGTTGACCTTTCTTTTTTCTCTTCTAATTTTGATTGTTTTTAATTGCAACCTATTTGTGGCAACCCAGTACTTGTTCATTGTCCCAAACATACAGATTTTTCAGAGGTCTTGCTCTTGGAACTCCCATTGTTTGTATATTCTTGATACAAGGTCTTTATCAGATATATGATTTGCAATTATTTTCTCCCATTCTGTGGGTTGCCTTTTCACTCTCGATAGAGTTCTTTGATGCACAAAAGTATTTAATTTTGATGAAGTCCAATTTATCTGTTTTGTTAATTATTTATACAGCTCGACAAGCACGTCTCACAAAAAGCCCTGAACATTAAGGCATTTAATAAGCATTCTTTAAAAATAGAATCTGCATGGACTTTCCAAGAAGGAATGGCATTTAATATTGAAATCGTGGGAATACAGGTTGACAATTTCTCATCACCAAGTTCCAAATCTGAAAACCTATTGAAATGGAAAGTTTTCATAATTCAGTTGTTAGTAAAACCTCTTCTAAACCATCATGCAGCTGGAGATAGTCTTTATTTATCCCACTTAATGGGAATATTTGTTCATTTTGCTTCAGAAATATTAATGTCTTTAATAATAGGATGCTATCCCAAGCTCCACTGAATCTAATAATTGGCATATAGATTGAGTTACTTTTTCCCCCCAGGATGCTACTAAACTATTTTTTAATGTGAACAATATCATGATTTAATATACACATATGTTGTGAAATGATCACCACAATCAAGCTAATGAACACATCCATCACCTCGCATAGTTACTATTTGTGTGTGTGTGTGTGCATGTGTTAAGAACACTTAAGATGTATTTTCTTAGCAAATTTCAACTGAATTACCTTTTTAATATCAAAAATATTATGAAGTTGACAGGGCTTCCCTGGTGGCACAGTGGATGAGAGTCCACCTGCCGATGCAGTGGACACGGGTTCGTGCCCCAGTCCGAGGGGGTCCCACATGCTGCAGAGTGGCTGGGCCCGTGAGCCATGGCCGTGGAGCCTGTGCATCCGGAGCCTGTGCTCCGCAACGGGAGAGGCCACAACAGTGAGAGGCCCACTTACCGCAAAAAAAAAAAAAAAAAAAAAAAATATATATATATATATATATATATATATATATATATATATATATATATATATATATATATATATATATATATATATATATATATATATATATATATATATATATATTCTGAAGTTTGAAGAGATTTTGAATGGGCTTATGAACCTGCAATGATAATAGCAGCTAACACTGGTGTAATGCCTTTAGTTTCTAAAAGGATTTCCTGTATTATCTCACTTGAGCCTCACCTAAGATTCTTATAGAAAGTGTTACTCCTATTTTACAAGTAAAGGCACTGCTGCTCAAAGAGATTGTGTTAAAGAAAACCAGAGCAAAACAGAAGTTAAAGCAGTGAAGATACATTTTATTAAAAAACAAAACAAAACTTTGCAATAGCAAAAGAGACCTCTATAAAATTAGGTTCAATTCCTAATATAGCATGGGCAAGTGGGAATTATAGCTGAGGAGCAGGATTAGGTTGGGGGCAGGGCAGTGGATAGAATATTATTAAGAGGAAACCTTGGTAGCAAGGGGAGATTCTGGCTAACCTGACTTAACAGGATTCTTGCTGGAGGAGGGCCACGTAGAAGATTTGAGCGGATTTTGATAGTGATCAGGTGTCAAGAAAGAGGGTTCTTTTTTTTTTTTTCCTACAATTTAAAACATTTTATTTTATATTGGAGTATAGTTGATTTACAATGTTGTGTTAGTTTCAGGTGTACAGCAAAGTGACTTAATTATACGTATACATATATCTATCCTTTTTCAGATTCTTTTCCCATATAGGTTATTACAGAATATTGAGTAGAGTTCCCTGTGCGATACAATAGGTCTTTGTTGATTATCTATTTTACATATAGAGGAAGGGGATTCTTGCTAAATTGAACTATCAGTGTTCTTGCTAAAATTGGATTCTACAAGGAAGGATGTGGAAGCCCAAAACTGAAGCCTAGTCAGAGAAGCCTGACAAAAGTGTGGTCTAGGAGAGAGTGCTTGTCAAATGACTTTCTCAAAAGTGATGAAGTGTCAGAACTGAGAGGTTAGATTTCATGTCTTCTGACTACAAATCCCAGGGGATGGCACAGCTTCTATTTGTGAAGCACACAGGAGAAGATTTACTAAACAAGGTGACCCCCATGCAAAATTAAGCCAAAACTATTCCTGTGATGATAGAAAAACTACACAATTCATTGAAAGAGAGAAAGGGAGAGGAAGAGGGAGAGGGAGAGAGAGAGAATCTATACCAGATACCCTGTGGATGTGACTGACAATTGTAATTTTCTGTTACTGAGGACCTGGCAGTGGTGTTGATAGAACAGAGAAGATAAACAGGCTTGCTTAGCTAGCCTGCTCTGGATTTCTCTTCCATGGGACATTTCCTAACTAATATATAGAAAAGGCCTACAAGTTTAGTGAGATTTCAGGTGAGAAATTTTAGGGAATTTTGTGACCCTTTTCTCTGACACTTCATCGCTTGTCAGCTCACTGAGCATTCTTAAAAGTTTTAACTGGTTTTATTCCTGATCTATCAAGGGGATGATAATTGATACAAGAGGGACACGTTAAGCCATTTCCACCTCAGTGCGAATAATATTTTTTAAATCCTTGTCTGAAAGCATAAGGATTCCGAATTTGAAGTGGGGAAGGAGGCATCAAAGAACTCTGAAATTGCTCTTAAAATTTCGGGACTTCCAGCCCATGTGGTTGGGATTCTGATGGATATTACTTTGTAACTAAGTTTCTTCAGAGAAGTTAACTTCTTTGAGCCTTGATTTTCTTTGTTTCTGGGGAAGCCGTAAATTTGGCCAACTTCCCAACTTTTGTAAGGCCTGATGGCAAACATTTTGGAGACTAAGAACTCACTTTGTACATCTACCACTTAGGGGGGCTGCCATTGGAGGATAGATATAGTGAGTGGTTGATTGTGTAAATAGTCTGAGCTTGTTTCTAGTGGAAATTCCATTTGGAAAATTTGGAGAGATTCCATAAATCAGGACACCCATGACTGTGGTTGACTTGGGTCAAAATGAGGTGGAGGTTGGCAGTGGGCACCACTAAACCAACCCCTGTCCCTTCCTCCAAGTTCTACATCTGCTTTAAGGAAAGAATTGGACAAGTTCACTGCAAACCAGAATTTACAAGAAGATTTTCTGTCAAAAGAAAAGTGATTATAATTCTTCTAAGCTACTGACTACTTTGGATCTCAAATATACAGGTAGGAGTGGGGGAATAAAATTTGAGTGGAGGCTTCCTGATTTTGCTTGATTCAAGCAAAATAAGCTGCTCCCATAGGTACATAACCCATCTTTCATATAAATCCATCTCCTCCAGGTTTTGGTGAGGATACAGGAGCCTGAAGGTTCCTATCTATAAAGAATGTACTATGCCTGAATTGCAGTGGCTGAAGGCAGTTCATTCCCACCCACATCCTAGCCTTTTTCTTTTTTTTTGAAACAAAAACTTCTTTACTACCAAGGTTAGGATTATCATTAGCCAGCTAAACTCTTTTTTCTTTTTTTCAGGAAATAATTCTGCTGAAACGAATCATGTCATATTAAGGTAGGTAGGTTAAGTAATGTTTAAGAAATTTCCCAACTTATATTAGTTATAGGGTGCCAAGATAGGAATTTTTACAAAGAAAACCAAACATTTTTCCTTCTGTGGGTCTTATGATCCTATTATTTGCAGTGGTCCCACCATCCTGACGTAGACTCATTTCTTCTCTCCCTTGGGCTGTTAAGCCAGAACAGGAAGGATTTCATGATGGGTAGGATAGATTTCCAGAACTCCCTGGTGCTTCTAAATCTCCTATTTTGGCTGGGACAAATTACCCAGCACAATTTGTAATATCAGACAGCAGTGTAAGGAGAGGCTAAATGTCAGGGCTGGGGAAGCAGAATGATGAGGGATAAATGTGATTGCCTAAAGCAGTGCTGAAGACGATCTCATTAATCTTTCATTTTATGGGCATTGATTTCCAAGACAGACAACAGGAACACACAGGGAAGAGGTATGCTCTGGGCAACTTAGGGGACAAAACCTTCCCACCTTGACCTAGTGAGAATGTCATGTGACCCTGCTGATTCCCATATTTAAAGGACTCTGATGTTCTTTGTGTTGCCTCAAAGACTGTATTAGAAGAATAAGAGTGAACATTCCTTAAACCTCTGTGGAAAACACTATGGTTTGTGGACCATTAGAAAGTTGAGGGTTTTTTTGTTTTTTTTAAAACAAATCAGCCTGTTTCGGATCTTGATAAATAAGAATAACTTGTGGTATTTTCGACTGTTTATACTTTATTAAATCTGGGCCCCAAAGCGTCAATGTCATAATTGCTATATCAAAGCCCCTCTGTATCCGAATAAACAATTTCTTATGAAGTCAGTTTAGGTCACAGCCAAATGTTTATCATTTCACATACCTCATTGGCTGGTTCTGAACAATCTTAATCCTGGATTTATAAGTGAAATTATTTTATTTGCATATTTCTTGAGATGGTGCAGTGGACTAGGTGTTGTGGTAGAGAATCAACGTCTAGTGCAGAAGAACCCTGAATAGAAAATTACTGTAAAATGTGACAATGCCTATGGATAACAAATGAATACAGAGGCAACATGGCAGCCATAGAAGAATGTATGCTCATGTCGACAAGGGGAATGAGAACAGGCTTCTCAAAGGAGGTGTTGTTGAGGTTGATTCTTGAAAAAGTAGGAGTTTGTCATATGCACAATTCAGGGGAGCTTTTCCTGGTATAACAAACACTATGCAAATGGTACAAACAAAATGAATATTCTGATAGATCGAATATTTCATCTTGAATGCACTAACATGCATATAGCTCAGCTACATAAATATAACAGAAAAATAGTTTAGGTTCTGTCATAGTTGAAGATATATAAGTACTTTCACACATTATACCTCTTCATGTGCATAAATTAGCTAATGATCAGGTTCTGTGTTTTGAGAATTGTGTGATTAGTCATTTAGAATATCATATGAGAGTATCTCATATCCCACATTCTAAAAACTATATATTTGTTTTAACGTGTCCCTTTGTATGCCTACAATACACTGAAAACTTCTATAACAATTGTAGAATTCTGAAGTGATTTCTGACATGCTGGAAAAAATTTAAATTATACCATACAGTTTTAGTGCTGTGGACTTTCAAATATATTTTCCATCCTTTCTTTAAAAAAAAAAAGTCTTTAACTTTTGATATAATTTATACACTACTAAAAGGCAAAGACTACATCTTACCAAACTTGATTTCTTGTGCATTGCATAAAAAAGTGTTCCAAGTACACTTGTCAAATTGTATTTAATGCAGTAATCTTGTTTACTAGGATAACTAATTAAACTACATAAATTATTTTCTAATTCTGCTGGGGAATCTGCTTCCATGGGATTGGTTGTGACTCTTAACATTTTTATAAATTTAACAAAAATTTTAACTTTAATTTTAAAATAATTTCAAAATATAAAAAAAATGGCAAAAACTGTACTTTAGGAATTCCCATTTACTCTCCTTCCAGCTTTCCAAAATGATGACATCGTTACATAACTACAGTTATAATAAGTGTTAGAAAATTGTTAATTTCCTAGTTTAATAGTAATAATTAAAAGTAATAATTAATTACTTAGTAAAGTAATCAATAGACCTGCACAAATTTCACCCATTGTTAAACTAATGTGATTTTCCAGCCCAAGATTCAATTCATAATCCCACATTGAAATTCATCATCATGTCTCTGTAGTCTTTTCTAAATTGAGATGGTGCTTTGTCTTTCATGACCTTATCCTTCTGAAGAGGACTGGACAGTTACTTTGTAGAATGTCCCTCCTTTTGGATTTGTCTGATGTTTCCTCATAATCAAATTCAGGTTTGCATTTTTGGCAAGAGGAGCACAGAGGTGTTATGCCCTTCTCAGTGCATCATATCAGGGAAGGAATGTTGTTGTAGTGTCTCATTACTGGTTTTATTAGCTTTGGTCACCATGAAGTCTGACTGCAAGAAATCAAGCTTGAGATCACTCTGCTATGTCACAACTAGACCAACTTCAGCTCCCAACTTCACTTCCAAATGTTAATTTTGGGAATGGTTGCTGTTGAGATAACAGTATACGAGTTCTGGTTGAAAGAGACAAGATTGTTATTATCTTTTGAACTATGGAAACCAAAACCCAGGTCTAAAGTTTTTGTGTAAGTTAAAGAAATCAGCACATGGTTTCTCTCATTAATTTATTTCCCTCTCTGGCCACAGTTGGGCAAAATCCACCAAGATAACAGGACTCCAGTATACTAGCCACTATCTTTTCTTTCTAGGAATGGAGCAGTGTGGATCATATTTTCCCAAGAAAACTTTAATGCGTACTTGTAATTCTTCCATTTTCAGCCTCTTAGTATAACAGTCAACCTAATAACCCCTTTTTTTTTCTTTAAGGAAATGACCTCTTGCTGACCCTCAGTTTCCTTTCAATGTTAAAGGATATTATAAGGTTGGTATATGTAAAGAGAAAAGAAGACCAATGGCTCAGTTCATAATGACAGGAAACAGGAGAGATAAAAACAGAAAAGTATAAGAGCTGCAGGAAAAATTATCAAGTTTAACTATACATGCTTCTTTGTGGGAAAGAGCAGTGAAACAAGACTCACCCCTCTCCAAATCAGGAATTCAGTTGGAAATAGGAAGAAAGACCAAGGTCATGCAAATGACAAAGTGCCTAATATGAAAGCACGTGTGAAATTAAACTGCCTGGGTCCATCATTACATAACTGCTGTGCTACTAAGGGCCCGGCACACTGATATTCTGTTCATGTGATACTAAATAGAGTTGATGAGATCATTTTAGTAAGACTATATGCCCACTCTAGACACTTTGTTCTTAAAAGCAAAGAATGTTGGTGCTATGTCACAATCCAAGTACTGTGTATTATCAAGTTAGAAAGTATAAAAAAAAGTGTGGTCTTCATTTGCAGTTCAATATGTTTATAGAATCTGTCAGGTTTTATCCCTGAGGAAACATAGTAAGTATGTGACTTGGAGTATTAAACCATGGCTATCTACAGTTTCTTAAGTGAAATCAGAGGGGAGAAACCTCTTCTTTACTGACTCTAGGATTCAGGTGATTTAGCTGGTTACCTTGACCTCACCACCACCACATAAAAATGAGCTGGTCCCTTATTCCCAAGGTCTGGTCCAGGGTGGAGAAGCAGCTGAAATTCCTGCATCCCTTCAACATGCAGATACCTGAGGGACAAAATGAGAGACATTTAGTCCAAACTGTACTCTATGGATCTTAGTTGTTCTTAGTGTTCTCTTTTAAGCTCATCCGGTCTCAGCATTTTATACCAATATCAACAATGAATGTTCATTTCACAAAATGCATTCATAACTACTCTATATTCCATCTTTCTTGACAGCACCATTCAATTATTAACCTGTCGTTTTGAAAATGATGCCATAGAATTAAATTCATGAGCTGTTTTCCCCGCTGCGTTTTCGAAGACTTTTTAAATAACAAAACATCCTCTGTAGTTATTTAATACTTTCAAAAAGCAGTACATTTTTTAGCTACTTCATGATTAACTATTGAAATGTGTAAGCCTAGGAATTTAGCAGGTCTGCAAAAATCCAACACCTTCTAAATCTATCTTCCATTTGAAAAACTAGACTACCATTTAACTCTTGTTATAAGGGCCTTAGAAAATCATATATTCTGAATACCAAAGAGAAGGAAATAGATCCCATGAAAGGAATTTCTGTGGCTGGCTGCTTGGGTTTCCTCTTGTAAAATGCACGCTTTTATTTAAATTAGGCAAATGCCAAGTTTTCCTGCCTAATGAGACTGCTTGGACTAGTGGTTTGGAAGTGTCACCTCCACTCTTTATCAGATAATCATAATTTGGGTGAATGAACCAATCAGGGAATTGGAGAGCAAGTCAAAAAGTGTTTTGAATGGAAACAAAAAGGACCTCCAACAAGCTGACCACCAGGGCGCAATCAGGAGGAAACATCTACTATAGTGAGAACACAGAGCTGGGGAAAAGCTGCTGGGCACCAATGATGTGACTGCTGAATTATAGTTCATAGTAAGTTTGAGTTCTGACTGTCCAGATTGCCTAAACAGTTCTGTTTCAATTAGGTCCACTTTCTCAATACAGCCTCCCCAAACTCAGCCTTCTCCCTCTTTTACTGTCTGTCAAAACAGCCCATGATGGATTTAACTTACATTTGTCAATGAACCTATTTACAAAACAGAAATAGAGTTACAAATGTAGAAAACAAATTTATGGTTACTGGGGGAAAGTGGAGGGGAGTGTTAAATGGGAGATTGGGATTGACATATACACACTACTATATATAAAATCGATAACTAATAAGAATCTACTGCATAGCACAGGGAACTCTACTCAATATACCATAATGACTTTTATGGGAATAGAATCTAAAAAAAAAAAGATTACATATGTATATGTATAACTGATTCACTTTGCTGTACTGAAGAACCTAACACAACATTGTAAATCAACTATACTCCAATAAAAATTAATTAAAAAGCAAATAAATTGCATTTGTCCTTTTATTTGCTAATTGCATCTTTCTGCTCCAACTTGAGAAGTCTTTCAACAATATAGGAATTTCTCTGCCTTTGCTCACAAGAAATCCTCTGAATCCCTAACTGTACCTCTTTGGATACATTGTAGAATCCATATGAGGTAGAAATAACTGCTTTAAGTCCCCTTTAAATTTCTGTTCTTACAATGTTTCAGTACATTGTAAATGTCTTTTTCTTTAAGGAAGATTTCTGAGAGGAATTTCTAGGCCAAGCCAGACCAAAAGCTGAACTCTGATTCAGTAAAAGCGTATGGTAGTACAGGGATAGACAAGCTCAAGGTCAAGTTATTTTTCCAAATGCTGGGAAGACAGAGTTGAGATAACTGTGTAATTAATTTGAAGGAGGCATGGAAGTAACTTTGGAGGGCCTAGTGATTCAAGAAAATGAAAAGGAGCAAACAGGCTCCATATCAGTGAGTAGTATGAGTAGTAGACATCGGAATGATAACACATGTCTATTCCCCAAGCTCATTTTCCAGAAATTTGATTTCTGGTAAGGCACAAAGATCTGCATGTTTTGAAGAACCCCGAATGATTCTGATTCATGCTGGCATCACGGAGAATGACTCAGGAACACAGTGCAGATATATGATTGGCCTCTTTCCATGGCAAGGGACATAAACCCATCTCAAATTTATTTATGCCAAAGCAGCAGGAATGCACTGATGGAAGTGGCTGAAATGTTCAAGAGCAGACCTTTGAGGTTAAGGTGAAGCTGGACCCAGGTGCTGAAAGGAAGTCATCCAGAAACTTTTTCTGTCTTCCGCCCTGTTTTTGTACTTGTGGGCTTCATTCTTAGGGAGGCTTTGACTGGAAATGGTATTGATATGGTACTAACAAATCTGGCTTAAAAGCTACTCATTTAGCAACTCCATTAGAAAGATAGCTTCTACAATTAGTTTAACAAATTTCCCTGATTTAATAGTATTAAATTAATTTGTTGAATTAAGTAAATTAATTTATGTAATTAATTTGGTCCACTAGAGCAAGTGCAGTGATTGGGAAGAAGGAACATACTAATTAACTACTTTTGAGTGACATGTTTCCCCCTGGATCCTGGGTTGGGGTCTTTCACACACAAATCAGTACATGAAATATGAGACAATCTTGGAACAATGCTTTGTTTAAATGCAAAACAGTGAGTCTAAAATGTAAAGTAAAAAAAAAAAAAGGTGGTAAATGGATATGGCAAAAATTGTGAAGGCGACTCATGAATGACTGAAATTTTGATAATTTATCATGTATTCAGGAAGAAATGAGTGGGAAATAAACCCACTGCCAGGGAGAAAGGTATACGTAAATCAATTAAGGTCACAATTAGACCTAAGAAATGTCAGAATAAGAGGTTATAACACATTGGAAGGAGAGAACTAATGTAGTCCTTATTAAATACATATGCATAAAATAGACACGTGAAAAAGGGAAATTTGCCCAGTTTCAGCCAAGATTTAAAAGAGGTGATAGAAATGTTTGCCTCACTTTTCCCAGTACTGACTTCAGATTTCCTTTCTGCCAAAATTAGCTTCAAGAGGATGTCTACAAAAAAAAAAAAAAAAAAAAAAAAAAAAAAGCACAACATGAGAGTTGTGATTAAGTTTCATTTGGGACAAAATGAGGACTACAACCTTTGAGACAGCATCTCAGACGGTGCTGAGGTACCAGCTCCAAAGAGGTGGGGGGAAGTTCAGTATTATCTATGATTTTAGTGAAGGGGGTACGTGCAATCAAGCACACATGTTGGCAGAGGCTTGCTGCCAGTCACGTGGAGCAGACGTCCCCGTTAATGATCGTTAATGATTTTAGTGCTCTTCTAGATATGAGAAGATGCAGGAATTTGGGCTCATAAAACCTCCTGAAAATATCTAACTATCTGAATGCCTGTTCTGCCAGTGTTTCCCAGAGCACAGAGCACCTCATTACTGATCTCCACCCTGAACTCCTTTCAGGGCGTGTTGAAGGTCAGCGGCTGCTGACCTAGGTCAGTAGGTCACCAGTGGCTAGTGACCTAATCCTTGTAGAGGCAGATGGCAAGTGCTAATTTTTAGCTGGCAAGGGTGAAGTGATTTTTACATTGAGTCCTTTCAGCGGCCCCACCGTGTTTTCTTGCTCTTTGTCAATCTCAACCCCCAGTGTTACGTTCAACATATTAACACTGCATTTGTCAGATCTATGGAAAAGATAAGTTAGTTCCTAGCAGTGTATTATTATTGTTTTCTACTTCAAAACTCTAG
The DNA here is from genome assembly GCF_949752795.1 of Hyperoodon ampullatus. Lineage (NCBI taxonomy): Eukaryota > Metazoa > Chordata > Mammalia > Artiodactyla > Ziphiidae > Hyperoodon > Hyperoodon ampullatus. The sequence goes on from NC_136916.1 coordinate 162,581,585, forward strand.
GTGTTAATTGTAAAACTCAGCTCAAAATACTTGATTTATTTTTCTCTACAGAAGGGGAAATAGATGTGTAATAAATAGGCACACATAGATATCCCCAAAGAAATTAATGAATCTAATAGCTTATTTTTTGGCATATGTGATATTTGGTTATTTCCTATGGTTTATCATCAAGGAAACTTTTTTTATATTTCGTATTATTTTCTCTGTTACAAAGCCAGAATCAACGTGGAAAGCAATGAAAAACAGGATATTTTAATAGGAAATTGAAAAACATCACTTCTTAATAACAGAAAGCCATCTGCTCACCGTGTTATACTTTTGAGGATTTGAGCTGAGAGCATCACATAGGCATACCTGAATGTATTTCAAATCAGCCTTTCTTAATTGTCTGCTCATGAGATATAGTACAATGGAAAACTCCAAGGTTAAGGACTTTGTCTAAAACTTCTGTACCTCCACAATTCCACCCCAATTTAGATCCATCGAAACTGCTTAGTAAATTTTTGTGGATGAGATAATGTATGTTCATTTTAATGAAAGATCTGAAATTTCTAATAGAGCTTAAAAATAAATATCTCAAAAATTTTGGTGAGGAAAAGCTAGCAGTTTTTTGAAAGTTAAGGCTTATGTTTTGTAAACACAGAATTAAAGGCAGGAAATTTTGAACATTTTTAGAGTTTATAAGAAAGACATAAAAATATTTAGCGTTTATGTGACAGATGTATTATAAGTGAGAATACAGCATCCATTTTCTGGATTCCTTAGTCTTTTTCTTTATTTCTCTTGCCATAACTAAATCCATCAAATTATACTCTAGATCATTAAATTTTATTACATTTCCTAGATTTCAGGGTACTTCTGATTTTTGAACATATTAACCTCATATGTAAGTATTACAAGGTCAAAGTTGATAATTCTTAAAGAAAAACAGGCTAATTTTACCTGTTCATTTAATCCCCATTAAAGCCATCCTAAATGATTTATTGAATATTTTAAAAATATAAATGCCACTTTTCACATGGGTCACTAAGAAGATTCTGGAATCATGAGGTATGCCTTTGATTATTTTTATATTCAAAAAGATTTAGTAAATATGCTTAAAAATTCAGTACTTAGAAGACATTTTATAATTAGAAGAATATATATATATACATATATATATATGTATATATATATGTATATATATATATATATATATATACCATAAACATTCTCAGATTCTGGAGCCTATAAATTAATATTTTTCAAAAATTGGTATAAAATATTTGAAAATACAACTTAAAATATTGATGATAAAATTTTGAGTGAAATATGGACTTATTAACTCTTATTAATGTTATATGTTTAAAATGTTATTTAAAAGCAGTATCATGCATTTTTTAATATTGAGCTGCATAAGCTGTTTATATATTTTAGAGATTAACCCATTGTCCATTGATTCATTTGCAAATATAGAAAAACAAACGACCCAATCCAAAAATGGGCAGAAGAGCTAAATAGACATTCCTCCAAAGAAGACACACAGATGGCCAAGAAGCACATGAAAAACTGCTCAAAAACATTAATTATTAGAGAAATGCAAATCAAAACTACAATGAAGTATCACCTCACACTAGTTAGAATGGGCATCATCAGGAAATCTACAAACAACAAATGCTGGAGAGGGTGTGGAGAAAAGGGAAACCTTTTGCACTGTTGGTAGGAATGTAAGTTGATACAGCCACTGTGGAGAACAGTATAGAGGTTCCTTAAAAAACTAAAAATAGAATTACCATATGACCCAGCAATCCCACTACTGGGCATATACTCAGAGCAAGCCACAATTCAAAAAAGACAAATGCACTCCAATGTTCATTGCAACACTATTTACAATAGCCAGGTCATGGAAGCAACCTAAATGTCCATTGACAGACGAATAGATAAAGAAGATGTTGTGCATATATACAATGGAATATTACTCAACCATAAAAAGGAATGGAATTAGGTCATTTGTTGAGACGTGGATGGATCTAGAGACTGTCATACAGAGTGTAGTAAGTCAGAAAGAGAAAAACAAATACCATATATTAATGCATATATATGGAACCTAGAAAAATGGTACAGATGAAGCAGTTTGCAGGGCAGAAATTGAGACACAGATGTAGAGAACAAATGTATGGACACCAAGGGGGGAAAGTGGTGTGTGTGTGTGTGTGTGATGAATTGGGAGATTGGGATTGACATGGATTCGTTGATGTGTATAAAATTGATGACTAATAAGAACCAGCTGTATAAAAAAAAAAAAAATTAATTTAAAAAATTTTAAAAAGAAAAAATAATAAATGTATTTTAAAAAAAGCAGTATATGTAGCATTTTAAAAGCATGTTTCATGCAATGCTATTTTTTACATAGTGCTGCATTTTATCATATACCATTACAAAATGTTTTATGGTAAATGATTTAGTGATTGGCACAGCCACTATGGAGAACAGCATGGAGGTTCCTTAAAACACTAAAAATGGAGTTACCATATGATCTAGCAATCCCACTCCCTGGACATATATCTGAAAAAGACAAAAACTCTAATTTGAAAAGATGCATACACCCCAAAGTTCATAGCAGCATTATTTACAATAAGCAAGACATGGAAGCAACCTAAATGTCCATTGACAGATGAATAGATAAAGAAGATCTGGTATATATATATATATATATATATATATATACACACACACAAAAAAAAACACACAACGGAATATTACTCAGCCATAAAAAAGAATGGAATAATGCCATTTGCAGAAACATAAGTGGACCTAGAGATTATCATACTAAGTGAAGTAAGTCAGACAGAGAAAGAAAAATATCATATGATGTTGCTTAAATGTGGACTCTAAAAAAAATCATACAAATGAACTTATTTACAAAACAGAAATAGACTCACAGGCTTAGAAAACAAAATGATGATTACCAAAGAGTAAAAGTGTGTGTGGGGGGGGATAAACTAAAAGTATGGGATTAACAGATACACACTACTATATATAAAATAGATAACCAATAAGGACCTACTGTATAGCACAAGGAACTATATTCAATATCTTGTAATAATTTGTAATGGAAAAGAATCTGAAAAAGAATATAAATACATATGTATAACTATATATATCTGTGAATCACTTTGCTGTACACCTGAAAGGAACATGACATTGTAAATCAACTATACTTCAATTAAAAAACGGGGGTGGGGGAAAGGATTTAGTAGTCCAAGAAGTTTCTCATTTGTGTTCCAGCAAGTCAAAATACATATTAAGTCTATAAGGCAATAGGATCACTCTAACTTGTCTTCAAGTTGAACTTTTTGAGTTATTTTTGTTACATGTGTACAGCTTTCAGAACTGATATTTGATAAAATAGTAGTGGAAAGCCATAGAATATCGTGTTTAAGAAAACACTCTGGGACCAAATGCTTGGATCAAAATCTTACCACCTAATTCTTCACCTTGGAATTTCTCTAGCTATAAAATGGTGATGTTGGGGGCTTCCCTGGTGGTGCAGTGGTTGAGAGTCCACCTGCCGATGCAGGGGACGTGGGTTCATGCACTGGTCCGGGAGGATCCCACGTGCTGCAGAGCAGCTGGGCTCCTGAGCCATGGCCGCTGAGCCTGCGCGTCTGGAGCCTGTGCTCCACAACGGGAGAGGCCACAACAGTGAGAGGCTCGCATATCGCAAAAAAAAAAAAAAAAAAAAAAAAAAAAAAATGATGATGTTGGTATAATAGTATCTGTCTCATAAAGTTATTATGAGTATCATATTAATTAATATATGTAAGTACTTAGAATAGTGTACTGCACAAAGGACACTTACAAAATGCTAACTCTTATTATAATTCTGTAAGCTATTTTGGGACTTTGAAGTAACCCACAATTGATTCATGTGTTCTCATTCATTCTCTTATTACATATGTATTTATATGTATATGAAAGTACATAAGTGTGTGTACATACATGAATACCTATGCATACATGTACATCTATCTATTTTGTCTTACTTCCCCCAAAATTACAAAATACTTCCAATGAAAAAATGTAACTTAAAATCAGCTTCATCCCTGAGACTAAAATATTTAGTTTACTAGAGAGCTATTACATTTTCTTAAAATATAAATAAAATCATGTCCTTCTGTCCAGGAACGCTGTGTCTAGATAGCCAATATGAATTAGATATAGCATTTTCCAAGGACTAACCCAACTTTGACTCAGGATGCTCATTTCCAAGTCTACTACACAGAACTCCTTAAATCTTTTGATTTTGAAAATAAAATCTCTGATCCGACACTTGTGTTTCATACCAGAGTATGTTTCTTGAGAGTATTTTCCTAATACAATATCTGGTTGCTTGATACGTATGATCTGTTCAGTTTTCATTTCTAGGTTAGATACTATATAACATTTTCATTAAAATCTATACATTTATAGTAAGATTAAAAGAAAAATTCTACATTGCCCATATATAGCTCCTATTGTTCTCATATTCTTGTAGAATGATAATCGTGGAAAATAACTCAGAAGCAAAAATGCAAACTCATTTATGCTTTATTTTAATGAAAAAGAGTTTTATTTTTTAAAGAATGAACCATCAGTCTAATATATTTTGCCAAAAAGAGGAATTTATTGGCTTACATAATTGTATTATTCAAGCTGTGAAATTTGCTTTAGCTACCTCTGCATGTAAAGCCTTAACTCGATGGATCTCAGTGGGGGAGGTACCACTCTCTAGTGTACATTTTGTAAATTTATGGGGCTTATTTTTAGTTATCACAACGCTTGGGGGAGGTGGCTAAACCAGGACTGGTGAGTGGGGCCAGGAACGGTAGACATTCTGCAATGATCAGGATTGTTCTGCAAAAATGTATAGTTTATCTCAGCAGAGCTCTTAAATAGCCTGCATGTAGCCCAAACAGATGTTTATACCCAAACCGTAGATTAAAACTCCAATTTATATATAAATTCAAACAGTCTTTTTGGACAACTTTAAGGCAAACTGAATAACCAAGGAATGCAAATTTTATATAAATCAAAGGAAGGTTGTTCTGTTTTAAACTTTACCAAGAGTTGTATATCGTTTTGAATCATTTATTATGTGTGGCCACACTTCTCATGGAATTTGAATCTGTATCTCAATTTGTAGATATTGCATGCAATTTTTTAACAGGGAAATATGTGTGACTCCTTTTTATAGCCAGGTGAAGATATTAAATTTAGTGGAGACATATGAAATATAGGCATCTCATTAACTTTTATCAATAAAGCTTGTCTAAAATTAAATAATGTTCGTGATTTTTAAATTTTGAGTATTTCTACAGCACAATGAAACATCTAATTGTGAAAAACCTTGTTGAACTTAATTTTTAAGTTTGTATTTTCTATACCAAAACGTTGTTTTCATGTTTCTAGAGATGTGAATCACCATGTCTTCATAGACTTTTATCGCTATTCTTTGTCCCAATATATTCTATGCCTCCTGTCTTACATTGATCAATATGGCCTCCATGGCCTTTTTTACATAGTAGAAAAAATTGTATGCTTCAACATGACAGAATCTTAAAATAGGAGATGTATTTTGTGATTCTTTGATTCTGTCCTATCCCAAGTCATTATATTATAACATGGAAATCAAGTGTGTTGACACTGGAATATATATATATGTGTATAACTGAGTCAATGTGCTGTATACCTGAAATGAACACGACATTGTAAATCAACTATAATTTTTATTTATTTATTTTTTTTTTTGCGGTACGTGGGCCTCTCACTGTTGTGGCCTCTCCCGTTGCAGAGCACAGGCTCTGGACGTGCAGGTTCAGTGGCTATGGCTCACGGGCCCAGCCGCTCCATGGAATGTGGGATCTTCCTGGACTGGGCACGAACCCGTGTCCCCTGCATCAGCAGGCGGACTCTCAACCACGGCGCTACCAGGGAAGCCCCAACTATAATTTTTAAAAAAAAAGAATGCGTAGTTTCAAATCTTGGCTCTGCTGCTTACTAACTATGGATTCTTGGGTAAGTTACGTAACCCTCTGTGTCTCAGTTTCCTCTGCAAAATAATGATTCCAGTCTCACAGGGTAATTCGCATGAGGAGTGAATGAGTTAATACATTTAAAAGCATAGGATTAAGCAGATACATGGAAAGCATTATATAAATGTTTGATAAAAAATATAAAGTATTATTTTCAAACTACCCATATATATAAGGTCTAAACCATCTGCAAATATTTTAACTTCTCATTTTCGCCATTAAACAGTCTGTGGGAGTTCTTGGTGCTTTATACCTATATTGATTGAAGTCGTTTTCATCTTTGTCACTCACAGATAAGTCTATTCTGTTATTTATTTCTCCTCATGCTGAGTTTTATTGTAATGTCCACCTGTATCTCTGCTTTTATTTTCTGTAAAAATTGTACAGAATTGCTTCTGATGATCTTTCCCTTTTTGTTCTAAGTTTATTATAATTAGTAAAATAATCTGATGACTTTATTATGTCTCCTAGTATAGTCAGTCTGAGCATTTCCAAACTGAAATGGAATATTTCAGTATAAATTACTTTATTGTTATTCTTCTATGTAACACTTAGGGCTTTAGATTGACTTTTAAGAAAAAAAAAAGGTGTTATATGTGAGTCTTACTTAAGGATAAGAAACAAACAATTTAAAAATATTGTTATAAAAAATGTTTTTCAATTTGGTTGAGAAGTATTGTGTGAGAATATGAAGAAACATCAAAACACCTCTTCCCTGAGCTGCTGGACTTTTAGAATCACGCTTGTAAATAATATTGAGAGATGACAAAGCTATTCTCAGAGTCAAGTGACTGTCTTACAACCATGCATCTAATACCATTAAAGGAAAAAACAAGAAATCAAGTTTCTTTACTGCTCATAAACTTCATGAAACTATAGTTGACCGTAATTATCATATTAACTTTCAATAAAGTATATACACTGAATGAAAATACAGAATTAAGGAAAATAACAAAGAAATAAATCTTTGTCTTAAATTAATTCTTACCCTCTTACATTTTAAGGTGAAACATATGGCTTCTTCAACTTTTCTGATGGCTCCCTTTGACTCTTTGAAAAATATCAGAGCACTTTATCTTAGTTATTTCTACTGTCCGCTTTGAGTCCTACGTTAGAGACCTTAAGACTTTACACACCTTAAATAATAACTGGAATCATGAATCATTTTTATTTCCAAGTCAATAAAGACCCATTTATGTTATGTGTTGAGGGAAAAACAAAATCCCCAACCAAAACTCCAAATCACTGTCTTCAGGATTAAACAGTCTCGAGTATTATTCCCTTTGCTACTTCAACAGAAAGAACATGGGGCCAAAAGCAGTTTAACAAGGCTTGAATGAAATTATAAAGTATTTTTAAAACGAATTTTATCCTCCTGAATTTTAATAATAAAATGAGCCTTATTCCTGAAAAATATTATCAGAATTGTGGTCTAGAAATAATGTGCAGCGACTAGCCTATGTAATATTTGAGTTGTGGAATATTAATTTACTGAATTACTGCTTGCTTATTACAAATTTGGTTGGACATTTGGCAGTGCCGATTCTGGTACATTCTCTCTGTTCATTATCTTGTAGGCACATTGCCTACTAAAAGGGTCATAAGAGCAATGTGCTATAACTTGGGCTTTCTTGCAGCTGCAGGTCTACCTAATCTGTACTTTGGCACTCAAAAGATTATAATAAATGAAGTGCTGTTTTCAAATTTTCAGACACACTGATTTTTCCCCCTGTTTGGCAAAGGTGGATTTAATTTGACTTTCACGAGTGCAAAGTCCGTCTCTTTAGAAGTTGGTCAAACTATTAATTTTATGGCAGGGACAACTGAGTACAGTAAACCTTTTCACAAAGCCAGACAGCTTAACCTAATTAAAGGGTTGTTTTGACAGGTGGTTTAAAGTAGGATGAATACTATCAAGAACATTTCAAGAAATAAAGTTGATGAATGCCTAGTGTGTGCCTGCAGGTGAAAATGTGATTTGGAAGGGTGTGATGACAGGCCTACGCTCAAAACGAATACCTCAAGATTCATCTGTGTATTCGTTTGGCAATTTATTTCTCTTATCTAGATATTTTAAGGAGATGGATAACATCAAATCCACATGAATATCAAAAGATATCGAGAACTGATAAGGACTTTTAAAATAACTTGCAAAATAACTTGCTTGCCTCTTAGCAGAATTAAAATATTCCTTTAAGAAATTGGAGATGAGTTAAGACATAAATTTAAACTTTGAATTGAGATTTTTCTGAATATTAGTAAAATTTCTTATGCCTGGTTTCTACATGGAGTTTCTGGATCTTAAGATTTGACACACTATAGAGGTATTGCATTAACCTGTCCTATGATGATTTGACCAGTTAAACACAGTTTTCTACAGCTTTTTGTGTTCTTTCATGCAGCTTTCAATAATGAGAAATAAATTGATGGATTTTCAAGTCTGTGTCTCAATAATGTACTCTCAAGAGAAGGGTCTGTAGGATTTGTTATGACATGGTATTTTGTGGTCTTCTACTCCATATAACAAGCACTGGTGCTCAGAATGTAGAATCTTCTTGACACATTTCCATTTTCCACCCTCTGTTTCTTTTACTCATCTCTTCAGCAGAAAATGTAGTTAAGGTGGTACGAAGTTCTTGGTACCAGAAAGTCAAATGATACCAAACCAATATGGGTGCTCAAGAGTCATTTAATAATCTTGTGATAGCATGATCTAAAAAGTGATGATTTCTTTAGAGTAAACTTAAAACATGGATGATGTCAAGAGTTTCAGAAGGGGCTTCCCTGGTGGCGCAGTGGTTTAGAGTCCGCCTGCCGATGCAGGGGACACGGGTTCGTGCCCCGGTCCGGGAACATCCCACATGCTGCGGAGCAGCTGGGCCCGTGAGCCATGGCCACTGAGCCTGCGCATCCGGAGCCTGTGCTCTGCAACGGGAGAGGCCACAACAGTGAGAGGCCCGCGTACCGCAAAAAAAAAAAAAAAAAAAAAAAAAGAGTTTCAGAAGGACCTGCCTTAGCATAGCTCTCATCAAACTGCTTCTGCATCTCTCTGATACTGTATACTAACCTCTTAAAAGTAATTTATGAGAATTTCTATTTTCATTTTTTCTGTATTTATAAAATTTTTAAAACTCAAATTGTCAATAGCTGAAGTGGCATTATTGTTGATGACAAGAACAATAATAAAACTGAGGACAAATAACTTGCTCAAAGTTACATACCATAAATTAATCTGAAAATTAATCCCCAAAGCTGAAATTCATTCCAAGTCCTTAAAATTTGAGGCATGTTCTCTTAACCACTTGATTGTCCAAATATTTACTCTGAAATTTTACACTGCTCAAATTTAATTAAAAAATTTAAAATAATATCAAAATGTAACATTTTCCCATTCATTCTTTAGGCTAATATGGAGCTAGCCTAAATTCTAACACATAGTTTCTACATAGTTTATCATTATAAGGACAAAGAAATAAGATGAAAACTTTTGTGTATATGTTGAACTAATACACACAAAAACTAATGCTAGAACCATAAAAAGTTTTTTACTGATTTTAAGATAACTATTGATAGAACCAGGGGAAATAAAAAAATGACCTAGGTTTTGACTTGGCTTTTTGGGGGGAAAGGTGTCACCTGAGAAAAGGTAGAAAATTCACGCTTCTGTCATCATATCAACATGAGCATTGACTCGTGATCTTGGCTCCAATCACAACAAGACACTGAGCTATTACATTTGGATACTGATTTGTACTGCTTACCTACACCAAATCTACCTTGTACACTAAGCAAGATGTTACTAACAGGAAAGGAGTTTTATAAACCACATAAAATAAGGGGCAAGGAGTCGAAGTAAAACTGGGAGTTTTGCATGCATTCTAAAAGTTATAGATCCATTGAAGAAAGAAAAATTGTTGAGGGCCAAGATGATCAAAAGGAAGAATTCTTGATAGCAGGTATCTTAGAAATTATATTTTAAAATTAAGTTTAACAGCTAGGAATATTAGAAAGTGAGGTATTAGAAGAGGTAATAGACAACTTCAGGAGAGTCCAGCTTGCTTGGATCCAAAATTTAAAATGGTGTTATGTCCAAGATCTTCTCTCTAAATGTGTTTAAAGAGTACATACACCCTATTGGACAGAGAACAGGAACAAAGTCAATATCGTTTTCAGTCCATGGAAGTTGTGTGGAAATTGTCCTTTATTAGATTAAAATATGTGATTAAGAGAAGAAGTGAAAGCACGTACACACACACACTCACTAGACACTTATCAGATAAATGATTTGCCAGTGTTTTCTCCATTCTATTTTTCATTCTCTTAATAGTGTCCTTTGATACACAAAAGTTTTAAATTTGGATAAAGTCCAATTATCTATTTTTTTCCTTTTGTTTCAGTTCTCTTCCATTGTTTTACACAACCCACACATCAAGTCACTTAATAAGTGTTTTTAAAAATGGAATTTGCATGAACTTCCCCCCAAAACAAATGAAATTTAATACTGAAACCACGGAAATACAGGTCAACAATTTCTCATTGCCATTTGCATATTCCAAAAAGTTACTGAAATAAAAAAAAATTTTGTAACTCAGTTGAGAGTTCAATCTGTCTTAAATGGTCAGGAAGTTAGATTTGGTCTTTGTTTACACCAGTGAGTGGGAATATTTGTCTATTAATGAAATATTAATGTGTTTCATTATGAGTTGCTACTTCAAATCTCATTGAATCTAATAATTGGAATATGTACTGAATCACTTTTCTAAAATCCAAAATATTCTGAACTTTGAAGGTATCTTGTCCCAGGAGATTCTGAAAGGCTTGTGAATCTGCAGTGTATAACAATTAACAATGTTGTAATACCATTTTAATTTCTAAAGGGCTTTCCTGTATTTTATCTCACTTAAGCATCACCAAAATTTTTGTAGAGGGTTTCATTCCTACCTTACAAGTAAAAACACTAAGTCTCAAAGAAGTTAAACAACTTTCCCAAAGGTGATAAGGTGTAAGAACTGAGAGACTGGATTCCAGGTCTTCTGACTCCAAATCCCAGTGGATAGCATGAATTCTGTTGGCCAAGCACATTGGAGGAGATCTACTAAATGAGTTGACCACCCCCCCATGCAAGGTAATTCCCTTCAAAAAAACAAAATAGTAGATGTTGATTATATGAAATAGTCTGAAAATGGAGTGGAAAAAAAAGTGTAAAAGTAAGAAGATGTATTTTCAAGAAAATTGAAACAGAAAAGTTTACTATAGCTCATACTTACAGAATTCCAAACCCTCAGAGACATATTATGGGGACAGTACTGTTATTATCCCCACTTTACAGGTAAAGAAACTGAGGCACAGTTATGTACTAACTTGTCTGATTATCTAGCTTAAGTAAATAGCAGAGTCAAGTTCCGGAGTTAGTGCTGCTATCACTATTCCATACAATGTCACACTGTTGATATCATGAGAGAAGTTTTAAGGCAAAAACATCAAGCAGAATAAGTAAGTATTTTTTAATTAGTGATGAATGTAATTCACAATGATAACTAAGTAACTTCAATGAAGAAAAATATATTGAGTATGGTCACAAGACAAAGTAATTAGAAAAGTAAGATGAACTTGACAATGTATGTTAAAAGTCAATTATATAAATTGACAGTAATGTATTAATTTATCTTTAACAGATATTATAGGTTATAATTAATTACATGGATTAATTTAATATATTTGTATGTAAAACTATGTTTTCTTTATACAAAGGCTATAGTTCCCTTTCAAATGCCCATGCAATATTTCAAAATTTGATCGAGGTGACTCAAGGAAAATATCAGAGTCCCTGAAGCAGATGTTTTAGAGGCTATGTTATTTGACTGCAATAGAAGAGGACTTTAAATTAATAACATTAATCATGCTCCTACTACCCTTATTCAAAGAAATCAATAAAAAATCCCCTATACCTAGAAATTTAAAACAAATCTACCTAAAACATTTGCCAAAGAGGAAAAAACACTACTATTACAATGACAATAATATATATAAAAACTTATGGTATTTATTACAAGATGTATAAAGTAGAATACTAATATCTTTTATTGTTTTTATTACTAAAGGAAAAATTAGGATAAATAAACCATGCCATCAGAGAAGAAGCACACAGCCAGACACACACACACTCCTATGCATGCACACCTAAGGAGAATAGGTACTAGTAGAAAGTTAATGGACTTTACAAATTGAGATAAGAATATATTTTTTGAAGATAGATCATTGACAGGGCTATTCATTAAGAAAAGAAAAATATGAAAGCTTACTATTGTAAAATGGTGGATAAAACCACACATTAAAAAACAGCTTTTAAACTGAATAGGTCAACAACATAAAAGATATTCAAAATGTGACAACAAACAAACACACTTTATATCACCACCATGCCTAGAGAAGTTTGCAGAAAATTCTAGGAAGCCATCCAAAAATAGATACTTCTATATAATTTAATCAATATCAAAGCTTAGAAAAAAAATATGAACTATTCAAATGATAAAATATTATGTTTGACTATAGATTTTCCAAGATTTAAAAGTAGTGATGCTACCTACTATTTGTGAGCCAATTAAGGAAAAATATTGTATCTGGTTGGTGAATATAAAAATGGATTGCATTTTCTTCTGTAGGCATTTGCTGCAGAAATATTGCAGGACAATTGAGCCAGTAATACATATCTAAGCATTTGATGTGAGGAAGTAGTAAAAAACAAAGTGTATACTCAGACATGTGTATAGGGATCTTTATTACAATGTTGGTTTTTTTAGTATCTAATAATATCACTGTGTTTAAATCAATTTTGGTGCATCCCCATGTCTATACGATACATTATTATGAACTCTTCAAGAGAAATGATATAGAGATGTATTTACTGATATGGAAATAGCCTCATCATTTACAGGAAAATACATAAAACTTTTAAAGTTATTTCTATATATTTTTGGCTTATCCATATCATCTTATATATATTATGTACACATATTTATTTATTTATTTACAATAACAATTAAAGTAATGCCTTGGCATTGGTTACACATCCACTAGAAAGGAAAGACTGGGGAAGCCTGGTTCATAGAATGCTTACAATTATAACTGAGTTGTAGAAGGACATTACTAAAAGGAGGGGAGTATAAGCAAAATCCTGGAGTCAGAGTGAGATGTGTTTGGTGGTTGACCTACACTGGATGAGAAAATGAAAGAAATCTGGTTTGTGGTCAGTTTACACAACACTTGTTCCTGCATTCGTCATGAGTGACCAGTGTTTATCTGGAAACTTGGTCTTCTGGAGTGAAAAAATATTTTCTCTTGCTCTTCCCTTAGACCCACTTGACTCTTTTAGAAACACTGCTTTTTGGGTAATTGATTCAGTAAGATTCTGTGGTAGTTTCTGCCAGAGCATCTGGCACCCCTTTGACATTTGATAAATGCCTCTCAAATCTGAGCAGGACACAACGGGTAGGCTAGCTCATGGTGGATTGTCTGCATCTTTGTAAATAGCCTCTTCAGACTGTCTTCAGGCAGGCACACACCATGACAAACTGTCATTTCCTTGCCTCTGTTATTCTGTTGAAAGTGCTGATGAGAGATTCAAGTCGAAACTGGGCCCGTGTCAATATTCTGTGATTCCAACTTTTGACCATTACAAATTATGATCGCTGTGAACATCCTGCACATATACTTTTATTTTCCTGTGTGAATACAGCTGCAAGATAGATTCCCAAAACTGGTCAAAAGTAGTACGTGCTGAACACCTTTTGTTACTCATCTGTAGTTCACCTGTTGGCCATTTATATGCCTTCTTTTGAGAAATGTCTATTCATGTCCTTTGTCCAATTTTCATTAGTTTTTTTTTTTTTTTTTTTTCAGAAAATGTTGGTTTATTTTCACTTCACTTCCCACCTCCCCAAAATACTTGGCCATCACCCTGCTGGATAATTTCCTCAATCTTCTCCTGGCACACAGGTCCCATAATATCAATTAAAATATACTAACCAAAGTTAATCTTGTGCATGATTCATCTGTACACTATTACTATTTTCCCAATAGTCATTAAGAATTTATCTCAAAGAATATTTCTGAAGCAAAAAACGTATTTCTGTAGCAAAACACACTAACTGTGTTAGGTTTACTTTTTTGTTGTTGTTACTGACTTGCTTTTTTAAAAACATCTTTATTGGAGTATAACTGCTTTAAAATGGTGTGTTAGTTTCTGCTTTATAACAAAGTGAATCAGCTATACATATATCCCCATATCTCCTCCCTCTTGCATCTCCCTCCCACCCTCACTATCCTGCCCTTCTAGGTGGTCACAAAGCACAGAGCTAATCTCCCTGTGCTATGAGGCTGCTTCCCACTAGCTTTTATTAGTTTTTATTTTTGTTTTTATTTTTCCTATTAAATTGTTTGAGTTCCCTATAAATTTTGGATATTAACCTCTTATCAGATATGTGGTTTGCAAATACTTTCTCCTATTTCATAAACTGCTTTTTCAGTCTGTTAATTGCTTCCTGTGCTGTGCAGAAGGTATCCAGTTTGAGGAAATTCCACTTGTCTATTTTTATTTTTGTTGCTTGTGTTTTTGATATTATGACCAAAAAATCATTGTCAAGACCAATGTTGAAAAGATTTTCCCCTATGATTTATTATAGCAGTTTCACAGTTTCAGGTCTTATATTTAAGTCTTTAGTTCATTTTGAGTTGATTTTTGTATATGGTGTGAGATAAGGGTACACTTTCATTCTTCTGCATGTGTATATCCAGTTTTACCAACACTGTTTACTGAAGAGACTATCCTTTCCCCATTGTGTTTATTGACACCCTTATCAAACATCTGGTAACCATGAATATATGGATTTATTTCTGGGCTCTCTATTTTATTCCATTGGCTGATATATCTGTTTTTATGCCTGCACCATACTCTTTAGGTTACTATTGATTTGTAATATATTTTGAAATCAAGAAGTATGAAATGCAAATCAAAACCACAATGAGATTATCACCTCACACATGTTATGATGGATGTTATGAAAAAGACAAAAGATAACAAGTGTTGGTGATGATGTGAAGAAAAGGGAAATCTTGGTGGGAATGTAAATTGGTATAGTCATTTCAGAAAACAGTACGAGGTCCCTCAAAAAATTTAAAATAGAACTACCATATCACCCAGCAATTCCACTTCTGGGTACATATCCAAAAGAAATTAAATCTGAATATCGAAGAGATATCCACACCCACATGTTCATTGTAGCATTATTCACAATAACCAAGATACAGAAACAACCTAAATGTCAATGGATGAATGGATGAAGAAAACATGGTACACACATACAATGGAATATTATTCCACATTTAAAAAGAAGGAAGTCCTACCATTTGCAACAACACGGATGAAGCTAGAGCACATTATGGTTAGTGAGATAAGCCAGACACAGAAAGACAAATACTGCATGATTTCACTTATACGTGGAATCTTAAAAGAGTCAATCAAATACATAGAAGCAAAGAATAGGACGGTGGTTGCCAGGGGTAGGGGATAGGCAAGAGAAAAGGAGAAGATATTGGTCAAAGGATACAAAGTTTCAGTCTGCAAGATGAATGAGTTTTGGAGATCTAATTTACAGTAAGGTGAAGATAGTTAACAATACTGTATTTTATACTTGAAGTTTGCTGAGAATATATCTTAAATTAAATCTTCTCAGCACACACAATGGTAATTATGTAGAAGTGATGGATAAGTTATTTAGCTTGATTGTGACGTATTTTTCACAATGTATACATAAATTAAAACATCAAGATATACAGCATGAATATATATATAATTTTTATATGTCAAAGATATCACTTTGAAGTTTTTAAAAAAGAAGGGAAAATACATGCATGCTGTAAATCTCATTTTCTTACTTTCTCCTCTGGGTCTTTCCACCACACTTAATTTTTATCACCATCATTCTGTGATAGCTAACCTATCGTGCTTGTAGACATTGCAGTGGTAACTGAAAAAATGAGGAAAGCTTATACACAATATTTCTACATCTTGGCAGTATTAACAGTAACTACAATGAATTGTCATAAAATGTGGTTGAGTCTCCATGGACTTTGTTAACTTTTCAAATTAAACTTTATTATGTTTTATAGCTTCACATTGAGATTTTACAATGCTGTCTTTAGTGAAGTTATTTTATAGAACAAACCCTGTGAACTAAATAAATTATTTTAAAACTTAACACCATGCAAAAAAGTTCTCTGGTTCTTAGATGGAAACATGTGTAATGAAAACTTAATCTAAAGATTGTTGAATAAAATGTATTTAGTTGAATTATTTATTAAGGTTATGATTTATTAATAAAATTTGTATTTATTAAAAAATTTCAAAGATCACAAAATAACCAGATGATTGGAAATATAACATGTTTTTCTAGGGTTTGCCTCTAACATTTAGATCAACACTGAGCTCAGATAAGTAACTTTTTTCCTACGTGGATGACTTACTACAGTAAGTAACCATTCTTATAATGAGTGGATCTAGTTCTCCATAGACAGGAAAGAATGGTTGCTGTGAGTACCTTCCTGTTGAAGACTAAAAATCTTTAGGGCATTAATAAATGTTAAGTCATGAGTTATTTGCCTTGATTGAGTTTTATAAGAAACATTAAAGTAAAGGAATTGGAAGTCTCATGGATGACTGATATGAAAATAATCCGTGGGGTGGGTTTGTCTCACAACATGGAGATCAACTTCAAGGGGAGATGTGTTAAGTAAAATCTGACTTATTATTAGATTGGACTTAAGCAAAGCTAATAAATATGCTTTACACACACACTATATTAACAATTTATGTAATATTCTGTAAAGGGGACATTCATAGATTCCTTTAGCTTTATAGTTTCAGTCTTGAGGGATTTATTCTCACAATCCTACTGACTACATTTTTACTTAAATCTTTATTGAAGGGGACTTCCTTGGTGGTCCAGTGGTTGAGACTTCACCTTCCAATGCATGGGGTGCGGCTTCGATCCCTGGTCAGGGATCTGGGACCCCGCATGCCTCGTGGCTAAAAAAAACAAAACAAAAAACGGGGGCAATATTGTAACAAATTCGATAAATACTTTAACAATGGTCCACATCAAAAAGAAAATCTTTAAAAAAAAAGATTTACTGAGATATAATTCATCAATTTAAAGTATACAATATGATGGTGTTAGTATAATCATATAGATGTAACCGTCACTACAATAAATTTTCATCCCCCTAAAAACACACTGCACACATTAACAGTTACTCCCTTCCTATTTCTATCCAACTCTACCATTTCCTGCCCCCAGCCCTTGGCAATCACTAACTTGCTTTATATCCATATATTTGCTTATTCTAGACATTTCACATAAATGAAATCATAAAATATGTGATCACACTTAGCATAACATTTTCAAGGCTCATCCATGCTGTAATTTATTCCTTTTTATTTCCAAATAATATTCAATTATATGTATATACCACGTTTCATTTATCTATCCAACAGTTTATGGACATTTGAGTCATTTTCGCTTTTTGGCTATTATGAGCAATGCTGCTGTGATCATTAATGTACACTTTTTTTTTTTTGCATGGATGTGTTTTCATTTTTCCTTGTTATACATTATTATCTCTTATTTTACTTGTAGTGTGTAATTATCTAGCAGCAGTATGATGTAGCTGAAAATAAGTGAAAAGAAAAAATCTTTAATAAATTATACAAAGGTACAAAATTTTAAAAGATCAGAGCCCCTGAAGAGATCATTGAAATATATTGCATTTCCAACCAAGGAAAGTGCAAGTTTTGTCCAATATACTCAGTTTGAGAACATAAGAATGAATGTACTCTATGTTTGAAGTACTTCCACAAAAAAGGATTAACATAAAATCTTGTTCTGCATAGACACCCAGTTGCCAAGTTCGGGTGACTCCTTCTCTACAATACCTCTCATATCTACCTCTTACTCCCTATACTGACAGCAGCTGTATGTTCTCTCTAGAAAATTATCATGGTCTTCTTTCTACTCCTTTTATTTCCATTTAGATCCCTTCCTGATCTAAACCCTCTAAAGAAAAATTCTATAATGTTTTGTTTTGTTTTGTTTTGTTTTTGTGCGGTACGCAGGCCTCTCACTGTTGTGGTCTCTCCCGTTGTGGAGCACAGGCTTCGGACGCGCAGGCTCAGCGGCCATGGCTCACGGGCCCAGCCGCTCCACGGCATGTGGGATCTTCCTGGACTGGGGCACGAACCCGTGTCCCCTGCATAGGCAGGCGGACTCTCAACCACTGCACCACCAGAGAAGCCCTATAATGTTACTCTTCTGTTAAAACACAATAAAAAATAAAGCCAAAAGGGCTCTCAATGTTTCAGTATTGCCCACAGAATAAAGGGAAAAGAGGCAAAGTATGAAGGTGTGGCAGTCCGTTTCTTGGATCTCAGCTTCTGACTGAACTGGTTTATTGAAGTCACTAATTGAATAAATGAATTCTGAAATACATTTAACCACTGTCCTAGGGCTTATCTTTGACACAAAGCATATATGGCTTTAGTCATTGTGTTAGTCCAGGTTCTACAAGAAGCAGATGCCAATATTAGATTAAACATACAAGACATTTATTAGGGGAACAACCTGTGAGCAAAAATTAGGATGAAGCCAGAAAGGAGAGAAGTGCTGTCAGACCATGACGCAGGTGCAATCTCAAGTGAAGGAATGTGGGGTAAAAACATCTTAGTC
The DNA here is from genome assembly GCF_949752795.1 of Hyperoodon ampullatus. Taxonomy (NCBI): domain Eukaryota; kingdom Metazoa; phylum Chordata; class Mammalia; order Artiodactyla; family Ziphiidae; genus Hyperoodon; species Hyperoodon ampullatus. Next base: position 162,600,417 of record NC_136916.1, read on the forward strand.
TGCAGTGAAGTTCTTAAGAAAATTAGACAAGATTATAAGGGGTGTCCTGATAATCCAGGACTGATAATCTCAGGAGCAAGCCAGTGTGGCTCCTGAGAGGAATACTGTGTCTCCAGAAATGGGTCTGAAGTGGCATGCTGCTGTGTCTAACATCTGACTGAGAGTAACTGAAACCATGAACTTGGTGCAAATAAGATGCTGAATTTTGGAGTACAGCAGCTGGAGCCCCATAGCTAGAGATCTAAAAACTGCATTGGCATAGCTGCCACAGGTAAACAGTGCACCCTCAAAAAAGAATGATAGCCATATAGATCATACTTTGGAGGTTGTGATGGTAGAGAAATATTGGAGGAATTACCATATGGGCAGTTTTTGTTTTGCTTCTAGAAAATAAATTTCCAATTGAACAAATTGAAATACATACTTTTCATGGTACACCACTTCTGAGTATTTAATTCATTATGGTCTACCCAAAACAGAAGAGCAGGTTTAATACAAATGTTTCAAAGTGATTATCCTGTTTTATGTTCCCACTACCAGTGTACCAAAGTTTCCATTTTCTACATATCTTCACCAACACATGGTAATGTCAGACTTTTAACTTTTGACCAATGTAGTAAGTGTGTAGCCCTATCTTATGGATCACACTTTTGACATCTTATCTCAGAACGTTTTTGCTTTATCCAATGTCATAAAGATTTTCTCCTATACTGTCATTTAGTTACAGTTCTAGTTTTATATTTAAGTCTCCATTCTGAGTTAATTTTTGCATATGATGTGAGATTTGCATCAAAATTAAAAAAAATATGTCCCAGCATCATTTGATGAAATGATTATAATTTCTCCACTGAATTGCTTTTGCATCTTTATCAAAAATCAGTTGTCCATATATGTTGACTATCTACTCTGTTCCATTATCTCTTCATCTATATTTATGCTGATATCTCACTGTCTTATTTCCTACAGTTTTAGAGTAAATCTCGAAGTCAGATAATTTTAGCCTCCAACCTTATTCTTCAAATTTGTTTTGGCTGTTCTAGAGGTTCTTCTTGTTTCAATACAAATTTTAAAATTTACTTTAATTTCTCCAGAAAAATATCTGGTGGGATTTCCATTGGAAGAGCATCAGAGAGAATTGGCATCATAAATATATTGAATCTCTGTTCCATGAACATAGAGCATCTCACTATTTAATCACTTTAATTTGTCTTAACAGTATAGTGTAAGTTTAATCAGGCAACTCTTATAATTTTTGTCAGAATTACCCTTAAATATTTTGTACTTTTTAATGCTATTAAAATATTTTTAACTTTGATTTCTTTATATTCTTTGCTAGTACTATTGCTTTTTTGGGTTGGTTCTGTGTTCTTAATTAAACTTATCAAGTGACTTATTACTTCTAGTAGCTTTTTAATAGATTCCTGCTTTTGTAGATTTTCTACGTAACACGCTATGTCATCTTTGAATCAAAACAGTTTTATTTCTTTTGTTACAGTCAGGATGACTTTATTTTTCCAGACTTTATAGAGAAGTGGTAAGGAGGGACACTTTTACCTTATTCCTGATCATAGAAAAATGTTTCAGTCTTTCACTACTAAGTATATTGTTACCTGCATTTTTTTTTATAGATGACATTTATTAGGTTGAGAAAGTTTAATTCAATTTCTGAAATTTTATCTGGAAGGTTTTGTAATTTGTTAAGTGCTTTATCTGCTTTTATTGAGATTGCCTTATTGTTTTCTTTTTAAGTTTATTAATATGATGGCATTCTTGGGATAAAACCCACTTGGTCATGATGTATTATCTATCTTATAATTGTTGGACTTAATATTAAATATTAAATAATAATATCAATATTAATTCAATTTAAATAAAGGAGAGTATCTTATTTATTTAGCATGTCTAATGGCCTTCGTTCATATCTCCAACCATGGTTTCACTTGGTAGTTTCCTTCTGCTTTGAAGGGCTTTGTTCATCATGTCCAGTGGTACAGGTCTGGTGCTGATAAACTATTTCTGCTTTTGCAAGTCTAAAAGTCTTTGTTTTGACTTTTCTTTTGAAAGATATTTTTGCTGGAGATAAAATGCTAGGTTGACAGTGTTTCCTTTCTGTACTTAAAAGATGTTGCTCCACTCATTTTTATCACTCGAATTTTTTTCTGATAATAAAATGCTGTCAAGTTTTTGGGATATTTTTCCTTTGAAAGTAGTGTGCTTTTCCACCCCTGGCTGCTTTTAAGATTTTCTGTTTATTACAGGTTTTTGAGCAATTTAATTATAATGTGCCTTGGTATAAGTTTCTTGTCTTTTGGGTTTTGTGAACTTCTTGGATCTATGGATTTATTAGTGTTAATCAATTTGGAAAAATGTTGGCCACTATTTCTTCAATTTTTTTCTGTTCCCTCCTTTGATGATTCTAATTCCACATATATTAGGATTCTTAAAGTTGTGCTACAAGTTCCCTGATGCTCTTTTTATTTTTATTTGATTATTTCTCTGTTTTTAATTTTGGATAGTTTCTTTTGCTAAGTCTTAAAGTTTATGAATCTTTTCTTCTGCACGGTCTAATCTGTCTTTAATCCTATCAGGTGTAATTTTTCATCTCAAAAATTGAAATTTTCATTTTTAAAAGTTTATTTATAGTCTTTTTATTTCTTTCAAGTCACTACTTAATTCATCGAACATGTGAAATACAATTATAATAATAATCCAAATGGCCTTGTTTCCAATTTTAATATCTATGTCAATTTGGGTCTCTTTCAGTTAACCTATATTCCTTCTCAATACATATCATGTATTCTTGCTTCTGTGTGTGTCTGGTAAGTTTAGATTGGATGCGTGACATGAATTTTACCTTTCTGTGTGTGGTTATTTTTGTATTCCTCTATATTCCTCTATAATTATTTTTGAGCTTTGATCCTTATAATAAATTTCTTGGCTTTTAGATTAAAGGGGGTTTGGATAGGTAGAACTGATAGGAACTAATGGTTGTGAAATACCAGAGGCTTCTTGATAATACTTACATTTGTCTAGAAAGATTCCAAATGAATTAAGCCAGTGATATTTATTTATATATATATTTATTTATCTCCTGCCAAAATAGAAATACACATTATTAATGAACCATTTAGTACATGGCAAGTTACAAATAACTATAACTGGTTGAACATTTCCTTGGAACTATTAAGATTCAGATCCAATTGTCTGATTTCTTCACTTGAAAAGGTAGTAGTTCACACATTTAATATTTCTCTGTAGCATTATATTTTCCCCTGACACAATGATGTAATTTTTTGACTCTCTAGATTATTGAGAAAAATATAGAAAAATACAAGGAGAAATCTATCAAGTGCTTTGAAATATCAAAGTAGGTCATAAACCTATGTCTTAGATTTTTTTTTTGTATATATATATTTTTTTCCTTGCATTCATCACTCCCATCACTGACAGACTTCTGCTTGGACAATCTCCAAGGCATTTTGACATTTTACTGAGTCTCTGCCTATCTACTTTTCAATGGTTATTGAAATGTATTTAGTTTGAAACTCAGGGGAAAGGCCAAGAAAATTTATGCTCAGCACTGTGATGATTCAAGGTAGTACCAGAGGTTACCTTCTGTTTTGCTTTTCATGTTTGCACATACCCATGGAGAAGTGAATATTTACTATCTCACAATGAAAAGACTATTTCTTGTCCAGTTGAATAATAGTTTATAGTTGTATTTACATGACATCGGTCTAGTGAGGTAGACAACTTCAGGAGTCAGGAAGAAACTTCACATAAGTCCATTGGAAATAGTGGAAAAAAGAGCTGTGTTTGTATTGTATGAGTTTGAAGTCCAATTCCTGCTGCAAACATAATAAAAAGGATTCATGATTAGTTTATATCTTATGAACATCTAGCTTTATTTGCTTCTAAAAGATGTGTATCTTTACCTACTTTCTTTGTAAGAGAAAACTGTTTCTTTAAAGTGATAAAATCATGTTTTAATTATGAGACTTCAAAAATTGTACTTATTGACCCATTTAAAATCATAGAATGTTTAATGTGGCTTTATTTATGAAAGACTGTTTTTCAGATTCCTCAGGTAATAACTGCAGACTCATTCTTTTGAAGAGATAGATCTAGTAATAATACTTCTTCAGTGGTTTCTCTTTATTTGAAAGTATATATGTCCTGAAATGTGGCAAGAGATTTTCCATGACTAAAAGCAACAACTTCCTTATATGTTAGAATATTGAGTGATAACAGTACTCTAAAGCATTACTTATCATATACTTCCTAGGCTCAATAATACATGTTTTTATTTTTTATGGTAACTTTAATAATGTGTAATTTATTATTTTTTGTTATTCAGGAATGTCTGTTCTGATGTAACCCTTAATTCTTTCACTCCCAGATTAATCATATTTAAAGACTTGTATTGCAACATATTAACTTTCTGTAAAGAACTGTTTGTCAAAAATTTTTATTGACTCTGATATAAAATATGATGGATTAATAAAACGTCACACTGCTTCATAAAATAATGCCACAGTAAGTTGTAAATAGTGAAAAGAAGAAGTGTGGCCTTTGAGGCAGAAACATTCTTGGTGACACTATGAACCTGCCACTGTACATGTCACCAGTTTGTAGACAGCATATTTTGGACAATCAAGTATTCCACTTGGTTTTTAGTGAATCTGCCTTCCCTGAAATGAACCACTGTTTTCTTTGATCAGTTCATGGGAGTAGCATCTTGCATAAGACAGAAGTGGAATCAGAGTTCAAGTTATGTAATTTTCTCAAAGAGGTTTTCTTCTGATGCATTACTTTTTATTATACATTTTATTTACATTTGGAAAGTGTGCAATAAAGTAGTGCAGTATAAAAGTAATGCATTTTTGCATTGAGCACGTTTCCCAAACTAATACCTTTTGCTACAATTAATATGATATTCTTTGCCAACTAAAAAATAAAACTTAAAGAGTAGAAAGTAAATGGAAGGCTGAATGTTATACAAATGAAAATTCATGATTTTTTTGTTCATATAATTTTGATGTATGTCTACAGAGATTTATGATATGGGAAAGAAAGGAGAGAAATATTAAGAGATTACTGAGAGTGGAAGATGAGGAAGGAAAACAGTACAGCACTTTCTACCTGGGTAACAGGGTAAAGGAAAATAGTTGGAACATGAAGCAAGAGGACTGAGCACTGGGAGAACGTGTTGGCAATGAACCTGATTTGGTAGCAGGTTTACAAAGGACAGAAGAGTCTCAGAGGAAGAATCCAAACTATACTCAAGAGAAAGACAAAGGTCCATAGTAAGAGGAAAATCAAGAGTCAGGATCAAGAAATGAGACAAGGTAATTATGGGATCCAATTGCGGAAAATTTCAGATGAAACAGGATGCAGAATCCAAAGCAGGTTGGAAGAAAGTGTTCAGAATTAGCTGTTGGAAGCTTCCAAGAAAGTGATGATTGCATCAGGTTGCAGATTTCTTAAAACTAGGCACTTTGCATCTCTTGCCAGTTGACCTTCTGGTCCAGCCACACTAAATTTCTCTCTAATTTCAAAAAGGCTTCACCAAGATTATTGAAGGGCAATTAAAAATGTGATCAGTGATATAAGAGAGGCAACCAATACTATGGGAATTTGTTGGAGTGTCACATGGCTTCTGTGTTTTGTGTTTGTGGGAGAGGATTACAAGATTGTTTAGCAAAGTCTATGTTTATGAAGTGCCCTCAATCTGTTCTTGAATAGCTCCTTATGTGGAAGTTCTTCAACATCTTCCACCATGAAATTATGGGAACCTAAAACATGATATAAAGGAAAGTTGGACTCTGATAATAACAGTCAAAGAATAATTGATATTATGATACATTGAATGCCAACAAGAATAATTGTTTTGAAAAACTTAACCATTTTATCTTTTTGAATAATCTTACTTCATTTCCTGCAGCCTTTCCTGTTAATTGCCCCAGAGAGAGGTGAAGGCATATGGAAAAAAAGGATGATATGGCATGGGGGAAGTTACCATAGGAAATAGAGAAAACTCTCAGTGGTGCTAGAGGATAGGATGAGAAAGTTCAGGTTCAAGAGGGCTGGAGGAGGAGAGATGTGAGTTTTCCTACTGTCTCCATTATGTTGAACACCTTTAGGGCAGAAGAGGAGAAGAACACGTAGAAACTCCCAGATAGATTTGGGAAGATGTAAGAAGCTCAATTTTAATGTCTTACCTCCTCTTTTGTAGAGATTAGTAGCTTTCTAAAGAAGTCCCACTTCTGGCATGGTGCCATGACCATTACAGTGAGAGGGGATGCAGGAGCAGCATTGTGGAAGGAGGCCCAGGTAGATCTCCTAGAGAACACTACAGGTTCCTACAGCCTGGATGCACCGTGGGGGAGATCCAGAAATTGGTGTGGGGGTGACAAAGTACCAAGCATATTTGTGGGTCTGAATAAGCCATAATTCAGGGAAAGGCGGGCATGCCTCATGACCAGAGGCTATACTGTAAAGGGCCCATGTATTTTATCGTGGATGTCATCTGTAGGCTGTTCTGCCTGGCTCCTCTCTGGAGAACAACTGACCAGCATGTGCAACTGAATTCCTCACACTCAGAGGTATCTTGGGAAGGTAGAAGGGATAGGAGCATATTTGAAGAGGCAAAAAAAAAAAAAAAAAAAAAAAAAAAAAAAAAAGCCTTAATAGGAAGTCTGAACCTTAAGTGTACAGCATTTTCAAAAAAGCATCTATTCTAAACCAGACAAGATAGAGTTACTAGCAAATAGCATTATCCCATGAGGGAGAAAGGCATTTATATTTGCTTTTAAAAAAGTATTTCCATACGTACCTAATGAAGCAGTATGTGTAAAATATGCATAAGGAAAGAGATTTAAGGTCAAACCTCAAAATAAACTTTTGTCTGTCTGTTTTATAGCTTTTCTAGTAAGTGGAAATAAACAGGACTTCTCTTTTCTATCCCAGATTTACTTCCCAAGTAAGTAGACCATAAATTAGAGTCTATGCATCCTTGACATTTTCATTTTCATTCTTTTTCTCTTCTCTTTCCTTTTCTTCTTGCCCCCTGCCCTCCATTCCTACTCTTCTATTGGACAATACTGGGGTACTTTAATCTGTATTTTGTTTCTTTCACCTAATTAACAGCTACAGGGAGGGGCCAACCTGCTCTTTTAGTGCGATTCAAAACCAACAATGTGTCTGTCCACAACCTGATGCACAGGGAGAGACTGGCCAATATGTTAAAACAGCAAAACATTAGAATCAGAGAAATTAAGGCTTGAATATCTGCAACCACTTGGAACTGTGTGACCATTTCCAAGTCATTTAAGTCCTCAGGCTCAATTTTGCCATCTCTAGCATGGGGACAACAACACCCTCTTCTTACAGGACTCTTATTTGGATCATCTTAAATATTCCTCACAGGGGGTCCCGGAGGAAGATGGCGGAAGAGTAAGACGTGGAGATCACCTTCCTCCGCACAGATACATCAGAAATTCATCTACACGTGGAACAACTCCTACAGAACACCTACTGAACGCTGACAGAAGACCTCAGACCCCCCAAAAGGCAAGAAACTCCCCACATACCTGGGTAGGGCAAAAGAAAAAAGAATAAACAGAGACAAAAGGATAGGGACGGGACCTGCACCAGTGGGAGGGAGCCGAGAAGGAGGAAAGGTTTCCACACGCTAGAAGCCCCTTCGCGGGCGGAGACTGCAGGTGGCGGAGGGGGAAAGCTTCGGAGTAGCGGAGGAGAGCACAGCAACAGGGGTGTGGAGGGCAAAGCGGAGAGATTCCGGAACAGAGGATCGGTGCCCTCAGGCACACACCAGCCCGAGAGGCTTGTCTGATCGGCCGCAGGGGCGGGCGGGGCTGAGAGCTGAGGCTCGGGTATCGGGTTTCAGTCGGAGCGCAGGGAGAGGACTGGGGCTGGCGGCAGGAAGAGAGGCTGAAGGGGTTAGTGCACCATGGCTAGCCCGGAGGGAGTCCGGGGAAAAAGTCTGGAGCTTCCGAAGAGGCAAGAGACTTTTTCTTCCCTTTTGTTTCCTGGTGCGCGAGGAGAGGGCATTAAGAGAGCTGCTTAAAGAAGCACCAGAGACAGGGGTGGGACGCTGGGGCTGCTGCTGCCGCTGCCACAAGGCCTGTGTGGGAGAGCAGGTCACTGTCCACCCCGCCTTCCGGGGAGCCTGTGCACCCTGCCACTGCCGGGGTCCCGGGACCCAGAGACGGCTTTCCCGGGAAAGCGAACGGAGCGCCTCGGGCTGGTGCAACGTCACGCTGGCCTCTGCTGCCGCAGGCCCGCCTCACACTGTGCGCCACTCCCTCCCCTCTGCCTGAGTGAGCCAGAGCCCCTGAATCAGCGGCTCCTTTAAACCCGTCCTGTCTGAGCAAAGAACGGACGCCCTCCGGCGACCTACGCGCAGAGGTGGGGCCAGGTCCAAGGCTGAGACCCGGGAGCTGTGAAAGCAGAGAAGAGACAGGGAAATCTCTCCGTGCAGCCTCGGAGGCAGCGGATTAAAGCCCCACGGTCCACTTGATGTGCCCTGCGTCTGTGGAGTGCATGAATGGACAGCGAATCATCCCAAATTGAGGAGGTGGACTTTGAGGACAAGATTTAAGACTTTTCCCCCTTTTCCTCTTTTTACAACGAATTATCCCAAATTGAGGAGGTGGACTTTGAGAGCAAGATTTTCGATTTTTCCCCCTGCTCTCTTTTTGTGAATGTGTATGTGTATGCTTCTGTGTGAGATTTTCTCTCTATAGCTTTGCTTCCACCATATGTCCCAGGGTTCTATCTGTCCGTTTTTTTTTTTCAATAATTACTTTTTAATTTTAATAACGCTACTATATTTTATGCTTTATACTATTTTACTTTACCTGCTCTTTCTTTTTTTCCTACCTTGCCTTCCTCCCTCCCTCCCTCCGCCCCTCCTTTCCTTCTTTCTCTCCTTCTTTCCTTCCTCCCTCCCTTCTTCCTTTCACTCTATCTTTCTCTTTCCTTCCTCCCTCCCTCCCTCCCTCCTGTCTGTCTTTCTTTCCTTCCTCCCTCCCACCCTTCTTCCTTTCACTCTTTCTTTTTCATTCCTTCCTCCCTTCCTCCCTCCTTTCTTTCTTTCCGTCCTTCCTCCCTCACTCCATTCTTTCTTTCTTCCTTTCTTTCTCTCTCTCCTTCTTTCTTCGACTAATTCTTTCTTTCTACATTTTCTCCCTTTTATTCTGAGTCAGGTAGATGAAAGGCTCTTGATGCTGAAGCCAGGAGTTAGTACTGTGCCTCTGAAGTGGGAGAGCCAACTTCAGGACACGGGTCCACAAGAGACCTCACAGCTTCACAAAATATCAAGCAGCGAAAATCTCCCAGAGGTCTCCATCTCAACACCAGCACCCAGCTTCAGTCAACGACCAGCAAGCTACAGTGCTGGTCACCCTATGCCAAGCAATTAGCAAGGCAGGAACACAATCACACCCATTAGCAGAGAGGCTGCCTAAAAACATAATAAGGCCAAAGGCAGCCAAAAACACAACACCAGATGTGGACCTGTCCACCAGAAAGACAAGATCAAGCCTCAACCACCAGAACACAGGCACTAGTCCCCTCCACCAGGAAGCCTACACAACCTACTGAAACAACCTTAGCCACTGGGGACAGACACCAAAAACAACGGGAACTACGAATCTGCAGCCTGCAAAAAGGAGACCCCAAACACAGTAAGATAAGCAAAATGAGAAGACAGAAAAACACACAGCAGGTGAAGGAGCAAGATAAAAACCTACCAGACCTAACAAATGAAGAGTTAATAGGCAGTCTACCTGAAAAAGAACTCAGAATAATGATAGTAAAGATGATCCAAGATTCTATTTCCAAGATACAAAATCTTGGAAATACAATAGACAAAATGCAAGAAACAGTTAACAAGGACCTAGAAGAACTAAAGATGAATCAAGCATCAATTAAAAACACAATAAATGAAATGAAAAATACTCTAGATGGGATCAATAGCAGAATAACTGAGGCAGAAGAACGGATAACTGAGGTGGAAGATAAAATAGTGGAAATAACTGCTGCAGAGCAAAATAAAGAAAAAAGAATGAAAAGAACAGAGGACAGTCTCAGAGACCTCTGGGACAACATTAAACGCACCAACATTCGAATTATAGGGGTTCCAGAAGAAGAAGAGAAAAAGAAAGGGACTGAGAAAATATCTGAAGAGATTATAGTTGAAAACTTCCCTAATATGGGAAAGGAAATAGTTAATCAAGTCCAGGAGGCACAGAGAGTCCCATACAGAATAAATCCAAGGAGAAATACGCCAAGACACATATTAATCAAACTGTCAAAAATTAAAGAAAACGAAATCATATTAAAAGCAGCAAGAGAAAAACAACAAATAACACACAAGGGAATCCCCATCTGGTTAACAGCTGATCTCTCAGCAGAAACTCTACAAGCCAGAAGGGAGTGGCAGGACATAATTAAAATGACGAAGGAGAGAAACCTGCAACAAAGATTACTCTACCCAGCAAGGATCTCATTCAGATTTGATGGAGAAATGAAAACCTTTACAGACAAGCAAAAGCTGAGAGAGTTCAGCACCACCAAACCAGCTTTACAACAAATGATAAAGGAACTTCTCTAGGAAAGAAACACAACAGAAGGAATATACCTACAATAACGAACACAAAGCAATTAAGGAAATGGGAATAGGAACATACATATTGATAATTACCTTAAATGTAAATGGACTAAATGCTCCCACCAAAAGACACAGATTGGCTGAATGGATACAAAAACAAGACCCATCTATATGCTGTCTACAAGAGACCCACTTCAGACCTAGAGACACATACAGATTGAAAGTAAGGGGATGGAAAAAGATATTCCATGCAAATGGAACTCAAAAGAAAGCTGGAGTAGCAATTCTTATATCAGACAAAATAGACTTTAAAATAAAGACTACTAGAAGAGACATAGAAGGACACTACATAATGATCAAGGGATCCATCCAAGAAGAAGATATAACAATTGTAAATATTTATGCACCCAACACAGGAGCACCTGAATACATAAGGAAAATACTAACAGCCATAAACGGGGAAATCGACAGTAACACATTCATATTAGGGGACTTTAACACCCCACTTTCACCAATGAACAGATCATCCAAAATGAAAATAAATAAGGAAACACAAGCTTTAAATGATACATTAAACAAGATGGACTTAATTGATATTTATAGGACATTCCATCCAAAAACAACAGAATAAACATTTTTCTCAAGTGCTCATGGAACATTCTCCAGGATAGATCATATCTTGGGTCACAAATCAAGCCTTGGTAAATTTAAGAAAATTGAAATTGTATCAAGTATCTCTTCCGACCACAATGCTATGAGACTAGACATCAATTACAGGAAAAGATCTGTAAAAAATACAAACACATGGAGGCAAAACAATACACTACTCAATAATGAAATGATCACTGAAGAAATCAAAGAGGAAATAAAAAAAATACCTAGAAACAAATGACAATGGAGACACGATGACCCAAAACCTATGGGACGCAGCAAAAGCAGTTCTACGGGGGAAGTTTATAGCAATACAATCCCACCTAAAGAAACAGGAAACATCTCGAGTAAACAACCTGACCCTGCACCTAAAGCAATTAGAGAAAGAAGAACAGAAAAACCCCAAAGTTAGCAGAAGGAAAAAAATCATAAAAATCAGATCAGAAATAAATGAAAAAGAAATGAAGGAAATGATAGCAAAGATCAATAAAACTAAAAGCCGGTACTTTGAGAAGATAAACAAAATTGACAAACCATTAGCCAGACTCATCAAGAAAAAAAGGGAGAAGATGCAAATCAATAGAATTAGAAATGAAAAAGGAGAAGTAACAAATGACACTGCAGAAATACAAAAGATCATGAGTGATTACTACAAGCAACTCTATGCCAATAAAATGGATAACCTGGAAGAAATGGACAAATTCTTAGAAATGCACAACCTGCCAAGACTGAATCAGGGAGAAATAGAAAATATGAATAGACCAAACACAAGCACTAAAATTGAAACTGTGATTAAAAATCTTCCAACAAACAAAAACCCAGGACGAGATGTCTTCACAGGCGAATTCTATCAAACATTTAGAGAAGAGCTAACACCCATCCTTCTCAAGCTCTTCCAAACAATTTCAGAGGAAGGAACACTCCCAAACTCATTCTACGAGGCCACCATCACCTTGATACCAAAACCAGACAAGAATGTCACAAAGAAAGAAAACTACAGGCCAATATCACTGATGAACATAGATGAAAAAATCCTCAACAAAATACTAGCAAACAGAATCCAACAGCACATTAAAAGGATCATACACCATGATCAAGTGGGGTTTATTCCAGGAATGCAAGGATTCTTCAATATATGCAAATCAATCATCATGATACACCAAATTAACAAACTGAAGGAGAAAAACCATATGATCATCTAAATAGATGCAGAGAAAGCTTTCGACAAAATTCAACACCCATTTATGATAAAAACCCTGCAGAAAGTAGGCATAGAGGGAACTTTCCTCAACATAATAAAGGCCATATATGACAAACCCACAGTCAATATTGTCCTCAATGGTGAAAAACTGAAACCATTTCCAGGAACAAGACAAGGCTGCCCACTCTCACCACTCTTATTCAACCTAGGTTTGGAAGTTTTAGCCACAGCAATCAGAGAAGAAAAGGAAATAAAAGGAATCCAAATTGGAAAAGAAGAAGTAAAGCTGTCACTGTGTGCAGATGACATGATACTATACACAGAGAATCCTAAAGATGCTAACAGAAAACTACTAGAGCTAATCAATGAATTTGGTAAAGTAGCAGGATACAAAATTAATGCACAGAAATATCTGGCATTCCTGTACACTAATGATGAAAAATCTGAAAATGAAATCAAGAAAACACTCCCATTTACCATTGCAACAAAAAGAATAAAATATCTAGGTATAAACTTACCTAAGGAGACAAAAGACCTGTATGCAGAAAATTATAAGACACTGATGAAAGAAAATAAAGGTGATACAAATAGATGGAGAGATATACCATGCTCCTGGATTGGAAGAATCAATATTGTAAAAATGACTCTACTACCCAAAGCAATCTACAGATTCAATGCAATCCCTATCAATCTGCCATTGGAATTTTTCACAGAACTAGAGCAAAAAATTTCAAAATTTGTTTGGAAAAACAAAAGACCCCAAAGAGCCAAAGCAATCTTGAGAACGAAAAACGGAGCTGGAGGAATCAGGATCCCTGACTTCAGACTATACTATAAAGCTACATTAATCAAGACAGTGTGGTACTGGCACAAAAACAGAAAGATAGATCAATGGAACAGGATAGAAAGCCCAGAGATAAACCCACGCACATATGGTCAACTTATCTTTGATAAAGGAGGCAGGAATGTACAGTGGAGAAAGGACAGCCTCTTCAATAAGTGGTGCTGGGAAAACTGGACAGGGATATGTAAAAGTATGAGATTAGATCATTCCCTAACACCATACACAAAAATAAGCTCAAAATGGATTAAAGACCTAAATATAAGGCCAGAAACTATCAAACTCTTAGAGGAAAACATAGGCAGAACACTCTATGACATAAATCACAGCAATATCCTTTTGGACCCACCTCCTAGAGAAAAGGAAATAAAAACAAAGATAAACAAATGGGACCTAATGAAACTTCAAAGCTTTTGCACAGCAAAGGACACCATAAAGAAGACCAAAAGACAACCCTCAGAATGGGAGAAAATATTTGCAAATGAAGCAACTGACAAAGGATTAATCTTCAAAATTTATAAACAGCTCATGCAGCTCAATAGCAAAAAAACAAACAATCCAATCCAAAAATGGGCACAAGACTTAAATAGGCATTTCTCCATAGAAGATATACAGACTGCCAACAAACACATGAAAGAATGCTAAACATCATTAATCATTAGAGAAATGCAAATCAAAACTACAATGAGATATCATCTCACACCCGTCAGAATGGCCAGCATCAAGAAATCTATAAACAATAAATGCTGGAGAGAGTGTAGAGAAAAGGGAACACTCTTGCACTGCTGGTGGAATGTGAATTGGTACAGCCACTATGGAGAACAGTATGGAGATTCCTTAAAAAAACTAAAAATAGAATTACCATATGACCCAGCAATCCCACTACTAGGCATATACCCTGAGAACCCATAATTCAAAAAGAGACATGTACCAAAATGTTCATTGCAGCTCTATTCACAATACCCCAGAGATGGAAACAACCTAAGTGTCCATCATCGGATGAATGGATAAAGAAGATGTGGCACATATATACAATGGAATATTACTCAGCCATAAAAAGAAACGAAACTGAGCTATTTGTAATGAGGTGGATAGACCTAGAGTTTTTCATACAGAGTGAAGTAAGTCAGAAAGAGAATGACAAATACCGTATGCTAACACATATATATGGAATTAAAAGAAAATGTCATGAAGAACCTAGGGTTAAAATGGGAATAAAGACACAGGCCTAATTGAGAATGGACTTGAGGATATGGGGAGGGAGAAGGGTAAGCTGTGACAAAGCAAAAGAGTGGCATGGACATATATACACTACCAAACTTAAGGTAGATAGATAGTGGGAAGCAGCTGCAGAGCACAGTGAGATCAGCTCGGTGCTTTGTGACTGCCTGGAGGAGTGGGATGGGGAGGGTGGGAGGGAGGGAGATACATGAGGGAAGGGATGTGGGAACAGATGTATATGTATGACTGATTCACTTTGTTATAAACAGAAACTAATAAAAAAAAATATTCCTCACAAACACTCAGTAAATAGAAACAAGATGATAATAATGCATGACAAAGCTGCTTGAGCTAGTATCAGTCATATTCAATGGTTGATTGGAAATTGAATTGCATAGAAAAAAAATAATGGTTTAAAGAAAAAAAACAGACCACACCCTTAAAACTGTAGTGTTTTCCCAAAGTAATCTCCAGTGATGACAAGCCACAAAACCTTGTAATTTACTCAGTGAAAGTCTATGCTGAACTGTTCTGTTTCTCACAGTATTTGTGGTAACTCTTCTTTTCTGAAATTTGTTCTTCATGTCAGTTTGAGGAATGACTTGCTCCATGGTTGGATGTGTGATGATAATATTTTATGAGTGATACTTAACTGTAGCATTTTCATTAGAAAAAAAAGAGTCTATATATCCTTTGAAACTAAGTTGCCACAATCAAATGAACAGCTCGCTTCTAATATCATAGCAGGCCAAAGACACACAGCAAAGACACTGGAAAATTAATAACTTGGTGTCAGTATTTTTATTCAGGGTATTATGAGATAGGTAAAAGCATTTCATAATATTTGTGGGGGAAACTGGACAAAAACGTTAGAGGATTGTTGTAGATAGTAAGAGAAAATCATCTCTTCAGTTTTTTGATTTGCTAATTCATTAAAGGTGACCAAGATTCAAGTGCAGAAATAATTACACAGAAAATAGTCCATGATATGGTGAAGTGGATAGACACAGTTAAGTGGAAAAAAAAAAAAAAATCCAAGCCCAGAATGGAAGAAAATATTTGAAAAAATATCTGATAAAAGACTTGTATCAAAAATAGTCAAAGAACTCTTAAAACTCAACAATAAGAAAATAAACAACTCAGAAAAATGGATAAAAGATCTGAAAAAATATTTCACAGAAGAAGATAAAATATAAACAAAAGTTGGCAAATAAACATTTGAAAAGGTGTTCAACATCATTTGTCATTAAGGAATTAAAACAACACCATGATACCAAGACATTCTGATAGAATGGCTAAAATTTGAAAACTGACAGTACCAATTGCTAGCTGGAGTGTGAAACAATAGGAACTCTCACTCATTGTTGGTAGGAATGAAAAATGGCACAACCACTTTGACAGATAGTTTGACAGTTTCTTACAAAGGTAAATATACTATACAATCTAGTGATTGTGACTATCGGCATTTACTGCATTTATTTGAAAACTTATGTCCACATAAATACATGCACGTGAATATTTACAGCAGCTTTATTCATAAAGCATCAAAAATTGAATGAAAACAAGGTATCCTTCAATAAGTGAGTGGATAAATAAGCAGTGGTTCATCCATACAATGGAATGTTACTTAATGACAAAAAGAAATGAGCTATCAAGCCATGAAACAGATGAATCTTAAACATATATTGTAAAGTAAAAGAAGCCAGTCAAAAAAAAAACTACTAACTGAATGATTCAGATTACATGAGTTTCTTTAAAAAGCAAAACTATAGAAGCAGTAAAAAGATCAATGCTTGCCAATGGTTTGATTGACGCTTGGGAAGAAGATTGAATAGATGAGGCATGGGGAATTTTAATGTTGGTGAAACTATTGTTTATGATATGGTAATGGTGAATAAAACACATTAAACACTCATAGAACTTTACAACACAAAGTAAATCTTAATGAATGTGAACTGGAAAAATCATTTAGGAATTTGAGGGATCCCAGAATATAATAAAAAATGCATTAAATAATCCAAATATATTAAAAATACATTTAAGAACCTCACTGTATGGGGTAGAAGGATATGGTACTGTAACTTTGAAAATAAGTTGAGTCTGTAAAACTGAAGGAAGAAAGAACTATGTATAAACACTTTACTCCAGTTAATAAAGTTGTTTCCTACTGGGGTATGAATTAACAACTCTGAAAGCACTATATATATATATATATATATATATATATATAGGACTTGAACAATTAATAAATGGATGACAGATGGTGGGAGCTAGTTTTATCTCTATGGAGTGGAAGGTTACAGATAGACAGGAGAGTAGGCTAGACTGATACATGAGGTAAATGGATTAGAGTTGGAGACATCAGTATGAACATATGTTTAGCTTAAGACAGATACAGATGGTTACATACAGAAATATTTATTGATATGTGTGGATATACATTTTAGGGTCTAGAAACAATGGAACCCCAGTAGTAATCGGCACTCCTAATGCTCAGACTTTAGTTTCGAATACCCTTATCAAATAAAAGGAACCAGAGTTCCTTGGAGAAATGGCAGATTCTAAGACTGGGGCAAAAAATATACATGATGAGTCTCCAAAAGCTTGTAATGACATAAAATAAGAAAGTACTTAAATAAAAAAACAAAATGCAAAACCAACCAATCAAGCAAACAACAACAACAACAAAAGCCACAATGATAAGGATAAATTAAAAGAATACAAGAACCAATTGAAAGAGCTCCTAGTGGCCAACTCGGATGACTCTGAGCAACAAAATAAATAATTAGTATTGGATTGTAACCTAAATAGTAAAATAAATAATTATAAGTCCATACAAACATGAATGATTAAGTAAATAAGTAGGCAAGAATAGACAAATACCTTATGCAGAGAATCCCAAATAATTTATGTAACTATCCACCCATAAGGAGGTGAAGCTTAACCTCTGACTCCTTAAGTGTGGGCTGCATAGTGATTTTCTTCTAAAGGGTATAGTATGGAGAGGAGGGGGAAAAAAAAGGTAACTTTACAATGTCTAAATCTGACAAACACTGTCTCAAGACAGCTGACCAAGGTTAACAACAACGATATGTTATGTTGATAGTCTGTACCCTTGATATGACATGATAAGAATTGGTTTACCTCTGTGATCTTTCTCCCCCAAACATATTATGCCAGTCTAATCATGAGAAAAAACATCAGATAAATGCAAACTAAGGGGCGTTCTACAAATTACTTGTTCAATATTTCTCAAAACTATCAAGGTAATGAAAAGAAAATGCTGAGAAACTGTCACAACCAAGAGGAGCTTAAGAAGACACGGCTATTAAATGTAACGTGGTATCCTAGGTGGGATCCTGGAACAGAGAAAATATATTAGAGAAAAGCTGAAAAAAAAAGGAATAAAGTATTGACTATAGTTCATAATAATATATCAATATTGGTTCTTTATGATAAATATATCAATAATATAAGATGTTAATAATGGATGAAGCCACGTGTTACAGTATACAGGAACTCTATACTATCTTCACCTTTTTATGTAAATCTAACTCTTTACTAAAAAAAGTTTGTTAAAATAATTCTAATTCTAATATTTT
Organism: Hyperoodon ampullatus; assembly: GCF_949752795.1. Classification (NCBI taxonomy): domain Eukaryota; kingdom Metazoa; phylum Chordata; class Mammalia; order Artiodactyla; family Ziphiidae; genus Hyperoodon; species Hyperoodon ampullatus. The sequence goes on from NC_136916.1 coordinate 162,618,569, forward strand.
ATCTGTTGATGGTTTCTGGTTCTCTACATACACAATCATGCCCATAGCAAATAATAATAATTTTATATGTTCATTTATAATCTTAGTACCTTTTATTCTTTTTCTTCTCTTATTATCAACAGCCTCCAGTACAATACTAAATGAAGCAGGGCTTCCCAACCTCACTGGGAATGTTTTCAACATTTCACCATTAAATATGCTGTTACTGTTGATATGTTTAAGGTACACCTTCATTTTTTCAAATTTTCTATAATCGAGAGTTGAAGAAGTTTTGGAGGTAGGGACTGATAATCAAAGTTGCCATTTTTGACTCCCTACTGTGTAAGGATACTATACCAGACCCTTTACCTAGATCTTTCTGAATCTACACAATCAAAAGGTAAGAAATTTTGTAACTGTTCAACTTAGCCTCTCAGAGAGGCTAAGCAATTTGCTTAGTGTCACGACACTTGTCTAGCAGAGATAAAATTCCATCCAAAGTAGCATATACTTGAAATAAGTGAGTTAAGGAAAGTTTAAAAGTGTAGAGGCATTTATTTGTCAAAAAAGGCAATTTAAGAGTTTGAAAATGAAGGCATAGAAGGAAACGGAGACTGAGTATGGAGATGAAGGGGACATGAGAAGGAGTCCACAGTCAAGGAATTGATAGCTCAGTGGAGTTACATTTTAGGTATAATTTGTGGATGTAACATAGCACAGATCAGAATGAAGAGCTAGAGGGCAGGAAGAGAAATGACAAAACTAAATAGAATCAGAATTGGAAATGACACTCTGGTTTCAGGTGTGGTTCATATGCTCTGACCCTCATATACAGAAATTGTAGCAGTAAATATAATCATTAAGGAAATAGTCACCAGTCAGTCATACGTGGTTTCCATACCTGTCTCCAACAACTAAAGCTGTCTGATGTTACATAAACAATGCACTCTCTCTGAGTCTCAGTTACCTGACTGCATAAGAGAAAGAACCATGTTAGAAACATCATAGTGTTATTGCGAGGGTTAAATAAGGTAATATGTGTAATGTATTTAGCAAAGGCAAATGAATCTTCTATAAAGACTGCTCAGAGGAGTGAGTAATGGAAGAAATGCAAGGACTTTGGTAGACAGAGGTCTTCTGGGGAAGGGGCCCTTGGATGCCTCTGAAGCAATATTTTTCAGTATTGCCTGCACATTGGAATCATATGGGGGGGATTCAGAAAATACTGATGACCTGAATCCAACCCCCAGGAGTGGGTTTTATTTTTATTTTTTAACATCTTTATTGGAGTATAATTGCTTTACAATGGTGTGTTTGCTTCTGTGGTATAACAAAGTGAATCAGCTATACATATACATATATCCCCATATCTCCACCCTCTTGTGTCTCCCTCCCACCCTCCCTATCCCACCCCTCTAGGTGGGCACAAAGCACTGAGCTGATCTCACTGTGCTATGCAGCTGCTTCCCACTAGCTATCTATTTTACATTTGGTAGTGTATATATGTACATGCCACTCTCTCACTTCATCCCAGCTTACCCTTCACCCACCCCGTGTCCTCAAGTCCATTCTTTACATCTGCATCTTTATTCCTGTCCTGCTTCAGAAAAGATTCTTCAGAATCTTTTTTTTTTTATTCCATATATATGTGTTAGCATATGATACTTGTTTTTCTCTTTCTGACTTGCTTCACTCTGTATGACAGTCTCCATGTTCATCCACCTCACTACAAATAACTCAATTTTGTTTCTCTTTTGGCTGAGTAATATCCCATTGTATATATGTGCCACATCTTCTTTATCCATTCATCTGTCGATGGGCACTTAGTTTGCTTCCATGACCTGGCTATGGAAATATAGCTGCAATGAATGTTGTGGTACATGACACTTTTTGAATATGGTTTCCTCAGGGTGTATGCCCAGTAGTGGGATTGCTGGGTCGTATGGGAGTTCTATTTTTAGTTTTCTAAGGAACCTCCATACTGTTCTCCATAGTGGCTGTATCAATTTATATTCCCACGAACAGTGCAAGAGGGTACACTTTTCTCCACACCCTCTCCAGTATTTATTGTTTGTAGATTTTTTGATAATGGCCATTGTTGCCCGGGTAAGGTGATACCTCATTGTAGTTTTGATTTGCATTTCTCTAATGATTATTGATGTTGAGCATCCTTTCATGTGTTTGTTGGCAGTCTGTATATCTTCTTTGGAGAAATATTTATTTAGGTCTTCTGCCCTTTATTGGATTGGGTTGTTTGTTTTTTGATGTTGAACTACATGAGCTGCTTGTTTATTTTGGAGATTAATCCTTTGTCATTTGCTTCATTGGCAAATATTTTCTCCCAGTCTGAGGGTTCTTTTTTCATCTTGTTTATGGCTTCCTTTGCTGTGCAAAAGCTTTTAAGATTCATTAGGTTCCATTTGTTTATTTTTTATTTTATTTCCCTTTCTCTAGGAGGTGGATCAAAAAGGATTTTGCTGTGATGTATGTCATAGAGTGTTCTGACTATGTTTTCATCTAAGAGTATTATAGTGTCTGCCCTTACATTTAGGTGTCTAATCCATTTTGAGTTTATTTTTGTGTATGGTGTTAGGAAGTGTTCAAATTTCATTCTTTGACATGTAGCTGTCCAGTTTTCTCAGCACCATTTAATGAAGAGGCTGTCTTTTCTCCATTTTATATTCTTGCCTCCTTTATCAAAGATAAGGTGACCATATGTGAGTAGGTTTATCTCTGGGATTTCTATCCTGTTCCATTGATACATATTTCTGTTTTTGTTCCAGAACCATACTGTGTTGATTACTGTAGCTTTGTAGTATAGTCTGAAGTTCAGGAGCCTGACTCCTCCAGCTCAGTTTTTCTTTCTCAAGATTGCTTTGGCTATTTGGGGTGTTTTGTGTTTCCATACAAACTGTGAAATTTTTTGTTCTAGTTCTGTGAAAAATACCAGTGGTAGTTTCATAGGGATTGCATTGGATCTGTAGATTGCTTTGTGTAGTATAGTCATTTTCTCAATTTTGACTCTTCCAATCCAAGAACATGGTATATCTCTCCATCTGTTTGTGTCATCTTTAATTTCTTTCATCAGTGTCTTATAGTTTTCTGCATAGAGGTCTTTTGTCTCATTAGGTAGGTTTATTCCTAGGTATTTTATTCTTTTTGTTACAGTGTTAAATGGGAGTGTTTCCTTAATTTCTCTTTCAGATTTTTCATCAATAGTGTATAGGAATGCCAGAGATTTCTGTGCATTAGTTGTGTATCCTGCTACTTTACCAAATTCATTGATTAGCTCTAGTAGTTTTCTGGTAGCATCTTTAGAATTCTCTATGTATAGTATCATGTCACCTGCAAACAGTGACATCTTTACTTCTTCTTTTCCAATTTGGATTCCTTTTATTTCTTTTTCTTCTCTGATTGATCTGGCTAAAAGTTCCAAAACTATGTTGAATAAAAGTGTTGAGAATGGGCAACCTTGTCTTGTCCCTGATCTTAGTTGAAATGGTTTGAATTTTCACCATTGAGAATGATGTTGGCTGTGGGTTTGTCATATATGGCCTTTTTTATGTTGAGGTAAGTTCCCTCTATGCCTACTTTCTGGAGGGCTTTTATCATAAATGAGTGTTGCATTTTGTTGAAAACTTTTTCTGCATCTATTTAGATGATCATATGGTTTTTCTCCTTCAATTTGTTAATATGGTGTATCACCTTGATGGATTTCCGTATATTGAAGGATCTTGCATTCCTGGAATAAACCCCACTTGATCATGGTGTATGATCCTTTTAATGTGCTGTTGGATTATGTTTGCTAGTATTTTGTTGAGGATTTTTGCATCTATGTTCATCAGTGATACTAGCCTGTAGTTTTCTTTCTTTGTGACATCTTTGTCTGGTTATTGTATCAGGATGATGGTGGCCTCATAGAATGAGTTTGGGAGTGTTCCTCCCTCTCCTATATTTTGGAAGAGTTTGAGAAGGAAAGGTATTAAGTATTCTCTAAATGTTTGATAGAATTAGCCTGTGAAGCCATCTTGTCCTGGGCTTTTGTTTGTTGGAAGAGTTTTAATTACAGTTTCAATTTCAGTGTTTGTGATTGGTCTGTTTATATTTTCTATTTCTTCCTGGTTCAGTCATGGAAGGTTGTGCTTTTTAAATAATTTGTCAATTTTTTCCAGGTTGTCCATTTTATTGGCATATAGTTGCTTGTAGTAATGTTTCATGATCCTTTGTATTTCTGCAGTGTCATTTGTTACTTCTTTTTCATTTCTAATTCTATTGATTTGTGTCTTCTCCCTTTTTTCTTGGTGACTCTGGCTAATGTTTTAACAATTTTGTTTATGTACTCAAAGAACCAGCTTTTAGTTTTCTTGATCTTTGCTATTGCTTCCTTCATTCCTTTTTCATTGATTCTGACCTGATCTTTATGATTTCTTTCCTTCTGCTAACTTTAGGGGTTTTTTTGTTGTTGTTCTTCTTCTTTCTCTAATTGCTTTAGGTGTAAGGTTAGGTTGTTTATTTGAGATGTTTCTTGTTTCTTGAGGTAGGATTGTATTGCTATATACTTCCATCTTAGAACTGCTTTTGCTGCATCCCATGGGTTTTGGGTGGTCGTGTTTGCATTGTCATTTGTTTCTAATTATTTTATGATTTCCTCTTTGATTTCCTCAGTGATCTCTTGGTTATTTAGTAGTGTATTGTTTAGCCTCCATCTGTTTGTATTTGTTACAGATTTTTTCCTCTAATTTATATCTAGTCTCATAACATTGTGGTCAGAAAAGATACTTGATACCGTTTCAATTTTCTTAAATTTGCCAAGGCTTGGTTTGTGACCCAAAATATGATCTATCCTGGAAAATGTTCTATGAGCACTTGAGAAGAAAGTGTACTCTTTTGTTTTTGGATGGAATGTCCTATAAATATCAATTAAGTCCATCTTTTGTAATATATCATTTAAAGCTTGTGTTTCCTTATTTATTTTCATTTTGGATGATCTGTCCATTGGTGAAAGTGGGGTGTTAAAATCCCCTAGTGTTACTGTCGATTTTCCCTTTTATTCCTGTTAGCTTTTGCCTTAGGTATTGAGGTGCTCCTATGTTGGGTGCATAAATATTTACAATTGTTATATCTTCTTCTTGATTTGATCACTTGATCATTATGTAGTGTCCTTCTTTGTCTCTTGTAATCATCTTTATTTTAATGTCTATTTTGTCTGATTTGAGAATTGCTACTCCAGATTTATTTTGATTTCCATTTTCATGGAACAACTTCTTCCATCCCCTCACTTTCAGTCTGTATGTGTCCCTAGGTCTGTAGTGGGTCTCTTGTAGACAGCAATATATAGGTTGTGTCCCTAGGTCTGTAGTGGGTCTCTTGTAGACAGCAATATATAGGTCTTGTTTTTGTATCCATTCAGCCAGTCTATGTATTTTGGTTGGAGCATTTAATCCATTTACACTTAAGTTAGTTACCGATATGTATGTTCCTATTACCATTTTCTTAATTGTTTTGGTTTTGTTATTGTAGGTCTTTTCCTTCTCTTGTTTTTCCTGCCTAGAGAAGTTCCTTTAGCATTTGTTTTAAAGCTAGTTTGGTGGTGCTGAATTCTCATAACTTTTGCTTTTCTGTAAACACTTTAATTTCTCCGTTGAATCTGAATGAGGTCCTTGCTGGGTAGAGTAATCTTGGTTGTAGTTTTTTTCCTTTTATCACTTTCAATATGTCCTGTCCCTCCCTTCTGGCTTGCAGAGCTTCTGCTGAAAGAAGGCTGTTTACCTTATAGGGATTCCCCTGAATGTTATTTGTTGTTTTTCCCTTGCTGCTTTTAATATTTTTTCTTTGTATTTAATTTTGATAGTTTGATTAATATGTGTCTTGCCGTGTTTCTCCTTGGATTTATCCTGTTTGTTACTCCAGGAGTGGGTTTGATATAACCTGTTTGAAGTGTAGGCTGGGCTACAGAGAAACACTTTATTCCTCCTTCACCTTCTTGCTCTGCATCTGCTCCACTTCCTCATAAAGTCAGTTCCAATTTGTATTTGGGGTCTTACCCCCTCATTCCTACTCAGTCAGGTGGTGCCAGCTAACACAGATCTGGCCAATCAATATCTCATATTCTTCTGTCACAGGTAAATATTCAACCCTGTCAGGACAGTGAGACACTATGAGACCTACTGAGGCCTTTGAAAGACAGATACTCTAACTTGCTGGATTTGAAGCTGAGATGTTTTAAGTTTTGTAGCTACAGCACTCACTTTTCTACCCTGAGAGAGAAACTAAAAGATGGAAAGAAACCTAGTTCTGAGCAACTTAGTCAGCTGTGCCTGCAGCTTCTCTAACTCCTGCACATTTTTATTTTATCTATGGCAATAAAAAAGGCATTTTTTATTGAAAAATGTTATTTTGTAGTATTGCACAAAATAACTGAATCATTTTAAAGAAAGACAACCCAAATTGTAATTTTCTTCTTTGGGTCAATATTCATGTAATACTCTGTAGTAATGAATTTATTAACATGTAAGTATCTATATGTAAGTATTAAGACATACAAAGATATATAAATATAAAAATAGATGATAAATGTAACAGTTTTAATTTTAGCCTTTATGTATAATTAATTTATAAGCATATTAAATCAAATTACATTTATTATATTGAGCTTATAATCTTTATCATGTGTAACAATTTCTTTGATAAATAGACAAATTATGTTTATTATCCTATCTAGATATTTGTATTTTTCTGTATCTACTGCTAAGCCTATAAGGATTGATTCTACATCAAAGTTTAAGAAACAGTAATAAAAACACCTGTCAGTTAACTCCCACAGTTTTAAGTGAATCATGTTAGTATGTTCCCTTCTTTGCTTAAAGTAGCTTGAATCAGGTTTTCTTTTACTTTTGGAAAAAAGAAAAGAGACAACTGATACATTTCTTTCTTCCCCATACCCAAATTTCCACGTTTTTTACCTACAGGTGAGTCTTGACATGATTCCTTGTAATAATGCTGCTCAAATAATTTAGCAAGAATTTTCTTTAAAGGGCAACTCTGGGTTAAGCATGAAATTTAATTAACTCATTAAAATCTAAAATGTGTTCTCTCTAGGATGCTGGCTGAAAACAGAACCCTGAGTAATGAAGCCACTCCACTATATCTCAGAGCTCTCCCCTTCCAGGTTATACTAGAAAAATCAGGTTTTTGAATCTGACGTGGGAGGTACAGTTAAACTTACATTTCAGAAAAGAAACGTGCTTTAAATGTGAGTTAGCTGTCTGGATGGTTCTGAAACATTTAGTTTCTGTTTGATCTTTAGCCAGAGTAGTCAGAAAATAGCTTGGCTAATGCTACTCAGCAAATTCTCTCAAGGACAAGGATTCACACCATGAATTTTTCTCAGGTCTGATGACTAAATCTCCCACTTCATTTATTACTCAGGCACTATCTATTCTCTGGAGGCAGCACAGAATAGAATGGAAACACTTTGTAGATAGATGTTGGGTGATGAGTGTGTATGTCTTTCCCTAAAGCTGCATTTTGTCACATCAACTCAGAGTAAGGACAGCCACTGAAGAATTTCTCAATGTTGTACTGTAAAAGATAAAGGGAGGACACCATGAATGGTCAGAGAGCAGGAGAATTCACTTCAGCTTTCTGCTAATACTCACTAAATGGAATGCCACCCCTGTTTTTTTTTAACTTTGCAGGTAAACTGTTTTGAAAGGGCAATCGCAGATTTTACTGGAGAAGTTAGCCACTAGAGGGTCCCTCTGTTCAAAGTCATGCATATAATGTTGAAGGATTTGCACACAGACAAACAGAGACAGAAAGAGAGAGAGAAAGAGAGAGAGAGAGAGCATTGAAAATAGGAATAAAAATGAAACAGAATCATAAGGTAGTGGGATTGCCTTAGCTCATTACTATCCTCCTGTATTCCACTACATGCTGTTGGTCGTGCACCTTAAACAAAATTGCTCCTTTTAGAAGAAGGAAATGATCTTGCTATAAAATGCACTATAGCACATTGATAATTATTGATTCTTACAGGCTACTCTATTTAACATCAGAGAAAGAGATTGTTTAAGGACAGGTGCTTTAAGGCCAACTCCATCCCCATGGAAACACTGATAGATAAACTGAAAAAAAGGTGCAATATTGTGATTTATTAAAAAAAATGTATTTTCTGTTTCAGATGGCAAAAATATATTTCTCATAAATATTTGGTCTTTGTCCATAGTTTCTGGCTTACAGCTCCCCAAATCCCTGGAATGTCCTAAGTGATAAGAGCCATGAAGATGTCTTTTTGTTAGGTTAATGAGGTGACTTTGGGACCCCAACTGAAGATGAGAGGTGGTTGCCAGGAGACCCAACCATGTGATTAGCAGGTTGCAACTTTCGGTCCCACCCCCCTGACCTCTGGATGAAGAGCAAGGGGTTGGAGGCTGAACCAATTGCCAATGGCCAATTATTTATTCAATCATGCCTGTGTAATGAAGGCTCCAGGTTGGTGAACATGTGGAGGTGCTGGGAGAGTGATGCACTCAGAGGACGTGGAAGCTCCACACACCTTCCCCATCCCTTGCCCTCTACATCTCTCCCATCCGGCTGTTCCTGATTTACATCCTTTTATCATAAACCTGTTATCTAGTAAGTAACATTTTTCTCTGAGTTCTGTGAGCTGCTCTAGCAAATTAATTGAACCCAAAGAGTGGTGGTGGAAACCTCTAATTTATAGCCAGTTGGTCAGAAATAGAAGTAGTAACAGAGGAAAATTGCTTTTGACTTGAGGTGTTAGGCTTAGAAGCAACTAATTCAGAACACCTATGAGCTTCTGCCATCAAATGAATTGTATACCCAAATAACATCCCCCCTTAATTTCTGGGGGTTTACATGTGTGGCCCAAAGAGGTTCTGTCTTCCTTGGTTTGGAAGTGGCAATGAATGGACAAACAAAGAGGTCAGATCGTAAACATTTCCCACTCTCACTTAGAAACTCAAGGGATGCAGATTGTTGTTAGAAAAAATCTATCCTAAGACTGAAGTCTTTCTCAGCATTGTATGTCTAAAGCATTTTAGGTCCATTTTTAGTTTTGCTGACAGTGGGAATGTATTTTGAGGCTGGCAGGGAGAGTGAATCAGATTGGAATAATTGTTCCTGTGTGGACAAACTGATTAAGCCAGGGAAGATTTCATGCCTGCTGTTTTTGTACTTTTGTTCATATTGTTTTTTGGGCCCCCATCAGTAATGTTCTGAAGTCTTCTTTTTTCATGTACTTAAATGTAATCAATCTTTTAAGACCATTAGAATCTTAGAACATCTTAAACGTATTTAGTTCTCCCAGATGACTTATTCTACTGAACTAGTAGAAACTTTAACCTATGCTTTCATTTGGCCCTTGGTGATGTGAATATTGTCTTAACATGTATTATTTTCATTTTTATTATTATTATGTAAACTACCATTAACTATTATTTATAGAGATGTTTGTCATGCATATGAAAAGTGGAGAGCTGAGTTTAGAACTATGTTTGCTTGACTTTTGTACATTAAATCATTCATCCATTTATTCAGATATTGAGTGCTTAAATATGGAAGACTGCACTTTTCAGAGAGCTCCCTATTGGCTATGATTGGCCCCTACATCAGATTCCATTAAACAGTTCTCATGTTGAGTCATATGTGTTTGCATCTCTGGTCCTCTTCTGCATGGAAAAGGAGGGAACCTTGAGGGAGAGATTCTGTCTTGTTCATCTTTATATTTCCTGAATCTATGTAGCACAGGTGACATTTTAGGCAATTATCCCTTCTTTCTCTTCTTTACTCCATTCATCCCCTTCAGGTCAATCATTTATTATATTTCAAACCCATAGTGAAGTTCTACTCTGTCTCTAGTTTCTAGGATACAAAAGTGAGTCTGGAATAATCTCTGCCCCCAAGTCATCAGCCTGTGGTGGGTCACTTACATTTAAACAAGCAGTAAAATAATCTAAAAAAGAGTAGATATGTGTATATGTATAACTGATTCACTTTGCTGTACACCTGAAACTAACACAACAATTGTAAATCAATTATAATCCAATAAAAATTAAAGCAAAACAGTACAAAATCCCATTTTTTTCTATTTTTTTATTAGTTTCTCTTTATAACAAAGTAAATCAGTCATACATATACATCTGTTCCCACATCCGTTCCCTCATGCAACTCCCTCTGTCCCACCCTCCCCATCCCACACCTCCAGGCGGTCACAAAGCACCAAGCTGATCACCCTGTGTTCTGCGGCTGCTTCCCACTTTCTATCTACCTTACCTTTGATAGTGTATATAGGTCCATGCCTCTCTTTCGCTTTGTCACAGCTTACCCTTCCCCCTCCCCACATCCTCAAGTCCATTCTCAATTAGGTCTGTGTCTTTATTCCCGTTTTACCCCTAGGTTCTTCATGACATTTTTTTTTTAATTCCATATATATGTGTTAGTATACGGTATTTGTCGTTCTCTTTCTGACTTACTTCATTCTGTATGACAGACTCTAGGTCTATCCACCTCATTACAAATAGCTCAGTTTCGTTTCTTTTTATGGCTGAGTAATATTCCATTGTATATATGTGCCACATCTTCTTTATCCATTCATCCGATGATGGACACTTAGGTTGTTTCCATCTCTGGGGTATTGTGAATAGAGCTGCAATGAATATTTTGGTACATGTCTCTTTTTGAATTATGGTTTTCTCAGGGTATATGCCTAGTAGTGGGATTGCTGGGTCATATGGTAATTCTATTTTTAGTTTTTTAAGGAATCTCCATACTGTTCTCCATAGTGGCTGTACCAATTCACATTCCCACCAGCAGTGCAGGAGTGTTCCCTTTTCTCCACACTCTTTCCAGCATTTATTGTTTCTAGATTTCTTGATGCTGGCCATTCTGACAGATGTGAGATGATATCTCATTGTAGTTTTGATTTGCATTTCTCTAATGATTAATGATGTTGAGCATTCTTTCATGTGTTTGTTGGCAGTCTGTATATCTTCTTTGGAGAAATGCCTATTCAAGTATTCTGCCCATTTTTGGATTGGGTTGTTTGATTTTTTGCTATTGAGCTGCATGAGCTGTTTATACATTTTGGAGATAAATCCTTTTTCAGTTGCTTCATTTGCAAATATTTTCTCCCATTCTGAGGGTTGTCTTTTAGTCTTGTTTATGGTTTCCTTTGCTGTGCAAAAGCTTTGAAGTTTCATTAGGTCCCATTTTTTTATCTTTGTTTTTATTTCCATTTCTCTAGGAGGTGGATCCAAAAGGTTCTTGCTGTGATTTATGTCATAAAGTGTTCTGCCTGTTTTCCTCTAAGAGTTTGATAGTTTCTGGCCTTACACTTAGGTCTTTAATCCATTTTGAGCTTATTTTTGTGTATGGTCTTAGGGAATGATCTAATCTCATACTTTTACATATCCCTGTCCAGTTTTCCCAGCACCACTTATTGAAGAGGCTGTCCTTTCTCCACTGTACATTCCTGCCTCCTTTATCAAAGATAAGTTGACCATATGTGCGAGGGTTTATCTCTGGGCTTTCTATCCTGTTCCATTGATCTATCTTTCTGTTTTTGTGCCAGTACCACACTGTCTTGATTACTGTAGCTTTGTAGTAGAGTCTGAAGTCAGGGATCCTGATTCCTCCAGCTCCGTTTTTCGTTCTCAAGATTGCTTTGGCTATTCAGGGACTTTTGTTTTTCCAAACAAATTATGAAATTTTTTGTTCTAGTTCTGTGAAAAATGCCAGTGGTAGTTTGATAGGGATTGCATTGAATCTGTAGATTGCTTTGGGTAGTAGAGTCATTTTTACAATATTGATTCTTCCAATCGAGGAGCATGGTATATCTCTCCATCTATTTGTATCATCTTTAATTTCTTTCATCAGTGTCTTATAATTTTCTGCATACAGGTCTTTTGTCTCCTTAGGTAGGTTTATTCCTAGATATTTTATTCTTTTTGTTGCAATGGTAAATGGGAGTGTTTTCTTGATTTCATTTTCAGATTTTTCATCATTAGTGTACAGGAATGCCAGATATTTCTGTGCCTTAATTTTGTATCCTGCTACTTTACCAAATACATTGATTAACTCCAGTAGTTTTCTGGTAGCATCTTTAGGATTCTCTGTGTATAGTATCATGTCATCTGCACACAGTGACAGCTTTACTTCTTCTTTTCCAATTTGGATTCCTTTTATTTCCTTTTCTTCTCTGATTGCTGTGGCTAAAACTTCCAAACCTAGGTTGAATAAGAGTAGTGAGAGTGGGCAGCCTTGTCTTGTTCCTGATCTTAGTGGAAATGGTTTAAGTTTTTCACCATTGAGTGCAAGGTTGGCTGTGGGTTTGTCATATATGGCCTTTATTATGTTGAGGAAAGTTCCCTCTATGCCTACTTTCTGCAGGGTTTTTATCATAAATGGGTGTTGAATTTTGTCGAATGCTTTTTCTGCATCTATTGGGATGATCATATGGCTTTTCTCCTTCAATTTGTTAATATGGTGTATAACATTGATTGATTTGCGTATATTGAAGAATCCTTGCATTCCTGGAACAAACCCCCCTTGATCATGGTATATGATCCTTTTAATGTGCTGTTGGATTCTGTTTGCTAGAATTTTGTTGAGGATTTTTGCATCTATGTTCATCAGTGATATTGGCCTGTAGTTTTCTTTCTTTGTGACATCCTTGCCGGGTTTTGGTATAAAGGTGATCGTGGCCTCACCGTTTTTAATACAATGATAGAAATTCACAGACTGGGCTTCCCAGAGGTTGAATTTCAAGCCCCTATTACATTTTATAATAAAAATTTAAGGGCTTCCCTGGTGGCTCAGTGGTTGAGAGTCTGCCTGCTGATGCAAGGGACGTGGGTTCGTTCCCATGTCGGGGAAGATGTCACATGCCGCAGAGCGGCTGGACCCATGAGCCATGGCTGCTGAGCCTGCACGTCCAGAGCCTGTGCTCCACAATGGGAGAGGCCACAACAGTGAGAGGTCCACGTACCACCAAAAAAATAAATAAATAAATAAAATAAAATAAAATAAAAAATGCCAAGTCAGTAGTTACAACAAACACTAATTTATTTTAAATGCTTCCACATTAAACACCTAAAAATACAATGAAATATAATTTTGCTACTTGCAAATATTAAGAAGATTTCTAAAATATCAATAGATTACTAGAGACTGAGCCTACTTGGGATAGAAATGTGTATTAGGCATATATGCCCATAAATAAAGGAGATATGAAACAATCAGAAGGATTCCCCAAGGGAATATACACAAGGGAATCTGGTGATTGCTGTTCAAGAATTGTGCTGAGCATGGGACCACATGGGAGTGTGTGGTTTGGGAGAATAATAATATTTTCCCCTTTTCAAACTCTTAGGATTAATGAGAATGTGTGCTCTCCATAAGAAGGGGCTGCAGTAGGGGGACTGGTCTTTTAGGGAGGAAAGGAGATGTGGGACAGCTGAAAGGACAGTCTTGATCTGAATCTTTCACTCTAACATATTTATGTATCCTCTCTGGGTCATTTTCTTTTTTTTGATTTAAGATTCTTTTGAGTCCCAGTTGACCAAGATAGCAGTGATGGGAGGAAGAGGAAATGAGACCTTAAATCCTTTCTTAAGTGTCAGTGAAGTATTTGACTCCCTAACTTAGTACCCTTACTTTATTTGACAAAAGTAGTATTCCTACCAAAATTGATATTATGTATACTTATCTCTTATAATTTAAAGACAAACAATATAAAATAAAATGAATAATAATGAAAGCATTATTAACCCTTTGGTGTGTGAGACTGTGGAGGTGGGGTGTCCTGCCCATTTGAGTTAATGGCAAATTGCCAAAGGACTTTTGAGTATCATTCAGAGCTTCAGGTGGTAGAGATGATTATCAATCATAATTGTACTGAAGGCTCACAAAGTAGTGGTTTTTTGTTTGTTTTGTTTTGTTTTTTGTTTTGCAGTACACAGGCTTCTCACTGTTGTGGCCTCTCCCATTGTGGAGCACAGGCTCTGGACGTGCAGGCTCAGCGGCCATGGCTTACGGCCCCAGCCACTCCGCAGCATGTGGGATCCTCCCAGACTGGGGCATGAACCCGCGTCCCCTGCATAGGCAAGCGGTCTCCCAACCACTGTGCCACCAGGGAAGCCCCAAAGTAGTGTTTTGAATACAATTATATGAAGGAGAAAATGTCCCTACCCCTTCTTAAATGCCATTATGCTTTCTGAATTTGATGATGATCTTTACATAATCTAAATATCTTGGCGATGAGAGTCACTACATTAAAATATATCCATGCTCCAAATGTGTGGCAATATTACTGCAACAGGATATTCAACCAGAATGATCCGAAGGAGCTCTGATTTGCGCTGCATGTGGATCACTGTAGATTTACAAAGGAGTTAGAAACCAGATCCCCCTCTGTGAAGGGCTTGCAAAAACCCCTTTTCTATGCAACAGACAAAGAATAGTAACAGAGAAAACATTCAAAGAGTTAAATCCATGCTACCTCAATCTTCTCACTAGATTGATATTATCCATATCGCCCCAGTCTGGCTAGTTTATTTCTTGATCTTTTAAAAAAAAATGTGTCAAGGAGAGAATTACCTGACTCCAGTCAGATCTAATTTTTTTTATTTCATAGAAAATAATGCCATTAGGAGGCAGGTGCAGCAGTGTTTTATTCTATTTTATATTTTTCTCAGTTTCTCTCTTCTCAAGAAAACATTCTGAGCTTTTGGTTTAACAGTGGTGAACACAGAAAACAAGCATTGGGAATAACAAGGCTGAAATTAGTCATTTTTAAAGGACATCTTTGATATAAGTTCTATTAACTGGTATGATGGCTGGCTGAGGGTGGCAAATCAAGAAATATGACAAAAGATTAGGTAGCTGATCTTGTTTTACATCTCCATTAATGATCGAAAAGGAGCAAACAGCACATTGAATTTGGATGATGTTAATTCAATAGCTTTTGAAAGCCCTAGTGAGGTCAGGGAAAGACTTTTTGTAAAGGCTTGTAAAACTTAGAGTTAATGAAAAAAGATTGAAATAAGAGAAAGGAGACTTCCCAGAGCTTGAGAACAGGTAATGCTCAGAACCAACACTTAATGAAAAGAGCATATTGTTAATGGGAACTATTGAATAATACCTCAGATTTATAATGGGAAGAAAAATTAATGGAACTTGCAATGTGAGCTAAAGATGGAAAGATAAAGAGAATTAGCATATTTTTTCTATTACATGAAGTTAGGAATGTGGGCATTTATACAAAATGAAGATATCACCCACATATATTCTTCCACAGTTCAGTCACCACAAATAAGGACCGGAGGACTCTTTGTATGTGTCAGTCATCCATAACACTTAGCCTTAAATATCCTCTTTACTTCCAAAGCAACAAGAATTATATTCAGGTCCTCCTATGACTTATAAGCCAATGACACAAGGTGATATTCTGTCTACTGGGAATGCAGCCATGAATGAAACAGGTGAAATCCTGTCCTTATTGAGCCTATATTCTAGTGGAGGGAGACATAAATAAATGAGTGAGAATATATCCAATAAGTTTAGAAAAAAACACTAAGGATTATTAAGAATAAAATTAAATAAGAAAGTATATGTATACTTCAAAAAGTGTTGAAAATTCTATACTAATTACATTTGTATGAAGCCTTATAGATACAAAAGTTAAAATAACAAAATTACCATCTATTTTAGTTATCTATTTGTATAACAAAGTTATACAAAGTTATACAAATAGGAATTTATAAAGGTCCACCCATGTTCATCCCAAAGTTAGTGGTATAAAACAATAGCAATGATCTATTGTTATCATCCTGGACATTCTGGGGGATTGACTAGGTTCAGCTGGGCAGTGTTTGCTCTTGTTCCTTTCACTGTTTGAGCCAAACTGTGGCCAGGGTTGAAGTCACCTCTAAAGCTTCTGTGCACGCCTGTCTGGTATGTGGGCAGGGAAGGTTCAAAGGGCTGGGTGATGTAACAGCTGAAACTCCTCAAGTATCTCTCTTCCTATGTGGTCTATCCTTGAGGGCTCTCAGCATGGTGGCCTCACAGTGCTCTGGCCGCTAAAGACACATAATCTCAGTGAGAGAATAAAACCAGGTTGATAACAATATTGTCTTTGTGACCTAGTCTTGGATTAATCAGTGTCACTTCTACTACAGTCGTGTGGTTGAGAAATTTATAAAGGTCCACCCAGGTTCAAGGACTGGAAACATAAACACAATTGCTGATTTGGAGGATCCCCATGTTGAAAAATTGCACATAAGATGAGATATATACTGTTATCATAGTTTTTGGAAAATACTATCTGCCATATCAGATAATAATGGCTACTCTATTATGTACCAAGCAAGTTGATAAGTTTTCTGGTAGATAAACTCTAAGAGACTGTGGCTTAGTATGGAGAAATATTACCAAGTTACAATGAAAGCTAATAAATGTTATATAAAAAATATAAGATTATAAAAGAGCTGGCACAAGAAATTATATGATTTGGTATGATATAATTTCGTAGAATAGGTTCCATAAATTTGGAAGAAAGAGATCACTGTGGACCATTCTGAGAAATTTCATGTTGGAGAAGGACTTTGATCCTCTAGACTGGATTGTCGACTGAGAAATAGATAAGACATTCTCCAACTAGAGGAACAATGAATAAAGGTAAGAGTTGAGAACATTCTTAGAAAGTCTGATCTGAGGACAGTGAAAAGACAAGAAAATATCCTCAAGAGAGTGATTAAAACAATGACGACAACAAAAATCCAGACTAGAAAGACCAGAGGACACACACCTATAATATGTTCTACATTGTAATAGAGAATCAAGGGATAAGAATATGGAAAATTAAAATCTTGGCTCTCCTTGAGTTGTCAACTGAAATTTGTTAAGGAAATTGGTGACAAATTGTGGTAGGATATTTGTACATTAAAAGCTTGACACTATGACTAGGTAAAAGGAAGATACTGTTATTAGAAATAACAGTTTGTGAAAAAAGTAAAATGAAATATAAAACATAGGTGTGTCCTGAGGGAGAGCCAAGTGGTAGCTCTGTTGGCTTTTATGACCTGGTTTCAGAAGTCCCTTAGTGTGACTTCTGTCACATTCACAAAGATCTGTCTAGGTTCCAAGGATGAGGCTATTCATAAGGATTCTTAATTTCATATGAGAAAATAAAAGCCAGAATGAATTCAGTTTTTGCTGACTTTAGATTGTTTATATGCCAGACAGGGAGATTCCTGAAGGTAGAACCCAGGTGGAACCTAGTCATCTTTCTTCTCAGTAGTTGGCACGGTGCTGGGCATAATTATGTACTTGTTGAGTGAAAAAAAGCAGTAGTTCTGCTTGGATAGTGGTTCACTTATTGTTTCTTTAATCAGTTCAAAGATCCCTATAACCATCTTCCTATTTCAGCTGGTGGGTTTAACCACATATGGACAACTCCATTGGTCAGATTCTCCACCCAAGTTACAATTATGTGTTCCATTCTCTAGTATCTGTTGGTTTGTTAATTTCATTATACATATACATATAAAATATAAATATATACTATATAGGTATATTTTTCATCACTCTTACCATTTTGCATGTATAGAAAGGAGCTAGAACTTTTTGTGACATTTTGCAAAAAAAAAAAAAAAAAAAAGAAAAACTTTTAAGATTGAGATTAATGTGAAAAAGTCTCTCCTAACTTAAACTTATGGCATCTGTAACTCTATCTTCATAAAGAAGTTGAGAGTCCAATCTCTAATTGGACATTATTTCATGTTTATATTCTATTCTTAAGAGTTTTACTCAAAGTAGCCTGTGTCTAGTAGTTCTAGTGGTATTTCCATCTGTTTTGCAGACTTTGCACAATTGC
Organism: Hyperoodon ampullatus; assembly: GCF_949752795.1. Classification (NCBI taxonomy): domain Eukaryota; kingdom Metazoa; phylum Chordata; class Mammalia; order Artiodactyla; family Ziphiidae; genus Hyperoodon; species Hyperoodon ampullatus. Next base: position 162,636,444 of record NC_136916.1, read on the forward strand.
CCCAAATATTAACAATCTTTCAGAATGGGGCAAGAAAAATGTAAACAAAATAGTACAGATGATTATTATAAGCCTTTCCCACTCCTGACATTCCCTCACCTCAAAACAACCACTGATGGAACATTACTTCCTCATTTCATTTTTGAATTTTGAATCAATTGCAGTGATTCAATTCATAATGTCATTATTTAGCCTGTGGTGGCCTTTCCTTTCTTCCCTACAAGTTCTATCAGGCAATACTATAGACTAACACACTTTCTAGTGTTCTCTCTGAGAGGAATGAAGATTAGATATGAAAAACAAACATAACAGGCAGAAAAATACTGTTTCTCCTCCTCCCTCCTTCTATACAGTGCTTCCCTCGGAATAATTTTTACCACAAACACTAGCCTTCTGAAACCTGAAGCAATCAATAAGGCTCACTTAAATGCCATTGCTTCCAAGAAGCCTCTCCTAAAATGATCTAATAAACCCTTGGATATTAGTAGTGATTTGTTTATACTTTTGATTTTTTAATTATTCATTCAATGAGTATTTATTGAGCACCTAATATATGAAGACACAATGCTAACCAATGGGTGTATAAGATCAATGGGTAAAGAAAACAGACTTGGACCTTATTTTACAAATTGGATTAGTGAATTGACAGGAACAAGTAGGGGTCGTATGATGACAGAAATGTGTGTTTCTGTGCGTTTGTATGTGTGTGTGGTGATGAGGGTGGCTTACGAAAAGTATTTTTTAAAAGCTTCTTAAAAGAGGTGACATTTCAGCTGATACCTGAAGATGTTAGTCATGTGAAGGACGTGATTAGGGTTAGGAATAGGAGAATGGAGCTGGCAAGGTCGAAGGAAGAGCATCCGCTAAAGCTCTAGGAAATGAAGAACTCACTGTGTTTAAGAGACTGAAGGCTAGAATGTTTGGAGAAGCAGCAACAATGGTGAGGCTGCATTAGAGACCAGAAATGGCAAAGAGTTTAATTTTAGCTCAAAAATGCTGTAGAAAGCCATTGCAAATTTTTAAATAAGGGATTTGATATCATTTCATAATGAATATATTTTCTCTCTTAAAGTTTGCATAGTTGTTGCTAGAATATTTGCCTTATTTCTTTTTCCAAGTGATAAGCTACTTTTGTGCTAAAGCTTGGTCATTACCTACCAGTGTCTTTTTCTATTATACAGAAAGTACATGTTCATGAAATAGTTGCTGACTCGAATTGAAACAACTAATATAACTACTTATTTTTTCTCAGATATATCCATTGTTCGATTATACATTGGTTATCTTGTGCTATAAAAGAAATCCCCCCAAAACTTAGTAGCTAAGTCAAAAATAATCATTGACTATCTCCCACAGTTTCTGTGGGTCAGAATTTCAGTAGTAGCTTGTTTGAGCAGTTCTGTCATGGGGTCTTTCATCAGGATGCAGTGGATGGGAGCTGCAGTCATCTGAAGGCTTGCTTCAGGCTGAAGTATCCATTTACAAGATGGCTTACTCATGTGGCTGGAAAGTTGGTGCTGGTTGCCAGTACAAAAAGTCACAGTTTCTCTCCATATGAGACCCTCACAGTCACTGTCTGGCTTTCCTGAATGAGCATACCTAGAGACCAAGTTGAAAGCTGCAATACTTTTTAGGACTTAGTCCTGATTCGGTGTGGAATAAACAATCACAAGAACATGGATGTGAGGAAACAAGGCTTCCTGACATCTGGAAGCCATCTTGGAGGTTGGGTAACACAAGTTATAAGCACTTAGTACAAAATTTGTTTACCTTGGATTGCTTTAGGACTCTCATACCTTGTTCTCTCTTTGCTTTGCTGGCTACACCCCAGCAGGGATACAGGTAAAACTAACTTATCTTTTGCAAAGATCATCTAGAGATTCTAATCCAGATGCCCTATTCTGTGCAAAAGCCTGCCTCTGGCTGCTGAATGCAATTCAGTCTCCCTTCTGCTCTCAATTTTATTTCCTTTTTCCCACCATGGGAACCAGATAGTAAGCTTCTCAGGAGTACTGGTGGCTTTTAAAGCATATTTACAAGATTACATGAGACAGCATGTCTTTAATTTGCTATTTAGCTGAAGAGTAATATGTTTCTCTATTTGGAAAATGGTTTCAAGGTACCAGCACGAAGGATAGGAAATTAGAATTTCTAGGATCAATTTTCTAACTGACTTACGAGTTACTGTGTACCCTTCAGCAAAGCACCTAATGTGCTTCTCTGTAAAACGGGGATAGGAAGAATAAGTCCCTACATCAAGGGAATGCATCACAGTTGAATTCATATTAATATAATAGGCTTTGAAAAATTTCACAAGAAAAGTACTATGGAATGCAAATTATTATGGTGCAAAGCTCTTCGGGATACAAGGTGCTATGTGCCTGCAAAATACTAAATCACTCTATTTTATCTGCTTTATGATATGGTTTTTTAATTTCAAACAATAAGTAGTTTTCCTGAATTGTGACAGGACAAAGGGAAAGCTCAACTCTCATTTTGTAATTGATACATTGTTTTGGTAGCTATCTGTCATATAATCTTAAAAGGGCTCTATCATTCTCATATGGAACTCATCCCTATAATCAAATAACACCATTCAAAGATGATAATTGCCTTTTACTCTTATGCTAACAATAAAGGTATATCACGTAATATCCACATCTTCATTTGACTGTTTAAAGTGTAATTTAATAGTTATGGAAGTCTGGGGGAAGGTAAAGGAGGGGAGGAAGCTAAACTTTAAGCCATAGCATGATTAGTGTGTGTAAAAATGTATATATTGTGTGCATATATATAAAATCTATTGTGTGTATATACATATGATATAATATATATAACTTGTTTTGCATTTAGTATTTTGTATATAATATTCAGGTTCTTGTAAATTATTTGGGGGTTATCTTCTCTTAGAAAAGGAGAGAGGAAAAGGTAGGTGTTTAATATTATAGAAGTTTTACACACAATTCAAACATAGGAATTTTCCACAGTATTTACGTGATATGCACATATGATTAAAGTCTACTGTTGGCAAAATTTAGAATAGTTGGATTTCTATTTTAGAGTTCTCTCCCTTCCCCAATACCATTTCCTATTCTAATCAGTTACACTGACATGCTCTACCTTTAGGCATCCATTAGTCTCCTGCTGTTTCTATCAAAATCTCTTTTTGAGAATGGAGCTGAAAATTCTTCTCATGAAAAACACAAGTGACAGAAAACCGTTTAAAATATGACCTCAGCCTAGGGAATTTGCAATTTAAACCAGAATGAAGGTCCTATGGTAGAAGTTGACAAATGACCCTAAAGTGTTTCTTAGTGACAAGGAAGCTTCTTCACCCATAGCAAGTATGATTAGTTTTGCCCACAACAAATCCAAGGCCAGTTTGGAATCCTGGAAAAAGAGGGAAGAATGAGAAATGGTAAAGAGGAGGCAAATCTGGTTACAAAAAGGGCAGGAGTCAGAGCTACGGCATCTCAAGCAAATCTTCCTATCTTTCATGTATTCTTGTCACCTCTAACATTTAGGCATTATTTTTCTTTTTCTTTCACCAAGAAGGAAAAAAACTCTGCTAATAGGAAAAAAAATGTGACTTTCATTTATCAGTTATTTTTGGATGCACAACAAATCATTCCAAGACCTAGTATTTAAAACAATAAACATTTATGTTGTTTTTTCTGGTTTTGTGGATTGACCACGTGTTTTCTGGTCTGGGTCAAGTTACCTGGGGTAGGATGATCTTGGACTACCTCATAAACATATCTGGTGGCTGGCAGTGGTTGGCCTAGGGGTACTGCACTTGCATGCCTGATGGCTGGCTTGAAGTTACAGGTGGCAAGTGCACATCCATCTCATCAGCATCCAGCAGGATAGCCCATGTTCACTTTTATGGAGGTTGTAAAGACCTCCCAGCAGCAAGAACAGGCAAACTACAAATGCACAAAACTTTGCTTATATCACATTTACACATACGCCACTGCACCAAGTAAGCCAATGGCTAGGCCTAGGGTTAAGGTGTTGAGAAACTACTTTTTGATGGGAGGAGTCTCAAAGAATTTGTCACCAGTTTTTTTTTTTCTTCAATCTGCCACAGACTGTAAATTATATCATTATATCCTGAGTCTTTCCTTTCTTATTGGTCCCCCATCATTAAACATATATTGCTTCACTGTTTCCCAGTGGATATCCAGTACCAATGTACTCTCCTTTGGTTCTCCCAAATAAAAATATTTTCTTAAGAAAGGATACAAAATTTTTGTTTACACTGAGATGAGTAATCATCTTCTTCCTAAGTGGTCTATCATTTCCACATGGAAAGAGTGTATTGAGCGTAAAGTCATCACAATGTGAATAGAACCTTAGATTTCTACAGACTGATCTGGAGAGAGAAATTTTAGTGTAAAGCTAGGATTTCCTTTTGATTCTGAAATATTATCATATACATTCAAAGTGGTAACAAGTAGTGTTTTAAAAGAGTCACTGCTTATCTTGAGAAGCCAGGCTCATGCCTGCCCTTCAAAAGCAGTACTGACAAAGAAAGACACCATCTACTGGAAATCCAACTACCATAATATCAATTTGTCATTTTCCCATGTCTTTTTCCCTCATCTATTTGTGTTCTTCCTGATATGTAGCTACATGAATGCAATCTCGACTATGTCCAACCATCAGTACATTCATTTATCCATCCATTCACTAATATTTATGTAGCATGCACCATATGACTATTAATATTCTAAGTTGCTGGGGATACATCAGGGAAGACAATGGACAATATCACTGCCATAATGGAGCTCACCTTCTACTGGGTGAATCTTTTTCCTTTTGTCCTTCTAGATTGACTCACTATCCTTTCTCACCTTGCTCTATACTCCAGGCTGTATCAATGTGATCCCTTGCCCTTTAGTTTACAGAGGGATTTGAACAGTTCTCACTGTTCCCAAGACTCAATGTTTGCTAGGTTGCCACAGGTTGGCTTCATTTTTCTACCAAAGGTTCAGAGGCAACATTTACCATTAGAGAAAATGTGGGTTCAATTATAATGATAAGCCACTGGGCAAAGTGGTAATTAGAGTTTTTGGGCCCACAGGGATCTGTTGTGATAGCTAACTGATCATAGAGTCCTGAAGAATTAAATAGATGAGTAGCTTCCTAAGATGCTGCTATATAAGCAAACATTTTCTAAGTCTGATAGACAGAAATCAAACCTGAGTCACTGTCGTAGAGATCGTGGTCCTTACTAAAGGACATAAACTAGTTAATAGCTCTATATTGCTGAGATAAAACCCTGGTCCCGTTGAGGAAGACCCTGTATGCGGCCACAGATATACACTATGCATCTTCCCCCAAGACTTCACCAAAGTGATCAATGGCCATTTCCAGAGTGACAGCGACCTCAGAAAGGTAAATGCCTGAACTTTTTTGTTGATATTCCATAGTGACTTTAGACTTATAATAATCACCAGAACTAAAATACCACTCTGGCTCACTGGATGCAGAGGTTTATGAAGATTAGGTCATAACTGGAGTCTTAGATAAATCTCATAATCTCTCCAGTGCCACTGAGGGTCCATCCATTGTTTCCTTTTGTTTTGTTTTTCAGATCTAGACTATATGGTAAAAATAAATACACTAAGTAAACACTTGAAGGAATTTCCTCAATGGTTCCCTGAACTATGTTCTTTTATAATAGAAAAGGCATGTGGAAAACCCTAAGAATTGCCCCTCACAAGACAGTAAACCCAAAACTATATAGGATCCCTAGGAGAAGAGCAAATTGGTACTTTTATAAAAGTCTTGATAGATGTAAAAGTCTTGATTACCATCTCATCATTATTTAACTTGCACATTTTGGTCAGTAAAGAAGCTAGATTGTTCATGAAAAGTGACTTAGATTATTATAGACATAATCAAGTCATGCTATAATTCACAGTTATAAATCCAAATATGGTGCCTTTACTGAAGCAAATAAACAGAAATTTTAGACCCTAGTATACACAATCATTGGCCTCAAAAATCCTTTTCTCTATATCTCTAGTATCAAAGATAATCAGAAATAATTTTCAACTGGCATGGCCTGCAGTATACCAGTACTCTCTTGCCTCTATGTTATGGCAACTCTCCTATTACTTCATTTTATAATCTAGATGGAATTTGGTTATTTTTCTTTCTTCCCCCCCCCCCAGCTTTTGTGAGGTATAACTGGTAAATAAAAATTGTATATATTTAAAGTGTACTACCTGATGTTTTGATATATGTACACATTGGGAAATGATTACCACAATCAAGATAATTAACATATTTATCATCTTTTTATTTACCATTTATTTGTGTGTGTGGTGAGAATACTTAAAATATACTCTGTTAACAAATTTCAAGTGTATAATACATTATTGTTAACTATGGTCACAATGCTGTACATTAGGTCTCCAGAACTTATTCACCTTTTAACTGGAAGATTGTACCCTTTGACCAACATCTCCCCATTTCCCCTACACAGTATGTCCTCATAACCACTCTTTTAACCTTTTTCTATGAATTCAGCTTTTTTAGATTCCACATATAAGTGAAGTCATGCAGTATTTTTCTTTCTGTGTCTGACTTATTTCACTTAGCATAATGTCCTATGTCCTATGTCCTAATCTATGTTTTATCACAAATGACAGGATTTCCTTCCTTGAAAAGGCTGAATAGTATTCCATTGTATATACATACCATATTTCCCATATGTCCATTGACAGACACTTAGGCTATTTCCATATCTTGGCTATTGTGAATGCAGATATCTCTTTGAGATAGTAATTTTATTTCCTTTAGATACATACCCAGAAGTGAGACTGCTGGATCATATGACAGTTATATTTTTAATCTTTTGAGGCATCTCCATACTCTTTTTCATAATGGCTGTACTGGTTTACATTTCCACCAACAGTGTACAAGGATGAACCTGGTAATCCTGGTCCATTATACTAATGATATGAAGTTAATTGGCCTGAGTGGGCAGGAAATACGAAGTACTCTAGAAAACATATTAAGTTTCATGGGTGTCAGATGGTGACCAATAATATCTGAGCAGTTTCAGAGATGTTGCTTTGGTGATATTTCTAGGAATCTAGCTGTCCAATGAATGTCAGTATATTACCTCTAAACTGAGCAACAAGTGTTGCATCTACACTTTCCACCACAAAGAAAGAAACATGTTTGTGTTTGTCTGACCCATATACTGTATAGCCTCAAGGCTGCAAGTTATGAGTGGTGTTCAGAGCAAAACAATGGCTTTGAAGAAGGTACATACTGTGACCGAAGTTTCCCTTGGGTCTTATAACTCAGCAGAATCCATGGTAAGGGAAGTGTCTGTGGCAACTTTGGGAGCAACGTCTGGTTTTCCACTTCATGTGTGAGAAGTCTTGGCTTGAGGAATGAATCTACACCACTTAATAGGCAGCGATTATGAGCTTGTCATAGGATTAGCAGTTTAGAATAATATTGGAAGATTAGTGACAAGGAGATCTGGGAAGACGTATGTGAACAAATATTTCAGTATGTGCAGACATTTTAGAGGTATTCAAGTCCCATGTAATGCCCATTTGTTTTTATACACTGTAGGGGAGACTCAAATAATTCAGTGGAGCAGATGACTCACTATGTGACATAGTGAGCTTCTTTTCCCAGACATGTTAGTGTTAAATCAATCAATAAAAAGGGTGAATGACTGAAGAAAAAAAAAATAGGTGATACATGGACTTAAAACCCTGTGTATGGGATGTCCCATATCAAGGTTAATCTAGGAATCACCAGAGTTGAAAGCCAATCTACCAAGACCAGAGGTATAGGTTAAATTACAACATAATACCACACTGTAGGGAATTCAGCAAACTTACTATGTCAGGGTGATTACAGTAGCCTTCCTCCATCACAGAGAGGGGAGGGATATTTTCCTCTTGGGAATATAATGTTCCTGGATTTTCAAAATGTCTTATCTATCACTATGGTAGCCAGGATACCAATGTTTCTGTTCAGAGCATGTTCTGGAGAAGGAAGAATGGCAAAGGCTCATGCTCATGGAATGCACACGCTCCTCCTTCCCTCTTTTGCACCATGACACTGTTGAATGGCCTGATGAGGGCTGAGTTATGACACTAGTACTGTGATATTTGGCTTAGTGACTGTGAAGATCCTGGGGCTTAAATGATAAATGTCTTTATCGGGCAATAAAATCATAATTCCCAATCTTCTTAAATTAGAAGCTGAGATTGGCTTTTGGGTTCTTTGTGCCACTGAAACAGCAGTCAGGGATGGGAATCTATACTGACTGAGATAATGATCCTAATCACAAGGGGAATATTAATTTTCTAATTCAAAATGAGGGCAAGGAAAGCTATGTATTGATATAGGGAGACACTCTGTAAAGCCTCTTAGTGTTCCTTTGCCCTACAGTCATTTTCAGTTAAAACCTTTTGAAATCCAGTAACTACAGGGATGCCAAAGGCTCAAATTTTATAGGAATGAGGGTTTGGATCACCCCATTAAAATAAAACACTCTTTTCCAGCTATAGTGCCAGCAGTTGTTTAGTCTTCTACATTCTGACTGACTTTTTACCTAGTTTGTTGTCAATTACTGAGAGAAATGTGTTATATTCCCCAACTATGATTGTGAATTTGTCCATTTGACCCATTTTTAATTGGGTCTAATTTTTGCTTCATGTATTTTGAATTTCTGTTATGAGGTGAATATGTGTTTTTACTTGTTATATGTTACTGACACATTTACCCTTTTATCATTTAAAGTGTTCCTGTTTTGTTTGTGGTAACACTCCTTGTGCTGATATATATTTTATCTGATATTAACATATTCATTTTAATTTTATTACAGTTACTTTTCCCGTGACATATTCTTTGCATTTTTGTTTTACTTTAAAACTTGGATTTAAATATGTCTATCACAGAATATAGTTGATTCTTTTTAAAAAAATCAGCCTGATGGTCTTTGCCTGAAATGAAGGTTTATTACATTTATATTTAATATAATTTTATATAGTTTTATTTATGGTTACCATTTCAAATTTTCCTGTTCTTCCTTTCCTGCATTCTTTTTATTAATCAAATCCTTTTATGATTCCATTTTAATTATCTTTTATTAACTAGTGTTTGCTCTAGAAATTATGCTACTTTAAATCGTTAAATCTACTTAGAGGCAATAATGAATTGCCTCAGGCAGGTATAGGAAACTTGCAATAATTGTTTCTATTTACTCTCCCCATACACTCCTTTAGTACTATTGTCGTGTATTTACATCTATATAGGTTATAAGCTCAGAAATTCAGGGTTACAATTGTTGCTTTTTAACCACATGTCAATTTAATTAATTAAGATAAAAAGAATATACACACAAATATACATTCTTATATAGCCTTTTATATACCAATTTATTCTTCATTGTTTCCTAGAGGCCTGAATTGCTCTAAGTGACATTTATCTTGAGCCTGAAAAATTCCATCATTTCCGGCTTGTTTGACATGTCATTATTTTGTCTTAATTTTTACTGGATCATTTTGCTTGATAGAAATTTTGGATACAGGTTTTTCTTTCATCACTTTGAATATGTTGTTCCAATTTCTTCTGGTCTTTTGGTTTCTAAAGATAAATCAATCATTTATTATAATTATTGTTCCTTTATATGCAAAATAATGTTTGTATGTGGCTGCTTTCAGGATTGTCTTTTTATCTTTGGCTTTCAGCAGTTTGAATATGATGTGCCTAGGAGTAGTACTAATCTTCGTGTTTATCTTGCTTGAAGTTTTCTGAGAGTCTTGGATCTGGAAGTATTAAACTGCCACATTTGGCAGTTTTAATCATTACAATTTTTCCCTGACCTTTTCAATCCTCTCCTTCTAGAACTCAAATTATGTATTTGTTAGGCCTTTTGATATTGTCCACAGGTTGGATTGCAAGGCTTCAGGTCTCTGAGCCTCTCTGTTCATTTTTTCATTTTATTTTACCATTTTTTTCTGTATTCTTTGAATTGAGTACTTTCTATTTATCTCTCTTCAAGTTTTCTAATTCTTTTTTTCTGTTTTCTCCAATCTGCTATTGAGATCATCTAGAGAACTTTTATTGTCAGTTATTTTACTTTTCAGCAAGCTAATTTCCACTTTTGATATATCACAATTCCCTGTTGAGATTTCTTATTTGTTAATACTTTGATACCATATTTTCCTTTAATTGTTTCATCATATTTAAGATAACTGCTATGAAGCTGTTGCCTGCTAAAGTTAACATCTGGTTCCTCTTAGATTCAGATTATTTTAACTGGTCTACATCCTGACTAACAGTATTCTTTCCTGAGATATATATATATATATATATATATATATATATATATATATATATAATTTTTGTTTGAAAAGTGGATATTGTTGATAATGTAGCATCACTGAATTGTGTTGTGTTCTGATAATTATTGTTTTTTGTTCTACTAGGCAATTAATTTGCTTGAGTTCATCCAAAAACTTTGTTTCCTGCATAATATATAGCAGCTCATATTTCTGTTCTGTATTTTGTCTTCTGGTTCCTACCTTTCTATTCTGATCCCTGGGGTCTTGTCTATGTTTGCATAATTTGAAGGCCAACCAAAGATTTGGCCAGAGATTATTCTCAGATATAAGGATTTAGTGTCTATGGTTTTCTTCTTCCAGGAATTCTCCCCTAATTTCCATCTGCTCTGTCAGCCTTGGGATCTAGTCTCTAATGCCTCAGGTCAGTAAGCTCAAGCTTTATCTTAATTAAGCTGCAGACAACTGCAGATTCTCTCAGTTAAAAAAAGATATAAATTCACAGAATTTGCCTAAGTGTGGCTCCTTGAGCCACACTGTCTATAACAGTGCTATAGACACTGTTTTTCTCTATAACCCTGGGGACCATTGTGCATGGGTGTTTTCTTTGTCAGTTATTGATTTGAGCAGTTTTCTTGGTTTTGTAATTGTCATCCATGGGAGAGTTTGCGTGACCATATCACTCCATCACCTTTGTTAGGGTTTCTTTCTTTCCTTGTGAATTTACCTCAATTTCCCCATGATCATCCTACTAAAGATGTAATATCAAGCACAATGGAAGGTTCCAGGACACTGTTACAACACTGTAGTGTTTATTCTAATTGCTCATTCCTCTGTCATACCAAGAGCTTAATCTTAATGCCACTCCTGGTCATATAAATGCCATGAAGTACCCAGGAAATAAGAAGAGCCAGAAAGAATAAATATCACCCCTATTATTCTCAACATTATTGTTAAAGTGATAATTTTAAAAGACATCTGATCAAATTACTTCTCTACATAAAATTTGCCTTTAGCTTCCTACTTTCTACAATGTAAAGTCCAAGCTCTCTATCATGTCATGTAACGTATATATTGTACTTACTCCATGTCTAGGACAATGGACTAGATTCAATGCACTGTGTATGACATAGTGGAATTTCAGTAAATTTATGACAGAGTTGTCTACAGGATTTGGATGGTGCTACTTACTTGGTGAATTAACACTATGTTGGTTGCATACACTTTTAAAAGAATTTTTCTTGTCTCTGTAACTAGATTGGAACATCTAGACTGTGATGGTTGTGTAATAACTTGACTAGGCTACAAGGCACCCAGATATTTGGTCAAAACATCATTATGGGTATGGTTGTGAGGACGTTTGTGGATGAAATTAACATTTAAATTGGTAGACTGAGTAGATTACCCTTCCTAATATGGATGGGTCTTATCCAATTAGTTGAAGGCCTGAATAGAACAAAAAGGCTGATGTTCCCAAGTGAGAGAGAATTATTTCTGCCTAATTGGGACACTGCCCTTTTTTCTTTCTTCAGACTCAAACCAAACATTGGCTTTTCCTGTCTTAAGCCTGCTGGTTTGAGGGCCAAAGCTACATTAATTTTTCTCAGGGCCTTTAGCTTCATACTGGAACTATACCACTGGTTCTCCTGGACCTCCAACTTGACTCACTCTGCAGATCTTGGAATTGTCCATATCCATAATTGCATGAGCCAATTCCTTATTAAAAATCTGTTTATATATGTCTATCCATATCTCTATCATCTCTATCTCTATCTATCTATCTATCTATCTGCCTATCTATCTAGTCTCTAATTGGTTCTATTTCTCTGGAGAATCCTAATACATAGAATAATGAACACATATTAAGAAAGTACTCACTTACTGAATGAATAAACAATAACAGAAAAACCAGAGTCACTAATTCAGATTCTTCTTTTCTATGTAACTACAAATACCTAGATTGAGTAATTCAATCACTGATCTGTTATTTCTCTAACCCTTATTATTATTATTTTTTTGATCCCCATTACTGAGTTAATATTACTGAGATCTTGGCACATTAATGGTAATAATAAAAATAGCTAATAAAATTTTTAAGAGAGCACCAATAAGTACCAGAGTTTATTCTAAAAGCTTTATCCATTAATCATTTAATCCTCACAACAATTATTAGTAAATATTAATGTTACCCTGGAAAAAGCAAATTGAACCTGTTAGGCATCTCCTCTATGCCAGTCCTTATGCTAGATATTTTATATAAATTATCACATTAAAACTTCACTATTAACCTATAAGTTATAGATGCAGCATTAATAGTCACTGACTTTAAAAATCAGGTTCAAACAATGAGGTATATCAGTTTGGAATCCATGTCTATGTAATTCCAAGGATCTTTCCCTTGTATTATTCTTAAGGAAACATGCTCTTTTCACCTAAATAAGCACTATAGAACTTAGTTTTTTGGGCCTATGACAACTTTTTCAGGACTTTTCCAGGGTCTGTTTGGAGAGAACATTGTAAGCTTATACAAGGGTCTATGTACTATAAGTACCAAGTGCTTATCACAGAAGATTGGTGAACAGTAAAGAATGGGAACATGTAGATCTTAACAAGCGATAGACTAGAAAATTCACAAGAAAATGGAGTTTGAGCTACAACCAAAGTGAATCTAAAGCAAGTGTAGGGGCTTCCCTGGTGGTGCAGTGGTTGAGAATCTGCCTGCTAATGCTGGGGACGTGGGTTCGAGCCCTGGTCTGGAAAGATCCCTCATGCCGCGGAGCAACTAGGCCCATGAGACACAACTACTGAGCCTGTGCGTCTGGAACATGTGCTCTGCAACAAAAGAGGTGGCGATAGTGAGAGGCCCGTGCACCGCGATGAAGAGTGGCCCCCACTTGCCACAACTGGAGAAAGCCCTTGCACAGAAGCGAAGACCCAACGCAGCCAAAAATAAATAAATTAATTAATTAATTAAAGCAAGTGTAAAAAATGAAACCCATTCAAACCTGAATATCTGCAATTTCATGAGCTTCCTCCATAGCTTTTCTCTCTCTTAAGTACACTGTGTATTTATTTGCATCAGAACCATTACAGAAAGTCTTTCTTGGCTCTAAATTGAGTCACTATCCTTAATAACATAGTGCCACATCTATTAGATTATATTTCATCAATGTACAATTCCATCCATTGTGTACTTTGTCCAATTCTCCAATTAATCTGATGATATGTTTTTCTATCTAATCATGTTTCCAAATATTAGTAGAGATAGAATTGTCTGTGTCCCTAAGAAAAGACAAGCCTTCATAATTTTATAAGTCCTTTTTAAAGGAACAGGCCTGCTGGGTTTTGCCCTGAGGCATTTTCATTGCTTGTTGCTTGCTCCAAGGCCAGGTGACCTTTGCAGGTGGAAGATGCACCTGTCCTTAAAGGGCCACACATTCAGTAGTTGCCATTTGGTTTCTAGTTCAAAGAACATATCCCTGTTCTGGTGAGTCTGTGTCAGAAGGTTTAGCAGATGTTTCAGCTGTATAAGTCACAGTAGGTGTTTTCCCCTGTATGTAGTCTTTTCAAACCAGATTTCATGCTCCAACCACTTATAATGTTTTATTAGAAAATAATTTCTAAATAGAGCTCTAAATTAAATTTAAATTTTGCAATATGTAAAATTAAGCTGACATAGAATATGATGCTGAAGATACTGTTTCTTAGAAGTATTAAGACTTTGAATATGAGAGTAATAATCACAGTTGGCATAAACCCATGTGAAGATCTGAAAACAGATTTACATTTCTTTAACATTATTTCAGTTTTGTTGAATTATTTTCTTTTGCTAGTGTTTGATTCCAGTTGAAGCAGATTTAAGTAACAGTATATCATTATTAAAACATAAGCTAGTCATATTTGGCACAGTTCTGGAGATCATAAAGAGGTATTCATATTCCTATAAAGAGGTAAATATGAAAATATCCCCTTTCTTTTCTGTGGATAAAAGTAGAGGAATTTGGAGACATATTCTGAAAATAATGATCATTTCCCACTGATGACCATATTATTTGATGAAAGTAAAAAATAATTCTGGGTTTTCACTTATTGTCATCATTATTTTCTTGGCATCTACACAAGCTTTGCATATTTATATATAATGCATGACCATGTCTAGGAATGTTTTCAAAACTATTCTTGGAGAGAAAAATACCAACATAACTTTAGAATCATGATATATGATGTAAGGTTAAGACTATGAATAAATTATTCCAAATTATATGAAACCTTATTCCAACTTGTATTTGGTCTTTTTTTTTAAACAAAATACAAAGTTGGGGTGGTTTCTTGATCTTTCCTTCAAACAACTGTTAATATGAGTATTTAGGATCAGAAATACAGAACAGAGTTTTAGGAGTCAAGAGAGCTTCAGTGGAAAACTTTAAACTTGATGCAAACCACCTCTTTCATATCTACAGCTCTTTGTAATTACTCTAGCTAAAGTAGAGAATGATGTGAAAAATACTGTATATAAACATGGATAGTTAAATTAAAATGTAGGGTCCTATTAGTCAAAACATAAACATATGCACTATATTTTCACCTCAGTAAACTAGGTGAGTTAATGACAAAAAGGGTCATAGCTGAAAACGTTAAGAGTAAGTTGGGGCACAAATATTTCCCTAAGAGGGAAATAATTATAATAATATAAACATTATCTGTCAAGACATGGGAACTGGAGTACAGAAAAAAATAGGTGGAACAGCCCCTTAAACAGGTGGAAGACACTAGGACACAATCTATACAAGGGTCTAAAAGTTAAATCATTAGATTTTAAATTGATAGCATGAAAACTTCTATCAAACCACCAAAATAGAGACCTCCTTTTTCTAAAATATAGGTTGAAATTCTATGGGCAGCACCACAATTTGCTCACTCTTTTATGTATAACTGTTGGAGATCTGTTGGGATGATACATCAGTCGTGAATTGTGGGTTGGGGAAGAGTACAGAAGATAGCATTTCATTGTTTTAAGACAAGACCCAGGATCACAAGATTTCCATGCCCTTCTCATTCCTGTCTTTTTCATCTCCCTTGAAAAAGTTGATTTCCTGGTAAAAGGATATGAGACATATTAAGCAGGGTCCTGGCAGGAAACAGATGGCATATTCAAATGAGTAATTTGAAGAAATTTAGTAAAGAGGTGATTTAAAAGAGCTTTGTCAGAATTCAGAAAAATCAGTAAGGAAAAGTGGAAGACACTGGGGCTAGAAACAGTTCTGTAGGGACAAAACGTTGAAGTTCAAGGTAGCTGTTAGGACAAGAGCTCTGGTTGAGGAATGCAGCCAGACATCAATCACCTGGCAAGGAGGAAATTGGCCTCACACTCTTCCCACTTTCTCACCTCCAATTTATACCTCCTGTTGGCTAAAACCACACAGTGACAGAGGGCAGGGATCCTCTAATGTAATCCAAAAGGCTCATCATCCCAAGCTCCAGGGTAGGGTGGAAAAGGAAGAGGTGAAGATTTGTAGGAACAAAAGTGATATTTAACACATAAGGGTAGAATAAACAACCTTTCAAAGAATTTTCTCATCTGCCTTGAGGCAAAACTATCTGATGCAAGGAATATAATTAATAATTGTTCCTTAGATTTTTGGAATTTTATTGTAGTCAATCAAAATATTCAATATAGAGTCAAATATAGAAAAGTTTTATAGAATCAGAAATGAAAAAATACACAATGTAGAAAGAGTTCAGAGATGTTGGGGTAAAACAGGAAACCCTGTAGATTTAAGAGAGCACACTGCACTGGTCTGCAGTGTGACTAGGCACCTGGCTACCCAACATAGAATTCTCTGGAATCTGGTCTAGATTTGTGGGTTGACTTCTGCCTGACTTTGCTAGCCTTTTCCTCTTTTATCATCCTGTGTTAAGGATTTATTGAATGTTTTCTGAAATTACAGCACATAGTCAGTTCATTTGAATTTTTTCTCCACTTAGTCTTCTTTTGGTGTAGAATCTGGTGGTGTCTTCACAATCTTCATCCCATCTTTCCTCACCCCTCTGCTGAGTGTTACTTAGCAAAGACGTCTGATATGAGCTGCAATAGAGGAGGCAGAGTGAGCCCTTGAGGTATTTATTCTCTTTACTCAGAGATATTTTTTGAGCTAGTCCTATCCTGTAAGTTGCTCTAAGAGTGGTACAGTAAGTGGGGCAGATATGCAAACATTGCACAGGCATCTAATTAGAGCTGTATGAGAGATATCCAAGGTAAGAACCTAGTATAAACAGGAAGGGTAATTTATAAAAAAGCAATTTTTGGGATTCTATGACAACCTTTATAATAAGTTCAATTCAACAATATGTTTTAATATGGTATTATGAATTTGCACTCAGTGAATTGTTAGTTGCTACATAGGGAAAAATGTAGATAATATGTGGTCTGTCCATCCAGGACCTTTCCAACTAGTTAAGAAGACATGAAAATCCATTAAACAATAAATTATACATTGAATAGCATGGTTGTTTAAGTTTCCAGGGAGTGAGTATTGAAAGAAAACTCTACATAACAAGAAAGACTCGACAAGATGAAGGTCAAATCATGACCTTAGCAACAGGGACTATAAAGATTGTAAGAGGAGATGGTTTCCCAAAGGAAATGCAGCATCTTCCTTTACCACTTTCAAACTAGAGTGATAAGGAATTATGACAGCAGTGGAGTTGGCAAGAATAACAAGATTCTTGACCTCCAAAATCTTCCTTATCTATAATTCTCATGGATTTCCATCTGTCTCAACAAAGATAAAAATATGAATTCTTTTGCAGTGTGGTCTTCTTCATCTGATATGTGTCATAATTTATAGTGTCTAAGAAGTCTGAAACTATGACCATTTGGGGTTCACAGTAAATCTAGAATGCTTGTACTAAATCTGTTTGTGTATTTGTGTATGTGTGTATATAAAATATTGCATTTCTAAATATAAATATATGTATAAACAAATATGAATATATTTACAGTGCTATCAAGTATTCTGAGTCTGTGGGATTATGGATTAGACATACAAATACCACCCAGGTTTTAAAAGCCTAATCAATTTTATATAATCTTTTTAAAGTATTTTAGGAGAAACTTTCAGTTTTCCTTTGCTTTGTTAACTCTTCATCCATATTCAGTTCTCATTAAAAAAACAGTATGTTTTTCCTGCTTGGAGTTAGCATAATTTCTCTCTTCATGTTTGATTATTTAATTCAATATCAGGGTTGCTTGGTTTGGCAAGATCTTTTAGCATCCAGGAAGTTAAAATCATGCATAGAAAATTACATTCTGCTTCATTATGGGGGCAGGTCTTATTTTTATGTGTTGTCTCTATTATAACACATAGTAAAATATAGTCTTTCTTTTTGAAAGTACATGTAGATAAAGTTATTTATATCCTTTGGGGCCTCTTATGAAAATGTGAAGCCATCAGAATTAGAAGTCAGATTCCAGATGCTCTTTGCTTATTAACATTCATTGCCTTAGTTCAGGTCCATGTTACTTTTGTCCTGAATTTCTGAAGGCACTTTCCATCTGCTCCACCTCTAAAGTGTTTGTGAGTTTAAAATCCCCTTGTTTTATACTCATGGCAAAGCAAATTTCTGAAAACCCACCCACCTCTGTTAAAAATGCCTAAGTGGCTCTTGAATGCCTATTGTTTTAATTTCCTAACATGGCATTGGAAATCTTTTACAATAAGATTTAACATCTCTTTTATATTCTTATTTCTCAGTACACTCATTTCTCCATTTACTATATAGACTGGCCAATAAGACTATGCAGCTATAACTGAACATGTCTTGTTTTTATCTGCATGTATTTAGTTATATGGTACCTGTTTCCTAAAATGACATCTCTCCCTCTCCTGACCTTGTAGTGGCTGTCTTTTTAGGCTGAAATCAAATCTTTCTGGTCTTAAAGTTTCTCTCTTCTATATATTCGTATTCCATTTATATTCCAATAAAACGTATGTCTTTCTTGGTCCTGTGTTATTATAATTTATGTGAATGTCTCTCTTTCACTGTCCAGTACTTCACTCAATAACATTTAATATGTCTGTACTGTGGGTCATGCTCTTTTATAAGAAATTTTGGAAACAAAATAGAACACAACATAATGTTTGTGCTAATAGAGTTTATATTGAATTTAGTGGGTCAACAGTTAAACACAGTTACAAAACAATATGATATAAGTGATCATAAAATAATATATGAAATATTATATAAAAAGATAAGAAAAGGTACCTAAGTATGCCTGCAAAAATAAAGGAAGTCTTCATTAATGGTAGGTTAATATAAAACTGAGACTTTAAGAATGAAGAGAAATTTACTTGTCAGGCAATAATGAGGAAAGACTCAGATAAATAGATAAATTGAGAGAATTAGATTGTTAAATGGGGCCAAGAGATTCAGTAAAGTTAGGTTTAGAGTGCATATAGAGGAAATGGAGTAGGAATCAGGTCATAAAAAGCATTTTGTGTCCTTCTAAGTCTGTAAGAAATAAGAAAGAACTGAAAAAAATATGAATAGGGATTTGTTTATCTGAAATATTGCCCAGGCTGTGGTGTAAAGAGAGGATGGCTTGGAATACATTAGACCTGAGAAGGGGAGTGAAATTAGATGATTGCTTCTGTGGTTCAAATGAGACATGGTTAAATAATGAACCATGGTGGTGGCCTTGAATATGGAGAGGGAAGGCAGATTTGACAATGGAAAGAGGTAGCGGGTAGAAGTGGCAGGATTTTGTGGCTGATTGCTTACAGGAATGAGAGAAGGAGGGTGGAAACCACCCTCTGGTTTTGGCGAGGGCAGCTAAAGAATCTGGCCGTCCAGTCACCAAAACAGGAAATAAGAGAGGAAAGGCTGGTAGAAGCAGCAAGAGCATGAGGTTGTTTTAGGACAGGTTGAGTTTGAGGTACATTTAGAACTTTATGTTGAGTTGTCAATTTGGAAGTTGGAAGAAATGTTGAAGAGCTCAAGAGAGAGATGAAGAGAGAACTCAAAAGAATATGAAAGTGTTGATTCGGGACTTGGAAACAACACAGGTAATTAAAATAGTTGCATGGAATGATGGAGTGTCCAGGCTTACATAGAATAGGATCAGAGAGCACTGAAAAGTCTCAACGTATAAGGAGCAATAGGAAGCTTATGATTCATTAACAAAAGACTAAGAAGGAAGTTTCAGGGGACTCTAGTGTAATGGAAGTTGAGAAAGGAGAAAGTTTTCAATGGCGTTACGTGCTAGTAACGATTAAATATTATCCATTGGATTTGGAAATTAGGGATCCTTGATTACTTCATCAGGTCATTTTCTTTTTTTTTTTTTTTTTTTTTTTTTTTTTTTTGCGGTACGCGGGCCTCTCACTGTTGTGGCCTCTCCCGTTGTGGAGCACAGGCTCCGGACGCGCAGGCTCAGCGGCCATGGCTCACAGGCCCAGCCGCTCCGCGGCATGTGGGATCTTCCCGGACTGGGGCACAAACCCGTGTCCCCTGCATTGGCAGGTGGACTCTCAACCACTGTGCCACCAGGGTAGCCCCATCAGGTCATTTTTAATGAGAGCAAATGCAGTCTTCAATAACTTCAGAAATGAAAAAGTGGAAACATCAGATATTGTGTCCTCTTTTGATAAGGTAAGAAATTAAGAACTATTACGTGATAGGACAATAGTCAAAAACAAACACAGTATTGTTGAATGTTTTATTTTTGTGGGGTTTTCTTTTTTTATAAGTGAGAGATCTCAAGTATGAGATTCTTAGGAGAATGATCCAGTGGAAAGCAATAAACAAAAACCCACTTGAGAAAGAGGGTACTTGATAGAAGTTATTTTCAGTCAAGATGATTTATACGTTTTAGAAAGAAAAGGTGATAGAATAGTCTTTGAACAATGTATGGACGAAGGCAAGATTTTAGGTGAAGAAGTGAAACAGTTGTTTTTTTCTTTCTGTGAATTAGAAAACTAGGTCATTTACTATGATAGGTTGAGAGGAAGGGGACTTTGAAGAAATGGTTGCATATTTGAAATAACTACCGTGTAAATATGGAGGGCTTAAGTGCATGTTGCATGATATCTGAGCCATGTCCAGGACCCATCTGAAGTCAGACACCATGAAGTCTTCATGGCACCTTTATTAAGAGTTGGGTGATTTTCCTCCAAGGCAGAAATAAAGAATAGTTTGATGCAGATTTGAGGAATTTAAGTTTGAATAAAATTGAAATATCATGTAAGGGATGTAGAGGTGTTACTATGAAAATTTGGAAGTAATTAACCATGAGGTCTTGAAGCCAGGATTAGATTTGATGGCCTTAAAAGTGGGTGGTAGGTTCAGGAGAAATGAGAATTTCTTTTTGGCTGAGGCTGAGGTGTGTTGCTCTCAAACCTAAGAGTATATAAAAATAATCAAGAATATCATGTTAAAAGTGCAGGTTTTCAGGCTATCCCCACAGACTTTAGAGTGAGTTTTTGGAACCTGCATTTTTAAACCATCCAGATGAGGATGTAGGAGGTCTTCAATAACAATTAGAAAACAAACAAACACTGGGAAACAACGTCAGTTGAGAACAAAGATTAAGAATGAGCCTGTAAAGGTAAATGGGGGTTGTGCTGCCATGAAACTTGAGCATTTTTTGCTGAGGAGTGTAAAATTCTTCCTTCAGATAATATATTAGGCCAAGGAACTTACCCAAAACTCCAAGAACTAATAAGTGAGTTCAGAAAGGTTGCAAGATACAAGATCAACAAACAAATGTCAATCACACAAGAAGATCAGCTCTGTGCTTTGTGACCACCTAGAGGGGTGGGATAGGGAGGGTGGGAGGGAGACACAAGAAGCAAGAGGGAGGAGATATGGGGATATATGTATATGTATAACTGATTCACTTTGTTATGAAGCAGAAACTAACACACCACTGTAAAGCAATTATACTCCAATAAAGATGTTAAAAATAAAAAAGTCAATCACATTTCTTTATGTTGACAATGAACACATGGAAACCAAAATTAAAAACACAGTACCAGACTTCCCTGGTGGAGCAATGGTTAAGAATCCACCTGCCAATGCAGGGGACACAGGTTTGAGTGCTGGTCCGGGAAGACCCCACATGCCGTGGAGCAACTAAGCCCGTGCACCACAACTACTGATCCTACGCCCTACAACTACTGAGCCTGTGCCCTAGAGCCCGTGGTCTACAACTACTGAAGCCCGCATGCTTAGAGCCAGTGCTCTGCAACAAAAGAAGCCACCACAATGAAAAGCCCGCGTACCGCAGTGAAGAATAGCCCCCGCTCGCCGCAACTAGAGAAAGCCCACTCAGCAACGAAGACCCAACACAGCCAAAAATAAAATAAAGCATATAAATTTAAAACACACACACACACACACACACACACACACAATACCATTTGCAATCACTCCAAAGAAATGACATATATAAGTATAAACTTAACAAAATATGTACAAGATCTATATGCTCAAAAGCACAAAATACTGATGAAAGAAGATCTAAATAGATAGATAGACATACTGTATTCATGAATTGAAAGAGTCAACATGGTAAAGATGTAAATTTTTTCCCACAGTGATATGTAAATTTAATGTAATTCCTGCCAACGTCCTAGCATGATTCTTGCAGACATGGCCAAGCTTATTCTAAAGTGTTGTTGAAAGGTACAGGCCCTAGAACAACTAAAACAGTTTTGAAAAAGAAGAATAAAATGGAAGAATTACAGTACCAATATTAAGACATGTTGTATAGCTTGAGTAATCAAGATTGTGTGGTCACGGTAGACAGACAGACATTTAGACCAAGAAAATTCAGTAAATAACTCAGAAATAGACACATACATGATTTTTGGCAAAGCTGCAAACCAATTCAATGGAGGAAATTTTCAACACATGGTGAATGAGCAATTGGACATCCACAGGAAAAAAAGAAAAAGGAATCTTGACTAAACCTCACACTTTACACAAATGATATGCTAGGTAAAATGTGCAAAAAAAAATGTGAACAGATTGTTTTTGAAACAGAGCTGGCAGCCCTGGAGTCTTTCCCTCCCTGGCTAGAGCCTCTTGATAAGATTCCTTCACTAGCCACTGTGACTCCAAGGTACTTCCACGGTTCTGCTAGGAAAATAGATCTCAAAGGTTAATGTGCACCAGTATCAGCTGGAAGGTTTGTTTGAAGACAGATTGCTGAGCCCCACACCCAGAGTCTCAGATGCTCTGTAGGTCTAGGAGAAGAAGCAGCGAATTATATTTCTAAGCTGTTCCTAGGTAACGCTGATGCTGCAGATATGCGTACCCACCTCGAGAACCACTGTTCTAGGTATCCACAGAGCAAAGGTGAATATTACTATTCATGTAATAAGGAACCAAGAGAAAATTTTGAGCAAGTGACCAATGCCACTTATAATAATAATTTAATACATATTTGGAAGATAGCTCTGAGTGAGAAGAGATTAGAAGACCAGTGAAAAGAATGCTACAGTAGTCCAGAAAAGTGAAAGGAAGGGGCATATTTAAGGAGCCAGATGTCTAACTGGCGTTTATTCGTGACCGATTGGAAGTCAGCAACAAGAAAGAGGTGGGATTAGTGATGTACTGAAACATTTTAGCTTGAGAGCTAAGTTTCCTTTCTATGATGTAACCGAGAAAATTTATCACTACCATTCAGCTATGCAAAAAGAAAATATGGTTATTTATTTTCTATAACTGATTTAACTTTCCTCCTAAGCCCCTACTCCACCAAGTATCAAAGGATGACTAGAACTTTAAATGGCCAATTAGTGGAAATGAGTTTTTAGAAGGGGAAAAATGTGTCTTTCAAGAAGCTCCACCTTTTTCAGGTAAAAGCTCAGTATCCTGTACATTCTCTTTCTCTCTGTTCTTCTAAAAATATGTCATATTGCTATTTGAGGAGGAGTGAGGGGTATTGTGACTTAGAGGTATCTGAGTGTCAGCGGCATTGCCACCTCATGGTCTCAGATATCACTCCCTCTGTGGTTGTTTTCTGCCAACATCCATGGTTATTGATATCTGTATTCATGATGGTTTCCTCTTTCTGATGGAGGTTGTTGTTGGTCTAGCTGTCCTCTCAGCATCTCTTGGTTCTATTAACAAGACAGGTGGTAACTTCTGGTGTCCTGCATGTCATGTGTTTACCATGAACATTCAGCAGTGTAACCCAGCTCTCTACTTAAGCATCTTCTCCCAAATATGCCATTCAACTACTTCCACACTGCACTGGATCTAGATCCCAGGAAAATCACCTCCTTTGGGAGGTTAACAACCTACCCAGACTTTTCCCAGGAAATTAAGCTATAATGTTCTCAAGGTCTTCATATTTTATTCTTCATATTTATAACCCTGGGTGTAAGGGAAACAGAGTTAATGTGTTCTTCTTTTACCATTTCACTTCTTCTTCTCACATGCCAAGGAAGTAAAGGGGGGTTCTCCATTTTCTATCAGTGTTAGGGAAGGAATTCCCCTGTATAACATCTTCTTCATTCCTGAGGTGGCATTCATCCTGCCCCTTTTCCAGAAACCACAGTCATGGATGAATACAGGTGAAAAATGGTTATGTTAATAATGTAAGATACATAAGAAGGCATGAAATATGCAAAATATCTCAGCCACAAGGAGATAGAGAATATGAAAGAGAAGCTACTTTGTTAGAAAAGATGGCTTACTCTGCTTGAGTGATATTGAATTTGTCTTGCCATCAGTCATCCAGATGGAGATAATCCAACAGAATCTGGGGACATAGGCCTGAAGTTCAGAAATAAGATTGTGTTGAAAGTATAGATATAATAATCCTCCAAGTAATTCTTCAGGTTGCCTGGCCATTTAATTTAAAGCAAAACAATCAGTTAATTAAAAGCTGTGTCCTTGGCTGGAATATATTCAAGCTAATTGGAATGGTTTTACTGTCTTTTTTTTTTTTTTCTGGAATGTCAGACTAGTTAACTATTTTGACTATAACCATGGAATATATTCTATGTTTAATAGTTACTTTTGACATTGGGAGTTTGGAGAATTAATTTCACATAGTAAAATTACAGATAGTGACAGAGTATTATAGAAATGGTTCTATTTATTTATTATGAAAGTGATGTGGTTTCAACTTATTTCTGAGTTGCTCTGAAGGAGGAATACATTTATAATTACTCCTGCTCATACTTACAGCTCAAAGTTTCTGTTTGATGGGGGACTTGAAAACACATTCTGATTGTGATGAGAGCTCTTCTGGAATCTCCTGTCTTTGCTGAGCTTCCATCATTTCCCTGCTCTTTCTCCTTACTGTCTCCTACCCCAGCCCATGCCAGAGTTTTGCTCTATGATCTTGTTTTCCTTCTCTCTTATCAGCCCCTTTTCAGATTTTGTTTTCCTGGCTTTTCCATGTATTTCTCCAATATCTGAATGTTGGAGTCCCCCAGAGCTCTAGGTTGGGCACATTTTTTTTCTCTTACCCCTAGAGATCTCCTCCTGTCCTCCAAATTAACTACTGTGTTAGCCATCACAAATCAGCAGATGACTTACATTTTATATCTCTAGTTCTGACCTCTGTGAACTCCACATATTTCAACACCTGTCATCTTGGCTCAGAATTATAAGAAATCTCAAATTGAAAATATCCAAGACAGAATTCTTGATACATCTTCTGTACTAGTCTACTCAGGTTGTAATAACAAAATACCACAGACAGCATGCCTTAAACAACAGAAATTTATTTTCTCATAGTTCTGAAGACTGGAAGCCCACATTCAATGTGCAGGAGGGTTGGTATCTGGTAAGGATTCTTCCCTTGGGGTGCAGATGCCTGCCTTCTCACTGAGTTCTCACCTGGCATTTCCTTGGTGACTTTGTGTAGAGAGAGAGAGAGGGATCTCTTTTTTCGTATAAGGTCATAAATGCTATCAAATTAGGATCCTATCCTCATGACATCATTTAATATTAATTACTTCTTAAAAGCCATGTCTCCACATACAGTCACATTGAGGGTTAGGGCTTTAATATGAAATTATTGTGGGGGAACACAATTCAGTTCACAGCCCCATTTCAGGATTTTGAAACTTTTGTTATAGGGGAAGTTGAAAGCAGATGCTACTACAAGGCTAATTCCATTCTCTGGTGTCTCTTATAAGAACACTAATCCTATCAGATCAGGACCCCACACTTACGACCTCATTTTACCTTAATTACTTCCTTTGAGACATTATCTACAAATGTAGCCACACTGGGTTGGAGGAGGGCTAGGGCTTCAACCTATGCATTTTGACGGGACACAAATATTCAGTCTATATCATCTTCCCACCTTGAGTCTTCTCACACAGTCTTCTGTATCTCAGTCAACGAAGGCATCATTATTAACTCCAATCCTCCAGTCATGTAATTGGCTGTATCCTGAAAATCCGTGCTGAATGTGATCATGTTTCCTTTCTCCACACTTGTCTCCCTAAACCTATTGCAACAGACTCTGAACAGGACTTCCTGCTTCCGCTCATGCTTGTCAACAATCTCTTCTCCACAAACATAAATCAGATCATTTCACTCTCCTGTTCAAAACATTTCCATACCTTTCATGTCACTTAGAATGAAATCCAATGTTCTTGCCCAGGTTTTGATGCCTTACATGATGTATGAGACTACCAACTGCCACCTCTTTCCTACCCCTGTTTATTGTGTTATTATACCCCACTTGCATCAGTCTTCTTATGAGTGCTCATGCTTCTTCTTCTCCACTTTTGCATCTGCTCTTTTCTCTGTCTGGAATGTTCTTTCCCTAGTTCTGTGCATGGTTTGATGACTTCATTCAAAACCTGTGTGAATAGTATTTTCTCCTGCTTCCATGTCTCCATCCTCCATTCACATTTTAATCCCTTGTAGCTGGATACCACTTTGGAGAATCTGCTCTTACTACCCAAAATGCTAATCTAACATAGAGTTTTCAGCTTGTGCATAACTAATGCTTGCTGCAGCACTTGACTCTTGGGAACTCTCTTTCTTGAATTATCCCTCTTTGCCTTTCATGACACCACTATTTGAATCATTTATTTATTCAGGCATCTTCTAGGCATTGGGTGTGCAATGAGTGTCACTCATAAAACTGACATTCTTCTGAGAGTGAAGGTAATGAATAAACAAGTGAATGTATTGCAGGCCACCTCTGTAGAAGAGACCTTTTCTAACTACCCTGTCTAAATAATAGTCCTCCTTCTACTTTCTACTTCTTGGCTCTGTACTTATCACCACCTTCCATGCTGTTATACCTAGAATGTAAGCTCTCTGAGGGCAGGAGGTCAAGAACTTTTTTAGTTTATCTTTGCTATGACTGGTTTTCAAAGCACTGCTTAGCATGTAGTCATTGTGGCTCAATAAATATTTTCCAAGTTACTAAATCACTGCATTATTAAGCCAAAAAAATCATTATTTGATGCCCTACATCTTGGTGTAATTTCAAGTAATTGTTTTTTCTTATTTTTGATGTGGACAATTCAAGCATTCACAGGTTGTTAGAAAGTGTGTACAGCATCCACATGATCCTGAGAGAAGCTGGATGCAGTTTACACCATTACAATAAAATTGGAAAGAGAATACAGAGGTATGAGATTACTCCTCTGCTTGTCCCCAGGGAGAGGTTTATAGTGCAAAAGGTAAAGATGAAAACTATAAACTATTTTATCTTGATTTGAATGTAAGGGTCAGTGTGGCTGAACAACCTTGCGTACTTCTGTGGTTCATTGAGGAAGAAGTCAAGGCAAGTTCACATCCAGTTGATTCACTCTTTTACAATTTCTAGAAATAATTGTGCCATCATTTTTATTGTTCCTAAGGATGTTTTGGTCAGTTTCAGAAAACAAAACTAATTCCTTAAGCTTCAGAATTTACTGGCAAACTCTCAGTGAAACTGAGGAGCTTATAAAGTTCTAGAAAAGCACGACAGTGTAGACTGAGTGAAAAAATCAATGTTTTTTTGTTGTTTTTACTGTTAGAAATATATCACTTAATGAATTGTAGTGTGTAAATATTCCCTTTTGAATCCATAATGAAATCCTGGTTTCAGAATGTAAGACTCACACACACACAGATACACACAGACATATTTAGAAATGAAGCAGCTTGAAGATCAAGCATTGAAAATTGCAAACTGCTACATGATACCACACTCTCTTATTCTGTTCTTTTAGTTGGAAGTGGGAAATAAAACCTACTCTCATTGCACTGATGGAAGCAGAAACCCAGAGACGTCAAGTCCTTGGCAGGGTATTTCACCCAGCCCACCTCCCACATCTGGCATTAAATATGCCCCAGTGAGTAGCCTTCATAAGTTTGAGAAGTTCTCTACCTCATCCTCTAACACCACTGCCATCCAAAGAATCCTCCTAAATTATGGCCCTTCAGCTGTATGATTTGTGCCAAGAACTTCAAAGACAAAACCCATTTTTAAACAATCTAAATTTTGTTTCATTGCTATTGTCACTGCTATCTATGAGGAGGTGACTGGTGGTGGTCATGACAGTGGCAAATCCCTGACTTGACAAGATGCGGTAGGCGGTATTTTGAGATGACCTCCAAGATTCCTACCCCTCCAGTGTGTATAATCTTGTATAATTCCTTACCCTTGAGGATGGAAGGAATCTGCAATTTGCTTCAAACTGGTAGAATATGATACAAGTGAAGAGGATTTTTTAGATGTGATTAAGGCCTTTAATCATTTGACTCTGAGTTAGTCAAAAGGGAGATTATTCTGGGTGGCCCTGACCTAATCAGGCAAGTCCTCCTCTGAAGTTAGAGACTCCCACTGTTGCTGGCTTTGAAAAAAAAAAGACATCTTGAATTCTAAAGCAGAAAGGAAATGAATTTTGCTAACAAACTAAGGGAGCTTGGAAGCAGATCCTCTCGTAATCAAGCATCCAGATAAGAATATAGCTCAGCCAACAACTAGTTTCAGCTCTGTGAGACCCTAAGCATTTCACCCAAGTAAGATGTACCTAGACTCCTGACTTACAGAACCTGTGAAATAATAGACATTCTCTTTTAAGCTGTTAGGTTTGTAGTAATCTATTACACAGCATAGAAAACTGATA
Organism: Hyperoodon ampullatus; assembly: GCF_949752795.1. Classification (NCBI taxonomy): domain Eukaryota; kingdom Metazoa; phylum Chordata; class Mammalia; order Artiodactyla; family Ziphiidae; genus Hyperoodon; species Hyperoodon ampullatus. The sequence goes on from NC_136916.1 coordinate 162,664,876, forward strand.
CACAAGGGTAAAGGAAGTTAAAAATGGTCCCTGAGCAAAGACAAGGATTCAAGGCATTCAATGTGCTATCAGGGCAAAAAGGAATGAAGAATACTGATGAAATTCCAGATTTAGAGTTCCTGATAATCTGAGGCTCTAGACGGTGCTTTAAATTTTTCTACTCATAATATCATTTATACAAATTTCACATTCTCATTCTCTAACCATATGTTATTATCTTCCTTTGTAAACTCACTAGACGGTGCAATTCCTTTGTTTGTCAAGTATAAAATGTACCACCATCTGGATAAAAAGAGAAAAAAAAATCAACGATTTGGAGAGCTTCAAATATACAGATGTTTAGTGTTGAAAAAACTATCATTCTGGATTGGTGACTAATCTGAATCTCCTTTTATTTGGATGTTTTGGGACCATGTAGATATACCACCTGAAGCTGTAGATAATGATAAAAAGCCAGATGTGTTTGTTAGTGATGACAATATGTAATTTGATAACATGAATTCGAATCTTTCTAAACCTATGCCCATGTGTTTGATAAACTGTTTCTATTTTTCCATTACACCAGAGTTTAATATATACTTTAAGTGAATTATAATAATACCTACAGCCATTCAAATAATCAAATTTACATTAGTTTTTTGCTTCCCATAAATAGAGCTTCTTATTTCTTTCTCTCTTGTTCATTGCACCCCAGTTTCATTCTTAAGTGCCCAGTCTTGTTGGCAATAATTTATTATAATAGAAGAATATAACACTTTAAAAAATGAAAGAGCTAGGGATTCAATTTGGCAGAATAGATAAATTGTTATTGCTTCTAGCTTAGAAAATTCTGATCCTGCAGGATGGTTAGTAGCCTTCAACATTCAGAAAAACAATTAAGTGTTTACATATAAAACCGGGAGGATATTTTGGCAATACCACATTACTGGTCACTGAGAATAATTCACAGATAGTAACACAAAGTTCCTGCCTTCAAGTTTTTTCAGTAAAGTGGATGAGAGAAAGCTATTTCACAAATAATACTAATTTAAGTGAATATGACAAGAATCTCCCTTGTTGATATATAGGGACTGCGGTAATTCAGAAAAAGAAAGATGGGAAAGAAGGGGTTCTATTCGGGGTGATAGAGTATGAGTTCTCAACCAATTTTAAAATTTAATTTGTTATAAATATTTGGTGTCTGAATTTCTCTAGCATATAGGAAGCCTTTTTTTTTTTTAATCGTATTGAGCACTGGAGGTTGCATATATATTTTTTAAAACTGAAAATTATAAACCACTCAAATGAGTTTTTAGTTTTCATGTTTATACTTTTATCTGGTAGATGAATAAGTGATCAGTTGCATTATTGGAGAATTGCATTTTGGGGGACTGCCTTCTAGACAACCAACCTAAGTATGTTCTGGGATTGTAGGACACTTGCTTCTAAGAATCTGATGGTGGCAGGAGGCATGGGGTGAGTGAGAGATGTGGAATGAGAATATGTTACTCAGAAAAGTTCCTGGATTAAGTGTTTCTATATTAACCTCTAAATGTATGGCCCTTTCAGGCCTTTCTCATTGCAAATAAAAACCACTGTCTCACTATCAAGAGTGACACTTCTTCATACAATGAATACTTGAGTTTTAAAGTGCTTCCATATATGTTATTTCAAGAAGACATGATCTACTTTAGGAGGAGAGAAACATTTCTGTTTTTGTTTCTGCTGAAGGTCATCTTGGGCGATTGAAAAGAAAAGCATTCCTATGCATCCATATTCATCTATTTTTGGCATGGATTTTGTAGCAGAGAAAAAAACACCAATTCCCCACTGCTTCCTGTTCTTAGCAGGTCCAGCTGTCTGAGTGGTGGTCTGTACAGTGATGGGAGCAAAAGCTTGTCACATAAAGAAAGGAGTTGCCTGTGGTCTTTCAGCTTGAGGTTCCTCAGCTGGAATTTCTGAGATTTGGCACAAACTCTAGGGAGAGATTCTAGGTTGGAAAACTCCTCCCTTTAATTAATGACTGTGTCTATATCTTAGTATAATTCTTCCTTGTTTGAAGCTATACTTACATTTACATATTAATTTTTAATATTGGTTTTGTTGTGACATTACCTTAAGATAACATTTCTACAAAAAAAAGGAATTATATTTCCTATTTTTTTGTTCCAAATCAATGTACAATGACTTTTGTCTGAATTAATGGGTATTTCGGCATCATATAGATTACAGAAATGAGAAGGGAGTCATTTCAACTTAATTTTTTTAAAAAAATGAATGAAAATTTTCAAATCAAATATGTAACTTAGAAAATATAAAGTTGAATTTATGTTAAATTATTAATATGAAAAATGTAAATGTTATACTATTCTATCTAGGCTACTTATTTGAAGTACCAACTTTGTTTCAGGAAGTAAATTGATATAATCTAGTCTTTGTGCTATTTTTTTTTTTTTTGAATGAAACTTCTATCTCCAGTACTATTTTATTTGACAATTGTTTGAGATATTTTGTGTTTCAGGAATGGTGCTATGTCCTGGACATTAAGAGATAAACATGATGTACCTGGTACTCAGAGACTAGTGGAAGAAAATAGTGCACTCTGATAGGAACAGAATAAAGGAAGTACAATGACTTTATAAGACATATTGCTTTAATCTACTTTTTGCGCCAATGTGGACATGAGAAAGAGGAATGGCTCACTTACCAACAGTTAATCATGTTCAGTAAACAGGTATTGGTTGGTGACCCTTTGGTATTTGGCCAACCATGCATGAGTTATTATTAGGGATGAGAGAACAGGACATTGAAAAGGATAGGCTTCAGAGTTAGATGGGGTAAATGTGAATTGCAATCTAGCCCTCCCTTCCTATCTCTGTGACCTTGAGCAAATGATGAGGTCCCCAGTGTGCATGACTCCATTGCTATAGGAAGATAATAATAATCATACTTACCTCATCAGATTCTGGGGATTAAGAGATGATACACATAAATCACTTAGAACACTGCTTGAAGTATTAATAATGAACACACACTGTTGGTTTTGAACTGCAAATTCTATGTAAACCTTACAAATAGAAAATAAAAAAAAATAAGTTCTTGGATTATAAGACAAAATATTTTGATAAAGACAAGATAACCCATTTGAAATCAACATTAGGTAAAGTATCCAGTATTTGGTGACATTGCACTAACCAATAAGAAATCTAGCAGGATATCAGTGACAAGAAAGATGAAAGGACTCTGGCAAAAAGTTAATTATAGACTTTAAACTTATAACAGCATTTTCTACACTTTAAATCATGGCCTCTGGTAGGTTTTTAAGTAACCTAGATTAATGTGCACAGGAATCTTAAGAGATTTAAAATATTATCCCCATTTTACAGGTGAGTAAACTAAGGCCCATATAGCTAAAGTGAATTGCTCATAGTTATACAGCTAGCAATACACAGTTTCTGGATTTGAACCCATGACTTTTGACTCTGAAACCTGAGCAGTTAACCACTTCTTACCTCTTTTGGGGAGGCTGAACATGGCCTGTGCTTACACAATATAAATTTGGATAAGTCAAAAGAGAAGGGGCAGCCACCTCACACTGGGAAATTAGCTGGAGCAAAAGCACAGGGATGAGCAAGCTGTGGTTGGGGGACAGTGAGAAACAGCTTGATTGACATGGTCGGATTGAACATGTGATTGATATAGCTGGGGATGCAATCAAAAGCATATAAGAAACTCAGCTTAAAGTAACAAACTAATCCATTCTTTTCCACATAACAAGAAGTTTAGGGGTAAGTGGTTACTAGGTTACTAGGGATAGCTTAATGATCCTACCAGGGCCACCATATTTTATTTTTATTGTTTCTCTTTTACATTTGTAATAGAGTGAATTTTTTCCCAAATGCTTGTCATTTTATGGTTATGTTACAGCTCGAAGTAGAAAAATGGAAGAAACTTAAGGAAGAAGCCTTAAAAATCTATGCCAGACACATCTGTCTGCTTTCTTTAGGAAATCTATAGAGTTCCAAAAATGACTACCACCCCAACCCCCAACCAAGTAGACTCTTGCCTAGGTCTCACTGGCCTGAATTAGCTCACATAGTCACACTAAACTACCTGGGGGCTGGTCAACTTTCAGTATAATTGTTAGCTTTGGGGATATATTATGTTAACAGCAGCACAATGACTTCCCCTAAATCTTGGCGACTTTAAGGGCAAGGGAAAAGAGAGCATGGAAGAGCTATAAGATTTTTTAAAGCATTGATTTGGAAGCAATGCTTTTTTATCCTTGGCAAGTGCTCTTTACCTGACTAATACAAAAGATTCTCTTTGTGTTGAAAAATTTAAAAACAAGAAGAAACGGTGTAAGGAGGTGAGAAACCCTTATTCAAATGCTGCTTCTGCCATTTCCTGAGTTTGTGCTTTTATTTACTTATTTGTTAATTAAGAGGAAGACATAGAGGCAAGTATCGGGTTAGTGTAACATGTTTTCTGAGTAAATCCTTGTGGCTTTGAGAGTCAGTAAAACATGGATTTAGATCACAAACTTTACCATAGTCTTAACTCTATGACCTGATTAACTTCCTGAACTTCCCTAAAATTTAATTTCCAACTCTGAAAAATGAAGGTAGACCCTCCTTTGTGATATGGGAAAACTGACAGGACGGGTGACTGGCAAAGGAAGGAGACTATTCTAGCTTACTAGATCCCTGCAGTTTTCAGCCACTGTGTTGCCTGCACTACACAGTCCAGGACCAACCTTAGTATGAATATTTAACTGAGTGGGAGTGCTTAGAAATCAGGAAACCAAATTCTGAAAGGGACTCACAAAGTCTAACTCTGGTTTGAATAATCCACAGCTATTCTTGGAGATGGCTCTGGCACGGATTTTTGTGGGAATGCATTCTTGTACCTGCATTTACATCTCTTCCTCACGTTGTTCACTTTCACACCTGCTGCTTTAAGTATTGATGACCATTGCCTCTTGTCCTCTTACTGTTTCTACTGCTCAGAACAGGTTTGGCCTGTGCTATGGATTAAAAGTTTCTTTCTTCCCAACTCTTCTGTTGAAACCTAATCCCCAATGTGATGGTATTTGGAGGTGGGGTGTTTGGGAGGTAGTTTGATCATGTGGGTGGAATGCTCATAAATGGAATTAGTGCCCTTATAAGAAGAGCCATGAAAGTGTTTGCTTTCTCTTTCTCTCTCCTCATCAAGTGAGGATATAGCAAGAAAGAATCCATCTACAAACCAGGAAACATGTTCTCACTAGACACAAATCTGCTGGTGTCTTGATCTTGGACTTCCCAGCCTCCAGTACTGTGTAAAGAGACCACCTCATTTTTTTTCTCAAAGAGATTCCTTGTATTTAACATCATTTCCCATTCATTTTTCATATAGTAGTAGTAGCAGTTGTAGTTGTAGTAATTTTAAGACAGAGTTACAGAATGGATCAGGAAGCAAAATAGTTTGTCTTAGACCCAGGCAATACAGGGCCTTTCCCAAAGTCTTACACTTTAGATGACTCTGTACCCTGGCTTTCCTTAGCTTTGTCCCATAGGACAAGACGTGCATGGGTACAAGGGACCTCTTCTAGGTCATATTAAATTGCTTGCAGCCCTAAAATTGCCTGACCCAATGTTCCTGAAACCACTTCTGGTCCTGCACAGGCCTCTTGAAGGCCCAGACGTATAGCCATTCTAGCCTGTGGGAGGAGCAGGTGTATGGGAGTGAATGGAGCATGGATTTTAGGGGATGGGTGTTCACACACATGGGCAGGTCACCCTTCATGCTGAGGAGCAGAATTGGAGGTGGGAAGGGAAGAGGTGAAGTCAAGGGGTCTCTAGCGATACCCTTGTCTCAGGCCTGGCAAATTTTTAGGGTAAGCCTTATAGTAGAGATAGAGGGAAAACAAGAGGATGTGGGTGGGAGGGAGGAAAATGCAAACGTGCACTTGTCATTTCAGGTCCTTGAAATTGCATTCCTATTTATTAGGGAAAAGAGAGCTGAAACTTCTGTAAAGAACTTGGTAGGGTCAGATCAGGGAGATTTCTTTGGCTTTACTGTGCCCTGACAGGAAGGAAGCACATATAGGCACAGTGAAAGAAAAGAGAGAGCAGCTAAGTTTTAAGATGATTATAATTGCTACTGGGAAACCAAAGCGGCTGTTGTATCTTGACTTAAGGAAACAAAACTGTCCAGTTCCATGAGCTTTTAGATGCAGATACTGAGGCAGCTCTGTGTTTCCAATCCTCCCCAGTGAATCCCTACAATTTAACCCCAGTTCCCTGGGGCTCCATTCAGTTTCTTGCAAATTCTGTTTCTTATAACCTAGAAGAGCTGGACTAACACAGTTGTCTAGGGGAATAAGTATCCCCAACATCACTTCTGCTCTCCTCATGCCTCCAGAGACCCATCACTAAGATGCTATGAGACATCCCTATGTTTGTGTTTGAAGTTTGCAAAATCAAAACATTTTAACAAACTACAAATCAGTTCCCTGTTCCCTTCAGCTGATTGGAGGCAAATGCTATGAAAGCCCAGCCCATGACTACTTTGCAGATGGAGAAATTGACCTGGAAGCAGTTTTACTGGCCCCAAGCAGTGGCTGAGTCTCCATGTAGTCCTAGGCACCTGTTTGACCCTGCTTCCTTCCTCCATCTGTGTATTCATATTCCTTGACTGTACATTTTAAGTGAGCAAGTTTTCCTTAGTCTATTTCAAAAATTTAGTACCAAATACAGTATCTAGTTCAAATCTTTTCCCTGCCTTTCTTTTTGGTTGCTTTTGCAAAGTGCTGAGAGATTCAGCTCATTGACTTTGCTGCACAGGCCCATCCTTCTCTGCACAGTTCTAATTTCTAACTCCTGTTGAGAACCATTCTGTGAAGCATTGTTAGGCTTCCATGCCCACTCTATCCCCAGCCTTTCTTCCTAAATATCCAACAGCGCCAATTAGTACCACATGTGGTGTGAGTTTGCACAGTGCCTGTTGTAGCAAAGTCCTTAAAATGTGGCCCAAATGCAAACTGGCCTGTAGACAAGTTCTTGGGTGTGAGTTTAGGGGAAAAAGTTTAATCACTGCAACATAAATATCAGCCCTTTTATTCCTCGTCCCTCCTGGAATGCTTTACACCTTTTAAGTGAAATAGGCAAAAAGACTTGGAGTGCCCCAAAAGAGAAAATATGACAAAATACTTTAAATAAAATTATAAGAGTAAATCATTTCAAACTTAGCTGAGAAGCATTAGAGTTTTGCACCTGTAACCACTTATCATCATGACAGAAGCAAGTCCAGATCACCTTGCCCCTCGCAACCCCTTGGATATTTTGCCTATTACAAGAAATCCCATTGTTTGGGTCAGGTACCTTTTTTTGTGAATATGGACATCTAATCCTGATTTCCCTGTGTGCTTCTTCCCCACAGATGTGCTCTATCATTCGAAATTATAACAAATCCCTTTGAGGGTTTCTTTTTTTTTTTTTTTTTTTTTTGCCACATTTTCTTCTGCTGTAGTTCTATCTTCATGCTGAACTCAAGTCTGGCTCTGTCTTCCCTGGAGAGTTAACAAAGATTCTAGACAAATCTCCGTATTCGTCTCTGCCCCTATCTGGGAAAAGTGTGGGGAGAGTAATGACATAATAAGTGGACACTGTTAAATGCTGGAGACTTTCATAGGTACTTTATTATGTCATTGATTTAATGATCAAATGATCTCTGCAATGTAATTATTGTTCCCCCCATTCTAAAGATGACGAAACTAAAGTTGCTCTAATTTATACATTTATACATGAAAGTCAAACCCAGGTCAGCTGATCTGTAGTCTCAACTCCTTCATTGTGCTAAACTTTCTGCTCCATTAAGAGTCCCCAGTTGTTTGTGAGACACATTAGTCATTGGGTCCCTCACCTCTCAAGAGGAACATCAGGGCAAAGTGGGACATCACAGCTCCAAGGTGTCCTATCAAGAGGATATCTGTAAATCACTGGTTCTGTATGTTCATTTATAAATTTAGTTCTCATTTTTTGTTTGTATTGGGTTGGCCAAAAAGTTCATTCAGGTTTTTTTGTCTCTTCTTAGGAAAAAACCCAAACAAACTTTTTGGCCAACACAAGAGGAGATCAGCCAATGCACTCTTCAAGAACCCTGAAACATGATATCATGTTTCTTAAAATAAGCAGAAGGCTCTCAGTCCCTGAACACTGGTTCCCACATTGCTATAAGATCCTGTTTCCCCAAGTTTCCCACTTATATGAAATTGCTGGGGCAAATAGGGTATTCAGGGGGGAATATTCCCATGCTCTCTTTCTGCTTGATGGCAGGTCATCCTCTTTAAGTAACCAGATGTGGGCTCACCTTGTTACATCACTGACATCACTCAATGAAGCATATTTGTAGTTGTGCTGGCCAGCTGGCATTTTGGTCAAATCAGAATTGAATTATTTCTCTGTGTTTCTTCTGCTGAGCATGCCAAGTAGTTGTCCAGATCACAATATGGGCTTCAGCAAGAAAAGAAAAATCTTGCTGACCAGATCAACTAATTTCCCTAATGTATCAAGCTTTCACCTCAAGATTAAAAATGATCATTCTTGATCCAGCTGGGTATAGTCAGTGACCTGGGGTCTGTGTGTATCTTATTACCAACACCCAGCGGCACAAACCACAGCCTAAGTATATGCATGGAAAACAACCCTAACCTAAGATTACGCGGTTTGGGCTGGGAAAAGCAATCCGTTCCATTTACAAACATCTGCCGGAAAGGTCAGACATAGGCTGGCCAATCCCTGGGCTCTGATTCTGGAGACTATTTTGGTTGCAAGTACTGTGTCCAAGGGAAATTAAAATTCAAAGAGAACCCAACCTCGGGCAGAAATCTTTGACAGTTAACTCCAATTCAGTCCAAAGTAAGATTTCACAGTCTTTTTCTAAAGGTGTTAGACCAGAGAGACAAGTGAGAGAATTTATTACTTTTATTCAATTACATAAAGGAACAGTAGAGAGAAAGGGTGTGTGTGTGTGTGTGTGTGTGTGTGTGTTTCAGAGAAAGAGAGAGGGATATTACTTTTAGTACCTCTTAAAGTCAGGATTTTGTTTCCTTGTCTGTTAAAAAGAAATTGTTTTCAGGTTACCAATGTACTGCTAACAAAATATGGGGCATTTTATTTAATTCTTTTTCATGGAAAGCTATGCTACCACTCAAGATAATTTAAAATAAAGCCCCTTATAATAATGTGCAGTTTAAGCAATGAAAACAACAGAGACTATCAGTTTTCATTTCAGAGTATTGGAATGAAACATTCTTTCAGCTTGGGGGTCAGTGAACACATACTGTTATAATTCCATACAAGCCTGTGCTCCAAAGAGCTCATTTCCCTGATCTGATCTGAGCAGGGATGTATCTGTCAGGGAAATTCATTACCAGTCTCCCAGAATTGCCAAATGAAGTGAACCGCTCAGCAGGGCACACTGCACATGTACAAGAAGCAAAACCTACTACTATTTATTGGCTACTAAGAGAAATTTCCTTTTAGGATCTACAAATATGGCTTTAATTTAGTGGGGTTTATTTTGAGGTGGTGGGGAAAAATGGGGGGATAAAAGAGGAGGGGACGTTTCAGAACACTTTTTCTCATGTAAACGGAACAGCATATTTCCACTCCTGGTCTACCAACAGGAGAAAAACACCAATCTAGCAATCTTTCTTGTGGGTATCAAATTCTCACCTCTGCATTTGGGCTTGAGTGTGGTAAGGGCTGAATCCAGAGGGTACCTTACCCTCAATAGCTGGAAAATGACATTTATCATCTATCTTTTTATTTTTACTGTCTTTATTGTTATGCTAATTACCATCTAGCAATTCTGTATCCATCAAAGTGAAGAGACAGAATTTGTTGCATTTATGTTTGAGGTTGTGCTTGGATTTGCATGGGTGTTTGTCAGAATGGTATTAGGTCTTCAAACTTAATCAGAATTTTAGCACAGAAAGTTTTGTTGGTTTGTAATTTGAAACCTATTGTGACTTGAAGCTCAAAGGGCTACAAGAGTGTGGTAGATTAAAGACAGCTGTAAATTCTTTGAGGGATACAGTCTAATTCTACTCCCCTTAGGTTAGTCTAGGTGACTTATTCAACTAATAAGATGTGAATGAAGTGGCAGCTGGACATTCCAAGTTTAGGTTGTAAGAAGTCTGGTAGTTTCTTCCCAGGTCTCTTGGAATTCTCACTCTGTTAGCCCTGAACTGCCATGTAAGAAATTTGACAATCCCCCACCCCAAATCAAGCCCATCATCACGTAGGTCCTTGGTCAACATCTGAGCTGAGTCCAGCATTTGCGTCATCCCTGCCAAGGTGCCAGAGATGGTTTCTATCCACTGGACCAGCCTGTCCATCTACTGAATACCATCAAGGTGACAATGTTTGTAGTAAGAAAAATTTCCCAGCTTACTTGTCTATCCCAAGAACCATGAGAGCTAATAATAATTGTTGTTTTAAGCCATTAATTTTAAGAATGTTTGTTAAACAGTAATAGATTACTGAAAAAAAGCAAGATTCAACAATGGAAGCATACTACTTTATACACTAGAATGGTCATCTAGTTCTTGTCTTTTTTGCCAATTTTTTTTTTTTTTTTTTTGGGTACGTGGGCCTCTCACTGTTGTGGCCTCTCCCGTTGTGGAGCACAGGCTCCGGACACGCAGGCTCAGCGGCCATGGCCGCTCCACGGCATGTGGGATCTTCCCAGACTGGGGCACGAACCTGTGTCCACTGCATCGGCAAGCGGACTCTCAACCACTGCACCACCAGGGAAGCCTTTTTTTTTTTGCCATATTTTTTATCCATTGAATCTCAGATTGATTCTCACTCCCTCTTAAAGCAACCTCTGTCCCTATTCCTGCCCAAGACAGATTAGATTCTCATTCTCTTTATTAAGCCCTCCTCCCTCAAATTCAGTGCCTTTAGGAGAGGTAACATTTTTTAATTAATTACATATTTATGTAGGAAACATAAATTATGTATCTACCAATGTAAATCATCATGTTCACTGCTAGAAAAATTTGGGAGCATCTCAGTTTCTTTTCTGTATTCCCCAAACCTAGCACACATGTAATTGGAGCTTGACATATGCTAACTTTTGCTAAATTCAAACTGAGGATGTACTCTCTTTTCATCCAGTTAATTGGTTTGATCTGAATTTCTGCATTTACTATTGTACAGTAGTATGATGAACAGTGATGGCACATAGAACCAAGTGCAAATCCTGGCTTGGCCGAATATAAGGTGCATGAATGGAGTGCAACAGTTCCTCAGTTTCCCAACTGGTAAAGTAAGAATAATATTATTCAACTTCTAGGGTGGTTATGAGAATTGAATAAACTAATGTGTATAAAGTGGCTTAAAACCATGTCCTATACATAGTAAGCACTAGAAAAGTGTTTGTTAAATAAAATTATTTTAAAATGTATAACATTTAGAATAGTACCTGGTATATGTAATAGACATGATGAAAAATATTTTTTGTCATGTCATGTTCTTATTTTGCCCTTTTGTTTGGCCTATTGGTACTTAAAAAGAAATAACAAATTTATACATTGTTTATCTTTTTAAAATCTTAAGTAATGTGTGGATTGGAAAATAATTTGGTTTAATAATACATGCCAAATTTATGTATGTATGTGGATAAATCCAGCTGTTTATTGATCCACAATTGACTCATATGAGAAGGCTCTCAGGTGAGCATGAGCACAGTGTTTTAAATCTCCATCTTTTTTTTTCTTTTTTTCAAAATTACCTCATTTATTGTTGGTTTGAAAATCTAATACTACTGAATATTAGTGAGTGATATTTGGTCAAAATCTCACCAATGCATCTACTGTATACTTTGTTTTCCTTGAAAATTATTCCAGTTACTTAATATTTGAATCACTGCTGGGAAGAGAGGTGAGGGCAAGAAAACAAAGAAGGGAGGTAGGAATATAGAAAAAGCAGATACATTATATATTTCCTGGAAATCCCGTGTCATTGGATCCAACTCATTCCTGTTTCATACCAATCTTTATGCTAAAGTCATAGAAGTTTAATTACATTTAACTGGCTAATTATGTTCTTAAACTTGGGTAAATATAGAAGTAGGAATTTCTAATTTTTACAATTACTTATGGGCAGATAGATAACCTAGGAGCTGGCAATTATACTGGCAAATTATACTCTTTGTGTATAGCTACATAAATATGAGTATATACATAAATGTATACATTTATTTCTCTGAGTATATTACTGGCATTACATGTTTTATTTAAGCCAATCATGCCCCAAGTAAAATTCAATAGCCTATAGATAGAGAAACCTAAGGACTTTACAAAAAGTACAGCTAATTTCTAGTAAGACATCAAATGGTGATTGCCTTTAAAAAAGACAGAAAAATGAGACAGCAGTTGCAAAGGCATGGAATTAAATAAAGCAACTACTGAACATTGTATAAAACAAATATTAAAAGTAATACAGATGACTGTAATGAGTGAGGAGTCGGGAGCTGTTCTCTGAGGGGTCATTCTGACCTGTCATTTTTTTCTCACATAGCACCTTACATTCTGTACTCTAAATGTTCATACTCTTGATTTATTTTCTATCAGACTGTGGATTCCTTAAGAGATGAATCTCTATGTGACTTGGTTTTAACTACAGTGTGTTGAGATGATTTGTTTATCTGGCTGTGTTCTCCACTTGCCTATGATTTCCTGGGGGACGTAGAATACATCTTACTCCTACCCAGCTTATTATCTCAGAAATCCAGCACATGTCACAGAATTTCAAGTGGAACTTTTCTTCATGTCTGAATTTGTCTAATGACCTAAAGCTAAGGATAATTGGTGACAAGAAATCCTGTGTTATAATGAGGGCTGCTTCACACATTCCCCATGAGATTTAGCAAGAGCTCGGGAAACTGGCTCTCTGACCACCAGAACCCTCACCCATCTTCCCTATGTATAAGAAAAGGTTAGAAATTGAAACTTTAAAAGTGTTTTTTTTTTATGAAAATACAGAGGAGAAGAAAGTGCTATTTGTGCTTTCTGTCCTCTAAAGGTGAGGAAAAGAACCAGATATTTCTCCCTCTCCCTTTCCCCACCCCCAGGCTCAATGAGAGGGAAAACAAGAAGAACGATTCATAAACACTTGGGATTTATTTTTCAAAACAGTTTTTCTTTTCAAAATGGTGACTGGCCTCTTCATTCCCATGTAGATGAGACGTAGGTTGATCCCATGCTGTCACAGGAGCATGGGAGTGTTCTCATGAGAATCTGATAGGTAGCTATGAAAAGACTTGTGCTTGTTTTTTGCCTGGAAAAGCCAGAAGAAGGGAGAATATCAGTGGTAACCTGATATTCTCAGGTTACAGAGCTGGACAAGAGGGTAGATCTGCAATAGGGACAGCCATTATTTTTATTATGTACCAGAGAAAGAAGATCTAGTTACTGGTGACCAAGTTTGCTTCAGGAAGGAAATTGGGCTTCAAGTCCCCAGTGGGCCAAATGGACCCTAGCAGAAAGAGGCTGTGGGTGTATTGTCAAGGGCAGGGACTGAGGGCGTCATGCAGGCAGGTTCCATCACCTTGTCAGGAAAAAGTGCAATTCAGCCATTGGTGGGAAGGTGGAGTAGGAAGTGCCTTGGAAAAATCACCCGCAAGAACTCTATGCTCAAGCATCAGTATTTTGATACCTGACGTAAAAGAGGTACCAGTCACCTGGCTCTTGATCCAGGACTTTATTCCTTTTCCTGTAAGGACACCTAACCCAGGAGATCCCGGACATTGGAAGACAAATTCACAGGAATGGGGGAAGAGCAATGGAAAAACTAGATGGTGCTAAACATCGTACTAAACATTTTACTAAATAGCACCTACTTTTATTTTAATTAATTAATTAATTAATTAATTTTTAACATCTTTATTGGAGTATAATTGCTTTACAATGGTGTGTTAGTTTCTGCTTTATAACAAAGTGAATCATCTATACATATACATATATCCCCATATCTCCTCCCTCTTGCGTCTCCCTCCCACCCACCCTCCCTATCCCACCCCTCTAGGTGGTCACAAAGCACTGAGCTCATCTCCCTGTGCTATGCAGCTGCTTTCCACTAGCTATCTATTTGGTAGCATATATATGTCCATGACACACTCTCAGTTCGTCCCAGCTTACTCTTCCCTCTCCCCGTGTCCTCAAGTCCATTCTCTATGTTTGCATCTTTATTCCTGTCCTGCCCCTAGGTTTTTCAGAACCATTTTTTTTGTTTTTTTATATTCCATATATATGTGTTAGTATATGGTATTTCTTTTTCTCTTTCTGACTTACTTCACTCTGTATGACAGACTCTAGGTCATTCCACCTCACTACAAATAACTCATTTTCATTTCTTTTTATGGCTTAGTAATATTCCAATGTATATATGTGTCACATCTTCTTTACCCATTCATCTGTCAATGGACAGTTAAGTTATTTCCACGTCCTGGCTATTGTAAACAGAGCTGCAATGAACATTGTGGTACATGACTCTTTATGAATTATGTTTTCCTCAGGGTATATGTCCAGTAGTGGGATTGCTGGGTAGTATGGTATTTCTATTTTTAGTTTTTTAAGGAACCTCCATACTGTGTGCCATAGTGGGTGTAAAATCCCACCAACAGTTCAAGAGGGTTCCCCTTTCTCCACACCCTCTGCAGCATTTATTGTTTGTAGATTTTTTAGATGATGGCCATTCTGATCAGGGTGAGGTGATACCTCATTGTAGTTTTGATTTGCATTTCTCTAATGATCAGTGATGTTGAGCATCCTTTCATGTGTTTGTTGGCAATCTGTATATCTTCTTTGCAGAGATGTCTATTTAAGTCTTCAGCCCATTTTTGGATTGGGTTGTTTGTTTTTTTGATATTGAGCTGCATGAGCTGCTTGTAAATTTTGGAGATTAATCCTTTGTCAGTTGCTTCATTTGCAAATATTTTCTCCCATTTTGAGGGTGTCTTTTGGTCTTGTTTAGGTTCTCCTTTGTTGTGCAAAAGCTTTTAAGTTTCATTAGGTCCCATTTGTTTATTTTTGTTTTTAATTCCATTTCTCTAGGAGATGGGTCAAAAAGGATGTTGTGATTTATGTCATAGAGTGTTCTGCCTATGTTTTCCTCTAAGAGTTTTATAGTGTCTGACCTTACATTTAAGTCTTTAATCCATTTTGAGCTTATTTTTGTGGATGGTGTTAGGGAGTGATCTAATTTCATTCTTTTACATGTAGCTGTCAAGTTTTCCCAGCACCACTTATTGAAGAGGCAGTCTCTTCTCCATTGTATACACTTGCCTCCTTCATCAAAAATAAGGTGACCATATGTGCATGAGTTTATCTCTGGGCTTTCTAACCTGTCTCTTTGATCTATATTTCTGTTTTTGTGCCAGTACCATACTGTCTTGATTACTGTAGCTTTGTAGTATAGTTGGAAGTCAGGGAGCCTGATTCCTCCAGCTCCATTTATCTTTCTCAAGATTCCTCTGGCTATTTGGGGTCTTTTGTATTTCCATATGCATTATGAAAATTTTTATTCTAGTTCTGTGAAAAAAGCCATTGGTAGTTTGATAGGGATTGCATTGAATCTGTAGATTGCTTTGGGTCATATAGTCATTTTCACAATGTTGAGTCTTCCAATCCAAGTATATGGTATACCTCTCCATCTGTTTGTATCATCTTTAATTTCTTTCATCAGTGTCTTATAGTTTTCTGCATACAGGTCTTTTGTCTCCTTAGGTAGGTTTATTCTGAGGTATTTTATTCTTATTTTGCAATGGTAAATGGGAGTGTTTCCTTAATTTCTCTTTCAGAATTTTCATCATTAGTGTATAGGAATGCAAGAGATTTCTGTTCATTAATTTTGTATCCTGCTACTTTACCAAATTCATTGATTAGCTCTAGTAGTTTTCTTGTAGTGTCTTTAAGATTCTCTATGTATAGTATCATGTCATCTGCAAACAGTGACATCTTTACTTCTTCTTTTCCAATTTGGATTCCTTTTATTTCTTTTTCTTCTCTGATTGATCTGGCTAAAACTTCCAAAACTATGTTGAATAATAGTGGTGAGAGTGGACAACCTTGTCTTCTTCCTGATCTTAGTGGAAATGGTTTCAGTTTTTCACCATTGAGAACAATGTTGGCTGTGGGTTTGTCATATATGGCCATATATGGCCATATATGGATGCATAAATATTTACAGTTGTAATATATTTTTCTTGGTTTGATCCCTTGATCATTATGTAGTGTCCCTCTTTGTCTGTTGTAATAGTCTTTATTTTAAAGTCTATTATGTCTGATATGAGAATTGCTACATCAGCTTTCATTTGCTTTCCATTTGCATGGAATATCCTTTTCCATGCCCTTACTTTCAGTCTGTATGTGTCCCTAGGTCTGAAGTGGGTCTCTTGTAGGCAGCATATATAAGGGTCTTGCTTTTGTATCTATTCAGGAAGTCTATGCTTTTGGTTGGAGGATTTAATCCATTTACCTTTAAGGTAGTTATCAATATGTATGTTCCAGTTACCATTTTCTTAATTGTTTGGGTTTGTTATTGTATGTCTTTTCCTTCTCTAGTGTTTCCTGCCTAGAGAAGTTCCTTTAGCAGTTGTTGTAAAGCTTGTTTGGTGCTGCTGAATTCTCTTAGATTTTGCTTGTTTGTAAAGGTTTAATTTCTCTGTCGAATCTAAATGAGATCCTTGCTGGGTAGAGTAATCTTGGTTGTAGGTTTTCCCCTTCATTACTTTAAATATGTCCTGCCATTCCCTTGTGGCTTGCAAAGTTTCTGCTGAAAGATCAGCTGTTAACATTATGGGGATTCCCTTGTATGTTATTTGTTGTTTTTCCTGTGCCTCTTTTAATGTTTTTTTTTTTTTTGTATTTAATTTTTGATAGTTTGATTAATATGTGTCTTTGTGTGTTTCTCCCTGTATTTATCCTGTATGAGACTCTACACACTTCCTGGTCTTGATTGACTAATGTCTTTCCCATATAAGGGAAGTTTTCAACTCTAATCTATTCAAATATTTTCTCAGTCTCTTACTTTTTCTCTTTTTCTTGGACCCTTATAATTCGAGTGTTGGTGCATTTAATATTGTCCCAGAGGTCTCTGAGACTGTCCTCAATTCTTTTCATTCTTTTTTCTTTATTCCACCCTGTGGTAGTTATTTCCACTATTTTATCTTCCAGGTCACTTATCCGTTCTTTTGCCTCAGTTATTCTGCTATTGATTCCTTCTAGAGAATTTTAAATTTCATTTATTGTGTTCTTCATCCTTGTTTGTTTGCTCTTTAGTTCTTCTAGGTCTTTGTTAAATGTTTCTTGTATTTTCTCCATTCTATTTCCAAGATTTGGGTCATCTTTGCTATCATTACTCTGAATTCTTTTTCAGGTAAGCTGCCTTTTTCCTCTTCATTTGTTTGGTCTGGTGGGTTTTTACCTTGCTCCTTCACCTGCTGCGTATTTCTCTGTCTTCTCATCTTGCTTAACTTACTGTGTTTGGGGTCTCCTTTTCGCAGGCTGCAAGTTCATAGTTCCCATTGTTTTTGGTATCTTCCCCCAGTGGCTAAGGTTGGCTCAGTGCATTGTGTAGGCTTCCTGATGGAAGGGACTGCTGCCAGTGTTCTGGTGGATGAGGTTGGATCTTGTCTTTCTGGTGGGTAGGACTGCATCCGGTGGTTTGTTTTGGGCTGTCTGAGACCTTGCTATGATTTTAGGCAGCCTCTGTTAATGTGTGGGGTTTTGTTCCTGTCTTGCTAGTTGTTTGGCACAGGTTGTCTAGCACTGCATCTTGCTGGTCATTGAGTGGAGCTGGGTCTTAGCGTTGAGATGGGGATCTCTGGTAGAGCTTTTGCTGTTTGATATTATGTGGAGCCGGGAGGACTCTGGTGGAACAATGTCCTGAACTTGGCTCTCCCCCCCTCAGAGGCATAGGCCTCACACACAGCTGGAGCATGAAGACCCTGTCTGCCACATGGCTCTGGCCAGTTATGGTAGCTGTTCTAATTCATTCTGATTCTTTGCAACCACCAAGCTGCATTTGTCAGCCCTCCTTATACCTGATGGGGACCTCACGATGGAGTCCTTGCCAACTCAGATGAGCAGAAGCAATATGACTTCCTGGGAGGCTTGTCTTGAGCAGCCATGAGACAAGTAAATCTCTGAACACGCCAGCTCTAGTCTCCAAGTAAAGCCTTAATCATGTTCAGTCACATGTAACTATCCAGATGGTCCCAACTACTGTTAGCACCTAGTTTTAAATGCACATTTTTATGAATTTTGACAAATGTATACACCTGTGTAACTACCATCCAACCAAAATATAGATCATTACAATCACCTCGAGGAGAAGTTCCCTTGTGTCTTTTCACAGGCCTTTGCTTCCCAGTTTCAATCCTGGCCCTAGGCAACCACTGATATACTTTCTGTCAGTATAGATTAGTCTTTTTTTTCAAATTTCAAATAAATAGGATGATAAAGCATGTGCTTTTCTGCTCTGCTTCATTCATTCATTCAGCATGTTTTTTGATATTTATACACACTGTTGATGTATCAGTAGTTTCTTTCCTTTTTAATTCTGAGTGGTGTTCTATTCTATGGATATACCATCCTTTATCCATTCATCTATTGCTGAACATTTGGGTTGTTTACAATTTTTTGCTACTATGAATAGAGCTGTTATGAACAGCAAAACCTTTGAGTAAACTTAAATTTTTATTTTCCTGAGTAAATAACTAGGATTGCAATTTCTGGATTATATGTTACATATATGTGTTTAACTTGTAAGAAGCTGTAAAACTATTTTCCAAGTTGTGCCATTTTACTATACCATCAGCAAAGGTATGAGAGTTCCATTTACTCCACATCCTTATCAAAACTTGGTGTTATGTTTCTAAAATTAGCTAATTTAATAAATGATTCATGGCATTTCATGTAGGTTTACTTTGCATTACCCTGTTGACTATTGATTTTGAGCATTTTTTATGTTTTTTTGCCATGAATATATTTTCTTTTGGGAAATGTTCAAAACCTTTGCCTTGGGTTACCTTGTTATTGAGTTGTTAATCTTAGTATCCAGTATATACTGGATCCAAATCCTTTGTGAAAGAAATGTAGTAGAAATATTTTTTCTAAGCCTCTGGCTCATCTTTTCAGTTTTTAACTATATCTTACAAAAAGAATAATTTTATAGAGTACAAATTATCATGCTTTCCTTTATGTTTCATGCTTTTGGGGTTCCAATTTAAGAAATCTACCCAAAGTTGTAAAAATATTTTGTTCTGGTTTCTTCCAGAATTTTTACAGTTTCAGACTTTACAGTTAGTTGTATGATCTGTTTCAAGTTAATTTCTGTGTATGTCAAGAGAAAAAAGCCTGGTTTTTCTTTTTTTCAAATTAATATCTATGTTGTTCCATCCACATTTGTTAAAAAGACTATCTTTTTTTCACCTGGGCACCTGTGTCATTTATAAATTAACTATACATGAATGAGTTTATTTATGAACTATCTATCTATATACCTTATCCTTATACAGATATCAAAAGGTCTTGATTACAGTAGCATTAGGTAAGTTTTGAAATCATGCCCTGTAAGTCCTCCAGATTTGCTCTGCTTTTTCAAAATTATTTGACCATCCTAGGTCTTTTGCATTTCCACATACACTTTAAACCAGGTTTTTAATTCCTACAAAATATCTTTTGTGATTTTGATTGGGACCGTGTTGAAGTGTAGATCTGTCTGGGGAGAATTAACAACTTAATAGTGTTGAGTCTTCCAATCCAGTGGCCTAGAATATTTCTTTACTTATTTGGGCTCTTTTAAAAATTTCTGCCCCCAATATTTTATTGTTTTAATTCTATAGCTCTTACAAGTATTTTATTAAATTTAATCCTAAAGCATTTTATATTTTGAAGTTATTGTAAATGTTAATAATTTTTAAAGTTTAATTTCTAATGTTTATTTGCTGGTATTCAGAAATATAATTGATTTTGGTATACTGATCTTCTATCCTGTGACCTTACTAGTTTTAGTTGTTTGTGGACATTCTTCATGTCATTTGTATATAGAAATGGTATTCCTTCTTCCTTTGTAATCTCTATGGTTTAGTTTTTCTTTTTTTTACCTCATGTTGCTGGTAGGATCTCTGAATAGAGGTGGTAAGAAGGCTTGTTTCCCATCAAAATATTAATTGTTAGTCATAAGTGTATTATCTTTCAAGGTTAAGTCCCTCCCTCTTTATTCCTAATTGTCAAGAGTTTTTGAGTTTTGTCAAATTATTTTGAATTATTGAATTTTGTCAAGTGTTTCTTCTGTATCCATTGAGTAATCATAGTAGATTTTGTCTTTTTTTCACCAGCTAATGTATATTAAAATGAATTTTTAAATATAAAACAATTCTTGCATTCCTGGGATAAATCCCATTTGTGCATGGTATATTATACTTTTAAAGTAATACTGCATTTAATTAGCTAATATCTTTTTAAAAATTTTGTTCATGAAGGATGTTAATTTCTAGATTGCTTTTCTTGAAATATCTTTATGGTTTGAAGTCAGTGTAATATTGCCTATATAAAATGAGTTAGTAGATTTCATAAAAGAATTGATGTAGGAATGGCAATTTTCTCTTCATCAAATATTTGAGAAAATTGACAAGAGAATATTCCAGGATTAGAGCTTACTGATATAGCTGCCAAGTTGCAGCAAAAAGCCAGGGAATGTAACTAGGCATGATTAGTGTGACTATGGGGTACAGAGGGCAATGGCATTTTTGTGACCAGGCAGTAGACAGAGAAATTTAGCAACATCACCACATATCCTACCTATCAGCAGTGTCTGCATGGTGCTTGGGGGATTCAAAGTACTCACTTCCTCATGGATGGGATTATTTTAGCCTGAAGAGAGGCTTGGCCCAATGAGGAGTATCTCCCAGGGCACTTGGGATCCTGGAAGTCTGTAAAGGGGATACAACAAATTCTTAGGGAGTTGGGAATGAGATAGGCCATCCATGTCCTTGTCTTTGAAAGCCCTGACTGAGATACATTCACTGCAGGAATGAAAACCAAGACACTCCAGTCCACCCCCAGCACCTGGTATGGGGCATTGATATCCATGCTGAATCCAGTCCCGGGACTAGACAGTGATGATGTTGTGTAGTCCATTGCTGATCTAGGGGAAACTGACAAATCCTGGGACTGGCAGAGGCTGTGGGAAACACCTGAAACAGAGAGGAAACTCGAAAAGCCTATTCCTATTGGTTGTAAAGGGTCTGATAAAAGTAACACAGAGACAAAACTGGCTTAACCCCTTTGCTGCTGGGACCCCCCACCTGAAAAGATAGACTGACAACTAATGCTGTGTTGGTCACCTGTGGAAAGCCTCAAAGAGGGCAAATGGTAGTGGTCAAGAGGGTCCCTTTTATAATGCAATTTGGTCCATGGTGGATGAGTGTAGATCACCAAGAATCAAATAAGGTAGTGCCTCCTATCCATGTGGTTGCACCCAACATTGCCACCATCTTAGATACCTTGGCCATGGTCCTAGACCAAGTCCTAGAGTACCATACTGTACTCCCTGACAATCAGGAAGCTGATTCCTTAGCCCAGGTATGAGTCTTAGCAACTGACTCTGCAGCAGATGCAGCAGATTGGGTGCATAAAACGGGTGGCCACTGTACAACACAAGTAGGCTGGTATATTGCCAAGGATGCTGGCTTGCCCTTGAAATACAGTGACTTGTTTAATGAAGTAACAGTATGTCTTGTGTGTTCTGAGCAATTCCTAAGGCAATTGCCAAAGGAGTCTGGGGTTGTCCACCAGAGTTCCCAACAACTAATGGATTGGCAAATTGATTATATTGGCTCTCTCCCTCTAAGTGAGAGTTCCAAATATGCCTTGGTTTGTGTGGTCACTGTGTCTGGCCTAACCCTAGATTTCCCCAGTCACTGAGAAAAAAACAGGCTGCTGTCTTTGAGGGTTAAAGAAGCTAAGTACCATGTATGGATACCCTTGTCAAATAGACAGTGATTGGGGGTCACAGTTCAAAGGTCATGATGTGCAAGACTGGACTTTTTCTTTTGAACATGACGTTCAATGGAGGTTCCATCTACCCTATGACCTAAAAGCAGCAGGGTTGGTAGAAAGGAAAAATGAAATATTGATTAAGATTAAGTTGTTAACATGTAAAACCACCTTTGCTGGGTAAACTAAAGTACTATCCCAGGCTTTAATACATTTGACTGACCAACCATTAGGGCCTGTTGAAACCATTATACCTGGAATTAAACATGCACCATTGAAAGAGGAGAGAAGGTGGGGGTCCTTGTCTGGCATATCCCACTCATAGTCCATCTCCTTACACCTGACTGCTGCCTCACTGGGCCACCATGTTTGTTATGCACAAGGTCAAATTCTTAAAGCTGTAGCTGCATTACCATCTAAGGATCAGGCCACAGGTGTAATGCTTATAGAAGGAGAAGACCTTCCCATCTACATTCCTACTAAATGTTTGTCTTTTTGGCATTAGTCTTCTGATACTCCTCTGGTATCCAGTCACAGGATGTACTCTTAATGAAAATATCTTTCTGCAATGTGTACTTGTATGCCCGGCAAAGAAATCAATCCAATGCTTGGGTATGTGCACAGCTGTCCCTCTCTAGCTCATCAGGATTTTTATGGTGGACATCAGCACTTCGGGAGGGGATCAGAAGGTCCTAAATCAGTACCTTAAGGAAGAACAATCTAGGAGTTGTACTCTTAATTCATCTGATATTTCCAATAGTGATCCAGAAGCCTGGCTTGTGGCACACACTGTCAATAACATTACACATGGGAATTCTTCTTCGTCAATCAAACAATGCAAGCAGTCCATCAAACTGCTGCCTGGAAGGATCCTAAAAATATCACCATTAGAACCATGGGTGACTATGCTCAGGTTTGGAATGAGTTCATGTGACTTACCCCCTGACATTTGAACATCAATGCACCCCTATGCTGGGAACAAAAAAATCACTCCAACAGAACCAAGTCAATTGCATCAAAGATATAGGCTGAATATCAATGGAACTGCATAGTCATTCTGCCACATTAAGAGATAACGACTGGTTTGGCACTGACTGGTTGTGCTGCCCAGGTATTTATTGGGTAGCCCTGAATGGAACCCAGTGGTTGTGTGACACAAATCTTTGGCTATGGTTTCCACCTGGGTGATTGGGCTGTTGCACCCTGGGTTTTCCCTGGGCCCAGGGGAGAAGTCACTGCTCGGTAACAAAAATTGCCAACCTCTCTCCACTCAAGACCAAATATGCATGTTCTATTTTCCACTGGTACAATCATTTGGCTACCATATTTGTATCCTCCATTGGACTGAAGAACGTTTACAGCACACATAGAGGCCCTTACTAAATTCATCCAATAAGCCCTAAATGATAGCAGGCAATGAATATCCGTACTGAATGCTGAATTGTCTCTAGTGAGAAAACCTGTCCTCCAAAATGGAATGACCCTGGTCATTATTACTCTTTTGCAAGGAGATATCAAGGCCATTATCTACAGTGTTGTATGTTCATACCTGATGAATCTGCTAATGTATCATCTTTATTAAATCACATGAGTACACATACCCCGAGTGATTCAACTCCCAGTCAAGGAGACTTACTAAATCAATGGTTTGAATCATGGGGTTCTTAGTGGAAAAGTATATTTTTACTTACTTTGGGAATCATTACCTTGATCTGTGTTTTCTCCAACATGTGCCTCTATTGCTACTGTAGTATCTGCCTCCTGTACAACCAGATAGCAACCAAATGAGCCACCTCCATGCTACTTAAAAACCCTTGCTGACCACTTAGGGAATGTGGTGGTAGAGAGGGGTGTGTAAGATTCTAAGAGTAGGTCTCAAAGGGGTGAAGTGCTGGTGGAGGTCACAGAGAGAATGTGACCTCCAATTGACCCTCAAGCTAAACCAGAGCACTTGGAGGCTCCTCATCTACTTCTCTGTTCTTGGAATGTACATTATGCCCACCATTCCCACAGTGGGAACTATTTTCAAGGACACAGCCTTGAGAGAGTAAGGTCTTGAGATCGCCAAAGTGGGACATGTGACTGAACCCCATTAAGGTCTCTACATAAACTTTTAAGATTCTGGTGGGCAGGGGCAGATATCTACTTGTCTTGGGGCTACCCAAGGCAAGTCTCATATATAAGTTCCCATGAGTATTAAACTTGACATCTACCAATCTGGAGTGGCTGCCTCTTTCTTCAGTCTCTCTTTGCCCTTCATGTACAGGGGCCAGTTTCATATTTCACCCAAGGCACTCCCGAGTTTTCAAACCAAAAAGGAAGGTTTTTGATTTTGATTTATTTAAGAGACATAAATGTACTCATTTGTTCTATTTTTTAAGCATATTTTTGTAATTTGGATCCCTCAAGGAATTTGTACATGTAAATACAATTTTTGATATTAATGACTTAATGTTATTTATAGTATTCTTGCCTATTCTTTCATTACCAGATCCCTAATGGTTTTTCCTTTTTCATTCTTAATACTGGTAGGTTGTTTCTTTCTATCTCTCTCTCAATATGTTAAGCTGAAGATTTCTTACTTTTGGTTTTGGTTTCACTAATTTTTTCTATTGTTTTTCTCAGGTTTCTATTTTACTGATTAATGGTCTTATCTTTATCATTTCTCTTTTATACTTGCTTCAGGTTTAATTTATTCACAATTTTTTTAACTTCTTAAGGTGGAAGCTTAGATAATTGATTTTTAATATTTCTTCTTTTATATCATAAACCTTTAAAGAAATGATTTTTCCTCTAAACACTGCTTTAGTTGCAGCCCTTTCTGGATATGATGTGGTTTTTATTTTATTTGATTTAAAATATTTTCTAAATTTGTTTATGATTTTTCCTTTGAATAGTGTTTATATATTGGAAATATTATGGGTTTTTTTTGTTTTGTTTTGTTTTTTTTTTTTTTTTTTGCGGTACATGGGCCTCTCACTGTTGTGGGCTCTCCCATTGTGGAGCACAGGCTCTAGACGTGCAGGCTCAGGGACCATGGCTCACGGGCCCAGCTGCTCCATGGCATGTGGGATCTTCCCAGACTGGGGCACGAACCCGTGTCCCCTGCATCGGCAGGCAGACTCTCAACCACTGCGCCACCAGGGAAGCCCGAAATATTATGCTTTAATTTCCAAATATTTGGGGATTTTTCACATACCTTTCTGTTATCGACTCCTAGTTTAATTCTATTGCAGTTACAGAATGCTTTATGGTTCCAATACTTTTATACTTATTAAAACTTAATTAGGGGCTTCCCTGGTGGCGCAGTGGTTGAGAGTCTGCCTGCCGATGCAGGGGACACGGGTTCGTGCCCCGGTCCGGGAAGATCCCACATGCCACGGAGTGGCTGGGCCCATGAGCCATGGCTGCTGAGCCTGCGCGTCCAGAGCCTGTGCTCTGCAATGGGAGAGGCCACAACAGGGAGAGGCCTGCGTACTGCAAAAAAAAAAAAAAAAAAAAAAAAAAAACTTAATTAAATGCCCCTAAATATATTTTTCTTGTTGTATATTTCATATGCACCTGTAAGCAAGGTATACAGTCTGCTTGTGTGATGGAAATGTCAATTAGGTCATGTTGATTGATGCTATTTACATCTTTCATATTCTTACTCATTTTTTTATCTACTAATTTTACTGATTATTGAGAGTGTGGAAATATCCAATTTTAGATTAGTCTATTTATTGTCATTCTATTAATTTTTCTTTATGTATTTTGAAGCTCTGTTTTAAAATACATATACATTTATCATTGTTATGTCTTCTTTATGAATTGACATATTATAAAATATCTATCTATCTCTGATTATATACAGGCATACCTTATTTTATTGTGCTTTGCTTTTTTTTTTTTTTTTTTTTTACAAATTGAGAGTTTGTAGCAACCTTGTGTCGAGCAAGTCTATTGGTGTCATTTTTCCAACATTAGCTCACTTTATGTCCCTGTGTGACATTTTGGTAATTCTCACAACATTTCAAATGTTTTCATTATCATATTTTTATAGTGATCTGTGATCAGTGATCTTTTTTTTTTTTTTTTTTTTTTTTTTGCGGTACGTGGGCCTCTCACCATTGTGGCTTCTCCTGTTGTGGAGCACAGGCTCTGGATGCGCAGGCTTAGCGGCCACGGCTCATGGGCCCAGCCGCTCCGCGACATGTGGGATCTTCCCAGACTGGGGCACGAACCTGTGTCCCCTGCATCGGCAGGAGGACTCTCAACCACTGCGCCACCAGGGAAGCCCAATCAGTGATCTTTGATGTTATTACTATTACTCACTGATGGCTCAAATGATGGTTAGCAATTTTTAGCAATAAAGAAATTTTAAACTAAGGTACGCACATTGATTTTTAGATATAATACTATTGTACACTTAATAGACTACAGTATAGTGTAAACATAACTTTTACGTGCACTGGGAAACAAAAAAAAATTCATGTGACTTTCTTTATCTTGATACTTGCTTTATTACAGTGGTCTGGAACCAAATTCACAATATCTCCAAGGTATTCCTGTACCTTCTTCTGAAATTTAGTCTAATAT
The DNA here is from genome assembly GCF_949752795.1 of Hyperoodon ampullatus. Classification (NCBI taxonomy): domain Eukaryota; kingdom Metazoa; phylum Chordata; class Mammalia; order Artiodactyla; family Ziphiidae; genus Hyperoodon; species Hyperoodon ampullatus. The sequence continues at coordinate 162,691,487 of NC_136916.1, forward strand.
TGTAAGAATTACAGTTCTCATATGCTTAGAGTTTGCATGCGTTATTTTTTCTATCCTTTCATTTCAATCTCTCTGTGTCCTTACATTAAAATGGATTGCTCATAGGCAGCATATAGTCACGTTTTGCATTTTTAGTTATTATGACAGTCTTTGTGTTTTAACTGAGAATGCAGGACATTTATATGTAATAGAATTATTGATATGTTTGTATTTACATGTATCATGTTGCTAGTTCTTTTCCATTTGTCCCATCCATTTTTTAAATTACTTTTTCCATTTTCCTGTCTTTTAGATTAGTTAAATATATATTGCAATTCAGTGTTATTTCCACCATTTACTTCTTAGCTATACCTCTATTTTCTCATTGTTGGTCTGAGGTTTATAATATTATAATTTAAACTATGCAGTCTATTGTGTCATAATTTCATATAACAATACATCTCAGGCAGAATACTTTCAATATCCCCTCTCATTCTTTCTCCTATCATTGTCATAATTATACTTCTATGTATATGTGATAACCTCTAAAGTATATTACTGTTAATATTTTTGCTTTAAACAACAAATTATCTTTGAGAAAAATTTTAGAATGAGAAAAAAACTTTTCAATTCTACCACATACTTAACATTCTACTGTTCTTCATCCCAATTTGTGTACAAATTTCCACCTTGTGACATTTACCATTCACCCAAAGAACTTCTTTATTTTTCATACTGTCAATCTGTTGGTGATTCATTCTCTCAGCTCTTGTTTGTCTGAAAAATTATCTAATTTGTCTTTGATTGTGAACATTTTCCCTTGGTAAATAATCCCAATTTCATAGTGTTTGTGTTTCATCACTTTAAATATGTCCTAATATTTATTCTAGTTTGCATTTTTTCTGATGAGAAATTATTTTTATTATTCTTATATTTTTCTATATGTTGTTATTCATTTCTCCTCATTGTCTTTATGAATTTTTTCTTCATTATATATTTTGTGTAATTTGATTTTGATGTACTTTGGAGTGTATGTATCTGTATCTCTACGTATCCTGCTTTGGGTTCTTTGAGCTTTGACATGTGTGTGTGTGTGTGTGTGTGTGTGTGTGTGTGTGTGTGTGTGTGTTTTACTTTTTCAGCTGTATTGGAGTAATTTGCTATTGTTTGTTATGGCCACTATTGTGTTTGGTTTTGCCCTTTTCTTCTTTGTCTCTTCTTTTTTTGTGGAAACCCAAATACATGTATTTTAGACTACTTGATATCTTTCCATTGGCTTTTAGGGTTTGTTAATTTTGTTCATTTAGTTGCCTTCCTGTGCTTCATTATTAATCAATTCTACTGCTATGTCTTTAATATCAATGAAACCTTCTGCAGTATCTAATCTGCAGGTAATCTCATTCAGTGAAATTTTCAACTCAGATTATTTACTTCTCATGGCTATAAGTTCTGTCTGATTCGTTTTTATATTTTCCATTTCTATCTTTACTATGTTTATATTTTCCTTTGAATTCTTGAATACAGTTACAGCAGCTGTTTTAACATTCTTGTTGGCTAATTCCACCATCTCTCTCATTTCTATGATACCACAGTCAGTTACCACCAAGTTCAGTGGTGGTAATCTAGAGGTGAAGTAGGCAACTGAAATGAATACCTCTGCTGTGGTTGTTTTAGGGAAAGAAATTATTAAAAAAATAATTCTAACTAAAAGCAAACTGCAATGTTGAATATGGCTGTCAGCTTTATTCTACACTTTGATTTTTAACATTAATCAGTCAAATTCTACATTAATAAAAGTTGACTTTAGTTATTCCAAACAAAAAGAAACTAACTTTAAAAAAAACCTGATTGATATTTTTCCTGGTCATGGGTAACATTTTCCTTTCCCTTTGAATGTCTACTAATTTTTGGATACTTGTTAGACATTTTGACATTATGTTGTTGAGTGTCTGGATTTTGTTTTCTTTCTTTAAAGACCATTGAAGTTTGTTTTGGCACACAGCTGTGTTACTAACAGATGAGTTTAATCTCTTTAATCGTGTTTGGAAACTTTGCTAAGGCCTAGCTAGAATAGCATTTTATCCAGAGATAGACCCTTTTAGTTTTTCTGCTCTGGCTTTGGGGACCTCAAATATTTTCCCTTCTGATGTGAATTCAGGGAATTTCTCAGCTTGTGACTTTCTGCTCCTTCTTTGCTTGCCTTTTGAAGTTTTACTTTTCACATCTGTGATCACTTTGTGATGTGCCAAGTTTTCTAGACTAAACAAGACTCCTCTCTAGTGTGTTTCAAGTTAGAATGGGCTACAAGAGAGACAGCAGCCATTTTGTACTGTGTACACACATCTCCCAGTTTATCAATTAAATATTCATCTGGGTTTTGCTGTGAAGGAAATTTTCAAATGGACTTAAAATCATAATCATTTAACTTTTAATTAATCAAAAAAGTTATCCTGGGTGGGCTTGATTTAATCAGGTAGAAGCCCTTAAAAGAGAACATAGGTGCTCCTTGAGAAGAGACACTCTAAGCAGCAGCACGGCCTGATACTGCCTTTCCTTTTCTTTGGGTCTCCCTTTCTAACTGCCTGCCTGTGGATTCAAGCTTCGACTCAATCTCATAGAGTTCCAGCCTACCCATGATATTCTTTTCCTAACTGGTTGCCTTGCTTCAGAGATAACTTTATCAGCCCCTACATTTCATAAGCCAATTTCTTATAATAATAATAATTATATTATATATATATATATATATATATATATATATATATATATATATATATATACACACACACACACTGATTCTACTTCTCTAGTTTAACCCTGACCTAAATAAGATCTGTGGTGTAAGGCTTATCAAATACTAAATGGGGTCTCTCTTCAAATTTCTTAAGCTCATTTCCTGCGTTGCTTCCTCTTTTTATGGAAATGGGCCACATGATTTTCACCTGCTTTAGCATCCTCAAACTCTAACCTTGGTCTCCTGAACTCATCAGGACTACAGGATTCTGTTTGGATTCCTCCTTTCTGCTAATAATTGCTTCCAGTCAAAACACCAGGGCTATTATAGGTTCACCTCATTTTTTCCCTTTTATGAAGTGTCATATTCAATGACGCTTTATTCAATGTTTGAAAAACACTCTTTGTGTTTTATTCAATGTCTGAAAAACACTTCTAGTTGTTTAAAGTTGGGAGATAGAGTTATAGATGATTACTCCAAAATGGCTGAAAAAAGAAATCCTTGGTCTAGACTTTCAAATTTTTTTTAAAAATTTTTGGGAATTCCTTGGCAGTCGAGTGGTTAGGACTTGTCGCTTTCACTGCTGTGGCCTGGGTTCAATCACAGGTTGGGGAACTAAGACTCCACAAGGCACACAGCATGGCCAAAAATTATTATTATTTTTTATTTAAGAACTTTATTTTTAGGGAAATTTTAGGTTTGCAGCAAAATTGAGAGAGATGTACAGAGATTTCCCATATACCCACTGCCCTGACACATACATAGCCTCCTCCATTGTCAACTTCCCCTACAAGAGTGGTACATTTATTAAAGATGATGAATGAATCTCGACATATCATAATCCACCCAATTTCAAATGTATTTTAGAATTTTTTCTTAGTGTTGTATGTTCTATGGATTTAGATGGTCTAGACTTTCTAACACCTGAAGTTATACTGTTCTTAAACCTGAAATTTACCATAATCTTCCCTACTGCAATCCAGTGGCAGAGAATGGAAATATTTCAGACCGCACTTGAAGGCACTAATGAGGAAATAAATATATCCTGATTGTGCCCTAACAAGTCCATCTGACTAAACTCTCTAATTGTATATATTACCTGGTACATAATATACTCTGAAAAAAATGTAGTTGGACTATACTGAATTGTGATTCCAGCACCCATCTAACACAGCACCTGATAACATAATTTAAAGCAGCAGAGTATAATGGTTGAGAAATTTTTAAAAGCTAGATAAAATCATGTTTGAATTCCACTTCCTATCTTACTAATTATATGACAAATACAAAACTATTAATTTCTAGTAGTCTAAACTTCTTCATCTGAAATAGGAGATAGTTATAATTCCAACCTCATGGGGTTGCTATGGAATTAAATAAAATAATATTTGTAAAGTTCTTAACACTGTTATCAACACATTGTAAGCACTCGATTTATTTTTGAAATTCTTGGTATTTTTTTAAAATGATAAATATTTAAATAAAACTAACATGTTAAAACCTTTTTTCTCTACTTTCGAAGGCAGAGAAAAGGGTTCCCAAGTTGTTTGGAAGTTTAGACAAAATGTGGTAAGTCATCTATGTGAGCCCCTTGTCTGATACTTAAAATTAATTCAGCAGATGATTGAACTCAAACTGACTTATGCAATGCAGACAACTTAAAGATTCACATAACTTAGATGTCCAGAGGTAAGCAGGTCTCAAGTGGGTGATCAGCTTCATTTCTCAAGGATTCTCTAAAACCTACTCTCCTTGTTTGGGTTTCATCCTCAGGCTTACTTAATTCAAGGTAACTAAATGGCTGCAGCCAATCCTAAGCTTACATCTATCTAAAGTATGAGAACTTCTTGCCACTCAAATATAAAATAAATGCTTTCTCATTTCTTCAAATGGTACCACTGGAGATCACATGTCCACCTCTTGTGGACAAAGTAATGACATATCTTGATAGACTCAGGATGCGATTAAATGCCCATGATTGAATCAACCAATGGTACAATGGGTAGCACATGGTAGATATGCTTATTCACTTCTGTTCCTCAGGTCCTACCTTTGAGTTGGAGCTTGAGTTAATCCTGCTCAATAAACACTGTTGCTGTTCAGTGGTGAAGGATACAATGTATTCTGCAAAGACCATGTGCAACATCCATATTCTTTGTGAATATTCAGAGTGCCTTTTATTATTATTATTTTTAAAAAGATGTTGGGGGTAGGAGTTTATTAGTTTATTTATTTATTTTTGCTGTGTTGAGTCTTCGTTTCTGTGCGAGGGCTTTCTCTAGTTGTGGCAAATGGGAGCCGCTCTTCATCGTGGTGCACAGGTCTCTCACTATCGCAACCTCTCTTGTTGCGGATCACAGGCTCCAGACGTGCAGGCTCAATAGCTGTGGCTCATGGGCCTAGTTGCTCTGTGGCATGTGGGATCCTCCCAGACCAGGGCTCAAACCCGTGTCCCCTGCATTAGCAGGCAGATTTTCAATCACTGCGCCACCAGGGAAACCCCAGAGTGCCTTTGAATATTCTTCATCATGGGAAATTTACCACAACCTTCCCACGTCACGTGTTTTCACTGTTGATAAATTTTGATCTCTATGTCTTAGGTTTTATGTTTGAGGATTAACTGGAAGAAAAAGATGACTTTCTCCCTGGATTGGCCAAGGTAATTCACTTATTTAATAGTCTTTACATATAACTCAGAATTCTAAGTGCATTCCATATTTGTAATAATTTAATCTTCACACACTTATGAAGCAGAATCTAGTACCATCTGTGTTTTACAAGTAACTGAGACACTTAATGGTTGAATAACTTGTACAAGGTAAGAGTCACAAAGAGATTGACAGATCTAGGATTTGAATCCAGCTAATCTAGCTCCCAAATCCAAATCCATGTTCTTAACTGTGATAAAATAATACAATATTACTTTATTAATTGAGAACACTTAGTATAGAGGGAAGTGAAATGGATTGTAAAACCTGTTTGACTGGGGAAAACTTGCTCTAATTTGCTCTGTCTATCTGTCTATCTACCCATTCATCTACCCATCTATCAAATCTACCTATGTTGCTAGGGATGCAATATAGGCAGAAGTATAATAAGCACTTCCAAAAGTTTTGGTCTTTTATTTTTAATATGATGCATATATACAACATTTATTTATTTATTTAATCATTCACTTATTTTTATTCACTAAAAGTTTACTACCCCATATTCACCCCTAGACACTGAACTAATTCCTTGAAATACAGAGAATTAAGACAGTGTTTCTGCTCTTAAGGAGGTCATAGAGCTGCCTCTTAGACCAATGTTCTTGAAATGGTGGATCATGACTCATCAATTAAATTTTTAAAAAACGAATAAAAATGTCGAGTTCTTTATATGTGATAAGTGTAAGTGTTATGTGATTTATGTGTTTATGTATGAGTGTGTTCTGTGTGTACTGGTTTATGGTATAAACTGTGTTTCTTATGTTTCTTATTTTGATCGTGTAGGGCATGTTCCAAAATATTCTAGAATGACTACATTAGAATCCAGTCAAACAATCTTTAGACTTTTCCCAAACATTTTACTTCCTATTATTATGTTGGGCTTACTTGAGGAAAAGGACTGTATGTTATATTCTACTTTATTTTTCCTGGCACTCATTCTAGTAATTTGCTCAGGGTAGCCACTTGATGCAACTCGTTGTCTTCTTGATTTAATGAAGTGTTTTATTTGGAATTATTGGGGTCTGTTATTGATTGATATCTTCCTTCCTTAGATTTAGTTTAGAAGTCATTTAAACAATATTTCTGACTTTGTGATAAAACAAAGTTTGGTTGGTTGACCAAAGCTTTGAGTTTTTAAACCAATTTACTTTCTTCTTGGAGACAGAGCCTGAACCTTATGATCAGCTATCACAAGGCATTAACTCTTGTTGTCTTATCTTATTAAAGTAGAATTGTCTTGTCAATATTGAGGTAAAATGGCTTTAAATAGTATTATTAAACCCTAAGCTAAGCAATAGCTTTACCATTGAACTTTATGCTTTGTGGTTGCTGCACTTTATGGATTTATTCTCCTTGCTCTCAGTGTAAAAATGACCAGCTGGAAAAGGCTACATGACCTGAAGACCACACGATTTTGGCCATGCAGATGACCCAACATTAGGGAATCTGGGTTGGAACTTTCATGTGTGGAACAATTTCATTAAATGTCTCATGCTTCTTATGACCTTTTTCTCTTCACCTCTCGAACTTCTGTAGTCACATAAAGATATGGAAAGGTTTCTACCATTTTCTCTGAACTAAAAGCATTCTCTGGCATCAAACTCCTATGGAAAATTTTGGAAGAAGTAACCAAAGTGAACAATTTGTTCTCTATATGTTTAAGAAAATGGAGTAGAATAGCCTTTATAGGAGGTTCAGGGCTTTTCCACAAAGAATGCCATTGTAGTTAATGTTCACATACCCATTTTTAGTCTAATTTATTTCTTTTTTAAACTTATTGGCAATCATCTGGGAAAGCAATTCTTTAAAGGAGTTATTCATGCTACAGAACACTCCTTAACTTACTTTCACTGTTTTTAAAATGGGACTTTAAAATTTATCTATCTATCCATTCATCCATCTATTTATCTTTAATCTATCTATAATCAATTCATTCATTCATTCATTCATTCACTATTTTAAACACAGCTGAAGGAAAAAGAAAACTCCAGGAGGTTAAAAGATAGTAATAGTTCCCCTATATGTTTAATTAAATATTTCACAAACATTTTCTGAGTAAACACTTGTTTTCTGAGTAAACACATTTTTTTGGTAACATTGCATAAATACAAATTGGTGCAAAAGACACATCCACACAAACATCTTTCAAAAGCAGACTATTGGAAAGCACCTGAAAACATTGAAAGGTAGCACATAGTGTTGTGATGCCTTATTGCTATATTTTGAAATCACTTATTAATAAAATTAATTAAGTTTTAATATAGGAAGAACTGGAAATTCATTTACTATATCTGAAGAACTGTTTCTAGGGGTTTGGGGAATTAATTTCAGTCATTTTCATTTGTTTTTGAGGTACGTGTATTTATAATGAGGCATGTAAATGCATCTATAAATATTGCTTTAAGTCAGAGGGAATTTTCCTACTGGTCTTTGTATTATTAGGCTTTTGAGAGAATGTGTTCCACTTATATTGACATGTTGCTCATTGGCAGCCAAGTTAGACTAATGGTGTTTAAGTAAGAGCCTTTTTGAGCCCTACCTAGACAAACAGTGGAACAATTAAATATGTTTCAGCTTTTGAAAATCTTAAATGTGTTTCAGTCTATGTCTATATGTAACCCAGACTCTGGGTCAGTGCAACATACTTGTGAGTACTTCTCTTAAATACAAATTGGGGTGGGGTAGTGATATCAATTTTGGGGTGTTGAACTAAATCCATACACTAGTGTTTTAGCTATCAGAGATGCCACCTCTTTTTAAAATGACCCTTTAGATAATAGTCTAAATACTATCTTTCTTAACCACAAGATTTTCAGTATTTTACCAGATTCTCCTCCCCAGGGATTTCTGTGTGATTTGGAATGTTTACGTGTTTCATAAATCCAACCTGGTTGATAATTGTCCCAGTTTCTATGTCTAAAGGCCATGTAATCCCCAAAGTAATTCCAACTGACTATATATATATATATATATATTTTTTTTTTTTTTTGCAGTACGCCGGCATCTCACTGTTGCGGCCTCTCCCGTTGCAGAGTACAGGCTCTGGACATGCAGGCTCAGCAGTCATGGCTCACGGGCCCAGCCGCTCCATGGCATTTGGGATCCTCCTGGACCAGGGCACGAACCCACGTCCCCTGCATCGGCAGGTGGACTCTCAACCACTGTGCCACCAGGGAAGCCCTGACTATCTGTCTTCTTATGTCCTGGCCTTCAGCCAAGATGCTGTGGCTACTACCTTATCTTCCATTAGTGGAAGTGCCTACGATCTTGTCTTTACTACCTTAAATCTATCTATGCCTTCTTAGTCTTCTCTGAAACAGAGCAAGAGGAAGGAAAACCAAACCAACCCATTTCTCTCTTGCTCCCAATAATCGGCCCATTTTTCAATCAACATAACAATAATTAGCAGAGATACAGCATGACTCTTCATGAACATATTTTACATTTTTATTTCTTAAGTTTAGCTCACTATAGTTAGAGCTGTGAGCTTTAGCAAATAAAAGTGCTTAAACTTATATAAAAATAATTTCTTCTTGCCCTGAAATTCAAATTTAACCAAGCACCCTATACTTTATCTGGCAACTCTAACTAATACAGAGTCTTTCTGCTAGTATAGGTTAGTAAAAAACAAAACACGACAAAACAAAAGAAAAAGCAAACAAACTAAACAAAACCATTTTGCATAAGCAAAAATAACCAAACTGAGAATAAACCTAGCCTAAGGAATCTAATCCTTCACCTAAAGAAACAGAAAAATTGTTTGATCCTTAAAAATAGCAGTTTCCCATCCTCATTTAGGTATTAATGGTTCAAGGATATCGGAGTTAAGTTTCAGGCCATCCTGCAAATGACTATTTTCCCTTCCTAACTGGTTGCTGCTGTGCTTAGTAAGAAACTTTCCTTCAAGGTAGTGCTCTGACTTTCAGGATACTTTCTTAGTTTCATGGTTGGTTAATAGGATGACTTCCTCAGATTCTTCTTTCCAGAAAATCTGAAGGAGAAAAGGATAATCCCCTCCCCATACTCCAGTGTTTGTGGTCTCCAATCCAGTGACTGGGAGTATATAAAACATATAAAAAGTTGTGTATGCAATATTTTCAACACTGTCCAAATGGGAGGAGAATGGTATGGGAAAAGTCAGGTTTTCCCCAGTGTAAAAATGATTTCAGGTCTAATCTAAAAGAAGGGACTTTCCAAATACTGAAGCTCTGAGTTATTTTAGAATTCTTTGCATTAATATTGCTGGGGAGGGGAGCGAGGTCACCTTCTGAGGTTTAGCTCTGGTTGCACTTGGCGTATTTGGATTAATCCTGCATTAATTAATGCAGACACAACAGGGATTCCGCTCTGACACAGACACAAAAATCTGCAAACTCAGTTTGTGTAATTTATTTAGTGTCAGATTTATATCAGTATCAAAATACTTTAGCAATCAAATTAATTCAAATCTGCCTTAGCATCTCTTCACCTCAAGATTAAAAGTATTCACAATATTGTGTTACAGAATGTTTTTGCATGTTTTCCTTACACTTAGCTTACTTAGTTTAGATTTTGCTAATACAACCTTTTGATCGACTAACTACTGAAGCATTAGCTCTATTATCTGTTGCCTCCAAAATTGGTAACAGAATCTGAACCTTTGACCCCATCCTAGAAAAGTAGTAATTAATGTCAGATACATTTTGATAACACTATTAAAATTGTTTTCAACACTTGAGCAGCTAATTAGAGAAAGTAGATTCCTGTGTTACTTTACCAAACCTTGTCCCAGGGTGAATATTATCTTTCTGATTAATCACAATGAAATACCTAACACTTTGGGAAAATAATCAAAGAAAGCATATTTTGGTATAGAATGTGTTTATATAGGGAACACACCTAACAATATGGCAATTCCTTCTCCTCTGTCATTGAGAGAGCAAAATGGTACTTTGACCCAACACATTCTTTACATGATGATGGCACTGTGTTTTGAGACATTATGAAACTCAGCTAAGGTCATTGTTTGGTCTTGAAATCTAGTACAAGATTAATTTTTCCAATATATTTTGTGGGTGTAGAAAGGATCAGAGGAAGAGTGGAGGTCATGTTAGAGTCTGATGAAATTTTCCTTTGACACCTGCTGCCCAGCCCACCTTTTTTATGAGGAAATGTGACTTCAGCTTGATGAGCTAGAAATATCTTGTCTCTTATTTACTTATGAATAAATAAATCCCAGAAAAGTCAGTATTTCCAGGCTTGGCAAATACTAAAGTAAGGTTGGGAAATTAAGACATATTTTGCTCTCAAACATTTTTTCAACATTTCACATTAATTAAAGCCTAAGGTGCATTTGACAAAGCTACCAAAGTAATTTTAAATCCAAGACTTTAGACTGTCAACACTTGGTCAAAGTAATCTCTAGCCTTTAATATATCTCATGATGACTTCACACAGTATTATTGGATTTTTTCTCTTTAAAGTGGATGTGCATGCAGGGTGGGTTTTTTTTTGGTTTTTTTGTTTGTTTTTTCCCTCTTCTGACTGCAAACAATAAATTAATAAATTGATAAGAAAAAATCAGGTTAATTTCAGCTTGAACACTTCAAATTACCATTTTGATTACTTTGAAAAAATTATCAAAACATCAATGAATAAGTATATTTTTTAATTTTAAATATTACTATGGAAAAATTTGTAATTTTATGTTAGAAAGGGAATTGGTGATAATTGGCCTCTACTTAAACACCATGTTGGCTTATCCACATTTCCAAGGTGTATTCACCTGTGTTAGAGTGAGTAGATGCTGGCACACACTCTGGTCATTTCCATTTTGTCTTTGAATATGTGATTCACCTCACCTAACTGTTTCTCACATTTCTTATCTAACTCTCCAAATCCTACCACTTTCAAATAAAAGCCCCTACTATGATCACATTTCTGACCATTCAAACACATATCAGTCTCTCATTTATTTTCCACCATTTTCTTCCTAGTCAGTAAAACACTTAGTCATTCATGTTTTCTGATTACTTAATTATATTCCTTGTAAGTGAACGTTACACTTCAGTATGTATGTATGTATATATCACCAGAAACTTACTAGACATGGTTAATATGAACTGATCACTTACAGTGTGCCTGGAATGCATTAATTCATTTAATCCTAATAAGAATCCAAGAAGATAAGGACTGTCATTTCTCTCTTTCTTAGCAGGGGAATCTTAGCCTTAGAGATGTTTAAAATTTTCCTAAAGATACCTAGTTGTTCTACACTGAAACCAAGCTCTTTATACTATGTCATTTGGCTTCACAGTAAGGGTCCAGTCAATACTCTAAAGTCAATCGTGAGTGTGGATTGAGGTGAAGAAAGAAATGGTCCCAGAAGCCTTCTGATTTACCTAGGGGAAATGGGCTTCAGAAACTAGTATACCCTCACCTTCTAAAACCCACTCACACAGGCTGGTCAGGGTGAAAACTAATGCTATACACATGAACACACATACACACATGCATACAGAGGAACAGAGACCTGTATGTCAGGTGGAGTAGGAAAAGAAGGACATTTAACCAATGCCTCATCTGTAATCTGAGTGTAAATGCAGGAAAGAATAAGTATATTTCTAATGGGGCTTTCTGCTTCAGGCTGTAGGCAGGTAGTTTCCCTTCTCCTCTCTCTCTCCTGCAGAAGCTTAGCTTCCCATTTGCCAATTCATTTCTCTCAAGTTTGTTGTTGGATTTACTTATCATTAGCTTATTTATCCTAAAATCTGCTAAAAGTGGAGTTTTTTTCTTTTTTTAATGGGCTGTTGAAAGAGCTTTTTAAAAAAAATATGAGATCATATCTTGGTGAGAAATGCAAGAGTTCTCTTCTGCTTTTACTACCTTAGTACTTTCAGTTTAAAAAGAGTCATATGTGGTCTCTTCCCACATATATTAAGGAGAGATCGCTACCAAGAAATCTTCACAGCATTCTTCTATTGAGTTATAAATGCAAGGTTTATGATGGCTGCCCAGTGATAAAGGTGAGATTATTACTTAAAGTTTTTACCCTGTTCTTAGACTTCATAGTGCACTGGAGAGGATGGTGACAAGAAGTCTGAGAAACTGAGTGGCTACAAAATTGTAAGGACCCCAAATCACTTCTGAAAACAGCCCTTAGGATTGCCAAATTCTAAGTTTCTTACTAAGACCTCAGTGGCAGTGAATACTAAATTAGCTCAATCTTTTCTCTTCCAATTTTGAAAACTGATGAGGATAGCCACGTTTCTAGAATAGTTAGGATTTCTTTCCTACATTGAATCAGTGAAGAAGTTTAGAAAACATTATCGTTCCCTGCTGGTGTCATGCATTCCTGATTCAAGATGCTATGGATTACCCATAGTTCCCTCCTGTGACATTGCTGTAAGGAGACACAAGCTGTTGTCTGCAGAGTTTAAGCTCTGAGGTACTCTTTAGGAAGTCTACCCATGGTTAATGTTACTGAGCTATTTTGTACTCACATGCTGTATTTGTCAAGATTCTCCTGAGAAACATAACCAAGAGGTCATATATATATTTAGAAAGATCCATTTTATGGAATTGGCTTCCACAACTGTGGGAGCTGGCAAGTTCAAAATCTACAGAGAAGGCTGGCAGTCATATATGAGTTGACATTGCAGTTTTGAGTTTGAAATCTACAGGCTGAAAACTCAAGTAGTTTCCTATGTTGTAATCTTAAGGAAGAATTGTTTTTTACTCAGGAAACGTTGTCTTCGTTATTAAGGCCTTCAGCTGATTAGATGAGCCTCCCCCCCCCACCCTCTGGGAAGGTAACTTTCTTTACTCAAAGTCTGGTGATTTATCATGTCTAAAAAACATCTTTTCAGCCATATTTAGACTGGTGTTAGAGCAAACAACTGGGCACCATAGCCTAGTCACGTTGACAAATAAAATTAACCATCATGTATGATTTGCATGTAGATTTGAATGATACAGAAAGAGAAGCGTGAAGATAGGAAATATAAACTGTTTAGAAACGGGTTTGGATTTTTTTTCCTGAATTTTTAAGATTATCTTTTTTTCTTTTTTTTTTTGCGGTACGCGGGCCTCTCACTGTTGTGGGCTCTCCCGTTGTGGAGCACAGGCTCCGGACGCACAGGCTCAACGATCACAGGCTCAACGGGCCTAGCTGCTCCACAGCATGTGGGATCTTCCCGGACCGGGGCATGAACCCGTGTCCCCTGCATCAGCAGGCGGACTCTCAACCACTGCGCCACCAGGGAAGCCCCTAAGATTATCTTTAATCAAGGATACATGAGAAATAAGAAGCTTCCCTCACACTCACACAGTAACAGATAAAGTAAAAATGAAAGGATTTGTGACTACTATGCTGTTTCATTTGAGTTATAAGAGCTGGAAATAAAATATAAACTAAAGAGAGTTGTTCTCGATGTTCCTTTGTTTTAAAATCCACTTAAATCAAAATATTTTAGTCTTGCAAACTTATGATTCAATGATATTTCCAAACATCCTCTATATGCCAGGCAATTTTTAAAACTCTGGTGACATGGCAAAGAGCAAAACAAACTTTAAATGAACTTCACATTTCAGTAGGGATTGACTGATAATAAAGAAGTAAAGATAGCACATGTTAGAAATTGATAGGATGGTTTTAAAGAAGTTTATTAAGTGAGTTGTCTCTGAGGAGGTAATATTTGAGCTGAGATCTGAATGAATAATGTGAGTTCTATTGGTATCTGAGGAAAGAGGAAACAGCATCTAGAATATTCAAGAAGCAGCTAGAGATGAGTATGGCTAGAGTCAGGAGGAGAGTGATAGAAGGATAGACAATGATCTTGGGGGGAAGAGAGAGAGAGGGAGAGAGAGAGAGAGTGGGGACTGGGATGTCTATGACTTTGTGGGCCATGATAAGGATTTTGAACTTCACTGTTAGTGAGAAGAAAGCCCTTAGAGAATTAGAGTAGAGGACTGATCAGACTTAGATTTTGATGGGATTCTTCTGGCAGCTCTGTGAAGAAGATTTCTACTAGGTGGTTAGGCAGTGGTATTTGAAAAGAGATGACGAACTAGGGTAGTAGCTGTGGAGAGAGTGAGAAGTGGTTGGATTCTGCGTATATGAATAATATCTATCTGAATAGTTTGAATGGTGCAGTGATGCAATTTGTGTAAGGATAGCTCCCAAAGGGCAAAAGTAAGCATAGAAGCACTCATTGGCAAAGTGCATTTTCTTCAGATAAATGTGTGAAACATCTGTTGGTGTTAGGAGGATATACAGGAGAGAGCTTGAGGTCTGGAGATGAGTTGAAAGTGTTGTTGTGTCTCTTACCAGACAGATAAAATAAGTGAATCTTCTTCCTGCCTCGGCCTCCTTCTTAAGAGAAGAAAGAGAGAGAATTGAAGGTGAGAGAGAAAGAGAGAGGGAGTAGGACACCTGGATCATCTGGCTGTGACTCCATGTCTGTTCACAGGGCAAAACCCTCTCGACTTTTCCAGATGCTTTGCTGTTCACAGGTGGGGTTCACATCCTCTTTCCAACATTTTTGTTTGCCTCGCTCCTTCTCTGCATCCACTTCTGTTATTTTCCAGGAAAGGACAGGAACCACAAAACTACACAGTCTGATTTGCAAGAGGAATGGAAAACCCAAGAGCAACTTATTCTACATAAGGGTGTGCTGGACAGAGAGGGTAGGACTCTTCAGAGTAAGTCAGGACTGTGACATCATATTCTGCAGCCCCTTGCATGGTGACCTGGGAGAGGACTGGCAACAATACGTGGGGAAGAACATTTTGAGTGAGTGAGTGCCTTGTGGAGAAAGTGTTAGGTCCATCGCAGGGTTGGTTTGTAGGAACAAATAATGGAAGCTAAGGACTTTAATAAAAGTTTTTGTAAATCAAATTCAAAATACTAACTCTACCACACATCTTGGTGTAAATGTATGAGGGAGATGAGAGTACTATTTAAATGTCCTGTCTGGACCATAACTTTTTAAAAGATGTATAGTTAATTTGTATTATTCTCAGTACTTATGTTCTATACATTTGCTGTGAGCAGCAAATTAGCAAATACTGAACCATCCCTTCTAGATGCCTGTAAACCTCTGGTTATAGAATTTTCATAAACCAATCAATGAATGATCTTGTTGTATGTGTGTCTATATTTAAAGACACTTTATTTAATGTACATTGTTGATTCATTAACCATTGAAATCATGGTCAACAGTACTATATTTCAAGTTGGATGGAAGTTTTCTAACACCTGTATTTTTCTATAAGACTCATCACAGCGTTCTTGCTCTAAGGAACACTAGATACCTCTCAGCACTATGCTTGGGGGTCATTTTAAACAGGAAAATCACCCCCCACACTGAAGCACAGAAATTAAAAAAAAACATGGCTCTAAATAGATCATAAAAAGGATACTTGTTTACAATATGAAAAGTGAAACAAGAAGTCAGAGCATCTGACTTACTTCACTCAGTATGACAATCTTTAGGTCTATCCGTGTTGCTGAAAATGACATTATTTTGTTCTTTTTTATGGCTGAGTAATATTCCACTGTATATATGTACCATATCTTCTTTAACCATTCTTCTGTCAATGGACATTTAGGTTGCTTCCATGTCCTGGTTATTGTACATAGTGCTGCAATGAACATTGGGGTGTATGTAACTTTTTGAGTTATGGTTTTCTCTGGATATACGCCCAGGAGTGGGATTTCTGTATCATATGGTAGCTCTATTTTTAGTTTTTTAGGGAACCTATCATATGCTATTGCTTATATGTGACATCTAAAAAATGGTGCAAATGAACTTATTTACAAAACAGAAAGAGAGTCACAGATGTAACAACAACAAAAAAAAAAACTTGTGGTTACCAAGGGGAAATGGGGGGGAATAAATTGGGAGACTGAGATTGACATATACACACTACTATATATAAAATAGCTAACTAATAAGGACCTACTGTATAGCACAGCGAACTCTACTCAATACTCTGTAATGACCTATATGGGAAAAGAAATCTAAAAAAGAGTGGATATGTGTATATGTATAATTGATTCACTTCGTTGTACAACAGAAACTAACACAACATTGTAAATCAACTATACTCCAATAAAAATTAAAAAAAAAAAGAAGTCAGAACATCACCTTATTAGACCTCGTACAGTAAAGTGTATGTCAGACAATGGTGACTCAATTTTTCATCACTCTGCATGTGTTTGCTAAAGATCATGAAAACACTGAAGAGTATGGACTTTGGGATTATGAATAGATTTTAACAAGCAGGAAAATTTGCAAATATGAATTTTCAAATAATTAGGATCCAATTTACTACTCTGGTAATGGACTACAGTGAGTTAAAAAATTATGAGCAACACACATTCTAATTGAATTTCCTCCTTTCTGCAATTTGCACTTGAACAGAAAATCCAGGGTCTATGTAATTACACTGGAATTATTTTGCAACTAACTAAGCAATGAATTTAGGCATTTTGGAGTGTGAATCTTTTATCTGTCATTCAGTCTCTGTGTAGCTATTACGACCAATTATATATTTCTAAAATGGGCACAATAACATCTGCTTTATAAAGTTGCTGTGAGAATTGAATGAAGTATGATATATCAATATCTAGCTAAGTTTGGAGCACCTGATACATTTTCATAAATGCCGTTTCTTTTAACTAAGCCTATTTCACACTCAGCTCTGTTGTATCTTCATGGTCCCTCTTGGTTGTTCTTTCCCTCCATTTCTAGGAGACTCCAAGTGACATAAAGGACTGCTTGTCAGTAATCATTACCCTAAGATTATGATATGGTAATGGTCTTGTTTTTCTTTATGCGTGGTTTTTCATCTGTTTATCAAATATGTTCTTTTGGAGCATAGTGGAGAATAAATTATAAATTAAAAAACAAGCAAATAGATGTACTAATAATGAAGTCATGTTTACTTCTTTAGGCTTTGGTAGACCTGGCTTTCTGTGGAAGATGTACAAAGTCTAGCATTTCTTTTGTAAATAATTATATATTACAAGTAAGAGAGAACCTGTGATAGGTCATGTGCATTTAGGATGGTAGAAGTTACAGTGATGAACAAAACAACAAAAATTAAGGATAATAATTCTAAAATAGATGTTTGCCTGTTCTTGTGAAAGTACAGTATATGAAGAAGCATTTAGAGTTTATGAAGAACAGTGGACTTATTGCTGTGGCATGGCAGAGCCAAGTATTTTTCTGCATTTAAAGTTTCAGTGACATGAGGGAACTAACACTGAATGACAATTTGAATAGTGCAATCATAATAATAACTGAATCATGAGTTTATTTTGAACATTCATTATTTATTGAACATTCTGCTGCAAGTGTACATTGTGTTACTGATTTCTCATTACTATCTTGTGATGTGGAATAAATTTCTCTCTACTTTAGATAAGGAAGTAAACTTAGAAATGTTATGGAAATAATCTATGGTCACAATGCTCATAAATGATGGGGCTGTAATTAGAACTCAGGTCCATCTCCAGGCTTTGATTTATCTTCTCTAAACTTTCATTTATCTTCAATGACTATTTGGATGACTAATGAATGCTTTGAAATATTCTAATCAAGTTGTTAGGTTTGTATATAGCTTGCGAATGATCAGGATCCCAAATCTTCTAAAAAAGAGCTTCAAAGCCTATTTAAAAATCTTTACTTGACAAATAGATCTACTTCAAATATGTGGCTCTTTCATCTGGGAAAAGCAAAGTAAAAAGGGGTAACCCAAACCATGCAGAGAATAATTGCTATTGCTGGAATGGTTATCAACATAGAGATTTTGTTAGAAAGAACAACATAAAATTTAGGAGATATAACTAGATTCAGATAGGAAAGAATTAAAATTATTAAAACCAGAAAACATGTTTCATTTAAATAGAATAAAGCACTTTTTCTTTCTTCCAGGTTTTCCATCCTGACTACAAAGTATGGTTTATGTTGGAAAATGTTTTCATCTCAGTTATTTTGGTTTCAGGGATAGGTATAAAATTAAAACTCATCTCTATCCTGAAGGGTTTCTTTTTCAATCAATCCCAGCTTTCAGTTAGTAAAAGGTAACAGAGTGCCTGTGTGAGAACGCAGAAAACAAGGAGATAAAGCTCTAAGATTTTTTTTTCCTCTATAAAGAGGCTTATACAATGATTGGAGCAGACATCAGGAAATTAGACCAAATGGTAGTGTTAAATCCATTCGCCAACCTACATTCTCCAGTGAAAAATGACATAACTTTTAACAGTTTGGGTGAAAAACTTAAATATGTGGCTAGGATCTTTAATTCCTTTGTGGGTTACTCCCCTAGTAAGTATTTGCTAAAGTTTCACCATATGTACGTTCCTTGGCTTGCACATCAGATCACGTGTAAAATTTATTTAACAGGCGTATTCTCAAAACAGTTTAAGCCATGAGAAGTCCTTTTCCATTTCCTCAGTAGGTTTTTATTCCTAGTTATTTGTTTAGGGTTCGGAGGAATATGGGAGTGTGTGTGTGTGTGTGTGTGTGTGTGTGTGTGTGTGTGTAAATGAGTTTTAGGAGATTTTTGGCTTATTTAGGAAACAAAAAACATTCAATGATCTGGTCTTGCATTCCTTGGATTGAAATACTTTCTTAAATTCAAAATAATACCATTTAACAAAATCAAAGGAAAACATGTAGAAGAGAAATATTTCCTGTTGTTAACCAAATGAATTTGGACTTTCAATTTTACTTCTAGTTAAGTAATATTTTGCATATCACCAATAAAAAAACCACACAAGACCAAACATTAAATATCTTTTTTTTTTTTTTTCAGAAAGTAAAACACTTCAGCAGATTAGATGCTAAGAAGGTGCTTATAACACAAATGGGAAAACTCCATGCTTTTACTCATACAATGGGTCCTGTTTCTAAGGAGAATCCTCCTTTCTCTTAATACGGGCAGAGGAAGGAGGACAGAATAGGTGGCTCCCCAGGGGATGCAATGCAAAGAATACTCAACGACCCCACCTGTCCAGATTCTTGCTTGCACAGCCTGCCATGGTACCTGACCATCATTATAAAAGAGATTCTTCAACATCTAATATAGGTTGGTTTGATAGCTAGCTGAGAACAAGTCCCTTCCAGAATATGACTTGATTGGGGAGGGTAAGTCATCGAAAGTGCTCAACGAGGTAAAGAATGAGGCTGGAAGGAAAACACAAAAGATATTTTGGGCTGCCTGGCAATGTGGCTCAGGGCAAGCCTTGATTATGATGGTTAGTCATTCTGATGTGGATTCTCAGTGGAATCCATAACTGACACAGAGAGACAAAAGTTGCTCTTTCACATACTAGGCAGAAAGCACACACCTAACTTTGAAGAAAAAGTTTGGCAGGACCAATTCTTTGAAGCCATTCTGTTCAAAGTTTTTGTAATTTCAACACCATGTCTCTATGGCATGTCTATCAGCATCTGGAAGAGGGCCAGTGAACCAGCAGACAGGGATGAGTCAAGTCCAACTCATGAGTATATAATCACTCTGCTTTATCTGAGAAATAAATGAGAATGTCTTGTGATAGAAAACCAATTCTCATAAATTTAAACAGTAGAAGTAAATTGATTTGCTCATGAAATTAAGAAGTCGAAGGAGTTGCAGCTGATTTTAGGCATGTCTAAATCTAAATGTTCAAATAAAGTCATCAGGTTTGATCTGTTGGCTTCTTTCTTTCCTTTTCTTTGATCTAGTTCCTTTTGGTTGGTTGCAGAAATGGCCATCTGAAGCTGGAGTTTGTAGCATCCCTGTATGTGTGATTCCAGAGAACAAAGATAATTTTTTTTTTCTGTTTCAGTGTCCACATCATTCTCCTCCAAGAGGACTTAATATTGGACCCTTTTGTTTGATCTTAATCTCACTTTAAGCTTTTGTCCACACAGTTATGCTGTGCAGGTGTGGGAAAAGCCTCAGTTTACTTCCATACTCAGAAAACACATGTGGTGAGGAGACATGGCTAAAAATGATTTTTAGCAAATGTTCAGGGCTTTACTTCAATCACAATGAAAAAATGGCTACATACTGATAACTGCCATTTTATCAGAGTTTCGCCTGATCTGACAAGTTCTTACTGATAGGCACATGCTCTGGAGAATTACATACCTGTTACTAGGCATAAATTCCTTCTCTGTCAATCTCAGTGGCTAACTGCTATTAAAACAATAATTGTCATTTAAAATTAAGAAGGTTTTGAAGCAAAAATATGGTAAGCAGCACAACAGCTGTTTTTTTCTTCCTAGTCATAAAGGGGGATCTAAATTTTATAAATTCTTGAAGGACTTGAGATAATTTACTTTTGTGTGTGTGTGTGTGTGTGTGTGTGTGTGTGTGTGTGTTTAACTTTCTGAACTTTTTAGACAAACAAGAAGTCATTGGGAGAGGGAAAGAGATGGTGAAAACTGAATCCAAAAAAAAAGTCTGACTAAAATTTTTGTCAGTACATCTTCACTTTAAGAAAATGCAGGTAAATCAGCAGCAAGCATATAAATCAGTAAAACAGCTATTGTGAAATATTTACTACCAGACTTTTAAAAATAAAAATTTTGGAAAGCAGTTAATCATTTGATCATGAATTAAAAAATTATCTTGATGACAGGGAAGAAAAATTTTTAATTTGGAATTAGAGTTTACTGAGAAAAACAAAGAAAAAAAATCTGAAGTACAAACCTAGTGTAAGCCAATAGGGGAGAAGTAGGATTTAATCCACAAAAAAACTTGCAAACATACTCATACCCACCACTTTCCAGGAGTAAGCCCATCACATAAAGGAAATATCCTGTCTGTGATATGTTTGCTCTAAAATATGGAGACAGAGCAGTAGTTTACTTAGGCATCCAATAAAATGCACCTCCTGCGAATGGTGCTATTTTACCATTCATCCTTCGGCTCCACAGAACAGCACTGACTGTGCATGAACGATGCTTCAGAAGAGCTTGTGTGTCACCGGAATTATGTTTTATTTATAATAATTGACTCTATTTGGCTTGTGTTCCAGTTTTTAAGAGACCACAGTAGAGGGATCTTGATACATGTGAACACTGTAGACCATAATACATTTAATTATGCTGTATTTTGGCATGGTGAGTCACTTTTAATCTGAAACTATGAACTTTTAAAATGTATAATGATAGTTAATAGTATAACGAGGCTTTCAAACAACTGAACACACACACCAGGTGACTTATTCACAGTTGTACAAGGGTATAATACACAGTGATTTCTTAAATGTATTTTCTCTATCTCTATAGAGGTGCCAGAAGGAAACTAGCTATGGAAGCATCAATCAATCAATATTTATAAAGGACTTACTATGCTTACAGAACTGTGATAATTTCTTTTAACAAAACAAGAGAAACATAAACTATGTTACATTTAAACATGCTAAATTTTGTCACACCATCAGCAAATGCAATGTCTATTCACCAGCGTTACTGTCCATCACGGGCTGGAAGAAACGGAATTTAAGCTGGGCCTTGAGGACCTGTCACATTTAGAGAATCAGAAACCATGGGTTTCATAGAAGTAAAGGCAAATTATACAAAGATAAGGTGGGAGAAGTGAGAATGCACGTTCAGGGAAGAGGCATGCGATAAGGAGGAACAGACAGAAATGTATTGTTTGGATATAGCAAGCTCAGCTGGGTCAGAAAGGCATAGATTATGGGAGGCTTTCAAATTCAGTCACCAAATTTGGAATTTAGATTTAATTTAATAAGTAAAATAAAAACATTCATCTTTCTGGGTAGGAGAATGATATTAGAACAATCATAATGGGCAATGATATTTTTCCAACTGATGCAAAGCATAAAGTATGTGTTAGAAGGAAAGTAAAGAGTCTAAAAATAGAAGGAAGTTTAAAGATTACTGTATGAACTATTGGGGATTCCGGTCAGATGGCAGTCAAATTTCAACTGAACACCAATTGGAACCTCCACTCTTAAGCAGTTTAACTTAGTATCATCACCTATCACAAAGGCATTTTAAAATGTTTGTTATGAAGGAAATTCCTATGGAATATTATATTTTTGATTGAATTTAATGCAAATATTTAATGCAAATAGAGATGTTATTTAAAAGAAAAAATATCTTCCATGAATTTGTCTGAAATATTGGAGAGAAAAGAGGTGAAGCTGTTTTTTCAAGTTCATCAATGTGAAGTTGATTCTACTCATACCGAGTTTAGTCACGTGCTAAATCAAGCCAAGAACTGCGATTTAAATCAGGCATTCACGTCAGATTTTGTTTCTAGGCTCAAACCACTAATTTGTGGGATCTGCTGTATTTTACTCTTTGGGCCACTAACTACTGCTCTTTTGGGGGGCTTTCAATTTACAGCTCTAGAAAACAGAAAGATTTATTGTAGTTTTTCCAATCTTATTTATTTCCAACTATTTTTTTTTCGTACTAGAATCCCCTGCCTTCAACATTGGAGACAACTTGTTATTTCAATACCTCGACTTTCCTGGTGATTAAATTTAAGCTGTACCCCACAGGTGAACAGAGGACTAACCAGGAATTGTAAAGGACTTTTAAATGTAACACTTGTGAAAGTAAAGATGGTAATCAATTTCATGGTGAATCCAAGAACAAACTACATAGCTCTCTTTTCATTTCCCTAATTCCAAGCACATTGCATTAAAACAACAACAACAACAAAGCCTGAATGGGATTTGCAGGATTTTAAGACTTTAGTAGGTCTGGTCTCCTTGGCATGCTGCAGATAATTCAATATTATCTGATTGCACTTGTACAGTCAAACAGAAACAGAAAACAAAATCTTTTGGGTTGTTTTGGGGAGATATATGCAGTGATTATCCCAACTAGTTATTGCCTTGAATCTTCTTGATAAGCTGTGGGAATAACATCAGGTAATTATGTAATAATAAGTGTTTATGAAAGAAATAATCTCAAGCACTCTACACCTATTTGCATAGAATGCCAAAATAAATTTTTAATACTGATCTTCCTTTGGGGTATTTGCTTCTTGAGTAATTAGGTGTCACTAAAGGTATCCAAATTAAATTCATAAATAGAATATTTTCTTGGAGATTTCCAGTACTAGCAATTGTTGTCATGGCAATTTGTAACACTTCCACACAATGCTATTATAAACAACCAATTTAGAAAAAAAAACAGAAAAACAAAGCAAACCAAAATTCTGGCAAATGTAATTTTTTCTACAACATAGACCCAGTCTTACTCTTCTCCACTACTCCTTCCCATTATTCAACTCTGTCATCTAGTTAAGGTGATACACCAGATGACCTTTGAATTGAGCTCAAGGTTTCAAGTTTTGGATCTTTGCTGTTAGTGTTTGTCCTACCAAGGAAATCTCATTCCCATGTTAACCTCTCAAATTATATCTATTTTTTTAATTCTCAATTAAAATACCATGTTTCCTGGGATGTTTTTTTTATGCTTCCATTAGAGTTCACCTGGCTTGTC
Organism: Hyperoodon ampullatus; assembly: GCF_949752795.1. Lineage (NCBI taxonomy): Eukaryota > Metazoa > Chordata > Mammalia > Artiodactyla > Ziphiidae > Hyperoodon > Hyperoodon ampullatus. The sequence goes on from NC_136916.1 coordinate 162,715,372, forward strand.
TTGAAATTATTATGGTGCCTGTCTTATGCTTGCTATAACATTATTAGCAATGATGGCAGGGGTGGATTTTGTGTCTTACTCCTTTTTATCCAATCTCTTTTATTTCTTTTATTTATTTATTTATTTATTTTTTGTGGTACGCGGGCCTCTCACTGTTGTGGCCTCTCCTGTTGCAGAGCACAGGCTCTGGACACACAGGCTTAGCAGCCATGGCTCACTGGTCCAGCCGCTCTGCGGAATGTGGGATCTTCCTGGACTGGGGCACGAGCCCATGTCCCCTGCATCGGCAGACAGACTCTCAACCACTGCGTCACCAGAGAAGCCCAATCTCTTGTATTTCTGATACCTGAAGAAGTGTTCCTTGTAAATACAGGTGTTAAATAAGTATCTTCCGACCAGAGGTCAACTTAACTGTAAATTGTTAACAAAAACAAGAGCAGTTCTGGAGTGTTACCTACCCTTTCCCACTTCCATGTTCTTTTCTGTTTGTACTTTAGTTAACAAACTAAAAATGGAGCACCTGCCAAATATAGCTATTACTCTGAAGAGATCATCTCTAGGGCTCCCATGGTTTCTCACCCATGGCATGCTAGTGCAAGGATGGACTTAGGGGTCAAACCAACCTGTTCTTGTGTGCCAGCTTCACTGATTGCTAACTGAAATTATTTAACCACTCTAAGATCACTTTTTCTCTTATGTAAAATGGGACTGGAAAGAGTATTGTGCTGAAGATTAAATGCATAGATGCTGGCAAATGGCTTCACACAGTGCCAGTATATATCAATCGCTCTAGAAGAAGTAGTTGCTTGTAGGATTTTGAGGGATAGCTAAATACTCTAATTCTTCTCTGCCTTACTCATGTTTTTCAACCTTGCCCGTTTCTTAATTTTAGGTACATTTTCCCTTGAAATCTCAGCAGACAACAGATTTCCAAGCTATCAAGCCTTTTCTACCATGTGAACCTAAGAAGCGGGACATCTTTTATTTCTTTTCCTTTTTCTTTTGGCCTGTAATTTTTTCAGTTATTTTTCATTTTTTTACAAAATTGAGGTACAGTTGATTTACATTCTTAGATTATTTTCAGGAGTACAACATAGTGATTCAAAATTTTATAGATTATACTCCATTTATAGTTATTATAAAATATTGCTATATTCCCTTTAATCTACAATACAAACTTGTAGCTTCTTTATTTTATACATAGTAGTGTGTACCACTTAGTTCCCTCTCCCCACTAGTAACCACCAGTTTGTACTCTATATCTGTCAGTCTGTTTCTTTTTTGTTATATACACATTTGTTTTATTCTTTTAGATTTCACTGGTAAGTGATAGCATACAGTATTTGTCATTTTCTGTCTGACTTATTTCACTAAGAATAGTACCCTCTAGCTCCATCCATGTTGTTGCAAATGGAAAAATCCCATGCTTTTTTTTATGACAGAGTAGTATTCCATTGTATTTATATACCACATCTTCTTTATTCATTCATCTGTTGTTGGATACTTAGGTTGCTTCCATATCTTGGCTATGTAAATAATGCTGCTATGAACATTGTATCTCTTTGAATTAGTGTTTTAGTTTTCTTCAGATATATACCCACCCAGGAGTGGAATTGTTGGATCATGTGGTAGTTCAATTTTTAGTTTTTTGAGGAAACTCCATACTGTTTTCCACAGTGGATTTATCAATTTACATTCTAACTAACAGTGTACAAGTGTTCCCTTTTCTCCACATCCTCACCAATGTTTGTTAGTGAGGTCTGTGGTGTTTCTGATGATAGCCATTCTGACAGGTTGCGGCAGTACCTTGCTGTAGTTTTCTTTGCATTTTTCTGATGACTAGCAATATTGAGTATCTTTTCATGTACCTGTTGTCCATTTGTATGTCTTTTTTAGAAAAATGTCTCTTCAAGTCTTCTGCCCATTTTTCAGTTGGGTTGTTTGATTTTTTGATATTGAGTTGCATGAAGTGCTTATACATTTTGCATGCTAACACTTATCAATCAATTCATTTGCAGATATTTTCTCCCAGTCAGTACTCTTTTTTTTTTTTTTTCATTTGTCATGGTTCCCTTTTCTGTGAAAAAGCTTTTAAGTTTAATTAGCCCCCCTTTGTTTATGTTTGATCTTGTTTCCTTTGCCTTAGGAAACAGATCCAAAAAAATATTGCTACAATTTATGTCGAAGAGTGTTCTGCCCATGTTTTCTTCTAGGAGTTTTATGGTTTCTGGTTTTACATTTAGGTCTTTAATCCATTTTGAGTTTATTTTTGCATATGGTATGAGAAAATGTTCTAATTTTATTATTTTACATGTAGCTGTACAATCTCCAAGACTAACCAGGAAGAAATAGAAGATATAAACACACTAATTACCAGTGATGATATTGAATTGGTAATGAAAAAAAACCAACAACTCCCGACAAACAAAAGTCTAGGACCACATGGCTTCACAAGTGAATTCTACCTAATATTTAGAGAAGAGTTAACACCTATGTTTCTCAAACTATTCCAAAAAAATTCAGAGGAAGGATGGCTTCCAAACTCATTCTGTGAGGCCATCATCACCCTGAAAACCAGACAAAGATATCACAAAAAAAGAAAATTACAGGCCAATATCACTGATGAGCATAGATGCAAAATTCCTCAACAAAATATTAGCAAACTTAATCCAATACATTAAAAGAATCATATACCATCCTTGATTTATCCCAGGAATGCAAAAATAGGGACATCTTGTTAAATTTCATTAATTTCTTTCCATAGATCGACTTCTCTATCCCAGATCTAAAGACATTAGGGAAGTGTTGACTGTGTTTGAAGGAAAGGCAGATTAGGTAAACAAGGAGTTGGGGATAGATGATGCATTAGAAATTTACATTGGTTCAAGATTAGTTGACCTTTGTTTAAATCTAGTTGACCTTTGTTTAAATCTAACAATTTTCTTCTCGAATGATTACATATATTCCTACTTAATAATGACCAGTGCAGAAAGGCTAGAGACCTTTGAAGTTCAACTGATAAATTATCTCCAGACCTTGTAAAACTATCATCATCCAGCTTGCTTACTGTATATTCAAATTCAATTTGGGACAATAAGAAAATTGTAGCCATGTGTCAATTTTAGCTGTGTGTGTGTGTGTGTGTGCGTGTGTATGTGTGTGAATGTGTGAGTGAGTGGGTGCTCGTATGCACACATGGGGTACATATGCATGTGTGACTGTTAGTAGTGGGTGTGTATGTGTAACTGATTGTAAATATGGCCAGTTGAAAAACTGAGCATAAATGATGAATTCTCAACAGGAGGTTTCTATGATCCAGGAACCGATCTGACTTGAAGCAGTTAATTTTCTCTGGTATGCTCCAACACACTGCCAGGGACATATAGGGTTTCTCCCTGGTGAATGCTATTATGCTATTTATTTCTTATTCTGCTGCCCAAGTGGAGGCAAAGACCACAGGATCTTTGAGAATAATTATTTCTTAGGCATATCAGAAAAGAGACTGCATTTTTCTGTATAGGGATGAGTTTTTCTTTCATCCCAGGGGCCTTTTTTCAAAGCCCTGAGAATTTCAGCAAGTGGTCTGTCCAGCTCACCAGCTAGTACACATAGGCACAATGCTGTGTTTTTGTTATTACGATCTTTTATAGTCTTTTTAGCACTTTCCCTCCCTCTGTCTCTCTACACACACACACACACACACACACACACACACACACAATGAAATTACTGTCTATCTTTCATGGTAAAATTCACAGTTTTTGTTTTACTTTTCAGTTAAAAACATTTATATTTCTCCCCTTTCCCAAATTCACTCTTCTGGAAATTGAAAATTTACTTCTCTGCTAAACTGCAAGGTATGCCAAACCCCAAATAGCTCACGGATCATAATTCAGAAGCCACTGGTTTAGTCTCTTGTATGAAAAGCCTGTAGAAGTAACCATGGGCTCTGGGATAAGTTTCTCAGGACATCCAGGAAACCCAGCAGGAAGATACTGAACTTGCCTTAAAGAACTTTCCAAAAGAATTGTCAGGGTGACTGCTTCATATTTTAAGCCAGGTTGTAATGCAGATTTTGTCTTTTTCAGGTAGGCAAAACCTTCTTTTGCAAGTAGATAAGTGATTCCTTGGGAAATAGCACTTGTTTCCCACCTTTTTTTTTAGGACTTAAGAGAACTGGATTGGGACTTAAGAGATTCAAGTTCTAGTCCTTGATGAAAAGTTAACTAACTGTGCCTTGGGAAAGTGGCACACTCCCGTAGTCTGTTTCCCCATTTGTAATTTGTAAAGAATGATCTCTATGGACTCATCTAGCTCTAAAACCCTGTGACTCTAAGCTATGACTCCTTTCCGAAACACCTTATCTCCAATCAAAATTGTCAGAAGGTGTTTGTGTTTGTTTTGCTTTGTTTGTGACTGGGTGTGTCCTTCATTTTATTACTTCCTCCCTTTATAAAACAAAAAAGGAATCCCCCTGTGGTCTATAAAAAGGTTTCATATTGAGTGCTGTGTATAACAGCCAGTTTTCCATTTTAATCCTCTAAAAATACCTACTATAATAAAACAAGTGCAGATTGTTACAAAGCCTCTTGCTGACTTGCTACAATGTGAGTGGGCTGCCCTCTATCCACAAAATTTTCAATTGCTAGAAGAGATGAAGTTTAAATATAGTCTGACAACCAGGGTCTGGAGTTGTAATGGCATTTTGTGACCTCTTGATATGTTATCCTATGATGTCTAGAGTTGAAGTGGGAAAAAGCTGTGATGAATAACTATCTCCAATTCTAAGTTGATTGTCCTCCTCTCAATAATTTCTTTTTGTGAGATAAAATTAGTTTATGCATTTTAAGTACATAAATGTGGATACTCCTACAAGTAAATCTGTAATAGGTAAAAGGTTGACTTGTGAGATATGAAACAATGGAAAGGCAAGTGTGTTGGGAAGAGCAAAAGGAAAGTAAAATCAGCACAAAAATGGTGATTAAAGGGATTATTGGTAAGAAGAAATATGAGAACTTGGCAAAACTTGGGGCATGAGACAAGAGGAAGTGGAAGGCCTGGTTGCATCAGCATTTTTGAACCTGAATAATTGGGAGGAAGGCATGTCATTAGCAGAGATTGGTGGGAAGATCTGTTAAAAGGAGAGTTCAGATCAGGACAAGGGGAGTCTGAGAACTTGTGAGGATGCCCAAAGGGAGATGTTCAGCAAACAATTAAACATGAGGGATTTGAGGCCTCTGTCTTATGTAATACACTTTAATCCACAAGAATCAAAAAAAATTAGAAAATGTGGTTAATTCAGTATTAAGATATTATAAATGTTTATTTTAAAAGCATATAGGTCTTACTCTGTGTTTTCAATGAAGCTAGCTGGTTCTATTAGAATTGAAACTCTTCTAAACTCAGGACAGCTTATATTGGTAACTGATCTTTATTTTATAAATCTTTTTACTTTTTAGTATTTCAATTGACTAACAGCCTAATAAGCATTTTCCTACTTAAAACTAGTTCCTACTGTACAAAATGCAATTTAGTTTACCCAGCGATTTATTATATGTACATACATAGCTAACACTATGCTCAGGGTACTGTGTGATAAGAAGGAAATATATGATTTTATCTTAGGTATTGGACAATTTAAGTCTAGTTGGAGGAATCAGACATGCTGGGGAAAATGGCAGCATACAGCATACAGTCAATGAACATTTATTTACTAAAAAAAAATATTTATTTTCTTTTTTTTTTGTTCTGTTTTTCTTTCTTTTTTTATTTTAGAATTTTATTTTTTTATACAGCAGGTTCTTATTAGTTATCCATTTTATACATATTAGTGTATATATGTCATTCCCAATCTCCTAATTCATCATACCATCACCGTTCCCTGCCACTTTCCCCCCTTGGTGTCCATACATTTGTTCTCTATACCTGTGTCTCAATATTAAAAAAAACAAAGAATCCAATCAAAAAATGAGCAGAAGCCCTAAATAGACATTTCTCCAAAGAAGACATACAGATGGCCAACAAGCACATGAAAAGCTTCTCAACATCACTAATTAATAGAGAAATGCAAATCAAAACTGCAATGAGGTATCACCTCACACCTGTTAGAATGGGCATCATTAGAAAATCTACAAACAACAAATGCTGGAGAGGGTGTGGAGAAGAGGGAACCCTCTTGCATTGTTGGTGGGAATGTAAATTGATACAGCCACTCTGGAGAACAGTATGGAGGTTCCTTAAAAAACTAAAAATAGAACTCCCATATGACGCAGCAATCCCACTACTGGGCATATACCCAAAGAAAACCATAATTCAAAAAGACACATGCATCCCAATGTTCATTGCAGCACTATTTACAATAGCCAGGTCATGCAAGCAACCTAAATGCTCATCAACAGACAAATGGATAAAGAAGATGTGGTACAAATATACAATGGAATATTAATCAGCTATAAAAAGGAATGAACTTGGGTCATTTGTAGAGATGTGGATGGATCTAGAGACTATCATACAGAGTGAAGTGAGTCAGAAAGAGAACAATAAATACCGTATATTAACGCATATATGTGGAACCTAGAAAAATGGTACAGATGAACCCATTTTCAGGGCAGAAATAGAGACACAGATGTAAATATATTTATTTTCAACAGTCATCAGCCAGTGGTCTTCAACACATTGGAAGAATTTATCTGGAGGATGGACATGGATTTCAAACTCAGAACAAAACCAAACTCATCATACACCTCCTGTCCTCTGCCTCTTCTTTTGTAATTTCTCTTTCTACAAATATCCCCACAACTCTCCATATCACCAAGTCAGAAGTCTAGAATGACTTCTTTCTGTATACCTATCCTTCTCCTACTCACCCCTGCCACCTCTACTCCCAAGTCAATTTGATTACATTCCTTTGCTTTATATTTCTAAATTGCTACCACTGATTTTAATAAAGTCCAAATGGAAAGCTCTTTTAGTTCCAATCTCCCATCTCACCACTCCCTTGGTCTCAGTGTTAGACTCCTTTCCATATGAGGTCCTTGGAATTTTCAGTAATACTTTTTTCAAGTCTACTTCATTTTGTATTTGCTGGGACCAACCTTTCAATCCTACTGTAACAGACAAAAACTTAGTTTTCCTTTACAGTCCCAGTTAAGAGTTACCTCCTCAGCAAAATCTCCTCTGATTCTCTCTAACCTAACCCTCCCACTCTTGAGCTCCAATAGTCCCCATGCTTGCCCTTAACAGGGAGCTTATAGGTTGGTTTTACTAGACTCTGATCTCTTGCAGGCAAGTAACATCTCACCTCATTATTGTGATTATTACTGTGTTTATTCAAATCTAGTGTCTTATTCAGCATCTATTACACTCTAGGCAATTGCAGATGAGATTGAATTGAAAGATTCACATTCTATGAACATGTTTCTCTCTGTTGCTTTTCTTGCATCATTGTTTTTCACACTGGGTATACGTTTTTCTCTCAGCACTTTTTCCTTTTTTTTTTTTTGCGGTACACAGGCCTCTGACTGTTGTGGCCTCTCCCATTGTGGAGCACAGGTTCCGGACGCACAGGCTCCACGGCCATGGCTCACGGGGCCAGCTGCTCCGTGGCATGTGGGATCCTCCTGGACCAGGGCACGAACCCGTGTCCCCTGCATCGGCAGGCGGACTCGCAACCACTGCGCCACCAGGGAAGCCCCTTTTTCCTGTTTTACCTGTATTTTCCCCCTTCCTGTTTTCATTCTCCATACCGCCCCCCCACCATCTCTCATGATATTTATTTGTTGAACCAACTGAAAAACTTCCCTTCTTCCTTGTCCTTTTCCAGCTAGCTAAAATTTTCAGAGCTTCAACTACATATCAGACACAGAGCTAGGAGTTTTCATTGATTATCTCTTAAATTTCATAGCAAATCTATGAAGTTCTGTCCTTGGTTTCATATTACAGATGAGGAAAGTGAGGCCTAGAGAAGTTAAATAATTTGTTCAAGGTCATGTTACTGAATTCAAGCTGTACTGCTGGCTGCAAGGTAGGCCAATAAATCAAGAGATGAGGTATTAGGGCAAGGAATAGTGTCTTTATTCAGAAAGCCAGAAGACAGAGAAGATGGAGGACTAGTGTCCCAAGGAATCATCTTACCTGAATTAGAATTCAGGCTTCTTTTATACTAAAAGGGGAAGGTGTGTGACTAGTTGTTGCAAACTTCTTGGGGCAGGAATCCTTTGCTATTGCAGCTGTCCATGTAGGTCTAGTCACAATGTTCCTATAAACCTCCAAAAAGACAAATATTATTCTCTGTTCTGTAACTTTTTCTCTCTACCTGAATGGAAAAGTGTTATACCTTTAAAGTTCAGAGCCATGAGAATGGGCAATTCTGTATATTTCAGGCTGTGGGCAACATTCTTTTACAAAAGACGCAGAGCCAGCATGACTAAGCACAGGCAACAGAGTACCAAGGTTAGAGTAAAGGGATAGATCCAATATGGAGTCAGGTTTGTTCTTCTGTATTAAGTCACACAGCAATTAAGTGATAAAAGCCAAGGCAATCTGGGTCCAGAATTAGTCTTAACTACTGTGCTTTGTTATATTAAATATAATTATGCTACTTAATTTTGTTTAAAGTGATTTATTCTCTCTACCAAACCATAAGGGAATAATGCTGTGGGTAGGTCCCAAAAGGAAATGGAAAAATAATACAGAGAGGAAAAATGGGTGAAATTTGAGGAGATTCTGTAAAAGCAATTTGTATCTATCTTAGTTCTGATCTAGTTACCAAGGAAATCTAAATCAAGTACTTCTGACTTAGGTGTTTTTTCACCATGTTAACCTGCAGGCAGTTTGTGCTCTGTGACTTGAAATTCTGCAATAAATGTTCCTCATCTTAAGGCTTCTCATGTGCTCAGTGTGACCTCTCCTGTGGTTAGGTTTCCACACAAACAACACAAGCAGCAGGCAGACATGAAATATCACACACACAAGGACCACATGCTTGCACAGACCATACTACCCTCTCATATTGCTGGAGCTTGTTGAGCAACTCACTCAACATTACACTATGCTGGATTTCTTCTGCATCCTACTGAGCTTCATCGAAGCACAATACAGCATCTCACTCCAGACCATGTATTAAAGATCCAGCACTGGATCTTTACTGTGTCAGCGGCAAGTGATTCAAGTTAAATCTACTTAAGGATTTCATATTGGATTTTTGCTGGCAAGCTGACATCCCAGATATGTAAGTGCATATTAAACATAAAATTCACATATTGTTGTATGGAATTTGCAGGAAGAACTCCTGACTGGAAGGAACCTCATTTTGACATCAAAAATCAAGGTCAAGGCTAAGCTGCAAGTATAGGTTCTATTAGTGAGTTTCTACAAGTAATGAAAAATGGAGTTGCAGTACTTCTGAGTCTTATTACACTATGATTGATGAAGATCTTAAGCATTGGGATGTTCGTCTTCACATCCAAATCTTTGTGTCATATCATTGCAAGTAGAAAGTGGAATACTTAAACTTAAGGAATTAAGCCAGAGAAAAGTTGTTTCTTTTATATGTTTCAAACACCAGGCAAATTGTGCTTTGTGTCAGTGGTGACACATTTAAATGTAGTTAACCCTCTGCCCCAAATACATGCACTCTTAAGTAGAAAATGTTCATTTTGGTCCAATCTGGTTACAGCTTAAGAAAATGGGGTGGCTTTGATGTTTTCTATGTCTCCAATAATGTAAATGTCATAGCATAGAAGGTTGGGACCTGATCTAACTTTTTAGTCTTCTAGTTTCAACTTATAAATAAATAATTAAGGTGATAGGATTTAGCAGATGAATGAAGATTCATAAATTAAAACCAAAACAAAACAAAACAATAAAGTTGGTGCTGTGGTCTTAAATATTGGACAGGGATTGCTACCATAAATTGCCATAAATATTTTAATATGGAAAATTACAAACCTACAAAAAAAGAGAAAAGAATATAACAAATCCTAATGTTTTCACCAACACCCAGCTTTGACCATTATCAACTCAGGGACAAGCTTGTTGCTTTTATATTTCTATCCACTCCCCTCAGCCCCATAACATTATGGTGAAATTTGTTTCCCAGACTATTTCATCTGTAAATACTGCAATTTGTATCACTAAAAGGTACAATTCTAAAACTGGAAGCAATAACAGTATTTCTATAGTTTCAAATACACAGTCAGGTTTCAAATATCCTTTATTGTCACCTAAAATTTTTGCAGTTAGTTTGTTCTAATCAGGAACAGTGAAACTTATTTCATGTGTATTTTAAGACACTTTTTTTTATACATTGCTTCTTCATACTTTATTTGTTGAAGAAATTGGATCATTTGTAATGCAGAATTCCCCACAGTCTGGATTTTGCCAAGAATGTGTTGAACACTATTTTTGACTTCATTATTTTTATTAAAAAAAAAACCACTTTAGGGTAAAATTCTTTCCTTTCATAAGATTCATCATTTTAGATAACAAAAATTAGAAGAGTATTTACCTCAGACTAGGTTTATGTCCTATTTTCTCTATTGTAAAACATTTTCCTTTATGTTTATATCTTATGACAAAAGAATATTATGAAAATGAATTGATTTATCAAGTTTTATGAAGCCTTTATAAATAAGTCTTGGTTCCACTGATTGCTATAGCTGTGAAAGAATTTAGGGAGCAGCCTGTTCAGTTGCTTTTTACTGTTGGAAAAACTGAAGCTCACAGAACTCAGGCTAGAATACTTATTTTCAAAGTAAATGGCCTCTTGTTTTATGGAGGCCAAGAGTTCCTCAGAGATGATCAAATTCCTCAGAGATGCTCCACTTCATAGGATTAGAGGTTGAGATGTGGGGAGTGTGGGTGGCATACGGAGCATAAGCAGGATCTTCCTTTGGCTCTTCACCGGCATGGCTGACCTCTATTCAGGGATATCCATGGTGCTGCTGCTGAATTTTTAAGCAGTGCAGTTCAATGTAGAGTAATGAACTTGGGACTTGAATAATGACTTTGAGCTGAATTCTATACTCTGGCCAATTAACCACCCATACTTTCTGAATTCTACTTTCCTCATTTATATAATGTAGGTTGTGTAGTAGACTGTATTCTATCTCAAATATAATACCTAAGAGAGGACTGTACTTCCCCACTGCTATTGACATTGGGCTTGGCCTTGGGACTTTGCTCTGCCCATTCTTGGGAAGGTGAATACATCTCACTCAGAAGTCAAGAATTTGACCAATAGAATATGAGCAGAATTGAGCTGTGTAATTTCTAGGATGTAGTGGTTTACCATATCTCTCTTTTCTCTTTTCCTGAAAACTATAGTATCCCAAATAGAGGCTACAGAGCCACAGTTGATTTGCAAGACATGCAGAATGAGCAAGAAATCAATGCTGATTGTGGAAAATCACTGGGATTTGAGGATTCTTTGTTACTACAGCATAACTCTACATCCTGCCTGATAAAGATGGTAAGGCATGCTCTATTACCCTTATAGGGTTGTAGTGAAAATCAAATACAGACATGTAATTGGAAGCTTTTAGTCGTTGTGAAACATCTACCTTCTTTGTACCTTATTTCTTGAACATACATTTTATATCTTTAACCAGAGTGTACGTACCTCAAGAAAACTTCAAATTATGCTGCATTTTGATAGTTTAGAATGAATGGCCTGAACAACATTTGTATGCCCAGCGTTTAAAGTTAGAATTCTATTAAGGGTGTGACTCTGACAAGTATAAGCTCCATGAAATTAAGCAAATCACTTAATTTCTCTGGGCCTCAGTAAAATTGCTATCCTGTCCTGCTTTTGGCAACAAAGTCTATAATTATGTATAAGTATTTGTTAACATCTTAGAACCATAACAGTTTTTTTTTCTTTTTTTTCTTTCTCTTTTTAGTTACAGAGGTTTTATTGCATTTTTTTTTATGGCTGTAGGCTTCTTTTTCTTTTTTTTTAATATCAAAAGAGTTTATTGTTTATACCCTTGTTATTTTTTTATTTTTATTTTTTTACATCATTATTGGAGTATAATTGCTTTACAATAGTGTGTTAGTTTCTGCTTTATAACAAAGTGAATCAGTTATACATATACATATGTCCCCATATCTCTTCCCTTTTGTGTCTCCCTCCCTCCCACCCTCCCTATCCCACCCCTCTAGGTGGTCACAAAGCACTGAGCTGATCTCCCTGTGCTAAGAGGCTGCTTTCCACTAGCTAATTATTTTACATTTAGTAGTGTATATATGTCCATCCCACTCTCTCACTTTATCCCAGCTTACCCTTCTCTCTCCCCATGTCCTCAAGTCCATTCTCTAGTAGGTCTGTGTGTTTATTCCTGTCTTACCCCTAGGTTCTTCATGATATTTTTTTTCTTAGATTCCATATATACATGTTAGCATACTGTATTTGTCTTTCTCTTTCTGACTTACTTCATTCTGTATGACAGACTCTAGGGCCATCCACCTCACTACAAATAACTCAATTTTGTTTCTTTTTATGACTGAGTAATATTCCATTGTATATATGTGCCACATCTTCTTTATGCATTCATCTGATGATGGACACTTAGCTTGTTTCCATCTCCTGGCTATTGTAACTAGAGCTGCAATGAACATTTTGGTACATGACTCCTTTTGAATTACGTTTTTCTCAGGGTATATGCCCAGAAGTGGGAATGCTGGAACATATGGTAGTTCTATTTGTAGTTTTTTGAGGAACCTCCATACTGCTCTCCATAGTGGCTGTACCAACTCACATTCCCACCAGCAGTGCAAGAGTGTTCCCTTTTCTCCACACACTCTCCAGCATTTATTGTTTCTAGATTTTTTGATGATGGCCATTCAAACCAGGGTGAGATGATATCTCATTGTAGTCTTGATTTGCATTTATCTAATGATTCATGATGTTGAGCATTCCTTCATGTGTTTGTTGGGAGTCTGTATATCTTGTTTGGAGAAATGTCTATTTAGGTCTTCTGCCCATTTTTGGATTGGGTTGTTTTTTTTGTTGTTGTTGTTGTTATTGAGCTGCATGAGTTGCTTGTAAATTTTGGAGATTAATCCTTTGTCAGTTGCTTCATTTGCAAATATTTTATCCCATTCTGAGGGTTGTCTTTTGGTCTTGTTTATCGTTTCCTTTGCTGTGCAGAAGCTTTTAAGCTTCATTAGGTCCCATTTGTTTATTTATGTTTTTATTTCCATTTCTTTAGGAGGTGGGTCAAAAAGGATCTTGCTGTGATTTATGTCATAGACTGTTCTGCCTATGTTTTCCTCTAAGAGTTTGATAGTTTCTGGCCTTACATTTAGGTTTTTAATCCATTTTAAGCTTATTTCTGTGTATGATGTTAGGGAGTATTCTAATCTTATACTTTTGCATGTCCCTGTCCAGTTTTCCCAGCACCACTTATTATAGAGGCCGTCCTTTCTCCAATGTACATTCCTGCCTCCTTTATCAAAGAAAAGGTGACCATATATGCATGGGTTTATCTCTGGGCTTTCTATGCTGTTCCATTGATCTATCTTTCTGTTTTTGTGCCAGTACCATACTGTCTTGATTACTCTAGCTTTATAGTATAGTACAAAGTCAGGGAGACTGATTTCTCCAGCACTGAGCTCGGTTTTTCATTCTCAAGATTGCTTTGGCTATTCAGGGTCTTTGGTGTTTCCATGCAAATTGTGAAATTTTTGGATCTAGTTTTGTGAAACACGCCAGTGGTAGTTTGATAGGGATTGCATTGAATCTGTAGATTTCTTTGGGTAGTAGAGTCATTTTCACAATGTTGATTCTTCCAATCCAAGAACATGGTATATCTCTCCATCTATTTGTATCATCTTTAATTTCTTTCATCAGTGTCTTATAATTTTCTGCATACAGGTCTTTAGTCTCCTTAGGTAGGTTTATTCCTACATATTTTATTATTTTTGTTGCAATGGTAAATGGGAGTGTTTTCCTGATTTCACTTTCAGATTTTTCATCATTAGTGTATAGGAAAGCCAGAGATTTCTGTGCATTAATTTTGTATACTGCAACTTTACCAAATTCATTGATTAGCTCTAGTAGTTTTCTGGTAGCATCTTTAGGATTCTCTATATACAGTATCATCTCATCTGCAAACAGTGACAGCTTTACTTCTTCTTTTCCAATTTGGATTCCTTTTATTTCCTTTTCTTCTCTGATTGCTGTGGTGAAAACTTCCAAAACAAGGTTGAATAAGAGTGGTGACAGTGGGCAACCTTGTCTTCTTCCTGATCTTAGTAGAAAAGCTTTCAGTTTTTCACCATTGAGGACGATGTTGGCTGTGGGTTTGTCATATATGGCCTTTATTATGTTGAGGAAAGTTCCCTCTATGCCTACTTTCTGCAGGGTTTTTATCATAAGTGGGTGTTGAAATTTGTTGAAAGCTTTCTCTGCATCTATTGAGATGACCATATGATTTTTCTCCTTCAATTTGTTAATATGGTGTATCACATTGATTGAATTGTATATATTGAAGAATCCTTGCATTCCTGGAATAAACCCCACTTGATCATGGTGTATGATCCTTTTAATGTGCTGTTGGATTCTGTTTGCTAGTATTTTGTTGACGATTTTTGCATCTATGTTCACCAGTGATATTCGCCTGTAGTTTTCTTTTTTGTGACATCCTTGTCTGGTTTTGGTACCAGGGTGATGGTAGCCTCGTAGAATGAGTTTGAGAGTGTTCCTCCCTCTGCTATATTTTGGAAGAGTTTGAGAAGGACAGGTGTTAGCTCTTCTCTAAATGTTTGATAGAATTTGCTTGTGAATCCATCTGGTCCTGGGCTTTTGTTTGTTGGAAGATTTTTAATCACAATTTCAATTTCAGTGCTTGTTATTAGTCTGTTCATATTTTCTATTTCTCCCTGTTTCAGTCTTGGCAGATTGTGCATTTCTGAGAATTTGTCCATTTCTTCCAGGTTGTCCATATTTTTGGCATAGAGTTGCTTGTAGTAATCTCCCATGATCTTTTTATTTCTGCAGTGTCATTTGTTACTTCTCCTTTTTCATTTCTAATTCTATTGATTTGAGTCTTCTCCCTTGTTTTCTTGATGAGTCTGGCTAATGGTTTATCAATTTTGTTTATCTTCTCAAAGAACCAACTTTTAGTTTCATTGACCTTTGCTATCATTTCTTCCATTTCTTTTTCATTTATTTCTGATCTGATATTTATGATTTCTTTCCTTCTACTAACTTTGGGGTTTTTTTGTTCTTCTTTCTCTAATTGCTTTAAGTGCAAGTTTAGGTTGTTTATTCGAGATGTCTCCTGTTTCTTAAGGTAGGTTTGTATTGCTATAAACTTCCCTCTTTGAACTGATTTTGCTGCATCCCATAGGTTTTGGGTCATCGTGTCTCCATTGTCATTTGCTTCTAGGTATTTTATGATTTCCTCTTTGATTTCTTCAGTCATCACTTTGTTTTTAAGTAGTGTATTGTTTAGCCTCCATGTGTTTGTATTTTTTACAGATCTTTTCCTCTAATTGATATCTAGTCTCATAGCATTGTGGTCAGAAAAGATACTTGATACAGTTTCAATTTTCTTAAATTTACCAAGGTTTGGTTTGTGACCCAAGATATGATCTATCCTGGAGAACGTTCCATGAGCACTTGAGAAAAATATGTATTCTGTTGTTTTGGTATGGAATGTCCTGTAAATATCAATTAAGTCCATCTTGTTTAATGTATCATTTAAAGCTTGTGTTTCCTTATTTATTTTCCTTTTGGATGATCTGTCCATTGGTGAAAGTGGGGTGTTAAAGTCCCCTACTATGAATGTGTTACTGTCAATTTCCCCTTTTATGGCTGTTAGTATTTGTCTTATGTATTGAGGTGCTCCTATGTTGGGTGCATAAATATTTACAATTGTTGTATCTTTTTCTTGGATCAATCCCTTGATCGTTATGTAGTGTCCTTCTTTGTCTCTCTCTTCTAATAATCTTTATTTTAAAATCTATTTTGTCTGATATAAGAATTGCTACTCCAGCTTTCTTTTGATTTCCATTTGCATGGAATATCTTTTTCCATCCCCTTACTTTCAAGCTGTATGTGTCTCTAGGTCTGAAGTGGGTCTCTTGTAGACAGCATATATATGGGTCTTATTTTTGTATCCATTCAGCCGGTCTGTGTCTTTTGGAGGGAGCATTTAATCCATTTACATTTAAGGTAGTTATCGATATGTATGTTCCTATTACCATTTTCTTAATTGTTTCGGGCTTTTTATTGTAGGTCATTTCCTTCTCTTGTGTTTCTTGTCTAGAGAAGATCCTTTAGCATTTGTTGTAAAGCTGGTTTGGTGGTGCTGAACTCTCAGCTTTTGCTTCTCTGTAAAAGTTTTAATTTCTCCATCAAATCTGAATGAGATCCTTGCTGGGTAGAGTAATCTTAGTTGTAGTTTTTTCTCCTTCATCACTTTAAATATGTCCTGTTAGTCACTTCTGGCTTGCAGAGTTTCTGCTGAAAGATCAGCTGTTAACCTTATGGGGATTCCCTTGTGTGTTATTGGTTGTTTTTCCCTTGCTGCTTTTGATATGTTTTCTTTGTATTTAATTTTTGACAGTTTGATTAATATGTGTCTTGGCGTGTTTCTCTTTGGATTTATCCTGTATGGGACTCTGTGTGCTTCCTGGACTTGATTAACTGTTTCTTTTCTCATTTTAAGGAAGTTTTCAACTATAATCTCTTCAAATATTTTCTCAGTCCCTTTCTTTTTCTCTTCTTCTTCTGGAACCCCTATCATTTGAATCTTGGTGCATTTAATGTTGTCCCAGAAGTCGCTGAGACAGTCCTCAGTTCTTTTCTTTTTTATTTTTTCTTTATTCTGCTCTGCAGTAGATATTTCCTATATTTTAGCTTCCATGTCACTTATTCGTTCTTGTTCCTCAGTTATTCTGCAATTGATTCCTTCTAGAGTATTTTTAATCTCATTTATTGTGTTTTTCTTCATTGCTTGTTTCATCTTTAGTTCTTCTAGGACCTTGTTAAATGTTTCTTGCCTTTTATCTATTCTATTTCCAAATTTTAGATCATGTTTACTATCATTATTCTGAATTCTTTTTTGGTAGACTGCCTATTTTCTCTTCATATTTTAGGTCTGGTGGGTTTTTATCTTGCTACTTCATCTGCTGTGTGTTTTTCTGTGTACTCATTTTGCTTATCTTAGTGTGTTTGGGGTCTCCTTTTTGCAGGCTACAGGTTTATAGTTCCCATTGTTTTTGGTGTCTGTCCCCAGTGACTAAAGTTGGTTCACTGGGTTGTGTAGGCTTCCTGGTGTAAGGGACTACTGCCTATGTTCTGTGGATGATACTGGATCATGCCTTTTTGGTGGGCAGGTCCACGTCTGATGGTGTGTTTTGGGGTGTCTGTGGATTTATTATGATTTTAGGCAGCATCTCTGCTAATGGGTGGGGCTGTGTTCCTGTCTTGCTATTTGTGTGGCATAGGGTATCCAGCACTGTAGCTTGCTGGTCGTTGAGTGAAGCTGGGTGTTGCTGTTGAGATGGAGATCTGTTGGAGATTTTCGCCTTCTGATATTGGAGCTGGGAGGTCTCTTGTTGACCAGAGTCCTGAAGTTGTCTCTCCTACCTGAGAAGCAGAGCACTGACTCCTGGCTGCAGCACCAAGAGTCTTTCATCCATATGGATCAGAATAAAAGGTAGAAAATATAGAAAGAAAGAAAGAGGATACAAGAAAATAAAATAAGATAAAATAAAATAAAGTTATTAAAATAAAAAATAATTATTAAGAAAAAGCTTTTTTTAAAAGTAAAAAAAAAAAAAACACACACACACACACAGACGGATAGAACCTTAGGACAAATGGTGAAAGCAAAGCTATACAGACAAAATCTCACACAGAAGCATACACATACACACTCACACAAAGAGGAAATGGGAAAAAGTAATAAATCTTGCTCTCAAAGTCCACCTCCTCAATTTGGCATGATTCGTTGTCTATTCAGGTATTCCTCAGATGCAGGGTGCATCAAGTTGATTGTGGAGATTTAATCTGCTGCTCTTGAGGCTGCTGGGAGAGATTTCCCATTCTCTTCTTTGTTCGCACAGCTCCCGCGGCTCAGCTTTGGATTTGGCCCCGCCTCTGCATGTAGGTCGCCGGAGGGCATCTGTTATTCGCTCAGACAGGACGGGGTTAAAGGAGCTGCTGATTCGGGGGCTCTGGCTCACTCAGGCCGGAGAGAGGGAGGGACACGGATGCGGGGTGAGCCTGCGGCTGGCATGACGTTGCACCAGCCTGAGGTGCGGCATGCGTTCTCCCAGGGAAGTTGTCCCTGGATCCCAGGACCCTGGCAGTGGCGGGCTGCACAGGTTCCCCGGAAGGGAGGTGTGGAGTGTGACCTGTGCTCACACACAGGCTTCTTGGTGGCAGCAGCAGCATCCTTAACGTCTCATGCCTGTCTCTGTGGTCCGCGCTGTTAGCCGCAGCTCGCGCCTGTCTCTGGAGCTCTTTTAAGCAATGCTGTTAATCCCCTCTCCTCACGCACCAGGAAGCAAAGAGGGAAGAAAAAGTCTCTTGTCTCTTCGGCAGTTCCAGACTTTTCTCCGGACTCCCTCCCGGCTAGCCATGGCGCACTAACCCCTTTCAGGCTGTGTTCATGCCACCAACCCCAGTCCTCTCCCTGCAATCTGACCAAATCCCGAGCCTCAGCTCCCAGCCCCTCCTGCCCCAGCGGGTGAGCAGACAAGCCTCTCGGGCTGGTGAGTGCTGGTCAGCACTCACCTCTGTGCGGGAATCTCTCCGATTTGCCCTCCACACCCCTGTTGCTGTACTCTCCTCTGTGGCTCTGAAGCTTCCCCACTCCGCCACCCGCAGTCTCTGCCCTCGAAGGGGCTTGCTAGTGTGTGGAAACCTTTCATCCTGCACAGCTCCCTCCCACTGTTGCAGGTACCATCCCTATTCTTTTGTCTCTGTTTATTCTTTTTTCTTTTGCCCTACCCAGGTATGTGGGGAGTTTCTTGCCTTTTGGGAGGTCTGAGGTCTTCTGCCAGCATTCAGTAGGTGTTCTGTAGGAGTTGTTCCACGTGTAGATGTATTTCTGATGTATCCGTGGGGAGGAAGGTGAGCTCCAAGTCTTACTCTTCTGCCATCTTCCTCCTTATCCTTGTTATTTTTTATGTTTAAAAATTCTCAAGAAAAGGTGCCCAGAAATTTAACACATTTAAAAATTCAAGGTGAAGAGCAGGTAAATTAAAGAGAAAATTTTTAAAATGCATATTAATGCTTATAAAGAAATATTTAATACTATAATTCTTGATTAAGCAAAAGTTAAAGTACATAGAATATTAAATACTTTTATAATGCTAAAATATACATCTTCTAGAAGCAGAGAGTTCCTATTCCTACTATCTATTTCACATTCCCTGTTGGTACTTCTGACATTTGGATAAATATCTTCTCAACAAAGTGCTGTTAAAAGGCACAAAAAAGTTGAAAGGCAGACCTAATTTACAATTAAGAAAAGAAAAGGAAAAGAAAAAAAATGGAAAATGTGATGTTTGTTAATTTCATTTCATGTGGCAGCATCAGTCTAATGTGTATTTTGATAATGGTGTTTGAAACTGAGTTTATCTCTAGAATCAGAGTAAAGCCAGTTTGCAGTGCCAGCCACTATTATAGATGTTGGGGAAGCCACAGTGATAAGACAAATCCTCCATTGCCATGGAGCTTAATATTGTGGCGTCAGGTATGCGGAAGGGAATGAGGAATTGAAAATAAACAAAAACATATGTGATATATGCTGAATTCAGAATATAGGTAATAGAGAACCTGCAAAGGGAAGCTGGGGCGCCTGCCCCAGGAAGGTAACATTGGATCAGAGATGTGAGGCAGTGAAGGACATAAAGAATCAGCCCTTTAGATACATGAGGAACAGCATTCCATACAAAGGGAATAGCATGTAACATATGGGACAGTACTTCTCATACCTGTAGAGTTACAATGAGACCAGATGGCTGGAGCTGTTGAGCAAAAGAAAAGAGTGATGGGACCTAAGTTCAAAGAGGTATCAAAAGATGCATAACCTGAGATGAGTTCCAGTTGACTGTGTGGATGTGGGATTTTAATCTGATTAACTGGGAAGCTATTGCAGAATTTTGAGCAGAGAAGTGACATGTTTTGACTTAACTTTTGAAGAGATCACTCTGGCTGCTCTGTTGAGAATCAATTCCTGGGGGTCATGGGTGGAAACAGAGAAGTGAATGAGGTGGTTTGTGCAGTAATTCAGGTGAGAAATCCTTGGACAGGAATGGTTGTGTAGAGGTTCAGGAAAATTGTCAGATTCTGGATATATTTTGAAGGCATAAGAAACAGGATAAGTTGATGAGATAGATGTGGGGATTAAGAGAATAAGAGGTTGATGGCTGCAAGGTTTCAGGCCTGAACAGCTAGAAGAAAGGAGTTGCCACCTATAAGGGAAAGGCTGCAGGTGGGCAGGTTGGGGGAATGTCCATTGTGTATCTCTAGGGGCTGGAATTTTAAAGTGATGTCCCCCAGGTACTGCATAATGTGCGGTGTGAAGATTCAATGGCCCTCTTGCTCCATGTAAAATCTTTTACTCCTAGTTACTCTGAGCTCTCACATTTGAGTGACTTTTTCATACGTGACCTTATATGCACCTGCTTCATCCCTCTGTGCAACAAAAGATCATTGTTCACAGTGCTAAGCCAAACTGTACATTTCTAATTATTAAGCATGCATATTGTTTCCTCAATCAGACTGTAAATATCTCAAAATATGAATTCAAGACTTACAACTCTATCTCTAATTATACATAGAATATTTTTGACCATCTAGTCTTGGCAAATACGTGCTTGTGACAGTTTGGTTTAAACTTGCTTGCCTCTGGACAGTATCACAGAAGCACAATATAACAGAGCATCCTTCTGATATAAGCTATAGGTAAATTATAGTTTGCTTATAGTTTGCCTAAGCAACTATAGGGGATGTGGTTCAGGATAATGTTTTTTGATGAGTATTTCAAGGTATGACGTTGCCTTCCCTTTAATCTACTTTCCTACAAGATCCAGTATGAGGTTAGTACTGGTCTGTAGTTAATAATGATAATGACCATCATCATTATTATAATACAGTATAGCAGACCAAACAGTGTGTTATAGGATGGTAACAGTATCTGTATCCCAGAGGTGCCTGCAAATTCTGAATTTTGCAGAGAAGCTCCTTTTATTTAGGGGAAAACATATTTAAAGGACATTTTAGACATGAAAGGGTCAGCACTCCAATCATGCTCCAGGCCCAGGCCCTTATTGACTGTTTTTCTATTTCCTTAGTGCACCAGTCCTCGAGAAATAGGTATATCTTTCTGGTCACTTCTCAAGTGACTCCTTCCTGGAGAGTCCTTTCTTCACAAAATAGTAACTAATGCTGCTCCCCTAATTCCCTGTGTTCCCTATATTATTATTCTCGATAGTGATTATAAAGTCCTGTTTTTATACATTAGTTATTAGTGTTTTATCTTTTCCCTATCTAGTATCAAGTCATTGAGGGCTGGGATTTCACCTGGTTTATGTATTGCTATATGCCCAGACACCAGAAAAGTGTTGATGTTAACTAAATATTCATGGAATGAAGAGCTGAATGAAAGGTAAGTTTCAGGCTGTGAAAAGTTGACTAGAAAACTGTAAATTGGGCTTCCCTGGTGGTGCAGTGGTTGAGAGTTTGCCTGCCGATGCAGGGGACACTGGTTTGTGCCCCAGTCTGGGAAGATCCCTCATGCAACTGAGTGGCTGGGGCCGTGAGCCATGGCTGCTGAGCCTGCACGTCTGGAGCCTGTGCTCTGCAATGGGAGAGGCCACAACAGTGAGAGGCCCATGTACCGCAAAAAAAATCCCACAAAAAACCAAAAAACAAAAAACTGTAAATTGCTTTCAAGAAAAGTCGGGTCCATGTTTTTTGTTTTTGTTTTTGTTTGTTTGTTTGTTGTTTTTAATTGAGGGATAAGCAGGGTGTCTGGAAGTGATTTGAATGTAACTGATCAATTGCTTTCCTGGGAGCAGCCTAGACACTTGGGTTCAACTGTCTTTGGGACTGGTGGAAGCAAGAAGTGTTTCCTTCCTTATAGTGTTGGCTTCTAAAACAGGTAAGGAACAATGAATCCAAGAAATATTTGGTTCACCACTTACACTGACTGCCCCTAAGGTCAGCTGAAGTTTTAGTGGTTCTCTGGTAGCCAAGAAGCTCTTGAAACTGAAGTCCTCATCCTCACCCAAGTTTCTTTCCTTCATGATATCATTGTTCCCTTTGTTAAGTCTTGGGAAAATTTCCTTAAGATTTTCCCCTAAGGTGGAGCTGAATGGTCATGTGTATTTCCATCTTGAATTCATGTATTAACTCATAGTACAGGGCAGTGGAGGGCTGTACATATTCAGTTTAGTTTGGGTGTGGCCTGAGCCGTGCTCTTGGTTCATCTCACTTCAGTTTGGCAAGACTGCAGTCTTCTTTTCCATATCCTTTCTTATTTTCTGTGAATTCTTGGTGAACGTCAATATTCTCCTGTCTTATGATTTTGCACATTCTATTACATGAGTCCTGACACATTTCTCTTCTCCAATTAAGTTCTGTTAAGCTAATGCCTTTTAACAAGAGTGTTAAGCAACAGGGAGCCGGGCTCAGGAATCAGGAACCCTGTTAGTAGATATAGTTATAGACAGCTATTGTTTTTCATGAAATTCCCTATAGTAAAGTGTAATATTTGTTGACAACTACTGGTCTGTTTACCAGTAAATGAAAGGAGAGCTCGTGGTCCCATGTTTTGGACCAAATTAGATTAGTGAGAGCAGTAGCTACATGAGGAGTAGTGACAAATTAGACAGGGGTGATCTCAGAGATGCATAGAAAATTATATGTCAGAGAAGGGTGTGGAGTGAAAATCATGGTAATGTATGCATTGGCTAAGGGTCCTCAGATGTATTTACTGGAGGGCTCTAAACGCTTTTTTTTTTTCTTTTGCGGTACGTGGACCTCTCACTGTTGTGGACTCTCCTGTTGTAGAGCATAGGCTCCGGACACACAGGCTCAGTGGCCATGGCTCACGGGCCCAGCTGCTCCACGGCATGTGGGATCTTCCCGGACCGGGGCACGAACCCATGTCCCCCGCATTGGCAGGCGGACTCTCAACCACTGCCCCACCAGGGAAGCCCTAAACTCTTGATCCACAGAAATTAAGGGACTAAATTATGGAGAATGGAAAACTAAGGGACAATCAGGTTGTAATAATAAGAAGAAAACAGTTACTACTCCATTTATTACTCTGTGCCAGACACTGCACTGGATATATTTCATGAATTATTTAATCTTCATGATAACACTGTGGAATAAATACCTTACTCAATGTTGCCATCTCCATGTTAACTGTGGTAGGCTTGATAGAAACCTGAAGGTTTTTCTCAGTTCAGATGTTCGGTTATCATTTCCTTGAACTGTACAAAAATGGACATGGTCTTTAGGAATAAGGAAATATCCTGATCAGCTTGCCCAATAGTCAGAACAAAGTCATCTTCCCAATGATAAAACATTACCTTGGCACAAGACAAAGGTTAATACATCCCTCTTTGATCATGTGGAGTCTCATCTGTGCATCTTATTTTTTCATATATGCACACAATTGCCTTGAAGTAAAAGTTGGAAGCAGATCATCCTGGAGTTCCTGGTGTATTTTTAACAATTAAGGATACGTAAAGGGTCTGGCAAAAAAAAAAATGATTTTACTATTTAGATAAACTTTCAGATTTTTCACAACAGATGTTGTATACAATCCAAAGACACATTTAAAACAATGAATATTCAAGTGCATTAGCTTGATTGGACAGAAAACCAATACAAACTGAATAGAACTAAGGCATTTGGGTCTAGAATTTGATCTCTGCTCCCATTTATTCACATTATTTGGCCCATTTCCTTTACCTTCTTCTCAGCCATCCCTCAACTTTTATTTTTCCAGTATGTTTTTATACACTTAGTACTGGTTGTTCTCCTTTGATCTTACACTCTTGATTTATTTTACCTCAATTAAACATGTTACCCTAAATCATTTTAGGCCATGCGGGTGATTGAGGATCTTAGAAATAAAACTCTTCTTCATTCATTAGTCTATGCCCCTATTCAATCAGAAGAAAAGTAGCCTTTCCTTTCACTCTCTTTAGTCCATATTTCTTTCTCTAGTTCAGATCCAAGTGTATGAGAGTCTATGAAATCATCTGGCTAAGTGGAGAAAAGGTTAGTGAATTTACCAGAGTTGGTATGTCAGCTTTGGAAAAATATATTTCTTAGTTACATTCTCTTCTCCCCAAACCCAAATAGGTCCCCTAATTGAGTAATATCTTGAATCATGCTTGTGTGGGGGTAGATTAAATGACTTCTACATTTATCTTAACATTAACTTTCTAGATTTTAAGATTCTATGATGTTCGGTAAATACTTGTTGTATAGCTAAGAAAAATAAGGTGATTTTGCACTTACAAAAGAGCTCCATAACGGTATTCAGCAATCAATCTTTGATGTGGTGATAGAAGGTACTAGATTCCTTCCATCTTGTCACTCCAGCGTCCTTTAGGCTATTCAACTACTAGGCACTTAGGTAGAAAGTAGGGGAGAGGTGTAGAGATGGTATACATTATTTCCATCCAAAATCTACTATCAAAAATTAATCACATGACACACTTTGATGGATTACTGGGAAACACAGTCCCTGGATAGGTAGCTGCTTCCTATCAATAATTCTAAACTATAGAAGGGGGATCAAAATCTTTGGACAGTTTCTTTCTGTGCCACATATGAATTATGATTTAATACATAATTATGAATTACGATTTTATAAAATCAATTTATCAAAATTGATTTTTCATAGGGTATAAAGGTAATTAAAGATCAGTGAAAAATTAAAATCAACTCAAATTTTAGTAACCTAAATTCATATTAAAACCATTCCTTAGGAAAATATAAGGAAAAGATAAAAGATTAATATACAATATTTTCTACAAGATGGAGAAATAAATTTAAATCAGGGAACCATCCTCAAAATTTGTCACAAACTTTTATTGTAAATTAGGTTGACTATATTCTTTGACATCTGTTTTTTAAATTAAAAAAGTGAATCTCATAATTTTAAATTCAAATGTTGGAAGACTAAGAAATAATTTAGAGAAAGTTTATACTAAGAAAATAATGTATTTAAAATTTTATATATCGGGACCCCCAGACTGACCAATATGGACATGTCTCATAGGATAATTTAAAAAAAGACATCAGGGTATAGCCCTCAGGATGGGCCTCAGCAAAATAAAGAGGAAGAAAAGATCCATCAGCATTTGAAATGTCAGTGGTAAAGACCTTAAGAGCAGCAATTCATAATTACAGGCATACCTTGATTTATTGCACAAATATTTGCAACACAACAAATGTGCTTCAGAGATATTTCATTTTTTAAAAATTAAAGGTTTATGGCAATTCTGCTTTGAGCAAGTATATTGGCACCATTTTTTCCAACAACATTTGTTCATTTTATGTCTCTGTGTCACATCTTGGTAATTCTTGCAATATTTCAAACTTTTAAATTATTATTATATTGGCTATGGTGGTGTGTGATTAGTGATCTTTGATGTTACTATTGTAATATTTTGGGATGCCACAAACTGTGTACATTTAAGATGGCAAATAAATGTTTATGTGTGTTCTGACTGCTCCACTGACTGGCCATTCCCAATCTCTCTCCCTGTCCTCAGGCCTCCCTATTCCCTGAGACACAACAATATTGAAATTGGGCCAGTTGATAACCCTACACTGGCTTCCAGGAGTTCAAGTGAAAGTAAGAGTGGCATATTCTTTTCTATAAATCAAAAGCTAGAAGTTATTAAGCTTAGTGAGGAAGGCATGTTAAAAGCTGATATAAGCAGAAAGCTAGGCCTCTTGTGCCAAACAGTAAAGTTGTGAATGCAAAGGAAAAGTTCTTGAAGGAAATTAAAAGTGCCCCTCCAGTGAACACATGATTGATAATAAAGTGAAACAGTCCTATTGCTGATCTGGAGAAAGTTTTAATAGTCTGGATAGATCAAAGTAGCAACAACATTTCCTTAAGCCAAAACATAATCCAAAACAAGTCCTTAATTCTGTTCAATTTTGTGAAGGCTGAGAGAGGTGAGGAAGCTGCATAAGAAAAGTTTGAAATCTAGCAGTTAGGTTCATGAGGTTTAAGGAGAGAAGCTGTCTCCATAATGTAAATGTGCAAGATGAAGCAGCAAATGCCGAGGGAGAAGCTGCAGCAAGTTATCCAGAAGATCTAGCTAAGATAGTCAATGAAGGTAGCTACACTAAACAACAACTTGTCAATGTAAAGGAAACTGCCTTCTATTGGAAGAAGATGCCATCTAAGACCTCCATAGTTAGAGAGGTGAAGTCAATGCCTGGTTTCAAAGCTTCAAAGAACAGGCAGACTCTCTTTTTAGGGGCTAATTCAGCTGGTGACTTTAAGCTGAGGTCAATGCTCATTTACCATTCTGAAAATCCTAGGGCCCTTAAGAATTATGCTAAGACTACTCTATAAATGGAACAACAAAGCCTATATGATAACACATCTGTTTACAGCTTAAGTTTACTGAATATTTTAAGCCCACTGTTGAGATCTACTGCTCAGAAAAAGATTCCTTTCTAAATATTACTGCTCGTTGACAATGCACCTGATCACTCAAGAACTCTGATGGAGATGTACAATGAGATGAATGTTGTTTTCATGCCTACTACCACAACATCTGTTCTGCAACCCATGGGTCAAGGAGTGATTACCTTCAAGTCTTATTATTTAAGACATAAATTTCATAAGGCAATAGCTGCCACAGATGTGATTCCTCTGATGGATCTAGGCAAAGCAAATTGAAAATGTTTCTGAAAGGATTCAAATTCTAGATGTCATTAAATGCATTCATGATTCATAGGAGGAAGTCAAAATATCAACATTAACAGGAGCTTGGAAGAGGCTGATTCCAACTGTCATTGATGACTTTGAGAGGAAGACTTCCATGGAGGAAGTAGCTGCAGATGTGATGAAAAATGCAAAAGAACTAAACTTATAAATGGAGTCTGAAGATGTGACTCAATTGCTGCCATCTCATGACAAAACTTGAATAAATGAGTTGCTTCCTATGAATGAACAGAGAAAAACAAATTTTTTGAAATGGTATCTACTCCTGGAGAAGATGCTATGAAGATTGTTGAAATGACAACAAAGGATTTAGAGTATTACATAGTCTTAGTTGATAAGGCAATGGCAGGGTGTGAGAAGATTGACTCCAATGTTAAAAGAAGTTCTACTGGGCTTCCCTGGTGGCACAGTGATTGGGAGTCCGCCTGCTGATGTAGGGGACACGGGTTCGTGCCCCGGTCCGGGAAGATCCCACATGCCGTGGAGTGGCTGGGCCCGTGAGCCATGGCTGCTGAGCCTGCATGTTGGGAGCCTGTGCTCCACAACGGGAGGGGCCACAACGGTGAGAGGCCTGTGTACAGCAAAAAAAAGAGAAGTTCTACTGTGGGTAAAATGTTATCAAACAGCATTGCATGCTATAGAGAAATTGTCCGTGAAAGGAAGAGTCAACCAATGCAGCAAATTTCATTGTTGTCTTATTTATTTATTTTTTTATTAGTTTCTGCTTTATAACAAAGTGAATCAGTCATACATATATATCTGATCCCTCATCCCTTCCCTCTTCCGTCTCCCTCCCTCCCACCCTCCCTATCCCACCCCTCCAGGCGGTCACAAAGCACCGAGCTGATCTCCCTGTGCTATGCGGCTGCTTCCCACTATCTATCTACCTTACGTTTGGTACTGTATATATGTCCATACCTCTCTGTCGCTTTGTCACAGCTTACCCTTCCCCCTCCCCATATCCTCAAGTCCATTCTCAGTAGGTCTGTGTATTTATTCCTGTTTTACCCCTAGGTTCTTCATGACATTTTTTTTTCTTAAATTCCATATATATGTGTTAGCATACGGTATTTGTCTTTCTCTTTCTGACTTACTTCACTCTGTATGACAGACTCTAGGTCTATCCACCTCATTACAAATAGCTCAGTTTTGTTTCTTTTTATGGCTGTGTAATATTCCATTGTATATATGTGCCACATCTTCTTTATCCATTCATCCGATAATGGACACTTAGGTTGTTTCCATCTCTGGGCTATTGTGAATAGAGCTGCAATGAACATTTTGGTACATGTCTCTTTTTGAATTATGGTTTTCTCAGGTTATATGCCTAGTAGTGGGATTGCTGGGTCATATGGTAGTTCTATTTTTAGTTTTTTAAGGAACCTCCATACGTTCTCCATAGCAGCTGTACCATCAACACTGAGGCAAGACTCTCCACCAGCAAAAACTTATGACTCCCTTAAGACCTGATAGTGGTTTGTATTTTTTTTGCAATAAACTATTTTTAAATTAAGGTATGTACATTTTTTAGGCATAATGCTATTGTACACTTACTAGACTAGAGTATGGTGTGCACATAAGTTTTATATGCACTGAGAAACCAAAAAATATATATGTGACTTGACTTTAATATTCAATTTACTGTATGGTCTAGAACTGAACCTGCAATACCTCCAAGGTATTCTTGAGGAACCTGCTAATCTTAGCACTGATCATCAGTTATAATCGTGGAAAAATGTTTTTATTTTGTTTGTTTTCTTAACTGTGTTTGCTTTTAAAGATACTACTGAGGCTTCTCTAAACATATTTTTAAAAGGACAATATGTTCTTTGAAAGTTAAACTTTGAGACAATACAATGTTTATATTAAAAAAACAATTTAAAGAGATGGTGTAGTTTTCAGCTCTTTAAGACTTACGTGTAACACAGTCAAATGTATTAAGTTATCTAAAAAAAGAATGTGTTCATCAAAAATGGAGTTGAGGGGCTTCCTTGGTGGTGCAGTGGTTGAGAGTCTGCCTGTAGTGCAGGGGGACACGGGTTCGAGCCCTGGTCTGGGAGGATCCCACATGCCACGGAGCAACTAGGCCCGTGAGCCACGACTGCTGAGCCTGCACGTCTGGAGCCTGTGCTCCGCAGCAAGAGAGGCCGCGATAGTGAGCAGCCCGCACACCGCGATGAAGAGTGGCCCCCACCATGATGAAGAGTGGCCCCCACTTGCCATAACTAGAGAAAGCCCTCACACAGAAACGAAGACCCAACACAGCAAAAATAAATTAATTAATTTAAAAAAATAGAGTTGGACAGCCATGGAAGCACAGACAAGGGAATCAAAGAAGCATTGTGTGGCAGGTTCTAGCACAGTAGTGGTAAGAGGGAAGGTGTTGTACTCAGTGGGTCTAATGGGTAACGTTCTTTTTCTAGCAGATAACTTTCAATTAAGCCCTTCTAGCCAAGCCAGCTGGCAACTCTAGATCTGACTTCATGCTCAACAAGAAGTGATCTAAGTAAGATTTTCTTTCTGAGTATTTATGAGGACTGGATACACTGATCAGCTCATGTGCTTCTTCCAGGCTTTGAGACAGTCATGTTTCTCATTATACAATAATATTTGTTTTTAGCCTTGTAGATCAGTCTTTATTAATGAATCCATTCTTGGTATGCTGAGCAAATAAAATTCATAACCTATAAGTTTGAGTGCCAGATTCTGGCCTGAGATGAACTGATTAAGGTAATGAGTGCCCTTTTCATGTAGGCTCTCTAGGAGATAGCATACTTTCTTCCCTCAAGCTTATGAAAATCTCCTCTGTATCACTGCAATGACTAAAACATTCATTTTTTTAATTTTTAAATTTTAGAAGAATCTTACCTATCACTTAATACCAAAATCACTTTACCCAAATGAAAAAAAAATGAAGAAAAATTTAAAATTTCAATTAGATAGATCAAGAATGCTAATAACACACATTGTAAACTTTATTCCCTATTCCATTTTAGCCTTTAGAAAAAAAAAAATTACCTCTAGGCATCATTTACAAACAAATATGTTCATGAATATATTTTGTAGATATGTAAAAGTAGATAGAGGCAAAAACTACAAATTTTGCTACCTTCATAAAGCCATGTTTCTTTTTTTTAATTTATTTATTTATTTTGCTTTATAACAAATTTAATCAGTTATACATATACATATGTTCCCATATCCCTCCCTTTTGCGTCTCCCTCCCACCCTCCCTATCCCACCCCTCCAGGCGGTCACAAAGCACCAAGCTGATTTCCCTGTGCTATGCGGCTGCTTCCCACAAGCTATCTACCTTACATTTGGTACTGTATATATGTCCATGCCGCTCTTTCACTTTGTCACAGCTTACCCTTCCCCCTCTCCATATACTCAAGTCCATTCTCTAGTAGGTCTGTGTCTTTATTCCTGTCTTACCCCTATGTTCTTCATGACATTTTTTTTCTTAAATTCCATATACATGTGTCAGCATACAGTATTTCTCTTTCTCTTTCTGACTTACTTCACTCTGTATGACAGACTCTAGGTCCATCCACCTCATTACAAATAGCTCAATTTCATTTCTTTTTATGGCTGAGTAATATTCCATTGTATATATGTGCCACATCTTCTTTACCCATTCATCTGATGATGGACACTTAGGTTGTTTCCATCTCTGGGCCATTGTAAATAGGGCTGCTATGAACATTTTGGTACATGTCTCTTTTTGAATTATGGTTTTCTCAGGTTATATGCCCAGTAGTGGGATTGCTGGGTCATATGGTAGTTCTATTTTTAGTTTTTTAAGGAACCTCCATACCGTTCTCCATAGTGGCTGTACCAATTCACATTCCCACCAGCAGTGCAAGAGTGTTCCCTTTTTTCCACACCCTCTCCAGCATTTATTGTTTCTAGATTTTTTGATGATGGCCATTCTGACTGGTGTGAGATGATATCTCATTGTAGTTTTGATTTGCATTTCTCTAATGAGTAAAGATGTTGAGCATTCTTTCATGTGTTTGTTGGCAGTCTGTATATCTTCTTTGGAGAAATGTCTATTTAGGTCTTCTGCCCATTTTTGGATTGGGCTGTTTGTTATTGAGCTGCATGAGCTGCTTATAAATTTTGGAGATTAATCCTTTGTCAGTTGCTTCATTTGCAAATATTTTCTCCCATTCTGAGGGTTGTCTTTTGGTCTTGTTTATGGTTTCCTTTGCTATGCAAAAGCTTTTAAGTTTCATTAGGTCCCATGTGTTTATTTTTGTCTTTATTTCCATTTCTCTAGGAGGTGGGTCAAAAAGGATCTTGCTGTGATTTATGTCATAGAGTGTTCTGCCTATGTTTTCCTCTAAGAGTTTGATAGTGTCTGGCCTTACATTAAGGTCTTTAATCCATTTTGAGCTTATTTTTGTGTATGGTGTTAGGGAGTGATCTAATCTCATACTTTTACATGTCCCTATCCAGTTTTCCCAGCACCACTTATTGAAGAGACTGTCCTTTCTCCACTGTACATTCCTGCCTCCTTTATCAAAGATAAGGTGACCATATGTCCGTGGGTTTTTCTCTGGGCTTTCTATCCTGTTCCATTGATCTATCTTTCTGTTTTTGTGCCAGTACCATACTGTCTTGATTACTCTAGCTTTGTAGTATAGTCTGAAGTCAGGGAGCCTGATTCCTCCAGCTCCATTTTTCGTTCTCAAGATTGCTTTGGCTATTCGGGGTCTTTTGTGTTTCCATACAAATTGTGAAATTTTTTGCTCTAGTTCTGTGAAAAATGCCAGTGGTAGTTTGATAGGGATTGCATTGAATCTGTAGATTGCTTTGGGTAGTAGAGTCATTTTCACAATGTTGATTCTTCCAATCCAAGAACATGGTACATCTCTCCAGCTATTTGTATCATCTTTAATTTCTTTCATCAGTGTCTTATAATTTTCTGCATACAGGTCTTTAGTCTCCTTAGGTAGGTTTATTCCTAGATATTTTATTCTTTTTGTTGCAATGGTAAATGGGAATGTTTCCTTGATTTCACTTTCAGATTTTTCATCATTAGTATATAGGAATGCCAGAGATTTCTGTGCATTAATTTTGTATCCTGCAACTTTACCAAATTCATTGATTAGCTCTAGTAGTTTTCTGGTAGCATCTTTAGGATTCTCTATGTATAGTATCATGTCATCTGCAAACAGTGACAGCTTTACTTCTTCTTTTCCGATTTGGATTCCTTTTATTTCCTTTTCTTCTCTGATTGCTGTGGCTAAAACTTCCAAAATTATGTTGAATAAGAGTGGTGAGAGTGGGCAACCTTGTCTTGTTCCTGGTCTTAGTGGAAATGGTTTCAGTTTTTCACCATTGAGGACGATGCTGGCTGTGGGTTTGTCATATATGGCCTTTATTATGTTGAGGAAAGTTCCCTCTATGCCTACTTTCTGCAGGGTTTTTATCATAAATGGGTGTTGAATTTTGTCGAAAGCTTTCTCTGCATCTATCTTTTATTGCCAGTTACCTCGATGTTTCAAGTAGACTAAATGTTTTAAACAATGTTGCTAATTTTTAGCAAAATTATTATTTTAGCAAACACATTCTTGTAGAGGCCCTTGCTGCATCATAATAGAAGCATCCCTTCTGAGTTGTAACAGGATTTGCTTACAGACATCTCTAGTTGTCAGGGACCTCAAATGATTTCGGGACTACTCTGTATTCTGAAGCCTGAGTTTATGTCATGGAGGAGGGAGAAAGCCTGAGCAACCACCGTGTATATTATAAAGTGCCTACTCTGAGTTGAGAGCTCTCATGTCACTGGAGAGTTTGTGCCCCAGACAGAACACAGACCTGTGCCCTCAATCCAATTATCCTTATCATTAGTGGGAATCCAACTCCCTCTAACTTTTCATCACTCTTAGTCATCTAGGAGACCCATACAGTTTCCTTTGCCAAGAATGTCAAAGTTTTTATTTTCACACTGATGGAAATCAAACACAGTCGCTCTCCATTCCATCAAAAACATTGGCGAGGCCAACATGAGAACACTGGTGGTTAAGATACCTCATGGCTCTAATTTCCATGACCTGCATTTTAAAACTGCACTCAATGTAGGGAATTCACATGCAGTCTGACTATATGGTAAACATAGTGATACAGCCTTTGGTTGGGTGCAAAGAGTCCTGATGCTGCCTTTCTTGTATTGTCTATAAAATTAGCTGCAAGTTGATTTTGGTTCTCAAAATTTACATCATCAAGAATCCATGGTATTTCTTTTCCTTCACAGTTTGAATGAGCTTGTCTACCAGAATTTACTAGGAGGAAGCTTCAGGAGTTGAGCATTGAGGGAATCATACTTATCATCTGCTGTACTAGACACAGTGCATATCTACAGCTGTTTTTATTTCCATGGCTACCCAATGAAGTAGGTGGACTAATCCCCATTTATGGAAAGGAAAACAGTTTCATATGGGTCTAAGTGGAAAAGCTAATAAGTAGTCCCAAGGCTCTGTAACTCTGAACCCATATTCTTTCCACATTACAAATTTGAAAATGAACTATTAAATAATTGTCATAATAATTTTATAGTTCATGATCAAAGATAAGGACTACCATGATTTAGAATGTCTGATCAGCATGTGATAATGAATTCCAGGGTGAGAAGGAGGCCTAAATAATTGTGCATGTTATAAACCAACCTCGGTAGGTCTAGAATTACTGGAGAAGGTGAAAATAAATGATCTAAGTGAAGGAAGGTGTTGACATGGATGACACTGCTCAAGGGTATGTCCTATTTCAAATGGAGGCATGTTAAGTTTCCACTGTGAAGAATATCAGTAACATAATCTGATTTGTGCTTTAGAGAAGATGCTGGAAACCAGCAGACCTATAATTAGCCTACCAAAAGTCAGAGCAAAAAAAAATAAAATAAGATTTTCAATGAATGACTTATCTGGGGGGAAATGTACTCATTTAGTTAGGCATTTGAAACACTAAAGTAGCTTTCAGTTGAAGCAGTTGGCTAACACTCCCTTTAAAAAATACTTTTTTATTTTTAGATAATTATAGTTTCATTAGGTAGTTATAAAGAAATATACAGAGGTACTGTGAACCCTTTACCCAGCTGCTCCTAAGGTTAGCACATTGTAAAACTATTAGTAATACACTTCTGAAAGAAAAATATGTTTATCCATGCTTTACGCTGTATACCAAATTTATTTTTGCTTTTTTTTTTTTTCTTGGCTATGCCACACAGATTGTGGGATCTTAGCTCCTTGACCAGGCATTGAACCCAGGCTCTCCGCAGAGAAAAAGTGGAGTCTTAACCACCGGACCACCAGGGAATTCCCTGTATACAGAATTGATCATAATTCCAAAGTGATTATAATTTTTAAATAAGCAACAATATTGTAAAAGTACTAAGAGAAAATATGTATGTAGATACAGTCTCTTTAATAAAATTTTGAATGCTACACAAAAAGCAAATACCCTAAAGAAAAAAAAATAGGTTATAATACATATACGTTTGAAATCTTATTTATGTTAAAACACAAACAACTAGTGAGCCAAAAACCTATGTGTGATATTTCAGTACTGATCACAGGCAATTCCAAAGGCTTTACCTTACAGGTCTCATGGGGAAAAGTGGCCCTTCACACACTGGACTTGTTGCACAGACAATGTATTCCGTCTCTGAAGGGAGTTGCAGTTAAGGACTTAGGCCTCCCTGGCTGGTGAAGTTTCTCCTGCACTTTACATTCTAGAAGTAACAAGTCAATCATCATACAAAACAAAAACTGCAAATGACATAGATGTTATGGAGGGGAGTTTCTTCAAGTTTTGAGTAGATGTTTCCAAGACAGGGAGGTCACGGAATTCCTCTTTAAAGGAATTCTAAAAAAAATTCATAGTAAACTAGTGGAGGACAGGAGGAATGTACATGCTATGCATAGAGACAGCATGTGCAAAGTCCTGGTGGTGAGAGGGAGCATATGGGGGAGGCCGGGGGAGGCCAGTGGAGGCCAGTTGATGTGCTGGAGCACAGAAAAGGATGGGGAGTAGATTCCAGCAAGTACAAGATGGTACTCAGGATGTAGGCCATAGCCACATCTTATAGCTGAAGGGGAAGCAATAGCGCATGTTCAGAAAGGATAGCTAATAAAAGTCCCAGCCTTTCCCAACAGGTAAAAGATTAGGAATAGTTTGGAGTGACCGTTTGAGATCCTGTATTCCAAAGATCATTAAAGGGTAAAGCAATCAGATCCTTGTGCATTGTCCACAGTGTGTTACAATTCCTTTGCTCTGGATTCCAAATCTGAATGACCAGATCTGGCTAATTTTCTGTATAATCAAGTTTTGAGATGTAGCTTGTTATACAAAAGCAGATCAGTTTGTGTCACTTCCCTACAGAGAATCAATGATTGACTCCCCAGTAATCTCAGAGTAAAACTTTTTTTTTTTTTTGGCTTTGCATGTGTGACCCTAAAGATCTGACGTCTGCTTATTTCTCTTGAATCATCTGCTACCCTCTTTTGACTCCACGCATACCAAGAATTTGATGTTTTCCCAGTGTGCCAGTCTTTCTTTTAGATGGGGCACTGAGATTTTTTTCAGGTGCCTTTCATCCATCCCTTCTCCTCCTAAGAAATACTTGGCCATCCTTCAGCTTAAGTAAATCTACTCTTAGAGAACCTCCTATAATCCCCATTCACCTTGACACCAAAGTTATATTTCTATTTCCTTTCTTCACATATTGCATCATTTTTAAGAAAATGTTTACTACACAATATTTGTCTGTAACAGAATCTCTATTATAATAACAATTGGATAAGTGGAATCATTCAGTGGGCAGATCAGAGAAAGACATAATAATGATATTTGACTTTTGCATAGTACAATAACTAAATTCTAAATATACCTTTTGTATATTTAGAATTTGTATATTTAGAATTTTGTAGTAAACCACTGATGCATGCAGATCAACATGGATTTTAAAAGGATGGTTAAAAAGGAGAGTTGCTGTAGCTGTGTCTTGGTCCCAAAATGATTGGTAACTCTGTCACATTCTATAAATAATTCTACAGTTGTGGCCTCAGCTTCTACATTTCTAAAATTAGGGAAATGGGTGATGTACTCTTCAAGAACTCAGCTCTCCATTCTGCCATACTATGTGATATTGGCTACTATTTCTATCTATAAAATTATGGAACTGAATATCATGAGTTCTAAAGTCTTACTAGAGATTTAACTTGTTTGTTTAAATTATTCCTGAGAATTATCCTCTAATTTATGTTGCTTTTGATATTATTTCTTTCCCAGATATAATCGACTCAATAATTGGATTTATATTTCTAAAATATTATTAACCAGATTAATTTAAAATTCCTGATATTTGCACAATAAAATAATCTCTATCTAACATGGTATATTTCATGTTGTATTTTATCATATATCTTTGTTATATCCTTTGTTGGCTCTTTGAACCCATCTCAATTCTCTCTTATCCACAGTCCTGCACATCATTATGGCTTAAATATGGTTTTCAGTTGTTGCTCACTCATAAAAAACCCATTGAAGGCAGGCTTATCTTCCCTTTTATTACCTCCAGTGCTTAACACGGTGGTGAGCACATAGCTGGTATGTAGTAGGTTTGTTATGCTTAAACATTCTTCCTCACAGCACTAGGATCTGGGTTTTGAGACTTCCAGGGATGAATGGATTTTGCTGATTCCAATATGTATACTCTTCTCTGAGCCTCTTTGAACCAAAGACAGTGGATTTTCAAGATGGATTCAATATTTTTCAATTTAGAAATAACTTCAGCTGATAATTGTACTGATTTATCTGTGATGTAGTGTAAAGGACACAGACACTCTTGAATCAGAATATTTGACTTTGTGAGGCTCAGTCTGCTCACCAGTCTAAAGGGAATAAAAATGTCTTCTCAATTGATGTTACTGGCTTTCCAAGGGAATCAGGTGAGGAGGGAGCTGGATGAGAAAGCATTCAAATATTGCAGTGTTATGAGATAAAAGGGACTAATTTTATTGACAGTAATATAAGTAGTAGTAACAGTGATAGTAGTAGTAGTAATTATACTATCATTAATTAAGAATCTGGACCACAAAGGGGTGGAGGATATTCTCAGGACTACCTCACATAACCAAACATTTCAGAATTAAGTAAATTTATATCTGTCCATGTATACTTGTGTGTGTGTTTGCATACACATATATGTATTTTATATTAAGGGTGTATTTCTATCCATCAGTCATTTCTCCCATTCTACATGACTCAAAGTTTGCACTTTTTTTTTTTCATTACATATAAGTTGAGTAGTCAAGGCTGAACAGAAGCATGGTCTCTTGATGTTTTCAGTTGCAAGAAACTAAACACATTCAAAAAGACTCAAGTGGGAATTTGCTTATTTAAAGACATCAGCAGATATCCTGTGGATAATCAAGTGTCACACAGTATTTGGAAATTGTAGGTAGGAACAAAAGTCATTGCTTCACTCTCTCATTGAAGTACGTTTACACTTCTGCTCATTTTCTCATTTCCTTTCTCACAGCCTCTCTTTTTATTGACATCTTTATTGAAGTATAATTGCTTTACAATGGTGTGTTAGTTTCTGCTGTATAACAAAGTGAATCAGCTATATATATATATATATATATATATATCCACATACCTACTTCTTCTGGAATCTCCCTCCCACACTCCCTAACCCACCCCTCTAGGTGGACACAAAGCACCAAGCTGATCTCCCTGTGCTATGTGGCTGCTTCCCACTAGCTATCTATTTTACATTTTGGTAAGGTATATGTGTATGCCACTCTCTCCCTTCCTCCCAGCTTACCCTTCCCCATCTCCGTGTTCTCAAGTCCATTCTCTAGGTCTGCATTTTTATTCCTGTCCTGCCCCTAGGTTCTTCAAGAATCTTTTTTTTTTTTTTTCGATAACATATACATGTGTTAGCATATGGTATTTGTATTTCTCTTTCTGACTTACTTCACTCTGTATGACAGACTCTAGGTCCATCCACTTAACTACAAATAACTCAATTTCGTTTCCTTTTATAGCTGAGTAATATTCCATTGTATATATGTGTCACATCATCTTTATTCATTCATCTGTTCATGGACACTTAGGTTGCTTCCATATCCTTGCTATTGTAAATCGTGCTGCAGTGAACATTGTGGTACATGACTCTTTTTGAATTATGGTTTTCTCAGGGTACATGCCCAGTAGTGGGATTGCTGGGTCCGATGGTAGTTCTATTTTTAGTTTTTAAGGAACCTCCATACTATTCTCAAAAGTGGCTGTATCAATTTATATTCCCACCAACAGTGCAAGAGGGTTCCTTTTCTCCACATCCTCTCCATCATTTACTCTTTGTAGATTTTTTTGATGATGGCCATTCTGACCAGGGTGAGGTGTTACCTCATTGTAGTTTTGACTTGCATTTCTCTAATGATTAGTGATGCTGTGCATCCCTTGATGTGTTTGTTGGAAATCTGTATATCTTCTTTGGAGAAATGTCTATTTAGGCCTTCTGCCCATTTTTTGATTGGGTTGTTTGGTTTTTTTTGATATTGAGCTGCATGAGCTGCTTGTATATTTTAGGGATTAACCCTTTGTCACTTGCTATTTTGCAAATATTTTCTCCCATTCTGAGGGTTGTCTTTTCATCTCGTTTATGGTTTCCACTGCAGGGAAAATGCTTTTAAGCTTCATTAGGTCACATTTGTTTAATTTGGTTTTTATTTCCCTTTCTGTATGAGGGGGGTCAAAAAGGATCTTGCTGTGATATATGTCATAGAGTTTTCTCCCTATGTTTTTTTCTAAAAGTTTTATAGTGTCTGCCCTTACGTTTAGGTCTTTAATCCATTTTGAGATTATTTTTGTGTATGGTGTTAGGAAATGTGCTAATTTTATTATTTTACATGTAGCTGTCCAGTTTCCCAGCATCACCTATTGAAGAGGCTGTTTTTCACGATTGTGTATTCTTGCCTCCTTTATCAAAGATAAGGTGACCATGCGTGCTTGGCTTTACCTCTGGGCTTTCTATACTGTCCCATTGATCTATAATTCTTTTTTTGTGCCAGTACCATACTGTCTTGATTACTGTAGCTTTGTAGTATAGTCTGAAGTTTGGGAGCCTGATTCCTCCAGCTCCGTTTTTCTATCTCAAGATTGCTTTGGCTATTCAGGGTCTTTTGTGTTTCCATACAACTTGTTCCACTTTTTGTTCTA
Organism: Hyperoodon ampullatus; assembly: GCF_949752795.1. Lineage (NCBI taxonomy): Eukaryota > Metazoa > Chordata > Mammalia > Artiodactyla > Ziphiidae > Hyperoodon > Hyperoodon ampullatus. The sequence continues at coordinate 162,754,563 of NC_136916.1, forward strand.
GTTCTGTGAAAAATGCCATTGACAGTTGGATAGCAATTACCTTGAATCTGTAGATTGCTTTAGGTAGTATAGTCATTTTCACAATGTTGAATCTTCCAATCCAAGAACATGGTATATCTCTCCAGCTGTTTATATCATCTTTAATTTCTTTCATCAGTGTCTTATAGTTTTCTGCATGCAGGTCTTTTGTCTCCTTAGGTAGGTTTATTCCTAGGTATTTTATTCTTTTTGTTGCAATGGTAAATGAGAATGTTTCCTTAATTTCTCTTTCAGATTTTTCATCATTAGTGTATAAGAATGCAAGAGATTTCTGTGCATTAATTTTGTATCCTGCTACTTTACTAAATTCATTGATTAACTCTACTAGTTTTCTGGTAGCTTCTTTAGGATTTTCTATGTATAGTATCATGTCATCTGCCAACAGTGACAATTTTTTCTTCTTTCTGATTTGGATTCCTTTTATTTCTTTTTCTACTCTGATTGCTGTGGCTAAAACTTCCAAAACTATGTGGAATAATAGTGGTGAGAGTGGGCAACCTTTTCTTGTTCCTCATCTTAGTGGAAATGGTTTTAGTTTTTCAACATTGAGAATGATGTTGGCAGTGGGTTTGTCATATATGGCGTTTATCATGTTGAGGTAAGTTCCCTCTATGCCTACTTCCTTGAGGGTTTTAATCATAAATTGGTGTTGAATTTGATGGGACAAATCCTTTATGCCTGAGGTGATCAGGGGAGACCCGAGAAAGGGCTCAGCCCTCACATGGTAATATATATAAGTGGTCTGTCTCCCTCATCCCAGCTGAAGCTCCTGGACTTAGGGAAATTAACCAGTCCCTTAGGTGTCAGAATTATCTTGGCTTGGTTGTTCCAAGCATGAAGAACTAATCTGTCCTCTTGGTTACCTTGACAGAACATCAAAAGCGGTCACACAGTAGGGCTAGTCTGAGATAAGAACGGCATCCAAGGAGCACAGTGTTTTACAACTTGGAAGGCCACAGCAAGCCAGCAAGCCATAAATGGGGTACACTCTTTCTGCATCTACTGAGATGATCATATGATTTTTCTCCTTCAATTTGTTAATATGGTTGATCACATTGGCTGATTTGCATATACTGAAGGATCCTTGCATACCTGGGATAAACCCCACTTGATCATGGTGTATGATCATTTTAATGTGTTGTTGGATTATGTCTGCTAGTATTTTGTTGAAGATTTTTGCATCTATGTTCATCAGTGATACTAGCCTGTACTTTTCTTTTTGTGACATCTTTGTCTGCTTTTGTTTTCAGGATGATGGTGTCCTCGTACAATGAATTTGGGAGTGTTCCTCCCTATGCTATATTTTGGAAGAGTTTGAGAAGGATAGGTGTTAGTTCTTCTCTAAATGTTTGATAGAATTCACCTCTGAAGCCACTTGGTCCTGGGCTTTTGTTTGTTGGAAGATTTTTAATCACAGTTTCAATTTCAGTGTTTATGATTGGTCTGTTTATATTTTCTGTTTCTTCCTGATTCAGTCATGGAAGGTTGTGCTTTTCTAAGAATTTGTCCTTTTCTTCCAGGTTGTCCATTTTACTGGCATATAGTTGCATGTAGTAATCTCTCATGATCCTTTGTATTTCTGTGGTGTCTGTTGTTACCTCTCCTTTCTCATTTCTAATTCTATTGATTTGAGTCTCCTCCTTTTTTTTTTTTTTTTGATGACTCTGGCTAATCGTTTATCAATTTTATTTGTCTTCTCAAAGAACCAGCTTTTACATTTATTGATATTTGTTATTATTTCCTTCATTTCTTTTGCATGTATTTCTGATCTGATCTTTTTTTATTTCTTTCCTTCTGCTAACTTTGGGGTTTTTTTGTTCTTCTTTCTCTAATTGCTTAAGTTTAAGGTTAGGTTGTTTATTTGAGATGTTTCTTGTTTCTTGAGGTAGGATTGTATTGCTATAAGCTTCCCTCTTACAACTGCTTTTGCTGCACCCCAAAGGTTAAGGGTCATCATGTTTTCATTGTCATTTGTTTCTAGGAATTTTTTGATTTCATCTTTGATTTCTTCAGTGATCTCTTGCTTATTTAGTAACATATTGTTTAGCCTCCATGTGTTTGTATTTTTTACAAATTTTTTTCCTGTAGTTGATATCCATTCTCAAAGCATTGTGGTTGGAAAAGATACTTGATATGATTTCAAATTTCTTAAATTTCCCAAGGCTTGATTTGTGACCCATGGTATGGTCTATCCTGAGGAATCTTCCATGTGTACTTGAGAAGAAAGTGTATTCTGTTGTTTTTGGGTGGAATGTCCTATAAATATCAATTAAGTCCACCTTATTTATTGTATCATTTAAAGCTTGTGTTTCCATATTTATTTTCATTTTGGATAATCTGTCCATTCATGAAAGTGGGGTGTTAAAGTCCCCTACTATGATTGTGTTACTGTTGATTTCCCCTTTTATGGCTGTTAGCATTTGCCTTATGTATTGAGGTGCTCCTATGTTGGGCGCATAAATAGTGACAATTATTATATCTTCTTCTTGGATTGATCCCTTGATCACTATGTAGTGTTCTTCTTTGTCTCTTGTAATAGTCTTTATTTTAAAGTCTATTTTGTCTGATATGAGAATAGCTACTCCAGCTTTATTTTGATTTCCATTTGCATGGAATATCTTTTTCCATCCTCTCACTTTCAGTCTCTCTGTGTCCCTAAGTCTGAAGTGGGTCTCTTGTAGACAGCATATATAAGGGTCTTGTTTTTGTATCCATTCAGCCAGTCTATGTCTTTTGGTTGGAGCATTTAATCCATATACTTTTAAGGTAGTTATTGATATGTATATTCCTATTACAATTTTCTTAATTGTTTTGGGTTTGTTTTTGTAGGTGTTTTCCTTCTCTTGTGTTTCGTGCCTAGAGAATTTCCTTTAGCATTTGTTGTAAAGCTGGTTTCATGGTGCCGAATTCTCTTAGCTTTTCCATGTCTGTAAAGGTTTTAATTATTCTGTCAAATCTGAATGAGATCTTTGCTGGGTAGAGAAATCTTGGTTGTACGTTTTTCCCTTTCATCACTTTAAATATATCATGCCACTCCCTTCTGGCTTTCAGAGTTTCTGCTGAAAGTTCAGCTGTTAGCCATATGAGGATTCTGTTTTATGTTATTTGTTTCTTTTCCCTTGCTGTTTTTGATATGTTTTCTTTGTATTTAATTTTTGATAGTTTGATTACTATGTGTCTTGGCATGTTTCTCCTTGAATTTATTGTGTATGGGACTCTCTGTTCTTCCTTGAGTTGATTGACTATTTCCTTTCCATACTAGGGAAGTTTTCAACTGTAATCTCTTCAAATATTTTCTCAGTCCCTTTTGTTTCTGTTTTGCTTCTGGGACCCCTATCATCTGTGATAGTTATTTCCACTATTTTATCTTCTAGGTCACTTATCCTGCCACTTTTTCTGCCTCAGTTATTCTGCTACTGATTCCTTCTAGAGAATTTTTAATTTCATTTATTGTGTTGTTCATCATTGTTTGCTCTTTAGTTCTTCTAGGTCCTTGTTAAATGTTTTTTTTTTTTATATTTTTCCATTCTATTTCCAAGATTTTGGATACTCTTTACATCATTACTCTGAATTCTTTTTCAGGCAGAGTGCCTATTTCCTCTTCATTTGTTTGGTCTGTTGAGTTTTTACCTTGCTCCTTCACCTGCTGTGTATTTCTCTGTCTTCTGATTTTGCTTCATTTACTGTGTTTGGTCTCTCCTTTTTGCAGACTGCAGTTTTCATAGTTTCTTTTGTTTTTTGCCTCTGCCCACAGTGTGTAAGGTTATTTCAGTGGGTTGTATAGACTTCCTGGTGGAGGGGACTGGTTCCTGTGTTCTGGTGGATGAGGCTGGATTTTGTCCTTCTGGTGGGCAGGACTGCCCCCCCTGGTATGTTTTGGGGTGTCTGTGAACTTATTACGATTATAGGCAGCCTCTCTGCTAATGAGTGTGGTTATGTTCCTGTCTTGCTAGTTGTTTGGCATAGTGTGTCCAACACTGTTTTTTGTTGGTCGTTGTGTGGAGCTGGGTCTTAGCATTGAGATGGAGATCTCTGGGAGAGCTTTCACTGTTTGATATTATGTGGGGTCAGGAGGTCTCTGGTGGACCAATGTCCTGAACTTGGTGCTCCCGCCTCAGAGGCTCAGGTCTAACACCCAGCCAGAGCACTAAGAACCTTTCAACCACACAGCTCAGAAATAAAGATAAAATAGAAAGAAAGAATGAATGAAAGAAAGAACAAAAGAAAGAAAGAAGGAAAGAAAGAAAGAAAGAAAGAAAGAAAGAAAGAAAGAAAGAAAGAAAGAAGACAGAAGGAAAGAAAGAAAAAATAAAATAAAGTTATTAAAATATTTTTTAATATTATTAAAAATAAAGAAGTAATAAAACAAAAGAAATGAAAGAAAGTAGAGAACAACCAAAAAAAAAAAAAAAAACAAAAAAACAAGCCACCAATGATAATAAGCACTAAAAGAACAACAACAACAACACAAAAAAACCCCAAAAAACTGACAGACAAAACCTAAGACAAATGGTAAAAGCAGAGCTATATAGACAAAGTCACACAAAGAATCATACACATACACACTCCCAAAAGGAGAAAAAGGAAAAAGAAAAAAAAAATATATATATATATAGAAAGAAAACAAGAAAAGGAAGAGAGCAACCAAATCAATAAACAAATCTACCAATGATAATAAGCTTTAAATACTAAACTAAGATAAACATAAAACCAGAAACAAATCAGATTCAGAAAGCAAACCCCATGTCTACACTTGTTCCCAATGTCCACCACCTCAATTTTGGGATGATTCATTGTCTCTTTAGGTGTTCCACAGATGAAGGTATGTCAAGTTGATTACAGAGATTTAATCTGCTGCTCCTGAACCTGCTGGGATAAATTTCCCTTTCTCTTCTTTGTTCACAGAGCTCCTGTGGTTCAGCTTTGGATTTAGCCCCAACTCTGCATTTAGGTTGCTGGAGGGTATCTGCTCCCCACCCAGACAGGACGGGGTTAAAGTAGCAGCTGAATAGGGGGCTCTGGCTCACTCAGGCCACAGGGAGGGAGGGCTACGAATGTGGGGCAAGCCTGCAGCTGCAGAGGGCAACATGACTTTGCAATGGTCTGAGGCATGCCGTGTGTTCTCCTGGGGATATTGTCCTTGGATCATGGGACCCTGGCAGTGGAGAGCTGCACAGGGTCCCAGGAAGGGTGGTGTGGATAGTGACCTGTGCTTGCACACACGCTTCTTGCTGGCTGCAGCAGCAGACTTAGTGTTTCCTGCCCGTCTCTGCTGTCCATGCTGAAAGCCGTGGCTCACACCCATCTCTGGAGTTCATTTAGGCGGTGCTCTGTATACCTTCTCCTCTTGCACCCAGAAGCTATGGTCTCTTGACTCTTAGGCAGTTCCAGACTTTCTCCTGTACTCCCTCCTAGCTAGCTGTGGTGCACTAACCCCCTTCAGGCTGTGTTTCATGTAGCCAACCCCAGTCCTCTCCCTGGGGTCTGACCTCCGAAGCTCGAGCCACAGCTCCCAGCCCCCACCTGCACCAGTGGCTGAGCAGACAAGCCTCTTGGGCTGGTCAGTGTTGATCGGCACTGATCCTTTGTGGGGGAATCTCTCTGCTTGGTCCACTGCACCCCTGTTGCTGTGCTCTCCTCTGTGTCTCTGAAGTTTCCCCCACCATCTCTGCCAGTGAAGGGGCTTCTTAGTGTGTGGAAACCATTCATCCTTTACAGCTCCCTCCCACTGGTGCAGGTCCTGTCCCTATTCTTTTGTCTCTGTTTTTTCTTTTTTCTTTTGCCCTACCCAGGTATGTGGGGACTTTCTTGCCTTTTGGGAAGTCTGAGGTTTTCTGCCAGTGTTCAGTAGGTGTTCTGTAGGTGTTGTTCCACATGTAGATGCATTTTTGTTGTATTTGTGGGGAGGAAGGTGATCTCCATGTCTTACTCCTCCACCATCTTGAAGGTCCTCCCCACACATTACATCTTAATCATTAAGAAAAAATCTTTCTCCCCAAATCTATGATGGCATTAGGAAAAGTAAAATTTTTTTAAGTTTATTTCAGTATCCATGCTTAACACGATGGCTGCTACATATTTTGAAGGAATGAAGGCATCTGTGCATATATTAAACATTTGTTGTTTGTAATGATCCATTCAATAAATTCCTGTTTTGGTACAGGAAGTAGAGAAGTTCTGATTAATGTACTACGGATTGTTTTTGAATGACTACATCTAAGTCCATTTTAAGCATTTTATTCTTCAACTATTTGTATGGACTTTGTGCTTTTATGTACATGGTCAGATTTAAGCTTCTGGAGGAAAAGATAGTGTTTGTCTGGTATTTGTGTTCCCAGGTAGCACAAACCACAGATTATCACATATCATTGACACTCTTCAATTTTTTATTTCTTTTGAAACACACAAAGACAGGGATGTTAGTGTGAGTTTTTTATATCTGATCTTTTACCAAATTCTTCTCATATCTCTTGCTCATGGGGTTGTCTCCACACCACAAGAGCATTTTCTCCTATTCCCACAGCCAAACTGAAATGGAAATTTAACTCAGATTACATTCTTGACATCCCTATTTAAGCTGTTCTTAATCAGTGCAGTTGTTATTTCTAAGCCAGTTGTTGTAATTATATTTTTGTTGGCTTTCTTCATTATATTTCTTCTCCAGATGGTCCACAATTTAGGTTTTTGGCTTCCTTCCTAATATCAAACTCTAAGAATATTACACCATCTTCTTTTAAAAACAAATCTCAAATGGTTTCTTACTTGCCAATGGCTAGAGCTTTGAAAGTCCTCCTCTTGGGACCCTTCATATCTCAATGATTTCATTATGGAAGAGAACCCCCGGGGAGATCCTGTTTTTCATTTCAGCCTGAACAACGTTCTGGCAAAACTCTGATAGTGCACATTAGATTTTGACATCCTTACTTTTATATAAAACATTATAAAGACATTCTACTCTGAAAATTCTGCTGAATTGAAACTCATGAACTACCTGACTCATGACAAAATTAACTGGAAAACAAGACCAATTTTTATAAAACAAGCAAGAATAGTCATCTGCAGTGAGAGGCTTTGAAGAGTTTGTAGCTCAAATACAAAGGCATTTTGAGTATGTATCTAAATTTTAAAGGACGTCATGTCCCTGTTCATTTCTTTAACACAAGGAAGCCCAACACCAGTGTATCATTCCTCTGTGCTTAGTTTTCCTTTTATTTTAAAGTAATACATGTAGTCTCATTTTTTTTCCACTGCAGATGAAATAAGTTAAATCATATAAAGTGCTTAGAAAAATGTTTGATTAAACAAAAAAGCCTCAATAAATATTAATTATTATTAGTAGTAGTAGTATGCATTAATATACTGTGCTAGCATTAAATGTTCATCATGAACACAAAATTATTGTGTTTACATATAATTAGTGGGATTTGCCTTTGATGATATCTTCCTGTCTCTCTTTTAAAGAAAATGAATAGTAAGAACCAAAATCACGTGTAGTTTATTACACAATCAGGTAATTTAACAGTCCGTGGACAGAAATACTTGAAGTGCTATTTAACCCTAACATTTCAAACTTTAACACTTTAACAGTGAGAGAATAATTGGTAAATAAATGAAAGTTTCTGGCAGGAGAAAGGGAGAAGAAATTGAGAGGGGGGAAATAAGAAAAGTCACTTGGCTTTTAGAAAGAAAGCACATGAAAAGTCTGGGCGAGGGATTTCTTGTCATTGTTAATGACATGCTGGCACCCATGATTTCACTTCAGACACAGATGTCTTAATGGCTGGAGGTGACTTCCAGTCATTCAAAGGGATGATTCTGTCTCAGTTGTCATACAGGTAGATGATGGTGTCATTTTGTGTAAGAGAATCTACCCTAAGTAATTATAATGGTGAATATTGTGGGGCCACACAAGTCCTATTTACTAGCATATACCCTGCCACTATCATGGTGCCCGACCCCTTTATTGAGCTTGTTCTCAATCAGTACTTATGGAATGAAAGAGTAAAAGAATGAATGTAAAAAAAATAAATAATAAATATCACGATTGAAACATTTATGTATTTCACAAATTAAAAATAGTAAATATATAGATAGTGGTTCCGAACTTTAACTAAATCACCTGGGAATTAAAAAAAAAAAAATCCTGATTCTCAAACTGTGTCCCAGACCACTTAAATCAGAATCTCTGGCAGTGGAATCCAGGCTTCAACATTATTTTAAATAATCTTTTCAGGTGTTTCCACAAGGCAGCCCACATTAACAATGACTGGTCTAGACCAAAACCAATGGAACACAGTAAATGAGATCCAAAAGAAAGCTTGATGCAAAGGAATCAAAACAGCCTCCTGGATCATCACTACTGAAGATGAATTTGATTCAAAGTTACTTCACCAAATGCTTTTATATCTGAATGTCCAAATTCTCCACTTCCATATTTTAGGATGGATAGTGATTACTTAAAGCCATATATTGAAACTTAACTCACTCTAGCAGTTCTACTTAACACACTTTACTCACACCATTAAAGTGATAATATGCCATTAGAATAGATGCACTGCCCTTGTTTTGTGCTACCCTGTATAGTCAGAAGCAGCCTAGCTTATATCCTTCAATGCTTATTAGAATAATGGGTCATGCTTTGCTTTTTGTGGTATATTTTTTATTTTAACAAAGGTGTTTCTTTGGATTTTATTTTATTTTTTTAAACTTTTTATTTTATATTGGAGTATAGTTGATTAACAATGTTGTGATAGTTTATAACAAAGTTAACAATAATAATAAAGCAAACACACATGTATAACCTCTGAGCAGAAGTCAATCTGCCTTTACTCACTGCCCCTTTCCAGACAAGTACAATCACCCACATCTTATCCTCTATACCCCTCTCTTGCTCATGTCTCCTAATTCTTATTCTGAGAAAAGAAATGCAGAATATTGCTGCATTGGCTCAATAAGCCTTCAAGATTTAGGTCATGTTACCGTTTTTGTTTTGTTTTGTTTGTTTGTTTTTTCATTCATTCAAGAAATATTGACTGAGCTGTATTATGTTACATACTTTCTCAGGCTCTGGAAATAAAACAATAAATAAAATAGGCAAAACAAAGAAACAAACAAAATCCCTGCCCTGTGGGGTTTATATTATAGTGAGAGAGAAAGAAAATAAACAAGGGGAAGTAGTACAATATATAGTAGTTGAGATGTTAAAAGTGTTAAAGAGAAAAAGAAAGCAGGGCAAGAAGATGAAAAGTATTAGAGTGTTGACATCACCAAGATGGCAGCATAGGAGAATCCGGCCTCTGTCCTCCAACAAATATCAACAATTAGACAGCTATCTATGATGAAAAACAGCTCTTGCTTAGCTCTGGAGTCTACTTGAGAAACTTCAGCAACACAGTGAAACAAAAAACATGAGACTAACCGCACAAAAAGAGAAGGAAGACGGATTGATTTTGCCTGCATCATCCCCTCCTCCAAGCTGATGTTGCTCAGTTCCAGGAGATAACCCCCCCAGCTAGAAAGAGTTCCCCTTGCTGGGAAAGAAAGAACAGGGTGAACAATCAGCTTACCAAGCCTTTTGGGGGAACTGCACAAGGGTCTCATTTAATTTCACCCCACTCAGACCATCAAAGCTGAGACAAATAGAGACAGCAAGGAAGAAGGAAGAAAAGCAGGGGTCATCAATAAATGCCACACAACAGAAGCAATCTCAGTTCATTGTGACCTGCTTGACAGACAAGCTCAGCAGCTTTACCACTGAAGAAGAAACCAATGGCCAGCACAGCTACAGCAGACCTCGTGCAAGTTTCACCACATTTTACCCCACAGGTATTCATGTTCACTAATGCCAGGCACCCAACTCCCTTCTCCTCACCATCCCCATCTGAGCCCAAGAGCCCTGCACCAGAAGCCAGCCCAGACCTCTGTGGTTTCATGGAAGCAAGGCACTAGTCCAGACCCCTCTGTTTGACCTCCAATGTCATGCACCTGCTCTGGGTTAGCCACTCCAGCTGTGCACTTACATGTCACTGGCCTGACTCCTGTCACCAGCCTCCACTGTGAATACACACCTGGGGGGAGAATGCACAGCCACAGGACAGTACTGCCAGAGATTCTGATTTAAGTGGTCTGGGACACAGTTTGAGAATCAGAATTTTTTTTTTTAATTCCCAGGTGATTCAGTTAAAGTTCAGAACCACTATCTATATATTTATTATTTTTAATTTGTGAAATGTATAAATGTTTCAATCATGTGATATTTATTATTTATTATTTATTATTTTTACATTCATTCTTTTACTCTTTCATTCCACAAGTATTGATTGAGAACAAGCTCAATAAAGTCCTGATACCTGGGGCCCCCATAGCTGCTTATAGGCTTGTATCAGTCCCTGTCTACTCTCATTGGCCTGCATCACTGTTAGCTGCAGCTCATCTGCAGCTCACCTGCAGCTGCTTCTCCAATTGAGCACCTGAAGGCCCCCAGCCCAACCCCTATCACTGGCTTCCACTGCCATAGTCCAAAGTTGATAACTACTAGATACAGTAATATACACTGACAACCAGGGCTCTTGTAGCCACTTGTGTGCCCACAGTTTGCTCCAGCTCTTGCTTTCTGCCCTGGTCCCCACCATTATGTATGTACCTGCAACTGGCCCCTTCCATTACACAGGTGCCCACAGCTGGCCCCCAGTGAAGTGTGTGTACACCACAGACTCTGGACACTACTGCTGCCTGCCTTGGTCCCTAGCAGCTATTCCTGAAGGCACAGCTGAGGACCCTAATAGTCCTTGCCCAAAAGCCCTTTCAGACACTGTGGATCCCCTACAAGTATTGAAAAAGACCATACAGTTGACAATGCTGTGGACAGCAAAGACCTGAGCCAAAGAGACACCATGCTTCACAGGATCTGGTGCCACTACACCCTACACTTGGTGCCATGCACCACTAGACTTGGAGTCACAGCATGCTCCAGCAGTCCCTCTCCTACAAGTGAACGTCTTCCTTCACTAAATAAATCCATAAAGTCTGGAAGAGTTGAATGCTTCTTGAAATGTGCAAACACCAATGTAAAGATACAGGGATCACAAAGAACCAGGGAAAAGTGACTCCACCAAAGGAATCAGTGAACCTCCAGTACCTGGCCCCAAAGAAATAGAGATCCAGGTATTAACTGACAAATAATTCAAAATAATTGTTCTGAAGGAGCTCAGAGAGCTAGAAGAGAACACAGATAAATAATTTAATGATATCAGAAAAATAATACAAGCACAAAAATTCAGCAAAAAGATAGAAAACATAAAAAAGAATCAAACAGAAATTTTGGAACTGAAGAATACAATGACTAAACTGAAGAATTCAATAGACAGATTCAACAGTAATCTTGACCAAGTAGAAGAAAGACTGAAACACAATGAGGAAAACCTATACGATCTATGAGGTACCATCAAACTAACCAATTTGCAAATTATTGAATTCCCAGAAAGAGAAGAGGAGGAGGAGGAAGAAAGTTTACTTTAAAAAAAAAAAAGCTGAGATTTTCCCAAATCTTGGGAAAGTTTTGGGTATCCAAGTTCATGAAGCTCATAGGTCAGTAAACAAAATCAACTTAAACAGATCCTCACCAAGGCACATTATAATAAAACTGTCAAAAATTAAAGGCAAAGAGAGAATCTTAAAAGCAACAAGAGAAAAAAAACTTGGGACTTATAAGGGAACCCTCATAAAGCTATCAACAGATTTCTCAGCAGAAACATTACAGGCCATGAGAGAGGGAGTGATATATTCAAACTGCTGAAAGAAGGAAAAGGGAGGTAACCCAGAATACTTTACACAGCAAAGCTGTCCTTCAGAAATGAAGAGAGATAAAGACTTTCTTAGACAAACATAAGCTGAAGGGATTTATCACCACTAAACCTACTTTATAAGAAATGCTGAAAGGAGTTCTTCAAACTGAAATGAAAGATGGTGATTCATAGCATAAACACATATGAAAATATACGACACACTGGTAAAGGTAAGTACATAGTCAAACTCAGATTATTCTAATACTATAATATGGTGGATTGTTAACCACTTGATCTAATATAAAGATTAAAGGATGAGAGTAGTTAAAAAAAAACTATAGCTACAATAATTTGTTAATGAATGCACAATATAAAAAGATAAATTATAGTATGAAAAAGGTAGAGTTTTTGGTAAGTGGTTAAATTGTTATGAAAATAAAATGGACTGTTATATCTATAAGAAGTTTTATGTAAGTCTCATGGTAACCACAAAGCAAAAAGCTATAATATATTCACAAATGATAGAGAAGGAAATCAAAGCATACCACTATGGAAAATCATCAATTCTCAAAGAAAGGCCACAAGAGAGAAAGCAAGGGATAAGGGAACACCAAAAACAGCCAGAAAACAGTAAGATGGTGTTAGTAAGTCCTTACATATCAATAAGTATTCTAAATGTGAATGGATTGAATTTTTAAATCAAAAGACACAGAGTGGCAGGATGGATTAAAAAACAAAACAAAACAAAACCAAGATTCTAGTATATGCTGCTTACAACACACTGACTTCAGCTTTAAGGATACACACAGACTCAAAGTGAATGGATAGAAAGAGATAGTTCATGCAAGTAGAATCCAAAAGAGACCAAGAGTAGCTGTACTTATATCAGACAAAATAAACTTTAAGCTGAAGTGTTAACAAGAAAGAAAGAATTTCATTTTATCATGATAAAGAGGTCAATTTATCAAGAAGATATAATAATCACAAATATATATGCACCCAACATCAGAGCACCTAAATGTATTATACAAATACAAAAAGATCTGAAGGGAGAAATAGACAGCAATACAATGACAGTAGGGGACTTCAATATCCTAAATTTAACAATGGATAGATTACCCATAAAGAAAATCAACAAGCAAATGTTGGACTGGAGGCATACCTTAGCCAATGGATGTAACAGACGTAATAGAACATTCCATCCAATAGCAAAAGAATACACATTCTTCTCAAGCACTCATGGAGGATTCTCCAGGATAGATCATAATAGTTCAAAGAACAAATTTTATCAAACTTAAAAAGACTAAAATCATACCAAGTAGTTTTTTTTTTTTTTTTTTCCGACCACAGTAGTATGAAACTAGAAATCAATAACAGGAGGAAAGCTGGAAAATTTACAAACATGTGGAAATTAAACAACACACTCCTGAACAACCAATAGATCAAATAATTTAAAAAAGAGGCATTAAAAAAATCTTGAGATAAAGGAAAATAGGAACACAACACACTAAAACATATGGGGTACTGCAAAGTCAGTTTTAAGAAGGATGATTGTAACAATAAAAACCTACATTAAGAAAAAAGAAAAATCTTAAATAAAGAAACTAGAAAAAGAAGAACAAAGTTAGAAGAAAGAAAATAACAAAAATTAGATCAGAAATAAATGAAATAGAGAATGGAAAAACAACAGAAAAGATCAACAACATCAAGAGTTGTTTTTTTTTTTTTTTTTTTTTTTTTTTTTTTTTTTTTTTTTTTTTTTTTTTTTTTGCGGTACACGGGCCTCTCACTGTTGTGGCCTCTCCCATTGCGGAGCACAGGCTCTGGACGCGCAGGCTCAGCGGCCATGGCTCACGGGCCTAGCCGCTCCGCGGCATGTGGGATCTTCCCGGACCGGGGCACGAACCTGTGTCCCCTGCATCGGCAGGCAGACTCTCAACCACTGCGCCACCAGGGAAGCCCTAGAGTTGTTTTTTTTAAGAAAGATAAACTTAACAAACTTTTAACTAGACTAAGAAAGAAGACTCAAATAAATTCAGAAGTGAAAGAGGAGACATTACAGCTGATACCACAGATATACAAATGTTCATAACAGACCACTATGAACAATTATACAGCAACAAATTTGATAAACTAGAATAAATGGACATAATCCTAGAAATATGCAACATACCAAGACTGAATCACAAAGAAATAGAAAATCTGAACAAACCAATTACTAGTAAGGAGATTAAATCGGTAATCAAAAGCCTCTCAACAAAGAAGAGCAGGACCAGATGTTCTCACTAGTGAATTCTACCAAATGTTAAAATAATTAACACCAACCTTTCTCAAATCCTTCCAAAAAATTGAAAAAGTAAAAAGGAGGGAACACTTCCAAACTCATCTTATGAAACCAGTGTTATCCTGATACCAGATAAGGATACTACAAGAAAAAAAAACTATAGATCAGTATCTTTGATGAATGCAGATGCAAAAATTCACAACAAATACTAGCAAACCAAATTTAACAGCACATTAAAAGGATTATACACCATGATAAATTGGGTTTTTCCCCTAGGATGCAAGGATGGTTCACCACATACAAATCAATAAATATGATACATCACATTAACAGAATGAAAGATAAAAATCATGTGATCCTCTCAATTGATGCAAAAAATAATAATCTGACAAAATACATCACGATAAAAACAGTCAGAAATTGGGTAAAGAAGGAAGGTACCTCACCATAATAAAGGCTATACATGACAAGCCCACAGCTAATATACTAAATAATGAAAGCTTGAAAACTTTTCCTCTAAGATCAGGAACAAGACAAAGATGTCCACTCTCGCCACTTTTATTCAACATGGTACTGGAATTCCTAGTCAGAAAAATTGGGCAACAAAAAAGAAATCAAAGGCATCCAAATCAGAAAGGAAGCAGGAAAATTGTCTTTGTTTGCAGATAATATAATATTTTATATAGAAAATACTAAAAACTCCACTAAAAAGCTATTGGAACTAATCAACAAATTCAGTAACTTTAAAGAATATAAAGTCAACATACAAAAAGCAGTTGCATTTGTATACACTAACAATGAAATATCTGAAAAAGAATATTATTTAACCTTGAAAAAGAAAGGGAATCCTGCCATTTTCATCAACATGGATGTACCTTGAGAGCATTATGCTAAATAAAATAAGTCAGACTGACAAAGACAAATAATGTATAGCATTTTTTACATGTGGTATCTAAGATAGCTGAATTCATGGAAATAGAGAGTAAAAAGGGTGTCACCAGGGGCTGGGGGGTTGGGAAATGGGAAGATGTTGTTCAAAAGGTATAAACTTCCAGTTTTAAGGTGAATAAGTTCTGGGGATCTGATATACAGCATGGTGATTATAGTTAATAATACTGTGTTATATACTTGAAAGTTACTAAAAGAGTAGATTTTAATGTTCTCACCATAGAAAAGAAAGGGTAATTATGTGACATGATGAAGGTGTTAGCCAATGCTACAGTAGTAATCATTTCTAAATCTATAAGTATATCAAATCAACATGTACACCTTAAATTACACAATGTTGAAAATCAATTATATCACAATAAAGCTGGAAAAAAGTATTGAGGGGCACATGGAAACAGTCATTTCAAAATGAGCTAAAGAAAGTTTCATGGGGAAAATAATATTGTGGTAAAAATTTGAATAAGATTAAGGAATGAAAAATGTAGATATATGAAGAATGAGCATTTTGAGAGAGGAGTTTTTAAAAACAGGGGAAAAAAGAAATCAATGTTGCTGGAGCAGTCAGTAAGGAAAGGACTAGTAGGATATATGTCAGAGAAATAGAAATGAGTGGGCAGATCATGTAGAATTTATAGGCCATTGTAAAGGACTGTGATTTCTACTCTGGGGAAGGGGAGGTTTAGATGTGTGTTTATTTTTTCTCCCCTAGGAACATCACTATTCTATTACTAACATTTTACTTTAATTTTGCTGATGTTTACAATGTATATGATTGGAATTGTCTAAGATGCACTCTTCTGTTTCTGACTCCTTTTGCTCGTTTTTATGCCTGTTGAATCGCTCTATAATATTGTGTGCACTTGCATTTCATCCATTCACATTACCTTATAGTATTCCATTGAATGGATAGGCCCCAATGTTTGTATTCATCCTGCCATATGTGGTTGAGTAGATTGCAGTTTGGGAACATTGTGAATGTGTGTTGTTATGAGCATTCTTTTGGTCAATGCATTTCTGTGCAGAATATTTACTAGAAGTGGAATTTCTGGTTCAGGGGTTCTTTACGTATTAGCTTTCATAATGCATGCAGTTCAATGGTGTCAAAATAATGCCTGCAAAGTCCAAAATTTGTGAGATGAGCCTGGGCAGGTTGGCAGGGCAGAGAGATGGAGCCAGTGGCTATCACGTTGAGGAGTCATGTTGGGCTGATTTACTAAATAATGGACGGTCAAAGAAGGGCTTTAAGAAGTGAATGACATAATCAGGATTACACTGAAATAGATGATCCTGTCTGTGATGTAAAAGAAGATTTGACAGGAACAAACAATTAGGACACACAGGTATTTGCCTAGAGAAGAAAGGTAGTAAAGACACAGAGGAGGTGACAGCTTTGAGAAAAAACTTAGAAGATGAAATAAGGGTCTCGTCAACTGATGTTGGGAGTGATGAGTCATGGAGAGAGAGTAGCAAAGACTCCCTACACCGTAGCTTGGACAACTGCATAGGTTCATGGGTCTAAATCAGAAGCAGATTATAGAAGAAAGTATAATTTCAGGAGGAAATTAATAAATGTAGTGTTGGACTTGTTGAATTCAAGAGGTTAGATGAAGATCACTGAAGTCTAGCAGGTATTCACATAAAAAAGTTTGAAGCCAAAGCTCAGGGTCTGACTAGAGAGAGAGATTTAGGTATCATCAGTGCAGTTTTGTTTCAGAAACCATCAGAGTTCTGGGTGACTTGAAAGAGTCTGCAGAATCAGAAGAACAATGGGCTAAAGACAGAAAGGTAGGGAACCACAATGTTGGCTGGGTGGGCAGGGGAGGAAGCATCTACAAAGATAGACAGCTGTGGGATGGAGGTGAGAGGTAAGCTGTGCATTTAAAATAATTGAAGGTACTGACAAACGAAGCAGAGAATGGACTCATGAACCCTAAGGACTGCAAAATAGCTGTTGGATTTGACAGCTGGGAAGTTACTGCTGACTCTAGTGATAGCAATTTTGCTTGGGTTATGGGGACAGAAACCAACTTCACGGTTGAAAGTGGGAACATGATTACATGGAATAAAGTCACGTCTGTCCTCAAGGAGTGTGCATGAGAGAGTCAGGAGAGCAGGAGTGAGATTAGAAGGCACTACAGGATCAAGAAGAGTTGTTTGGGGCTTCCCTGGTGGCGCAGTGGTTGAGAGTCTGCCTGCCGATGCAGGGGACATGGGTTCGTGCCCCGGTCCGGGAAGATCCCACATGACGCAGAGCGGCTGGGACCGTGAGCCATGGCTGCTGAGTCTGCGTGTCCAGAGCCTCCTCTCCACAACAGGAGAGGCCACAGCAGTGAGAGGCCTGTGTACCGCAAAAACAAAACAAAACAAAACAAAAAAACAAAAAATACCCAGAAGAGTTGTTTGGCTATTCATCTTTTTATTTAGACTTAGGATGGGGCACATGAGGGTGCTTAAAAAATGAGAAGAAGGTGTTAACCAGAATTGTGTGAGAAACTAAAAATACAGAAAAGATAGTTGGAAGGGCTGAAGGAACAGTCATCAGAAAGAATCTGGGACAGTGTTGCTATCACTATCCAGCTCTTTCCTTTTATGATGGTCTCCATCAATCTCATTTTTAGGAAACCAACTTCACTCAATTCACTCATGTGCATTACCTGTCCTGGCCCACATTACATCATGTAATGATAATGATATTGACAACAAATAAAATGTATCGAGTATACCCTGTGATCTAAGCACTGTGTTACACATTTTACACATTATCTATAACTGAGAAACAACCACTAAATGCAAAGTATTTACCCAACTTATAGATGGAAAACTGAGCCTCAGAGTACTATGAACAAATTTTCTAAGGCAATGGTGAGTGAAAAGTTACCAGGATTTAAATCCAGCTCTGCCTGGATCCAAAGTCTATACTCTTTCCACTAAATCCGGCTGACTTGACTCCTGTAATATTTGTATTTAAGTATGTGTATCATCTTGATAAGAATCTGGCAGGGACCAGTCCTTTTCTTAGCTGTTCAAGGAGGTAAGGTTTGTATCCAGTTCCTCTGATTTTATGCCCAGAGAGTAAAGAGTGAGCGATCTGTAATGCTAATTGTCTCTTGATGCACTAAAGCAGATTCAACTTCAATAAATCAAAGAAGAGTTCCTGTGCCCCTTTCAAGCACCCATAGCAGAGTATTTGATGAATGTCTTTTCTAAGCATTCTTTATTACTAGTTAGTAAAGAGAAAGGCAGAAAGACTGGCTATTTGGTGTGGCTTTCTGATAAAGGGCCCTACAAGCCTTAAGACATAATAAAGCACTGTATTACTTTCATGGCCTTAGTTTATTAGAGTTTGGCTTGGCTGAATTTTAGCTAATACAATTTGCAAACAATCTGTATTTTAAGTAAGCACCTTTTAAATTTCACTGATGTTTCTTTATAGAGGCATTTGGAAGAACAAAAGGAGGACTGTCTATATATGAATCATGCCATTAGAGAGATTGTTCTCTGACATGGGCAAGTCATACATATTGCAAGGAATGGCCTTCTTTTGAAGGCTACTGACATGTTTTACCAAAGATGCTCCTGGAGAAATTCATGGGGCCAAAGTTATCCTCTCTGGGATATGAAATAATGTTTGGGAGATCCAAGCTAGAAATAAACATTGACTGTTCTCTTTGAGTAGCAGATACAGCAACCCTCCTAACCCCAAGGCGTGACAGGGTGTGTGGATGGACATACATGGCCCTTATGTCTCTAATGGCAGCTTGATGGCATCCATTTCAGCTGCAACTTTTCTAATTCACTTTTGGAGCATGTTTATTGATTTTAAAAGAATGAAGACTGCCGAGTGAGATATTGTCCAGCTGTGGTTATGGCATTCCTTAAAACACAAAATCATAACCCGTTATCACACCTTGATACTTTAGGCGAAAAATTCACTAAGAATTCTTGCTTGCTCTTATCCTTATCTGATACTTGGATTGTATTAACATTTCTATTTTATTTTAACTTATCCATTTAACAAATATTTGGTGCATATTCTGTGCTAGGCCCTTGATATACAGTATTGAATCATATTGATTGAGATCATTTTCTTGTGACTTTGGCATGCTTTTGGGAATAAATTTTAAGCAAATAATTATAAGGGTATATATGACATTAAAAATTTTAATCAATGTGGTGAAGCACAAGAGGTCAGGAGAAAGTATGATGGGGGAGATATAATTTTTATTAATAAAGACCTACTTGAGGAAGCTGGCATTTAGAATGACACCTGAGGTAGGAGGTAAACCAAATTCACAGTAGCAGTGAGAACCCCCTGTGCCATATGACACACAACTCAGGAGAACTACTTTTTTAGTGAGTGGAGGCTCCTTGTTTGAGATAGTCTATTCTGGAAGGAGATTGATGCAAAATGGAAATCAACCTACATTGAAGATACTATTATGTGCTGAAGATTTTCCACACACTATCTCATTTACTTCTCACCATAAGCCACTAATGTTGGTGTGATCATCCCCATTTTAAACACAACAAGAACATAAAACAATAAAAGCTGAGGTTCAGATTATCCGAGGTAATATCTTCAGAACTGATTGTTTGGGGATGTCAACAATTTTTTTTCTATCACCAGCATGATCTAAAATGTATTCTGATAAGACTTGTTCTATAAGAGTTAGTATTAGACATAGATACATAGGCACACACAAAAGCACACAAAGATACAGTCATACTCACACATGCATATACATGAACACCTGGGTTTTCTTGGTTAAATACTTTGGGCAATTTGAAGGTAAGCAATGCTACCCCAGCTTGTAGCACAAACAGATATGCACTGAGAATCTCCAAGAAGTGTGCTGGGCCTTTAGAGGGTCAATCAATAGCACCCCACTTCCCAATCCAAATTCAAAATGAATTAAAATGTAGACATAAACGTCAGACAATTGGTAATCAAAATGTCAGCTTTCCTACCTAAAAAGCTGAATTGGAGAAGCTGGCTTTAGATTTCTAACCTTGATGGGCTTGCTAATACTGAACCTCAGAATTAGATTTATCCAGCCCGTCTAAGGCAAGGCTGGATAACTAGTAGGCCATACCTATAGGGCCTGGTCCATGTAGAGACCAAGACCAGAATGGATCCTTCCTGCAAAGATGGATACATGAATATAGGAGAGTCAAAGTGGTGAATTTTAGCATCATCAGCTCCTTCTCACAAATACATTCATCAGACAAGTAATTTTCCCCCAGGAGACTAAGGCAGCAGAGAGAGGCTGGGAGTATTTTCCTAATGGAATTTCCTCCATCTGGAAACAGGAAGGTGGAAAAAAAGGAGTTTCTAACTTATAGGAAGTAGAGAATATAACCCAGATTTTTAAAAATAGATTTTATTTTTCAGGACTGTTTCAGGTTCACAACAAAAAAAAAGTATAAAAGCGAAAAGTATAGAGAGTTCCCATCTATCCTCAGGGATTTTTTTTTTTCATATTTCACGATAAAAATAAGCATTTGAACACTTCACTCAGTGCTACAAATCGCTCTATGTATTGGTTAATTTAATGTTCACAGTAACCTTATGGTAGAAATACTATTATTGTTATTTTACAAATGAGGAAACTGAGGCATAGAAAATACAAAATTTTAAATCTTTAGATTTGATGATTTTTATCATTGATATTTCATAGTTTACAGAATCTATGACTCTAGATAGACACTTGCTTTCCAGGTATCATTAGCCTGAACCAAGCTACACTGTCACAGGGATGGGTCTTAATGGATATTACCCCTTTTCTTGTTCTCCCCCAGATTTTTTATGATGTCATCCTCTAGTGAAGACTACTTTACAGTGCTTGTTAAAGCATCTTAGGATATATTCTAGAGGTCTGAGTACAATGAACATCTGTCTTTATTTCTCCAGTGGTCACATTGAGGGTCTCCTGTGGTACTTTTCCAGTGATTTCCCATGTTTTATTCTGATCCTTTTGAAATGGGTGACGGCAACATTGGCTAAAATAAGAAATAAAAAAATCATCATTTGTAGCACAGCTTACTAAATTATTGCACATCCATTTTCTCTAGGAAATTTAATTAATTATTGAGTAAACATGGCTTCCTATTGATTCTATGTTGATTACTTTCTAATATGAAAAATGGAACCATGCCATGATGTTATTTGAGCACAGCAGATCAGAGGCTCTATTGTGTAACAAATAGACTAAAGGATATTGGCATTTCTGTGGAAGGAGGGTATCTGTCTCCATGTGAAAGAGGCTGTCTTTCTATAATCTCAAAATAAATTGTGAATGAGAAGGAAAAGTAATATTAGCAACGAGGTTTAGATTGCATGGAAGACTTCATTAGTCACTGATCTTCCTGATGATATCACAGTACCCCTTAAACATTATTGAAGTCTATTTATAATAAATGACTGTGCAGAACCAGCTCTAAATACTCAGTGTAAACTGATTTTCAAATCAGAGGAAGGAGAGAGTAATACATGCTAACGATTAGGCAGATTAAACAAACTTCTTCAGAAATTCATCCCATGCAGCATCTCCCCATCTGTTCTCCTGTGTGTGTGTAAATAAGTTTTATAGCTCAACCATTATAATGAGTACAAGAGAGAAAACTTGCTCTATCAAATTTAACAGTAATCCAAAATTAGTGGATTCATGGTCATAATTTTTTTTAACATCTCTATTGAAGTGTAATTGCTTTAAAATGTTGTGTTAGTTTCTGCTGTATAACAAAGTGAATCAGCTATATACATATGTATATCCCCATATCCACTACCTTTTTTTTTTTTTTTTTTTTTTTTTACGGTACGCGGGCCTCTAACTGTTGTGGCCTCTCCCGTTGTGGAGCACAGGCTCCAGACACGCAGGCTCAGCGGCCAAGGCTCACGGGCCCAACCGCTCTGCCGCATGTGGGATCTTCCTGGACCGGGGCATGAACCTGTATCCCCTGTATTGACAGGCGGACTCTCAACCACTGCACCACCAGGGGAGCCCCATCCCCTCACTCTTGCGTCTCCCTCACACCCTCCTTATCCCACCCCTCTAGGTGGTCACAAAGCACCGAGCTGATCTCCCTGTGCTATGCAGCTGCTTCCCACTAGCTATCTATTTTACATTTGGTAGTATATATATGTCCATGTTACTCTCTCACTTCTTCACAGGTTACCCGTACCTCTCCCTGTGTCAATGTCATTCTTCATGTCTGTATCTTTGTTCCTGTCCTGCCCCTAAATTCTTCAGAATCATTTTTTTTTAGATTCCATATATATGTGTTAACATACAGTATTTGTTTTTCTCTTTCTGACTTACTTCACTCTGTATGACAGACTCTAGGTCCATCCACCTCACTACAAATAACTCAATTTCATTTCATTTTATGGCTGAGTAATACTCCATTGTATATATGTGCCACATCTTCTTTATCCATTCATCTGTTGATGGAAAATTAGGTTGCTTCCATGTTCTGGCTATTGTAAATAGAGCAGCAATGGATATTCTGGTACATGACTCTTTTTGAATTATGGTTTTCTCAGGATATATGCCCAGTAGTGGGATTGCTGGGTCATATGGTAGTTCTAATTTTAATTTTTTAAGGAAACTCCATACTGTTCTCCATAGTGGCTGTATCAATTTACATGCCCAACAACAGCACAAGAGGGTTGACTTTTCTCCACACCCTCTCCAGCATTTATCGTTTGTAGATTTTTTGATGATGGCCGTTCTGACTTTTGCGAGGCGATACCTCATGGTCGTTTTGATTTGTATTTCTCTAATGATTAGTGATGTTGAGCATCCTTTCATGTGTTTGTTGGCAATCTATATATTTTCTTTCAAGAAATGTCTATTTAGGTGTTCTGCCCATTTTGGATTAGGTTGTTTGTTTTTTGGATATTTAGCTGCATGAGCCACTTGTATATTTTGGAGATTAACCCTATGTCAGTTACTTCATTTGCAAAAATTTTCTCCCATTCTGAGAGTTGTCTTTTGTCTTGTTTATGATTTCCTTTGCTGTGCAAAAGCTTTTAAGTTTCATTAGGTCCCATTTGTTTATTTTTTTTTTTATTTCCCTTTCTCTAGGAGGTGGGTCAAAAAGAATCTTGCTGTGATTTATATCAAAGAGTGTTCTGCCTATGTTTTCCTCTAAGAGTTTTATAGTGTCTGCCCTTACATCTAGGCATTTAATCCGTTTTGAGTTTATTTTTGTGTATGCTGTTAGGAAGTGTTCTAATTTCATTATTTTACATGTAGCTCTTCAGTTTTCCCAGCACCACTTATTGAAGAGGCTGTGTTTTCTCCCTTGTATATTCTTGCCTCCTTTATTAAAGATAAGGTGGCCATGTGTGAGTGGGCTTACCTCTGGACTTTCTATCCTGTTTCATTGATCTATATTTCTGTTTTTGTACCAGTACCACACTGTCTTGATTACTGTAGCTTTATAGTATAGTCAGAAGTCAGGGAGCCTGATTACTCCAGTTCCATTTTTCTTTCTCAAGATTGCTTTGGCTATTCAGGGTTTTTTGTGTTTCCATACAAATTGTTAAAAATTTTTGTTCTGCTTCTGTGAAAATGCCATTGACAGTTGGATAGGGATTGCATTGAATCTGTAGATTGCTTTGGGTAGTATAATCACTTTGACAATGTTGATTCTTCCAATCCAGAAAATGGTATATCTCTCCACCTGTTTTTATCATCTTTAATTTATTTAATCAGTGTCTTATAGTTTTCTGACTGCAGGACTTTTGTCTCCTTAGGTAGGATTATTCCTAGGTATTTTATTATTTTTGTTGCAATGGTAAATGGGAGTATTTCCTTAATTTCTCTTTCAAGTTTTAGTTATTAGTGTATAGGAATACAAGAGATTTCTGTGAATTAATTTTGTATCCTGCTACTTTACCAATTCATTAATTAGCTCTAGTAGTTTTCTGGTAGCTTCTTTAGGATTTTCTATGTATAGTATCATGTCATCTGCAAAGAATGACAGTTTTACTTCTTGTCAGATTTGTATTCTTTTTATTCCTTTTTCTTCACTGATGGCTGTGGCTAGGACTTCCTAAACTATGTTGAATAATAGTGGCAAGAATGGACATCCTCGTCTTGTTCCTGATCTTAGAGGAAATGGTTCCAGTTTTTCACCACTGAGAATGATGTTGGCTATTCGTTTGTCATATATGGCCTTTATTATGTGGAGGAGGTTCCCTCTATGCCTACTTTACAGAGAGTTTTTATCATAAATGGGTGTTGAATTTTGTCAAAAGATTTTTCTGCAGTTATTGAGATGATCATATGGTTATTCTCCTTCAGTTTGTTAATATGGTGTATCACATTGATTGATTTGCATATATTGAAGAATACTTGCATTCCTGAGATAAACCCCACGTGATCATGATATATGATCCTTTTAATATGCTGTTGGATTCTGTTTGCTAGTGTTTTATGGAGGATTTTTGCATCTATTCTTATCAGAGATATAGGCCTGTATTTTCCTTTTTTGTGACATCTTTATCTGGTTTTGGTATCAGGGTGATGGTGGCCTCATAAAATGAATTTGGGAGTGTTCCTCCCTCTGCTATATTTTGGAAGAGTTTGAGAAGGATAGGTGTTTGCTCTTCTCTAAATATTTGATAGAATTCTCCTGTGAAGCCATCTGATCCTGAGCTTTTTTTTGTTGGAAGATTTTTAATCACAGTTTCAATTAAAGTGCTTGTGATGGTCTGTTTATATTTTCTATTTTTTCCTAGTTCAGTCATGGAAGGTTGTGCCATTCTAAGAAATTGTCCATTTCTTCCAGATTGTCCATTATATTGGCATAGAGTTGCTTGTAGTAATCTCTCATGATCCTTTGTGTTTCTGCGATATCAGTTGTTACTTCTCCTTTTTCATTTCTAATTCTGTTGATTTGAGCCTTTTCCCTCTTTTTCTTGGTGGGTCTGGCAAATGGTTTATCAATTTTGTTTATCCTCTCAAAGAACCAGCTTTTAATTTTATTGACCTTTGGTATTGTTTCTTTCATTTCTATTTCATTTATTTCTGGTCTGATCTTTATAATATTTTTCCTTCTGCTAACTTTGGGTTTTTTTTGTTGTTGTTGTTCTTTCTCTAATTGCTTTAAGTCTAAGGTTAGGTTGTTTATTTGAGATTTTTCTTGTTTCTTGAGGTAGGATTGTATTACTATGAACTTCCCTCTTAGAAGTCCTTTTGCTGCATCCCATAGGTTTTGGGTCATCATGTTTTCATTGTCATTTGTTTCTAGGTATTTTTTAATTTTCTCTGATTTCTTCAGTGTTCTCTCGGTTATATAGTAACATATTGTTTAGCCTCCATGTGTTTGTATTTTTTACAGATTTTTTGTGTAATTTATATCTAGTCTCATTGTGTTGTGGTTGGAAAAGATTCTTGATATGATTTCAATTTTCTTAAATTTCCCAAGCCTTGCTTTGTGACCCAAGATATGATCTATCCTGGAAAATGTTCTATGAGCACTTGAGAAGAATGTGTATTTTGTTGTTTTTGGATGAAATATCCTATAAATATCAATTAGCCCATTTTGTTTATTGTATCATTTAAAGCTTGTGTTTCCTTATTTATTTTCATTTTGGATGATCTGTCCATTGTTGAAAGTGAGGTGTTAAAGTCCACTACTATGATTGTGTTACTGTTGATTTCCCCTTTTATGGCTGTTATCATTTATTGGCCTTATGTATTGAGGTGCTTCTATGTTGGGTGCAGGAATATTTACAATTGTTAAATCTTCCTCTTGGATTGTTCCCTTGATCATTATGTAGTGTCCTTCTTTGTGTCTTCTAATAGTCTTTATTTTAAAGTCTATTTGTCTGATATGTGAATTGCTACTCCATCTTTCTTTTGGTTTCCGTTTGCATGGAATGTCTTTTTCCATCCCCTTACTTTCAGTCTGTATGTGTCTCTAGGTCTGAAGTGGGTCTCCTGTAGACAGCATATATATGGGTCTTGCTTTTGTATCCATTCAGCCAGTCTGTGTCTTTTGGTGGGAGGATTTAATCCATTTACATTTAAGGTAATTATCGATATGTATGTTCCTATTCCCATTTTCTTAATTGTTTTGGGTGTGTTATTGTTGGTCTTTTCCTTCTCTTTTGTTTCTTGCCTAGAGAAGATCCTTTAGCATTTGTTGTGAAGCTGGTGTGGTGGTGCTGAACTCTCTCAGCTTTTGCTTGTCTGTAAAGGTTTTAATTTCTCCATCAAACCTGAATGAGATCCTTGATGGGTTGAGTAATCTTGATTGTAGGTTTTTCCCTTTCATCACTTTAAATATGTCCTGCCTCTCTATTCTGACTTGCAGAGTTTCTACTTATAGATCAGCTGTTAACCTTATGGGGATTCCTTTGTATGTTATTTGTTGCTTTTCCCTTGCTGCTTTTAATATTTGTTCTTTGTATTTAATTTTTGATAGTTTGATTAATATGTGTCTCGGCATGTTTCTCTTTGTGTTTATCCTGTATGGTACTCTCTGAGCTTCCTGGACTTGATTGACTATTTTGTTTCCCATGATAGGGAAGTTTTCAACTATAATTTTTCAAGTATTTTCTCATACCTTTCTTTTACTCTTTTTCTTCTGGGACCCTTGTAGTTAGAATGTTTGTGCATCTAATGTTGTCCCAGATGTATGAGACTGTCCTCAATTCCTTTCATTCTTTTTTCTTTATTCTGCTCTGTGTTAGTTATTTCCACTATTTTATCTTCTAGGTCACTTATCCGTTCTTCTGCCTCAGTTATTCTGCTATTGATTCCTTCTAGAGTATTTTTAATTTCAGTAATTGTGTTGTTTATCACTGTTTGTTTGCTCTTCATTTCTTCTAGATGCTTGTTAAATTTTTCTTGTGTTTTCTCCATTCTGTTTCTGAGATTTTTGATCATCTTTACTATCATTACTCTGAATTCTTTTTCAGGTAGACTGCCTATTTCATCTTTATGTATTTTGTTTTGCAGGTTTTTACCTTGCTTGTTTGCCTGTAACATATTTTTGGTAGTTTCATTTTTTTTCTTTTTTTATGATGGATGGTGTTCTATTCCTGTCTTACTGGTTGTTTGGCCTGTGACGTTCAGCACTGGAATGTGCAGGCAGTTGGATAGAGCCGGGTCTACATGCTGAGGTTCTCTGTTAGTCCAGTGGTTTGGACTCAGAGCTCCCACCATAGGAACTCGGGCCCAACCTCTGGCCTGGGAACCAAGATCTCGCAAGCTTCATGGCACAGTAAAAAAAAAGAAAGAAAGAAAGATAAAGCAGAGCAGTACAATATCAAAGGAAAATAACAAAATGGTTCCTCCCATCCCCTTAGGTGTATGTGTTCCCCCTCTGGTGCCGGTTAGGAAACCTAATTGTGAGGAGACATGAATTCTGTGTCCTCCTAATATGCCATGTTTACTCCACCCTCTGTCATAAACTTTTTAGGGCATTTTTGATGCACTGTACATAGAACACTGCATTCACCTCTTAAAAGACTCTGTCCCCTAACCTTATTTTGGAGGCCAAACCTACAAATGGAAGAAAAAGAGCATCAAATAGCTCTTACAGAAACATATGTTGAGTACTTAGTCATAAATCAAGAAAAAAATGCAAAAATTCATTTATCACAGGAGAATAAATTGACAGCTTTATTTTATTTTATTTTATTTTATTATTGTATTTTTTATTAGTTAATTTATTTTTTGTGGTACACAGGCCTCTCGTTGTGGCCTCTCCCATTGCGGAGCATAGGCTCCGGATGCGTAGGCTCAGTGGCCATGGCTCATGGGCCCAGCCACTCCACGGCATGTGGGATCT
Organism: Hyperoodon ampullatus; assembly: GCF_949752795.1. Taxonomy (NCBI): domain Eukaryota; kingdom Metazoa; phylum Chordata; class Mammalia; order Artiodactyla; family Ziphiidae; genus Hyperoodon; species Hyperoodon ampullatus. The sequence continues at coordinate 162,782,427 of NC_136916.1, forward strand.
TCCCAGACTGGGGCACAAACCCGTGTCCCCTGCATCGGCAGGCAGACCCTCAACCACTGTGCCACCAGAGAAGTCTCTGTTTTATTTTTAATTAAAATTAAAATGTCAATAAAAGTCTGAAATGTTCATCCTGGAACTTTATTAAGAATTGTTCAATAGACTTGTTTCCAAAGGATTATTGCTAAAAACTTCATATTTTGTATAAAGTGAAGGGAAGTTTTAAGAATTAATTTCTTTTCAGATAAAATGTGCTTTATACTGAAGTTCAGATATATGTAGACATATTTCTCTATACCTTTTCCACAGTCATGAGATTTTCAGGTTGAATATTGAAGTATTGTTATTAAATTCAAAACATGATTTAGACTGAACAACTAGTGAACTCTAATTTGTACAGTTTTGAAAGTCACTAATTATTTGAAGGAACCAAGCAAGTTTCTGCCTCTAAAAGTTTTATTGCTTTGTAAGTGTAACAGTAACCCAACAATATGTATGCAAAATAATTTCACTGAAACTACACAGAAAGTTCCAACACATTTTATATCAAGCATAATAGTAAAAATAAAATAGAATAATAATTATTAATAATTTAATGCATGTAAACTCACATTGCTATGACCCTCCTTTAATGTGTTTTCTGTTGCTTATTTTCCAACTGTTTATTTATTGTTTAATTTGCTATTTTTTAGTAGTGCATGGAACATGTTTCTATTGCTTTAGTGTCTTTAAGATAGACCAGAGTTCCCAGCTTCACTTTCCCTGGGGGCTTCAAAGCTCATTTATTCTTCTGCTCCATGTAATTTTGTAATGCATTTGGTTAGTGTGAACTATTGACTATTCAAAAGCCAAAGTGTCCTTTCTTTTATTTAGACCCTGCCTCCTTACCCTGTCCCTTTTTTTGGCAAGATGAAATAGATCTGAATTCTCTAGCATATCTTTAAAACCAAAATTCCCTCTTTTTCTTTTAGAGTTTCTGTTGGACCTGTGAGGAATAGTTTCTGCCGACAACTCTCTTAAAAGATGGTTGGTAGTAAGTTGCTGGTGAACAGTTACTCACATGGCCTGGGTCCTTTGAGGCTACTGGGGGCACTAGTTTTGTTCCTATGGGTACGTTAACAGATATATTTACTCTTTGATCTTAGGTGTAGCTCTTATTTAACACAAAACGGACACTCCTGAAGTATTTGGAGTCAGTGAAGATTATATATTTCTGATTTTTTTAAATTACAGATATGGTATATAATTGGAGAAAGAAACTTGAAACATAGTTTTTCAGACACATAGAATAATTAGAGCCCACAAATGAAAATATTTGTTATTTTAAGGGTAAAATACATCATTTAATGATTGGGGAGATTTAACTTTGACCAAGTTCCCTCACAGACTCATGGATGATTACCTGAAATGTACCTATGTTAAATCAAATATGAACAGGTATGGTTTAAAAATTGGTAAAATTAGTAATATACAATGGAGTCTACAGGTCTGTTCTTTCATGGTGACTAATTAGGAAAGAGTTGACTAGGGTAAACTAACCTTGCTTCAACTAAAAGCCCACTCCAATATTTCAAGATTAAAGAAGAATGAGAGTAGTGACTGCATGATCTTGAGATTCAAAACACTGAAATTCCTGCTTAGCAAAAGCCAGTGTCCTTACTATTAGTTAATAAAATGGTAGAAACAGTCACAGTGAATGACCATTCTTTAATATTATAATATACACCTTTGTCCCATCCCAGAAGAGCTGAAGCACTGAGTCCATGGTAGCAACAGCTTCCATCAACCAGGAGGGCAAAAGGGCCAGGCTCAGAGTCCCAACCACTGGCTATCTAGTTCCAGCTTCATTCCCTGGCTGACAGAGTTGGGCTTCTGAATTGTTATACACTTAGTAAGAGGTGATATTCAATTTCATAATAATGGGGAATGAACCTGGATGACAATAGAAACATTCCTTAGATTCTTTGAGCCTCTGATTCCTCATTTGTGATTTTAAAATAATAATATTGGCTTCATTTAGTTATCAGAATTTTTATGAGTATAAAATAAAAAATAAAACTGAAAGTGGTCTGTAAGATTTAAAAGTGTCATAAATAGTATGTTATTAATTATTGTAGTATTATTACCATATTCCAAATAGACTTGGGAAGTATCAATGGTAGATGCTGTCTTTCAATTTCAGGAAGTAAAGAGCAATGATTTTGCTGTTTTAACATGTCTATGATAATCACTTCTTATACTTGAGTTTGTTTTTGTTGAATCAATGGAAGACATGTCAGAAAAATATATACCCCTTTACTTATGACTATGTTATGTTTAAGCATCAGCAAGTATTTTAAACAATGAGATTTGAACAAATATAGTGGCATTGGTTAAGTGGTATAAATAAAGAATGTGTGCTTTTTTGTTTTGGAAAGGAGGGGTAATTCTAGGCCTCACTGTCTTAATAAATCATTATGTCCTTGAAAATGAAAATGAAAAAAACAAAGTAGGAACTCAGAGAATCTAGAACTAAAAGCTAGTTAGTGAAGGTGACCATTTCAAAGCTATACTTGTTCTTCTCATCCTTTACTTTTGGGTGGGTCAGAGAGGTATTTTAGCTGCAGTGCTGGCATTTCACTGTGGTTACAATGAATTGCAGCCATGATTGCAATTGTTTTGTGATGCCTGTGGTGTCATTACCAAGATGCCATTACCAATTGCTATATGAAATTAGTTATGCATGAAATGAATAGGAAGCATCAATACTAGGAGGGAGAGTCTGAGCACAGACTTCATCTTCATTGTCTTCCAGATCCACTGATGCTTATGCATAATGTGGTCATAAAACTTTAATTTATTTCAGAGTCATAGGACTACAAGGGATCTTTAAAAGTCATCCAGGACATCCCCCTGTTTCCAGGCCCTTGAGCAAACCTAAAAAGATAATGAATGAACGCTTTTTCCCAGGAGCAGATTAAAAATCTTCTAATGATTATAAGGCAAGTCATGGTAGTAAGAGGAATTTCTACCATGTAGTAATGCATGATGTTTTTTGGCCAATTAATACAATGTATTTTATATATATTATACACCAAATTAATGTATTTATTGGCTATTAATATTTTAATGTTAGAATATAATTTCAGCATAAAGCTTTAGGAAATTAACTGTCTGTGCATGACATGCTTCTTTTTAAGGAATGACATATTCCTAAAATTTAGGATTAATTGAAATATCTCAATACTTAAAAGCTCAACAGAAATAGTTGAAAAGCTTTTGAAGAATGTGTTACACACACACACACACACACACACACCACTCACATATTCCAATGCAGTCAATCACTCTGGAAAGTGGGGCAGTTCAATCAAATTTTAAAAACTAGGTTTTTTTGTCTACTGAATTCACTTAAAATAGGATATACCTGTAGATTATTTTAAGATTAAATTATATTACAAGTATTCTGTTCAGTGATGAAAAACAGATTTCCATTTATCTTTGTTGGATACTTATTATAGAATTCAATTTATATGGTTAATGGCTTGATGTAAAAGAATGAATCATGTTCCGTATTTCATTACCCAAGTCATATAGGTTCATATAAAAATGGATCAAATATCTTTGAACCCTGACTGTAAGATGATGTCCAGCAAAGCCAACAGCCTTTGAAAACACATGGTGATATTTCTTTTCTCTTATAGGAAGACTGCCTTAGTGTGATGAAGCAGACATTGGGCTACTGTGGCTCAGTGGCCTGCTCTGTGTCTCAGCGATGCTGTTAGACTTTGGTAGGTCAATTATTCGCTCTTGGACTCAGTTTCTTCCCTGTCAAATTGAGGTCATAATTCTGCCGTTTATTACTGTGAGGATTAAATAAAATAACACACTCACTTTTTTTACTGAACACATAATAGATGGAGTACAAATGTGAGTTCACTGTTGCACTTCCTCCTTTAAAATGAAGGGCTACAGAGGATTCTGTCATACAAAAATTTTATGAGTATTCGAGGTCTTTACTTGGGGCTAAAGAATATGACCAAGCAAAGAGGTGTAGGAACATAACAGGTGACCCAGTATCTCAGATTAGGAGACTATTGTTCTGACATAAGTGTTTGAAAAAATACTATGCAAGGGAGAATTATTTTTCATGCTTCTACATGCATTATGTTTAATATTAGTGAACCAGGATCTTAATATAATTGCATATTGAACACTGACTCATAAAATGAGACAAATATTTACTCTCTCTATACAATATATTGTTCTTCTCCTACACCACATTTTCCCTAGAAAAGCTAAACTATTGTTTGACGTCTACAGCTTTCACATTGTATAACCTTAGTAGTCAGACTTACATAATTTTCTTCATTAGTAATTCTGAAATTCTCAATTTATATCCCTTAAAAATATTGCACATGTATATACTTTTCTCTTCTGGCCATTGATTGTTGAAAAAAAACAAGCTAAATGCCTAGTTTCATGGAATTTCACCTCTAATGTGTATGCTTAGGGATGGGGGTTAAAGCAATCAGATTAAAAAAAAATAAGAAGAAGAATTCAGCCATTATATCGAAGCAGTCACTTTAACTGTTAAGTGCTTTCCATGAGATCAGGTACTATAGTTATTTAATAAGATTATTATTTAGCTTTTATTATGTGTCAGGAGCTCTTCTTAGTGCTTTACAAAGATTAACTCATTTAATCCTCATAATAATTCTATGAGCTTTCTAATATTAGTATTACCATTTCAGAGATGAGAAAACTGGGGCAGAGAGAGACTGAATGATTTATTTGACAACTGTTACATAGTCAGTGTGCAGCTGAGGTTCAAATCCAGGCAGATATGCTCTAAAGTGCTTGTGTACATCCACTGTGCTGATCTGCCTCTCTGTGAGTTTGGAGGGCAGTATGTTTTATATTTTATTGTGTGGACTTTTGAGCCAAATGGCGTGGGTGCAAATTCTCTCTGGGCTGTTATTAGGTTTGTGATCATGTACAATTTAACTGATCTCCCTGCACTTTAGTTTCCTCATCTGTAACATAGAGATTTCCATATATGTAAAACATCAAAATATTAATGAGCATTTACTCAACATTTATTAATCAGGAGTTATTAAAAATTGTCAGGGGTTATAATTCAGCTGTGAGGAATGACATCACTTTTTTTTTTAAGTGCGGTACCCAGATAACTAGCCTTTCTTAATACCCCTTCCAGTGTCCATTTTTAAGATTTCTTCCTTTTTCTTCAGGAAAGGTGATGAGTTTAGAATATCTATATAGCAACCTCACAGATGATGTCAGTATCTGTGGAAGGCCAGACCTTAAGTGTCCATAGAATTTAACCACACACCCTTGCTGGAGTTCAGGTTTCTTGTGTTCTGGGTTTGATGGTTCTGTCCCAAAAGTTAGGGAGTTTCCTTTGAGGCTGCAGGCTAGCCCTCTCATGACTCATGATCGTCATCAGTTTCCCATACCCACATACAATATAACTATATCTATGTTATATATAAGTGTATATATATATGAATATATTCAAAGTAAAAGCAGAGTGTTGACTATTATGCAAGCAACACAAGTTGTCTAGTGCTTAAAGTATATCCAACATAGAAATTCTTGAGCTGTCATTCTTTGGGGCTAATTCACCCCCTCTCCTGAAACTGACTCTTAGAACTCAGAATGAATTGTAAAGCTTCTACAAGCTAGCTTATAGCTAACTTGAAGAAGCAAATATCTAAGGTACACCGAAGTATCTTACTTTTGTAAACTAGAGTGTAATATGTCTCTCTATGGCTTTGTTATTGCCCCAGCAAACACATCTTTAAAAAGAAAATTGCTCAGTTTTGTAACTTACTTTCCTTTGTCTTCACTTTCCGGAAGAAGTTTACTGTCAATTGCTTTTCTAAACACTTCAGTTTATGGAATACTTTAATTTTATTCATGTCTTGCTTCAATTTTATCTTTGGTGGATACCCATGTCTTTTCAATAAGGAAACACATACAGACAGCAAATGATTGGTTGTCTTGACCAAAATAATAAGTTGTACATTGTTTGAAGAAACAACTTGGGCAGCCTAGTACTGTTATTATTTGACTTTAGCTAGATATAGTGAAACATTTGTTTTAAAACAGTACATTTTTGCTGAAGTTAATTTTCCTCTCTCAACATATACAAAATGTAAATTTTGAGTCCATTCGTTTTTACAAAATTTAGTTTCAAAACATATATAAACACAACTGTGTAAAATACTCTGATAGACATAGAAAGATATCAATTTGAAGAAAACGTAACTTCAGGTTTCTAAGAAGTTGAACTCTAGTCAGGGCATTTGCTGGAGTGCAATACAAGCAAGAAATTCTATGAAAAAAATATAGACATCAAGGTGTGCAGCAAAAAGATTTCTGACTTGGGGGATAACATATGAAAAAGCTACTCTTGTTTCTATGAGAATGGAAGATTTGAAAGTTACAAATTCTGCCTGACATGCAAACCTTTCAAACTCTAGACCTGCAATAAATGCTTCTGAAGGAAGAGAGGCAGGCAGGGAAGGAGAAAGAACATTACTAGGCAAAACAAGGTGGAGGGGTGTCATGAGCCAGAGAGGGAGCTGAACTTCTGGTTGTTGTTATTATTATTATTCATTATTTTGGTTTGCCATTTGAGACAGGATTGACTTTTTTGTCTTCAATAAAAATTCCTTCTGGAAATGGCGGGTCCCTGTGTAAATGGAGTAGGAAACTGCTGAGGCCAGAATCCCACACCCAGCTCTCACCTGCAAGAGACCCCAGTCCTCCATTCCTAATGCAAGAGACACATTCTCAATGCCTTGTCCTGATTTTACCTTTATGTGATCAGTGGGATTGTTCACAGATTCCCCATGACAGATGGGCAATTTCTTTTCTTTCTTTCTTTCTTTTTTAACTTGGTTTTGGCAAACAACACTTACAATTCCCACTGGCCTCTCTCATATTTCTTGAAACACGTATATATGTTTGGTATAGCTTTGATTCAGGGTTTAACCAATTTGAGGGCTGAGTCGTGATTTCTAATTACTCAGAGTGTATAAAAAATAGCTTCATAAAAAGCACACAAGTACACACTGACTCAGCCCTGAGCTAGGGTCCAGCAGTCTCTGAAGACCATAGATAAGAGGCCTCCAGGACTGCCTTGCATTATCTCCAGCACAGTTGTAGGAGGAACTTTACTCCTCAGAAGCCATTTGGCCAAACTCTAATTAATACTTCATCTAATCTTCTAGTAATACCACTAATTGTTCACAAACTGGCAATTTAATCAACAATCTGCTAACACGCAAAGTTTTTTTTTTCCCCTTTCCACTTTTTTCGTGCTCTGACACAAAGCGAACTTAGGCAAGTATGTCCCAATTGCTTTATTTCCATGTAATTTAAGAGCCAGACATTATTTTCTCATAAGAGGTGCTTTGAATTTTTACTGCTAATGAATAAATTAACTAAAAAAGGTTAATCTGCCTACATGTTTATGAAACATTGTGCAAATCGTTCTTTGAAAGGTTTAATGGTAATTGAAAGCAATTGAATACCATGGTACATTTCCCCCAATTTTCATCTATTTTTTTTTTTTTAAAAAGTGTACAGATTACACAGATTTTTACATTTTACAGATGTGTATGTAGAGGGGATTTTGTGGGGCTCTGATGTCATTTCTATGGTTTAAGTACATTAATACAAACATGCAGGGCCTCCATTTTTGGTCAGGAATGGCACTGATTTTGGTAATTAATTTCAAAGCAGAGCTGTAAAAATGAAAAGAATCTGTGTGATTAATATTATTACAGTAAGCAGCAAAGGAAGTAATTATGTTTAGATACACATTGTAAAGTTTGACAAAACGGCTCTTGTATTGAGTTCAAATTGCATACAGTTTATCACCTGCTATTCGCTTTGGAGGTATTTTTCATGAGTGGCACAGGTGTTGAAGGCTGAAAAGATGTGGATCACTATTTGCATGAGTGGCACTTTGTAAGGAAACCTTTTCCTAATAAAGGGACTATTTTTCCCATCCCACCCTTTTCTCTTCTGCACTGAAGGTGGACCTACTTACCGGCTGGTAAGGACATTTTGGAAAAGAAAATGTGAATGGGTGTGTGTGTTTGTGTTTGTGTGTGTGTGTGTGTGTGTGTGTGCTAAGGAGGAGCAGAGGGCATACATTGGGAATTACATACTGAAAAAAAGAAAATCACAATTTTCCTATTTGAAATGCTTTTGCTATTTCCAAAAATGCTTCATATCTAAGAATCTGAAGAAATGACAAAATAGCTTATAAGTCTCTTTCACAGTTTTAAAAAAGTGTATTTTATAAAGTGATCCCCATACTGTGTAATCTCAGGACAACTTACATTCTTAAAAATTATTGAAGACCCCAAAGAGCTTTTGTTTTTGTGTGCTCTATCCAGAGATGTTCTGGTACATACTTAACAATAGGCTCTATAGAGGGAATAAAAAGTCTGTAGTATTTGCTGGCTTCAAGCCACCAATATGAGGTCACTGAAATCAATTGTATGTCAGCTCCAGCACACACTGTTGCCATATTTGAAGTTAAAACTCACAAGTTTAAAAATATCAAGGAAAAGGAACTATACGTTTACTCCAACTTCTCTTTCCTTCTATATCATCATCATCACTATCAGTGTAAGTTTCAGCTAATACAGGAAAAGGAAGTAACAAAAGTAAGAAAGTGTATGATGGAGTTCTTTGGCTGTTAGTGTTTCTTAGAATACCATTGATTTTTGCCTGCATTTAAAGCAAATTCTGGTTCAAATAGAAAGCATGTCTTCTCAGACCTGTCAGCCAACAGCCTCTCCATAGTCTTAGATGTAATGTGCTTACCTTGTACTTGCTTTAAATCTTGCTGAAGTCCCATGTATTGTGGGCCCACCAGAATTCCATGCTCATGTGGCATGAATGCTCTGTACCAATCAAGTGGCAAGGAATGGTGGTCACATGTGTTGCACGTATCTCTTCTGATCAATCTCCATTGTCCCACTGGATTTCACTTATGAAACAAAAGTTCAAAGATAAGATTAAAAACTGTACGATGGTGACAGTAAAGCATGAAACTGAGCAAGCAGCCCTTCTGAATACAGGGCTCTGTGCCACTGCTCACACATTCATGAAGCCGGCCCCAAAAATAACAATAAGAAATCCATTCCACGTTCGTGTAAATATTTTCATTAAAATTGTGGGAAACTGAGATTGTTTTTTACTTTTACAAACATCTTTAATGTTTTTAATGTTTAGTTTAATAGAAGACAGATGGAATCTTGTACCTGCTTCTGTACTGAATTTGTTGCAATATATTGTTTTGGTTTAGGTATTTGAAGAACATCGTGCCTTTCACAAATATGTAGTTGGAATGTAGACATATTTTAATAATCTTTTCGGAAAATTGTGGATATTCTTATTTGAAATTATACTAAAATTCAATAAGTGGTGGTTTCTTATAAGTTAATTGAAATATAATTTGATACCATATAACAAACATATAACAAACATTTTTATTCTTTGAATTTTTTTTTTTTTTTTTTTTTTTTTTTGGTACACGGGCCTCTCACTGTTGTGGCCTCCCCCATTGTGGAGCACAGGCTCCGGACACGCAGGCTCAGCGGCCATGGCTCACGGGTCCAGCTCCTCCGCAGCATGTGGGATCTTCCCAGACCGGGGCACGAACCCGTGTCCCTTGTATCAGCAGGTGGACTCTCAACCACTGCGCCACCAGGGAAGCCCACTCTTTGATTTTAATCCATTGGTGTGATTTTATAACATCACGCATTGTTCACTGGAAAACACTGACTCCCTGAATTATGCAGATATTACAAATTTTGAAACATTTCATTTTACAATAGGACTCAGATACTATTTAGTAATATCACTTTCAGTCTTATCAGAAGCTGTCAAGCTCAGAGTGACTGATACAAGTTTTCAAAACTTATAATATTTTTTGCTTAAAACTCAAATTGTATCACTGACAACAAATGTCATTGGTTTTCCTTGATGTGACAAGGTGAAGCTTCATTCATTTTTGAGAAAATATCTGCCTAATACCTAAGTCCAGACAAGCACAATGTCAATCATTTTTTCCAAGTAAAAATTTTGTACCATGAAAAAAGAGGTTAGTTCAGCTGGGAATTCAACCAATAAAATAAGTATTCTTTCTTCAGATAAACATCACACCTAGATATGCCATAAAAGAGCATTCACCACAATTACCATTTCATCATACAGAGTACTAAAAAGACAGGGGCTGAAGGTTCAAAATATTTAGTAATAATAATAAGTTTTACTGATCCAAGAAAAATATTTTAAAGTGAAACTTGCTTTTATTTTTACTCTGTGTACTGGTGAAGAGTGCAATGAATACTAATACAGTTTGGTGCCACAACTTTAATTTGTGGTAAGATACAGCAGATTCAACCACCACTGTGTTTGCAACAGTAGTACAAATGTCAACACAGTGAAAAAAGCAAATAATATCTTAATATTTTTCCAAAATTATTTTTGGCATAATGGACCCGGTAAATAGATTTTGGGAATCCAGAAACTACACATTGGCAACTGCTGGTACGAAAATATTGCAGTAGGAGATTTTTATTCTGACACTTGATAGAAATGTCCCTCTGGGCTGTCACCTCCCCTCTCTGAATCTCAGTTTTCTCAAGTGGGGGCAATAATACTTGTTTTGCTAACAATAGATTTACTCTAGGGATCAAAGAAATCATGACTCTGAAAAAGTTTTGAAAGTACAAAGGCCTCCCTGTTTGTCTTTCTCTTCTTAAAATCATTATTGGTTTCTTGTTGCTAATACTAATAACATCTATATTTGATTATTTATTATGGCCCATGCATGGCCTTAGCTTATGATATTCAGACTTGAGATTTGATCCGGAAGTCCATAATTTTTCCTCTATGTCACAATACTTCTTCTAAAGGCTGAAACCAATGTAGAGAGAAAGAAGAAGTTGGGTAAGAACTGGTTTGACTGGAGAACTTAGTTTCAAAAATTCCCATTCATAAATTGGCAGAAAAATCCTTGAAGATCCATGAATAATAGTTACAGAACTGCTTTTATATGTAGAACACTGTAGTGAATGTATAAAAAATGTTACTGTTCAAGAAGTTATTGCAGGGGCCTCCCTGGTGGCGCAGTGGTTGGGAGTCCGCCTGCCGATGCAGGGGATACGGGTTCGTGCCCCGGTCTGGGAGGATCCCATATGCCGCGGAGCGGCTGGGCCCGTGGGCCATGGCTGCTGAGCCTGCGCGTCCGGAGCCTGTGCTCCGCAACGGGAGAGGCCACAGCAGTGAGAGGCCCGCATACCACAAAAAAAAAAAAAAAAAAAAAAAAAAAAAAAAAAAAAAAAAAAGAAGTTATTGCTGGGCTTCCCTGGTGGTGCAGTGCTTGAGAGTCTGCCTGCCAATGCAGGGGACGCGGGTTCGTGCCCCAGTCCGGGAGGATCCCACATGCCGCGGCGCGGCTGGGCCCATGAGCCATGGCTGCTGGGCCTGTGCGTCCGGAGCCTGTGCTCCGCAACGGGAGAGGCCACAACAGTGAGAGGCCCGCGTACCGCAAAAAAAAAAAAAAAAAAAAAAAAAAAAGAAGTTATTGCAAATAAATATGCAGACATCTCATCTAGAGCTTTATATGGAAGAAAACAAGGCAAAGCTGTAATGCAACAGAGAGCTTTGGTAAGGGCGCCCTTGCTGTTTTGATTTGGTATTCTCTCAGTTCTTGTTTATGCGATTTCTGTGGGAAGACAAATCTGGAATTAATTTATTTTTGAGTAGTTGTTCATGGGTAACGTAGCTTTTTCCAGTAAAAATACTCTTCTCATTGCTTTATAAGCAAATACTGGGTTTTAACACTTGCAAACCCACCAATAAATAAGAGATATGAGGAGGAGATGAGGCATAGCAACTAGAGTATCAAATACAATACAAATGCAGTCACTGGCAGGTTGTAGTTCACCTGATTTAGGTTCAGGGAAAGTCAGCGGAGTTTTAAGGAAGCATTTCCAAATCTAATATAGAGGCTTGGGCTGTAATCTATTCCAGCTGAAATAACTCCCCTCCTGAAAACAGCCTCACCTACCACCACTAACCTGAACTGACCTCATCATAGCACTTATCACCAGCTGAAATTGTTTGATATATTTTATTGAATCTATAACATCTTCAACTATAAGACACATCATTATTTTGTGTATACCAAAAATGCCAATTAAATTACACTGAATTTACGGTTTTAGTATTGATTTCAAAAACCTCTTCAATTGGGTATTTTAAAGTAAAATAAATATATGTCTATCTTTTTCAAAAAATATCATTCTCTTTGTACCATTATACCATATTACTTTTTATTTAAATTTTACCCTGCCTCTGGGATTTTTTTCAAGCCTTAATACTGTTTTGATGATGATGCTTTTAAATGTCACCAAAAGGTTTTAAGACATCAACTAGGACTCCTTTTCCTTCTTTAAATGGTTTTTGAGTGATTCATGGATTGAAATGTCAGGGGCTGAGTTTGTCCTTTCATGCCATCAGGAATAACAACCAAGTTCACCTATGCATAGGCCATGACAATATGTTACCCCACCACCTGACCTACAGTAATTGAAAGAAGCCATCCCAATTTCTGAGATGTTAAAAATATGAGGGGAAATGAAATACAGTCTTATTTTTTAATGTGTGTAGTTCTTTTTTTTTTTTTTTTCTCCCACTGGCATACAAGCTCCTTGAAGGTAAGGCTCTATATTTATTGTTTATCCAAGTATCTAAGTTGAACATTGCTCAATACATGCATTAAAGACACATGATTTGTAATGAATGATGAATAAAAGCTCAATACACACATGAAAGCCTTACAGGAATATGGAAATATAGGATACTTGATTAAACAAAAGCTTTCTCATTAGAAAGACCATTAACTCCCTCACCCCATGTGGTCACAGTGGCCATGTGACATGGCATAAATGTTGAAATTCTCTAACCCTCAAAATGAGAATAAAAGTGCCTACCTTGTGAATGATGATTTTATGAGTTTTGACCAACAGAGTATAAGGTAAACATTAGTACAGGGTCTTTAGGTCCTACTAAATAAGAAGCATGTCCGTCTTCATCCTTTTGCATCTAGTGTTATTTGCAGCTCTGAGATCAGAATTCTTGTTGGGAATGACCTTTTTCTTGACTCTCAGAGTTTACACAACTGTGGAAAAACAATCTGAAAAAATAGAACTCTTACATTTTCACATCTGGAGTTTGTGTTCTACCTCTCCTCCAGTCTAATATCTGAAATCTGGAAAAACATGAGTGTTAAGAGACAAGGCCCAGTGGAAGGAGATATAAAAATAATGTGTCCATTTTCTACTACTCAAAACAAAAAGTGTATGTTACTATTTTTATGAGATGAAAGTTAATGCTGTTTTAGAACAGAGAATTCTCCAAATTCTCACTATCAGGTGTCAGTGTCATGCTGCTGTTTGTTGTCTGCAGAAAGGAGACAGTTGGGACTAAAGTTTGGAGAGAAGACTTGATATTTACATTTGAATTATCACCCACATGCCCTGAAACTTATAACAGCTCAAAGGAGGCTCTATTTTCTCCTTTTACAGAACCAGCGATGAAGGAGTAGACTGATTGGCCTTTCAAAGTAAACTAGATTGTAGGTAGGAAATTGAGGCAAAGAATGTAAGTGCATTCTATGTCACCCAAAGAAAAATTCAGTGATGAAACTGGGATGGGAAACAATTTTCGGATTTCATTATCTTGACACTTACTATTTAGCCACCATTCCTTATACATGGGCATGTTTAGTTTGCCAATAAATTCCCTGTACATCTGAATAATTTTACCAATGTGATTGAAAGTAATACTGTATTACAATTAGTATTTTATAGCACTCTAATTTTCCTAATGATAGTTTCTTTATAAACCAAGAGAAAGGGAATGAAGTTAAGGTACTACAAGTTGGAAACAAGCAGAAGAATTCATATTATCAAGTCAAAGGCGTTAGGTGAACTCAAAATTATAACAGCGATGCTAATACAATATGGAAAAGAGATTGTGAATTCAATAGCATGTTCTGAAAACTTAAAAGTAAAATAAATTAAATGGTGAAACCCTAAAGCATAGAAAACAATGTTAGTGATCTCAAGAGAATAGATGTCACTGTTGTTACTTTCAATGAATTGGATAGATGGCAGTATTGTCAGAGTACTTCTATTGCATTTTCTTTTGACAGCTAGAATTGTGATTTTAGTTTCAAACTGAGATAGAGCCTTCAAATAATTCACTAGTTCATGTTTCATTCACCATTCAGTTTGAAATCATCTATAAGCCACATACTTTAAAGGTGTGTGTTTGTGAAACATGTCTTTTATTTTATTGCTTTCACAAAACTTAATTCTGTCACACAAATATCTTGAAAAGCTTTAGTTGAGTTTCAGTTCTTCAGTCTTTGCAGTTCTTCAGTCATGGTGGTCTCAAAATCCAAATTATTCAAGCCTCTGGCTTCATTTTCACCCAGTGTATTGGGCTGTGCACAGTCTAATGATGTCAGACAATAGACTGGAGGTGGTACATGTCATGAATCAAACTAAACTCCTTTAAGTAATAGGAGTTTCATTTAAACAAGACAAATTATAATTTTCCATATCTTTTTCTTTTAATTTCTTTTTCTAATTCATAAAACCATGAACTAATTTGAATGTTTAGTTTCCCTTCTGGCTTGATTTGTTTCATACCAAGTGATACCCAAGGGAGCATTTCACCTGGTGCTCTAATGGGAAACTTGACAGACCTTAATGTATCACTGCAATGTTTTTCTCAATTATATACTCTTTTTCCTGTATCTTTTGGATGTTTTTCAGATGGTCTTGGCCATTAAATTTCTGTAAATGAATATTTTTCAGAAAGTTCCTTAAAAATTCCTGAACAGCAGTTGAACAGGCTCATGATAGACTCTATTATCGAGATAGACAAGATTTCCACTCATTTAGCACGTAAAAGTGTTATGTAGAGATGATGCTGGTTGAAATTATTTGATGTGGATATGCTAGATAAAATAAACACTTACAGTTTCTATTCCCTGTCTATTTTTGCACTCAAGTGTTGAAGGAGTTTGAACAGTGGAATGACATATTTTTTGAAAGACTGAAGGATGTGACCAACAATCTAGGGAAACAGCCAATGATTTCTTAAAATCCTATGAGAGATAATGAATAATGATTAATGTGAGTTTTATTTTTGATTATTTAATATATTGCATGTCTGTATCATTCTAACATCCTTGTTCTATGTTTTTATTCATTCATTCATGCAACACCTATTTTCAGTGTCCATTATGTGCCAGGCAACATCCAATTTTAAGGAGGGAGAGCAAACAATAAGTAAACTGGGCAATTAAAGTAAGTTCTGACAAATATTAAAAAAGAAATATGTACAGAATGTGGAAGTATAGTGGAAGAACAGTTAACCCAGACTTGCTAATGAAGAATGGTTCCATGCAAAAAGTTACAGCTACACTAAATTTTAATGTCTGGAGAATGTTTAGGACTCGTTGGAATGAGTTAGCATGGGGGAGTTTTTTTTTGTTTGTTTTGCTTTGTTTTGTTTTTTTTGGCTGTGTTGTGTCTTCGTTGTTGTGCACAGGCTTTTCTCTGGTTGTGGTGAGGAGGGACTACTCTTCGGTGCACAGGCTTCTCATTGTGGTGGCTTCTCTTGTTGTGGAGCACTGGCTCTAGGTGTGTGGGCTTCAGTAGTTGTGGCACACAGGCTCTGTAGTTGTAACTCACGGGCTCTAGAGCACAGGCTCAGTAGTTGTGGTGCACGGGCTTAGTTGCTCTGTGGCATGTGGGATCTTCCCAGACCAGGGCTCAAACCCGTGTCCCCTGCATTGGCAGGCGGATTCTTAATCACTGCACCACCAGGGAAGCCCCAGAGTTTTCAATCACATGTAGGAACTTTTGGAATAACGTGTGTAGTAGATCAATAACATAGAAGTGTATGGTCTATATGCTACCTATCAATTTATTTTAGCCATCTTCATAGACTGGAACTAATCCTACAAATTTGAGATATCCTTCAATTGCCTTTGGATGTATGTGTAACAGAATGCAATTAGTTCTTATTTAAAATTGCCTGTGACGTTCTCTGCCTCTGAAGAGGAAAGGAGGAGGTGATAAATTTCTTTCATTGGAAAATAACCTCAAAGAGATTGATGAGTTGTAGAAAGAAAAGGCTAAACCTTCAATATTCTACTAATTCTTCAATACTTATCAGAATTGTTTTTAAAGTAAATTTTATTCAAAGCATATTGGAAAGTTAGAGGTAGACCCAGAAGCCTAAGCAATAGAAAGCTAAGTAGTGAGGCATAATAAAGAGAAGAGAGCCGGGAGGTACAGGGATCTTAAGAGGAGAAGCACTTTGGATAGGTGGTCAAAACTGTTTAAGAATCAAAATAGCTATCACTTAATTTTAATTTGTCTGGGGTTTGTGATTACATATCTTGATATGGCATACACTTTTCCAAAGCCGTGAAACACGCAAATGTCTTGCTTTTGAGAAAAATGGAAGAGTAAGGCTGAGTTTCACTTATGGTTTAGTGTGGAGCAGAGCAAAGAGAAATGCAAGAAACCAATGAATCACGTGGCATTCTGTGCAGGACCTGGGGGCGTCGCAAGGGATATGGGTCAAAGGATTCAAGTCAGTTTTGCACAAATTTCAAAGGTAAGATGACCTCAACTGACATCTGGTTGCCATAGAACCTTTGAAGAATTACAATGAAAACTTTTTACACATCCAAGACAGCATTAGAAGGTCGACTTTCAAATGTGTGTGTTAGTAAAGTAGTAGCAGTGGCAGTAGTCTCATATTGTTAGTATCCATTGCAGAAATATTGTTACTCATGTTTGGTTTTAAATATATTTCTCAGTTAGTTTAACTTAATTACCTTTTGCTTAGACTTATATTAAAATGTTTTTATATCCTAGGCATAGTTTGGCTAGGCAACAGGAAAAGTAGGCTAAGCTGGTTTATAAATGTATACTGTCTTAAAACAGGTGACTGAAAATTGACTGAAGTTTGATTACTGTATTCTATTCTTGTAGATCCAAATGGTTTACTTTGCCCTAAAGATCTTTGATCAGCTATCCCATGCATGTGCTGAAACCAACTGAGCATACATTTTGATTTTCCAACTATTAGATAAGCATTAACGTTCCCTAAACAGTTCTTTTGACTGCAGGCCACAATTCCAGAAAAAAACAAGTGCAACTGTAAACTTTAAACTTACTAATGTGTGGAGGAATACTTAATTCTTAAACAGCTCTAAACACAATTCATTATTTTGTTGCACTTTTCTTCCCGTTTGCAACTCTTTTAGGGTTATAGAACTAGGAATAAATATTTGTGTTCCATGACTTTAGGAAATGGATGCTGGGCTGAGGTTGTTGTCAGAATTTTGTCTGGTCTTTTCACTGTGAAAACAACAGCAGTCTAGGCTCCTCAAAACTGAACAGAATAAAATAATCCAATTTGCTTTTATCCTTCATAGCACTTACTTTTTGCATTTCATTTAGTTTGGTCAATAAAAGCACTCAGGTCTTTTTCAGTGTGGTCAATTTTTTTCATTATTTAAAAATTTTAGTTTTAATGTTTAGCATGAACATAAAACCATTCTCAGTGGGTCTCTGGAATGACACTGTGAAAGATTTAAGTAAAACCAAAATCTGTTTTCATTTAATGCCAAAAACAAACTCATGAAGTGGTTTTATTCTTGTTAGGTTTTATGGCTCTTCGATCTTCATTCTTTTGTGAAACTGAAATTATGAATCAAAATGAAGTAGTATCTTCTGAAAGCATGCTATAAAAGTAATTGACCTCTAGTCCATACAATTTGGGTGTGATCATGTCATTTAGAAGATGCTACTTACTACACTGATTGCCCATAGATACATTTTGGAATGAAAGATGTCTCCAAGCTCATCACCACACTGCTATCTACATGCAAATGAAAATCTTGAAGAACTTCTCTTGCATGGAAGTTAATTCACCTTGATCCTCTTGAAGTCTTCTCTTTCCTTGGTTTGGATTTGTTGATTCAGAACAAATCTGTTTATTATGACAAATAACAAACTGAAAGGAGAAAGTAGAAGAAGGTGCCTCTAAATATACCAGAATAGTGTCAAATTTTTCCTGGTCCATGTCTTTCCTAAGGGTTTCTAATAATCTTTTAAGTCCTGAATAACTGCTGGCCACTTTAGTTCAGCCTTGAATTATATTTAATTGAAAAACAGAGTGGGGAAATAACAAAGAGCAAAACTGATGAGATTTGTATGGTTAAAGAACTTTAACTCATTTGATTTTCCTGAAATTCTAGACACAAAGCAATTCCACACGCATTGCTAGATGTTGCCTGTGGCTTGAATTAGAAATGTCACTTGGCTGAAGCTCTTTGAGGGTATTACATGTGTACAATGTAGCATTGCTCCTCTAGGGTAGAGGATTTCATTGTATGATCAACAGCCTGAGGACTCCTGCATTGACCTTGAAAAATATTGGTTTGTCAAAATGGCTGCTGTACTCTGCAAATGTATTTGTTCCAAATTTTATTTTTTCTGAATTCTTCTCCTTAGATGTGTATTATCCTCATACTTTCATCATGGTACTCACTGAGAGAGTAACATGTCTCTAATTTAAATGAAAAATGAGAGATTTAATTGGAAAGGAAAAGAGGAGTCTGAAAATCATTCACTGACTCCTCCTGAATACAACACAAAGCTACAAGACACAAGAAAAATTTGGAAACACAGTTACGAATGTAAAATTCCCAAGCCATTCTTTTTTCTCTCACTTTAGTCCTCTCCTTGCTCAACTCCCTCACTAACCCAAACCCAATATCTATTTATTAGAATATCTTCTATTTGCCAAATTGTGCTAATTTCAGTGAAGAAATCAAAGGAGTGAAATTATAAGCTAATGTATGTAGAGGACTGATCACAGTACAAAATTGTAAACAATGAGAGTTCTATAAGTGGTGTTAATGCTTCTTTTATGTGAATACATTAGTAGATGTGTCTGCACAACATACGAATATTAGTGCGTTATCTTTTCATTCTTCCACTAAGTGATGTAGATATATATTTGTAAAAATAATCATTTCATATTATATGCACAATTGTCAATAATAATAGTGCCATGATTTAAGCTATTTGGCCTCCTTACCAAAGTATAGTATGTGTAAATGTAATCTGTTTTTAAACAATCCCATCCATTTTCCTACAACTTATATTTAATTATTCAATTTAGGGTAAAACCCAAAATGGTCATATCCCTCGTGCCTTTTGAACTCTTCTCTTCATCTTTTCTTGCCATATACATCAAAGAATACGGCATTCTATTAGCTGGAGTCATGCAGTGTAAATATTCCCTCTGATACGCCAGTTTGAAATCCTGACTAGACACCTGGAATTCCTTTCTGTTGGACTGAAAAGCCATAACCTGCAGTCTTTTAGAGGAAAATCAGTTCTGGAGAAAAAACAATATATTCAGATCATTGAAGGAAGTTATAACTTTTCATCTGGGACAACCTGACAATGTGCAGTGAGCGGGAAGAAAGATAAAGTGGGAGTTTCAAGGTATAGTTTGTCAAGAGATGAGCCTTGGCATACTGTCCAGCAGGAGCTGACACTCCACTATGTAGGAAGGAGTCACTGCCTTGTTCCTGATCCTTCTGAGTCCCTTTATTTGCAGACCCTGCTTTTGGAAGTTATCAATTAGGCAAGTAGTAAATTGTCAATGAGTATTAGTTGATCTTACAAAGCATGCACACATCAGAGTGCAGTGACAGCCTGTAAACTCCTTGAGATCAGTTAATGGACAAGACACACATTCTCCTTGTTATTACCATAATTTTGTACCAACACTTCCCCTACATGCCTTTCTTAAAGCACTATGAAAAGATGACTGTGATGCTAAATGAGAAGGTGATGAAAGGATTCATGTTCCAGGGATGATTAGCAAGCATATGAAAGACTGTTATAAGCTACTATGAGGTCAGGTTCTAATTCCTCAGGAAAGCAGAATAGTGTAAGCAGAATCACTGGAGTGAAAACTGGGGATTTTGTTCAGAAAAGGTCAACTTGTTTAGACTCTAAAATTTGTGTAGAGAAGAAATGGCAGGAAATGAAAGATCTGGTCCCAGAATATCACCTCCTAGAGCCTAGCATACTTCTTTCTAGATTTTAGAGAGATTAGCCTACATAGTTAATTCAATTTATGTCCCTTAAAAATATTGCACATGTATATACTTTTCTCTTCTGTCCATTCATTGGTGAAAAAAAAAACAAGCTAAATGCCTACTTTCGTGGAATTTCACTTCTAATGTGTATGCTTAGGGATGGGGGTGGAGAAGAAACACATGAACTAACAATAAATGAATAAGATAATTAACTAATTAATATATAGCACATGAAAGATAATCACCCTTGAGTTCTTGTTATTCTGAGCATGAGAATATTGGATAGACTTGGATCGGAGTATGATAAATGAGGATGGTTTGAAGAGTGTTTTAGCAATTAAAGAAGTTTACTTATGAATTGGAGTCTACAGGAAGTGTCATCTGATGACCTGAATCTCAACTGAGGAAAGAGTAGTATGGAGACAAGAGACATTTAAAAGACATTTCTTTTAAATATGTATTTAATGCCTAGCATATGCCATATAAACTTTTAGTGTTTAGCAGTGATATAAACAGAAAACTCCTTACCCTCTAAGGCTTACTTTCTGGGCAGGAATGGGGGTGCAAATAAACAAATTAATTAATCAGATACACATTAAAATATGGAATGTGTTAGTTGCTGGTAAGTGCTCTGAAGAAGGATAAAGCAGGAGAGGCGGCTGGCAATGAAAGGATGGTGGTGGTAAAATTTTAAAAAGGATAGGACAGATTTCACGGAAGTGGTGACGTTTATGCAAAAGTCTGAAGATGTAGCCACGTGGATACTTTAAGGAAGAGGTTCCAAGCAGGAAAAAAAAATAAATAACAGAAAAGTATGTAACTCCTTGTGCCTGGCATGTTCAAGGAGCACAAGAGGATCCATGTCGTGGGAGGCATATGAAAAAGTGGGCTCTGAAATAAGAGAAAACTGGAGAGCCAGATCATGGGGAACACTGGAGCAAAATTTGTCAGTTAAGTAGTTGTCATGCTAGCTTAATTATGTAGGAGGTACTTTTAGAGGTAATTTATTCTTCCAAGCAATGCCTTCTTGGTGGTGCCTGACCTAGCTCCATCTCCATGTTAAAGATCTGATTAGAAAACTGAGAGGTCAGCAATGAGATGATCTAATCAGTTAAAATGTTAGCTGAGGGGCCCAGAGTCAGGATGGAAAGGTGTCCAGCACTTGTTCTGTAGAATTTTCCTGGCTGTATTAAAGGTACCATATGGAGGATGAAAGAAGAGTAACAGGAAGTTCCCTGTTTTCTTGCAAACAACCACAAAGTGTTGTGATCTAATATTGAGTTGAGGCTTTTACCATAAAAATGATCCACTCATGTCATGTATCACACAAAGTCAGGGGCATTATTTGAATCATTTTGATGAACATTCAACAAAGATTATGAAGAAGGCCACAACTAGAGGTTTTGGTTTTAAGTGCAAATGGTGGTTAAGAGACTATTTTGAACCCTACCCTTTTATCCAATTGACCATCTACTCATTTTGCCTTAGATACCAACCCTCCTCCCCGCCTCATTTAACAAAGAAGAACCTCCAGCTATAATGGTGCCTGGGACTCAATAAGTATCTGGAAAATGAAAAAGTGTGTAATATGTATTCAGAAATATTGGCTGGTTATTTTATTTAAATACATACTAAATGAATATTTTAAACAATTATTATCAATGGCATACTGTTTGTTTTAGAAATAAAAATTAAGTAGTTTCTTCCAAAAATATATGGGATGGCTGAAATATAGGTATTCATACTGATGGAATCTGAAGAGTTTACAAGAATTAATTTTTGTTCTAGAGATCTAGACTTATGAATAATTGGATTCATCCTAACTATATTAAGCTGATAAAATTAAAATGAATCCAGAGCAATAGATTTTTCAAGAAACATGTTGGTTATTATGTATAAAGCTAAGTAAAATATTTTTACATGTCACTCTTGGGTGTAGTAAAAGAACATTAAATTAGATGACAGGAACTCTGAGTTCTGGGTGTGATGATTTTGTTAACTAATTTATGTGACCTTTGGAAAACACTAACAAATCTGTGCCTGGTTCCTCATCTATAAAACAACTACCAGGGCTTCCCTGGTGGCGCAGTGGTTGAGAGTCCGCCTGCCGATGCAGGGGACACGGGTTCGTGCCCCGGTCCGGGAAGATCCCACATGCTGAGGAGTTGCTGGGCCCGTGAGCCATGGCCGCTGAGCCTGCGCATCCGGAGCCTGTGCTCCGCAGCGGGAGAGGCCCGCGTACCGCAAAAATACAAAAAAACAAAGAACAACAACAAAAAACTACCATTACAGAGTGCTTACACTGGATCCACATTATTCCAAGTATTCTATATATATACTATCTCATTTAATCTTTCTCCTAATTAGAAGGTTAAATAAAAGTATTATGCTATTTCTAAGGTGAGCTAGCTTTAAAATGTCAATTATTCAAGTCAGTTCATTTATTGCCCCAAGAAATGGAAAAAGAAATAACATGCAGTTGAACGTGTTGGTAGCTGACCAGGTAAGAAATCTGATGTCTTTCATCACCTGCCTTAGCACCTTAGAAGCTGCATGAACATTGAACTAAAATTTTGATGCATAGTCTAGATTTCTCAGCCTCTGGCTACGGAGTTGGATATTAGCACATGAATTATGACTTCTATCTGTAATAATAGAATCACTGGGGGAATGTCAGTTAATTAGAATATCGCTGCAAAAGCTTGGGCAATAGCCCATTAAATGTCACAACTTCAGCAAACACAGATTGGGGAACAATGCTAGTTTCTGGGAATATGTTCATATTACCTTGTTATGGGACAACTTATAACTCCTGTCACCACCATAACCCCACAAATGATTGTTACTGTTGATCTCTAGGGAACAGAGGTATTTATTATAGCAACACAAAGCAATAGTCTATGTCTTCTTTTTTCCATTTGCATGAAGACATGGGTCAGATGATTCTAAGAAAACTTCTAGTCACTCATGGCACAACAATCACATGCACAAAATGATTTTTGTGAATAGTTGTTTTCCTTATCAACAAGTATGGTCTTTCTTTTCAATGTGAAATCTCTTCCAGGTAGTTTCAGTATAAAGAAGGAAATGCTATTTTGTGTCTTAATAATGTTCACATGTCTCTGTAAGAGACTTAGGAACAAAAGAAATATTGAAGTAGATATAAATAGGATAATTTGTTTAAGTATAAAAGGAGAAGGGAAAACAAATTCTTATTTAATAAAGCTTTGAATTCAAGCATGCTTCCTGTTACCGGTAATTATTGCCTAACTTGATAAGCCAGCAAGCAGTTATTGGAAAACGCTTGTGAAAATATAGTATCGCTTTACCACTATCAGCCTATAACTGCCTGCATGAATGGTCAATGCTCTTTATCACTGAATTTGCTTATGTCTCTGCTCTGATGAGGAAAGGGAAACTGTGGGTACCAAATTCTGGGAATGGAGCAGCTCAGTTACCATTTGGACTAATTTAAATCCCACAGGACCACACCACATTTAAATGATTGATATTGATTCAAGAAATAGACCTCAAATGAGCTGGTATGGCAGACACACAATTAATCTCTGTTGAAATGTGAATGAAATCATGAGGAGGGAAGCTGGCCAAAGGTTTGCCTAATAGCAATGAGACCACCAAGATCTATGATCACTTTTAATTCTTGCTCTAATAATTAGCAACAGAAATTTGGGTTAGGATAGTGGAAGAACAGAAGCACTTGGGGAAACAGGTTGCACAGAATAGATGTAAGTAAAGCCAACAGAGAGCATTCAGTATTAGAGTGTCTGATTATAAAATGTCTGGAAGGCCTAAAGGTAACACATCAAACCATTCACAGAAGCTGGGCCATTAAAGAAATTTTTCACTTGCTTCATAGTATTGTATTTTGAGTAAACTGTTTTCTGTACTATGCATTTTTATCTGAGATAGCAGTGCTTGGGAGACTGTAGTTATAGAAAAAAAATACTAAAAGTTTCAATCAATCTTTTAAGACAAGAGAAGTTAATTAAAATTAGGAAAGAAAAAAGATAAGAACTGCCAAAAATAATAACAAAGAAAAATTAGAACAATTGTTGAAGTGAGGATTGTGTAATTCCTGTACTAGATTCACTTGAATCAGAGGAGGGGAAAAATAAACATTTTTGTCTTACATTTGACACATTCTGCTTTGCATTAGGACCAAGATTCCCGAAATTTTGGACATTCAAGCTTTTTATATCTAACGATGTATTTTGAGCTGTAGAAAATGAGTAGTAGTGGGCAGATGGTAGGGATTGCCCCTTGTGCTGCCACCAGGGGGCGCACTCAGAGAAGGCTCCAGTGTGGGACTCTTCACTTTGCACCAATGGGGACGCCAAGGTGTTTTCACAGTTGACCAAGTTATTGCACTTTAAATAGACATAAGAACATGCAGCTTCGTTGATAACAAGGGCAGAGTACAGGTTTTCAGTTATTAAAGGGTTTGGGTTTTCTGCAGGAAATTAAGAGCAGGCCCATGGGAGACATTAAATCTATTTCCATAAAAAAAAACAGTTATGGACTTAGTTTTAATCTTTGGTCAGTTTTAATCAAGTCAATGATAATACTGGTGTTTCTATATCAGAAATATTCTAAAAGAACGGAATCCTTTCCATCAGGCCATACCTAAATTCTGCCTTTCTAGTTGGTGTTACAGGTGGTGGCTCCACTTTTAGTTTAGGGGTTTCATAAAAAGTTAACTTATTCTCCAAAAGTAGACTCATTGTCAGAAGTTAATAACACAGGTAATATTGTTTATGACTCAGATGCATCACCAACTTGTTCTTAATCAGCACCTGGAGGATGGTGTACCCAGGGATGGTAACCATGTCCTAGAATCTAGGCTGAAATGATTCACAGCTGAGCTTCTCATGGCATGTATTTTTTGATCTTTCATATATGTAAGCTAATATATTAGAAAACATTCATCTGCATGCTGGGTTCAAATATAGTCCGTACATTTTCAGATCATATGCTTAAGACTCCTGCTCTAGGACATTAACATTTTCTTTTACTTTTAAAAAAATAGCTTTATTGAAATAAATTCATATACTCTGCATCCACTCAAAGTGTACAATTCAGCAGTTTTTTAGTATATTCAGAGACCTGTACAAACATCACCATAAACCATTTAAAACATTTTCATTTACTCCATTTCCCTTTGTCTCCACAGCCCAAAGAAAACACTAAACAATGTCTCTATAGATTTACCTACTCTGGACATTTTATATAAATTGAATCATAAAATATATAGTCTTCTGTGACTGGCTTCTTTAGCATATGTTTAGCATAAAGTTCTTCATGTTTTAGAAGGTATCAGTTCTTCATTCCTCTTTTATTGTCAAATAATATTTCACTTTAAGGACATACCACACTTTATTACCATTCATTACATAGGGTAATTAATCAATTGCATTGTTTCCACTTTTTGCTTGTTAGCAATAATGTTTATATGAACAGTAACATACATATGTTCGTGTGGACATAGTTTTTAAATTTCTTTTAGATATATGCCTAGGAATAGAATTACTGGATCACATGGTAACTATATTTAACCTTTTGAGGAGCCATCAGACTATTTTTGAAAGTGGCTGCAACATTTACATTCCCACCAACAATGTATGAGTGTTCCAATTTCTCCACATCCCCACCAATGCTTGTTGCTATCTTTTTTATTATAGCCATCCTGGTTGATGTAAAGTGGTATCTCATTATGGTTTTGATTTGCATGTTTCTGGTAACTAGTGCTGTTTAGCATGTTTTCATGCACTTATTGGTTGAACTCATTTATCTGTTCTATGTAGAATGTATTTCAGAAGGTAGTATTTGCAATTATACCTACATTTAAATTATAATCATTTAAGATAGATATTATATGTTATATAAAGCACAGTGTTAATATATGAGTTACATATAAAATATAAATGCATTTCGTAGTAACATATGTAATAGCATATAAAAATATTAGGCATATGCAAATATATTAAATACAGCATAAAAATATTTTGACTGTTTCCTGTTTACACCTATCTATTCTGATACCACAATAGTTCTACTCCCTCCTTCCAGTAACAAGGTAGAGAGAGAGGCATCTTTATTATCCTCATTTTGTAGACGATAATCTTACAGCTGCTCTGTCAGACCTAAACTGCTTAAGTGCATTTATTGGTGAGTTTTTCCACATACCCTGGGTGTAATGCAGTAAAAAGAGGGATGTGGGTTTCCCTGGCCACACTAAGAAGGCAATTTTTTCCAAATCAGGAAGGGTTTGGATTTGAACAGGACTGAATCAGATTAGATAGATAAGTGGAAACACAAAAGAACCACCCAAGGGATTTTATTCTTTTATCATTATTCTAATTATCATTTATTCAACATGTGTCATATATAGATAAATGCTATATGCTATAGGTAAGTGTATTTACTTATGGTATAATATTCATTATATGTTATATGTTATGTGTTAATATACATATTTTATAGGTAATGCACATATATTAATATTATACTCTATATAGCATGCTATATCCAATTTCTAGAAATCCTTTCCTAAAATTAGTCCATATAGATGTCAAGGGACCTACCTAGCTACCTGAAATCATTCCCACAAACTTTCAGCAAATGATCCATGTTCTATACATGTGACTCTGGAAGAAATATCCAGTTTTCGCTATTATCTATTCTCTTCTTTTTTCATAGTAATAGTGGCTTAAATCTACATTTCTTAACTATACTCCAATAAAAATTAATTTTAAAAATTCATAAATAATCTACATTTCTTATTCTCCCTTGCAGTTAAATGTGGCCACATATCTAAGTTTTAGCCAATGGATGTGGGTAGAAATACTTGAAAAACTTTTAAGTCTTACTTTTAAAAAGAAGGCACATACTTTCACTCCCTCTTTTTCTGACTTTCTGCTGCCTGGAGTTTAGATGTGAAGGTGGGAGCTGGAGTAGCAATTTTGGACCAAGATAGGGAGACGTTTTGCAGAGTCTGGGAGAGAAAGATAGAAGGATCCTGGACCCCCTCCACCCAAACCTTGAAGCTGCCATGTCAGCCATGAACTGCTTAGTTCATGTTCTGCCATTGGGTCTCTCTGTTAGAGCAGCTGAAACTATTCTAACAAGGAAACTGCTTCATCCACAAAAAATCTGTGTTCTCTGTGGCAACCCTTCATATATGCAAAAGCTGATGTGCTGTTTGTCTTAAGTATTTTCTATTCTAGAACATTTTTCTTCAATTCTTTCACCTCGATTTCATGCAACACTGTTCATGGACATCTCACCTTCTTGGACTTATTCTTTATCAATATTTCTCTGAAATTAGATTACTTAGAATGAAAAACATTACTATAGATGTGGACTGAGAAGCAGAGAGCAAACTGATTACTCTCAAGATAGGAAGGTTGTTCAATTCAAAATTAGCTTATCTAACAACCTCATTTATTTATTCAGCCAGTCAGTTATTAGGCTGAGATTATATTGTATGACAGGCTATGGGCAGGGAGCGAGAGTCATCAAAGATGAAGATGCTCTAAATACTTATTGAATTCGCAGTGAATTAAAACATGCCTTCATGACCCGCTCCCCAGGGAGAACTTCTTCATGCTGTATCAGTACAATTAACAAATAAGCAATTTTGTGTGCTTCTAATATTTGTAAAATTTCATTATTGTTTTCTGACTTGGGTCCCACCTGTTAAGTTCAAGTGTTGGTTTGGGAGCTTGAGCATGTCCTGGTAAGAGACAAGGATTTTTATTGCCCTTGGATATTTCGGGAACTCAGAATGAATGTATACCACTGTATTGCCAGGCCTCTCATAGAGGAGTAGGAGAGGGATGACTTTGTAACTCTCGTCTTCTCTTCTCCATTCCTGCAGTCATTGGAGTATTTTCTTTGCAGATTTATGGCTTCAGTCTGCAGACATGCTGTTCACTAGTATCCAGATTCTTGGTCCTCACACAACGCCTCTTTCTGCTACAGTTCCAAAGGATGGGGTGCTGGCAGTGACTTTATATTACGGGGTTGCTTCCTTTGAGCCACTTATTTTTTATTCTGCTTAATTTTAGATTCCTTTTGAATTTCTCCCCTTGTCTGCCTGTACTTTCTCCTTGAAAGCTCCTCTGCTAAGAGTGTCAAGTAATGTCATTTCCAGTACATCATTCCCTTTCATTCCTTTAGAGGAGAACCAGGGCGAGAGCTGGTTAGCAACTGTTAGGCTCCAACCATTGAAACTAAAGAAAGCAACTGCAACGCTGCTGCGAAGGGGCTTTCACCAGGAGCATGTGTGCAGTTGTGAGCAACTGTAAGCTTTCTTTAGCTCTTAATTACCCACCCCCTCAAAGGGCAGTGTTTGCTCTCATGCACATGGGATTTACCCGCCTACTTTTCATTAGTGTTAATGGGGGTCTCTATGTATAAATCCTCTCCCCTTCCCCCAGTATCAATGGTGGAATAGATGCCAAGAGAGCTTTCTGCAGTTTTGCTCCTTGATTGGTTTCAGATGATACACAAAGCAAATCTCTGAGCGTGGGCACGCCGACCCTCCACACGCTGTGCCTCAGGCTTTATTAACACTCGTGGGACTTCTTGTCTCATTTGCTGTCCCAGGAGCGGCCAGAAACCATCCTCCCACTGTGCTCCACTTCACCCCCTCGAAGCCATGGAACAGCACTTTTCTTCTTCTCACATCAACTTGACTTATTCTATTTTCCTTGATATAAGTAGATCAACATAAAGATCGGAAGCCAAAAAGACACAAAAATACAAATTCCTCTCCCTTAGGTCTCCCAAACACTCTTTAAATTCCTTTCATGTCCTCCAGATGCCCCATTCCATTTAGACATCCTACTCCACCTGAGACTATTCACTGGATAGTGATGTCATCTTGATGTGTATTCCTCTCCCCAAATCTATCCTGGTGCTTTTCAGGACGCTCATATTTATACCTTAATTAGTTTCAGGATTCCTGGAATCTCCAAGGCCTCACCCAAATATTTAGCTCTCAGCTTGTCAGAATATTATTCATTTGTAGGTAGGAACTGGCCAGGTTTCCATTAATGATACACAGAACTGTCTCCATTGTTATTCAGGTAGCCCTTAAATCCTACATCCTACATAGAATACCTTTTCTTTCTTTAATTTTGTATAGGTTGGCTTAAACCTGAGTGTATTTATTAATGAATTTTTCCAACCACCCCAGGTGTATTGCAGTGAGAAGAGGAGTGTGGGTTTCCTTGGTAGCACTAAGAGGGCAGTTTCTTCCAAATCAGAAAGTTATCCCAAATTAGGACACAAAACCCCAGATTTTTATTCAGCTGCTGACTGTAAGTGACTGCACAGTTCCCATCCCATCTGCAGGGATGAGAAAGAGAGTGCAAGAAATTGGAGAAAGAAGGTGCAGTGTCCTGGAATATTAATGGGTGTCATCTCTTTTGTCAAATAATATAATATATAATATGTATTATATATATATATATATATGTTTATATATTCATCTGTCTTCAATATATATAAAACATATATAAACATATCATGTATATCATATGACATGGAAAATATCATATATATGGAAAATCTCTCCCTAAGCCAAAAGTCAAAATTAAATCTTTATTCTTAAGTTAGTTTTGCTTAACAGATCTGTTTAAAACAGACTAAATTTTTCAGAGATCAAATAAATTGCTTATTTAAGCACTAAACTTTTAAAAACATTACCCATGGTAATGAATATGCTTTTTACAGTTTTAACAAACAGTGCCATGTATATTATTGTAGTTGATTTTCCAAAAAATGCTGTTTTTCAGGGGTCACTGTCACATTTTTAATAACAAGAGATCAGCCTTTTTTTTTTTTTTAGTACTACTGACGTACATCTTTTGTCATAAATCTACAAAGTTTCTCTGTTCTAAAGTTTCTTTGATGAAAAGAAACCTAAGTCATCAACGTAATCAGAAACATCCTCCACTTTAGCCTTCTCTCCTATGGGTTGCTTCCTAATTTCACTTATTTTTCAAGTATTTTCCCTTCCCTGTATCTGACTCCATCCCTTAGCTCCAAACTGTAGAATAAGGGAAAAAATTAAGTACAGAGTAAAAATGTTATGAACAAAGTAACAGCAAAAAATTCTCATTCTTAATATCCCAGAAACTCCCTCCTCCTCCCATATATCATAATATATGATATGCATGGTGGGAACATTCCTCCCTGAAATTTGGAGGTCTGGATGGTGAAGGACTATTGGTCCTTTAAGGCTGTTGGCTTATCCATCATTGGACTTATGTTTGCAAAGGATAGGTTATCAACATTAGGTATGACTTCAAGATTCTTTGGTGAGTTGTTAATTCCTCTTGTCTAAGACTGTTGAATATCTGTATTTGTTAATTTTTCTAAGAATGTGATATATTTGAGGAAGTAATAAATCTGATTAATTGACAAAAGCAATTTGACTAGTTTCAAGGAATTCTGCATGTGTCTGTGATATAAAGTGTCCACCTTTCCAAGAGCCCCACAATGGCTTGATAATTAAGAACAAACATCTTCACCGACAAGGTCTGCAGCACTTGATAAATTTTCTTTGAGTAGGAATTACGTTGAAAGATGAAGTGAAGTACTTGTGGGGAGGTGGGCGGGGAGCCTCCAAGCCTGACTCAGCATGTGAGGGTATGAAATGTCAATTATTGCTACTGATGTGGACCTGGTGGGGCTAGGGATTTTGAGGACTGCAGTCATGGGACAATCTGCCTGATTATGAAAAAGTGATAAATGCCTTAATGAAAGCGTGCATATGAATTAGAAATGAAATAATTTGAAAATCAATGCAGCATAGACTTCGAATTGTCTTTGGCCTACAGGCTTAATACACTGGCACACTCGCATAATAATTAAGCCTGAGAGTTAAGTTCTTAGAGAGCAAAGCGATCACTCTTCTTGGACAGGCAGGAAACCTGTAATCCTTATATCCGCACAGGTCTTTAAAAAAAGGATAAATTGAAAGACACCTTTGTGTCTTATAAAGTCCAGTGCTTATGTGTATGTGAAAGGGAAGTGGGAGTGAGCATGCCTGCCTGCTTATAAATAACTACCTTTCCACACAAGCTCCTCATTCATATCTGGACATGATTCATGCCTAGGAGTCAGCTCTTTCCACTCAGCAGCTCCAGAGGATGTGGTTTGATTGGTTGTGGGCTGAGTGGTCATTGTTTTCCACATGATGAGAAAGGACCTTACATCTTAAGGGTCTGCCCATTTTCCTCCTCTCAGCCTCCACTGACACCCTCACTGGATTGTTATAAGTGAAATGACAAACGAAGGTAAAACAGCACAGCACAATATTATGCACCTGGTAAAGAAGCTCATTTAATGGTTGTCGCTGTTATCTTCATCAACATCATGACTAACCATAATAAATAGGCACCTTGAGACATGAACTGACTTGCTCAAGAGGACAGTTGAATCAATGAAGGGCTCGATCTGTTTTATTCCCTTTCAAACACATTGTTGAATGCTTATTATGTATGCTCACTATAAGTAATACAAAGTAAAATAAGACATCCAACCATCCTCAAAATAATGCATGATCTGTGAGGATGATGAGATGGAACTCAGTGTAGACAAAAACTAAGAGGGATAAAGCAGGGGACAGAGAAAATGGGGAGCTGAGAGGGGTAGGGAGCCCAGGAATAGGAGTTTTCCAATTTCATTTTGAAACATAAGGTTGTGGGACATCTGTTAAAACATCTCACAGTGACTTTGTTGGGAGAGTATTAGATGAGCCAAAAATGGGAAAAAAAAAAAACCAGGTGCTCTAACTGGTATTAGATCCTCTTCCAGCTCATGGGTAAGAGGGAAACGTATCTGGCTTTAGGACATTATTACTCAAATTGTGGCCCAAAGGCCCCCTGACTCAGGGTTATTTGGAATGTCCTTTCGATACAGATTTGTGGTACTTGCCCTGAGTTTCTAATCAGCATCTCTTGAGGGTAAAACCCAGAGTTTGCATTTCAGACAAGGTCCTTGGGTTATTCTTAAACCCACTAGAATTTAAAAGGAGACGTTCAAAAGAGAATGGCATTGGAAAATTTGCCACTGCTCTCATCAAGATTCTTGGTTAGGTCTGGAGATATTACTCATGGCCTCTTGTCTATCTCTATACTCCCAAACTTAATTAATGTAGAGTATATATCAGAAAGGGGAAAAACTGAATAAATGATGGAAAGAGATGAAAAGGAAAATAAATCATCCAAGGATAACTGTAAGATCTCCCTTCTTCATCCAGTTTCTGAGAAGACATTGTAATTATGTGTCAAGGATATATGGCACAGATGGCAAATATCTAGCACGTACTCCTCTTTTCATGCCTCCAGTCCCCATAGCACTCATTATTCATGGGTAACAGCACTTTTCAGCAGAGCCTTCACATTGTCTCACAATTCGTTCTGACATACCCCTCCATGTAACCACTTCAGTCAATTGGAGTTACTATGGGCAATGAACTCTTACTGCATATGTGGACACACACAACTAATCCCTGTCTCCTTAGAAACAAACAGGTGAAAAGTCAGTTTTTTTTTTTTTTTTTTTTTTTTTTTTTTTTACAAAAAGTGACTTTTAGGGGATTTCTGTGGGTGCCTGGTGTTATAAGATGGGTAGGGGCTATGTCCCTTGGTATCACAATTCCTAAAAATATAAACACACCTTCTCAGGATGTCAGTGGGTTCAGAGAGGGCCCTCGAGGATAGGTCAGAATTTTGTGGATGGTTTAGACAGGTTTTCTGCTGAATCTTGGTGAGAAATATTCTTATACTCTTGTATAAGGTGGTGATCAGGAGACAGGCTCTGATACCAGGGTGCATGGGTCACATCCCAGCTCTGTACTTTTCTGATAGTGTGGATGAACAAACTCCATGTTGCATCTTCAGTCTCAAGTTGCATCAGTGACATGCAGATGATCTTGCTAGCTACCTCATTGAGATATTGAGTGGGTTAAATGAAATAATTCAGTGTCTGGCACATGAATGCTAGTAATAAATTCATGTGGGTATACCCACTGTGCTTCTCTTCTGCATTAGAATACTGAGACCCAGAAGGACCGATCAGGATATAGAACTAAAAACTCAAGCTCAGTTTTAAGCTTGGGTGGCAACTAGGATTCCACCCAACTCACATATGATCCCATTTTATTTGCCAGAGAAGAAAAGCACAAATGTGGGTAGAGTCCAAATCCAAGCACAGGAGAATATGCTTTGCCTGTCGAGACTTCTGGATTATCCCAGAATGTCTAGACTGAATGGCCATGACTAAAGGGGGTGGCCGAGTGACAATTTTAAACAGAAATGACCAACTATACATAGAAAAAAATGTCATGGAAGGAATCATGCCTCTTTTAAGCAACACTAAAAGACAGATAAAAATCTTATAATTCTAACTCTTTCTCTCATCCCATTAGCAGCTTAAGAGGCTAGTATCCTCCTAGACTTTTCTGTATGGGATTCCCCACAGTCCAGTTTCCAGTCCTACTATCTGCTGCAGTACCTGCTCTGTAAGTGAGCATTAGCCAGCTTCCTTCCTCTCCATGTTGGTAAAGTAATGAACTGTTGGTTATAAATGCTTGAAAACAAATATTAGAAGGTCATTGCGCTGTTAAACTTTGATATATTGAGAAAGGTGAACTTTAGCAGGGCTTCTAAAGTACTGTCATGCAGGAACCGCTAGAGTAAGTGGATTCATCTATCACTGGTGAAAACATGGGCACAGCATCACTGGTTGAAGGTTGAGCATGGAAATGCTCAACCCTGATTAAACAGCCATAATTCCTCCAGGCTGTGACATGGCTGGCAGGCATGGGAAGCTGGGGCCTTAAAACATAAATTGTTGGAATTTATAATACACTGTCAGTCTGTCAGAAAAAAAAAGTATCAGATTCTCCCTAAATTCAAACTATTGGTTAATTATTTTAGCATTTTCAAATGTTGATTTGCACATACCTTTTGATGGTCAAGGGAAAAATATTTTTTCTACTTTATTAGACATATGAGCAGTTTGCATATAAAGGTATTACTTAATGTTTCTTTAAAATGCATGTCCTCTTTGATAGCTTGGGTGATTTGTTAGTAGCATCATCTTAAAGTATGGATTGTGAAGTTGGGATAATTAGGGATGCTGAACAGTAGACTTATCCTTGAATTCCAGGCACTTGCTTTGCGGGAATGAAAAGTCAGCTGGTGAGTACATTTATTTTCTTCCATGGAGAAGCCTCCCATATATACACTGCACTTATTTAAATTATTTCAAAGGATAAGAGAATGTACAGGTAAATTACTGGAACAAGAAAGAAGACATAAGTCTGGCACTCAGAACTAAGGTGTGGGTCATGTTTGGAATGATCTTGAGTCATTTCTAGAAGTCAAGGTTGTGTCAGTGTCCCATCTATTTTATAGCACTTAGCATATGTATATAGGAGTGATGAATAAATACTAAGTAAGAAAAGATTTGATTAAGAGTCTTAAGATCATAAGTCAACAGAAGTCATTGCTGATGGGAATTTCAAAGGGATTTTTGTAGCTCTAAGTCATGTTGCCTGGTCAGAGCAGTAAGTATTTCTTTAGCTCTCATTATGTGCGTTGCTATATACTATGGAGGAAAGACACAAGAACAAGATGAACAATTTCTTCGAGAAGCTTAACACCTGGGGAGAAAAAACTCAACCAAGTAAGGATTAAGTGTATGGAACTCTATGCAAACAATTGTTTTAGATGGCAAATGGGCTTGTATGTATTTCAAGAAGACAGAGAGCAATACTGGCTCAACAGTGGGGAAAGTTAAATAGAGTAGGTAGGGCTTCAGAAAGACCTTGAATGATGAGGACAATTTTTTAAGTGTGATGGAATATTCTTCAGATAGGAAATTTAAAAAGTAAAGGCATTCTAAGACCATGTATGTTATTAAGACTCTTTTTGCATTTGCTCCACATGTTATATTCTGTAATTTCCTTTCTTTTTCCTGAAACTCCACTTTTGAACACCCTCTTCCAGCTTCAGGAGTTAACTCAATAATCTCTAATCTGCATTTTCCCCTAGTTACTCTTTTCTTCTCTCAGGGTCTATCATGTGCTCCCACCATAAACTGTCTCTATACAGTTTTGCAAGGATTCCATCAAATCCTTGTTCTTGTGACAGCCAAGCCTAAGAGGATGGACTGTCCCCTTCCCACACTCTCTTTATTTTCTCACTCATAGTGCCCCCCTCTTTCTCTCACCATGTTATGCACCCATGGAGTCTTAGCCATCTTTGCATTCTTTATCACACCTAACATAGTGCTTTGCTTATACTAGGTATATCAATAGAATAAATGCCTATTGGATTAAATTTCCAGCTCTTTCTATATATAACAGAAAAAATAAATAATGCTCAGTGAATGAAAATGTAAAAAGCAAATGCCATCTTCCTGAAGACTGAGCAGATCTGAGCTAATAGATTAGAGCCCTTGAAGATTGGGCCTGTCTTGTTCATCACTATCTTCCCAATGCCTTTTGCCACACCTAGTACAGAGTAGGTGCTGAAAAATGTTTGATGCATGAATGAAAAAAGATGCACAGGTGTGTATATGTACCACATCTTCTTTATCCATTCATCTGTCGTTAGGCAGTTAGGTTGCTTCCATGACCTGGTTATTGTAAATAATGTTACAGTGAACATTGGGGTGCATGTGTCTTTTTGAATTATGGTTTTCTCTGGGTATATGTACAATGCAATATTACTCAACCATAAAAAGGAATGAAACTGGGTCATTCATAGAGATGTAAATGGACTTAGAGACTGTCATACAGAGTGAAATAAGTCAGAAAGAGAAAAACAAATACCATATATTCACTCATATATGTGGAAACTAGAAAAATGGTACAGATGAACCAGTTTGCAAGTCAGAAATAGAGACACAGATGTAGAGAACAAACGTATAGACACCAAGGGGAGAAAGTGGTGGGGGGGGGGAGTGGTGGTGGGATGATTTGGGTGGTTGGGATTGACATATATACACTAATATGTACAAAATAGATAAGTAATAAGGACCTGCCTTTTTTTTTTTTTTTTTTTTTTTTTGCGGTACGCGGGCCTCTCACTGTTGTGGCCTCTCCCGTTGTGGAGCACAGGCTCTGGACACGCAGGCTCAGCGGCCATGGCTCACGGGCTCAGCCGCTTCGCAGCACGTGGGATCTTCCCGGACTGGGGCACGAACCCGTGTCCCCTGCATCGGCAGGAGGACTCTCAACCACTGAGCCACCAGGGAAGCCCTGGAGACAGTTTTTAGTAGAGAAAGCTGTAAAAGGGTAAGCTACTATGGAAGTAGACAGACATAAACTTTATGCCAGATCCTGGTTCTCAGAAGAGCATCTCCTGCTTGAAATGAGAATATATAACAAAACCCAGAATCTTTATCTCATGAATTAATTTAAAATGACTGAGATTTTTGTGATTCATTTCTTAAAAGGAAAGATATTGTGTCCCTCATATAAGCTAGACAACAACCTGGCTGTGGTTTCAGTCATCAGGTTAAAGCCCGAATAGTCTACAGCTACAAATGATACGTTTTCTGTATGACTTGTGGGTCTTCCCTGTCATGGAGTCTGAAGAGGTAGACAAACCACTTTTTCCGAGGATATCCACTCCCTGTTTCGGATTTTAAATGACAATAGATTCCCTGATTGTTCAGAAACAGGACACTAAGGTACAATAAATAAACAGATAAACTGAAATACTACTTTTTTAAGTTCCTGAATGATATACCTATGGCCATGACAAATCTCATTTGGATCAGAGTTATCCCATTTAAATGGAGAACTCTAGAGAAATCTAATGCTAAATGAATCATCATAATAATGATCAGAATTGTAATCACATGAAAGAGAGTATTTAATTTCAAAAGCCAAGTTCAGTTGTATCTACTGAGAACTCTGAGTAGCTTTATACGTATGTAAGTTCTTCCTATTTATTTTATGGATATATCTTGGCACTTTACACATAGGTCTTGTGCCACATCTTATCACGTTGACAGAGCAAGAAGACTTCCCCCTCCACAAACTTGTAGATATTCTTGACACCTCACAAAGGAACAGACGATATAGCTGCATGAGCAGGTGGAAGTGTTCAGCCTGGTTTTTTACATTGAACTCACATAAGGAATTACATTCAATGGTGAGG
Source organism: Hyperoodon ampullatus (assembly GCF_949752795.1). Lineage (NCBI taxonomy): Eukaryota > Metazoa > Chordata > Mammalia > Artiodactyla > Ziphiidae > Hyperoodon > Hyperoodon ampullatus. The sequence continues at coordinate 162,819,882 of NC_136916.1, forward strand.
CTATATCTGACTAGTTCAAAGTGATTCATTAGCACAAAGAAATAGCAGAGTGAGAACAGTTCTCAAAGCCTTTGGCAAGCATGTTAAAGCAGACCCATAACAGATGAACTCAATGAACTAATAGCTTAAATAGCAGTTGGGAACTGGGGGTGCTGGGAAATGAATGTGCTGACCTTACAATAGAGAGCAAAACTTCATGACTAGAAAACACAAACTTTCCAGCTCTTGTGGGAGAATGTATCCCATTATGTAGTGTCTAAGGAGACGAGAAAGGGACTATAGAGTTATACATGCCATTAATTAAACTTAGCATAGAGAGACCATGGGTATCTACCTTACTGCCTGATTAACATATTGGATCAGGTGCATTAGATATTTATCCACTGTTTTTGCATCAGAAATCATAAGGGAAATGGCCCCTCAGAAGTGCATCTATAATTCATGGACCAAATCAAAAGCTGTGCATGTAGACTTACATTGCTATGCATTCTTTCCCCTCTTTCAAGTGGAGCCAGCCATGAATAAGGAAGGTTCAGTCATGCTGTACAATTCCATTCCTGTTTGTGTTGTTTTCAAGATTCTTTGGATATCCTGAGACATGGGCAAGGGCAATGTGAGAAAAGGGGGGTATGTAGGTTAAAGTAAAGGAAGTTTATTTATTTTAGTGAATCTTTCAAAGACTTGCAGGTAGCTAAATAGACAAAAACAAATTTTTATAAGTCTGGGATGGGGAAAGATGCCTCATAGGAAATATTATCAGGTTAAATTGTAAATATATATGTGCAATGTATTTTAGCTCTTTGATATGCATGATTATTTAGTATAGCTCTTGCTTTAGCTATTGTGCTATATTTTCCCCAAGCGTTTGTACTTGCCTCAAATTTTATAACCTGCTGTACAAAAAAGTGGGTTCTTTGTATAATAGTTTTTTGATATTTTGAAATACATGTATGTTTCTAATTTTTTTAATTAATATATTCATTTTGAAAATTTGAAATTAAATCTCTGTTTAGGATTAACAATTTTAGTAAGCCATTAATAGAAATTAAGAGAATGAATGAAAATAACTTTTTATATTATTATGGAATTTCTATTTTCAACTACAAAATATTAAAGTAAAGATTATAAGTCACCCATGAGGGCTCTGTAACTAATCAGTTTCACAATTAGAGAGCAGCTCAGAACCATCCTTCCTAAGCACCAAGGAACAGCCTGCCAGTCTGACTAAGTAACTGAGGAGCTAATCAAATCCCTAGCCAATGTTAGGGATGGTGTAGCTGGTAGACGGCTGACCCGAGACCAGAATAAAACATAGATGGTGGAGCCTGGCCTAAAACACTATCCAGCACTACACTTTCCTCAGGCACCAAGTCCCCTCTGAATCTATTTTAGTGTAATTAGATTGAAAAGATAAAATCTGTCACTTTCTGGTAACTTAAAGTACCTACAAACTGAAAGTGGGCTGTTTCTAATATTATATTTCAGCTTTCTGTCTGTTGATCCTGTCTATGTCTGGGTCAGGCAAAAGGATTCCAGAAAAGATAAACATTATGTACACTTTTGTCTTTTACCAAGGCAAAAAGACGACATGGGCTAAGTTACATGCATATATTAAAAAAGACCCTGCTCATTCTCTGGTGATTGGTAGGTCTGTAACTTTGCCTCCTAGGTTATCTAATTCTTAGTTCATGCAATTTCCAGCCACATCAGCTAGATCTTGCCTCATTTTCTTTCATGAGATCACTCCTTCATAAGTATGTGTTTGCAAGTGGGCAGTCTAAGCCTGCATTCCAGGACCATCACACCATCCATTATCCATCTGACTTGACTCCACATACTGACCCAGTCTCAAATGCTCACTTTACCCCCAACACAGTTAAAATCCCCCTCCAGTCTGTTTCCATCATCCTGTAAACAAAGGGAAGACATGGGTCCCAGAGACATCCAAATAGACCGAAGTCTTTTGATTGACCACATGGAATTGGGTACACATTCAAAGATGTCTCTGCCTCTGCCCAGGCTACTTAAATGTGGATAAATTGTGCACATCTGCAAGCCAGCTGTTGCTTTCAGCTCAATCGCATCTGATGTAGGAATCCCAAGAGGTCAAAGAGAAGAGCTTTTCAGTTCTCTGCTGTACATATGGTGGTGCAGGTGGATCTTTGCCCAGCCGAAGTGTCAGAATGCAGAGAAAGAGTCATATTGACCCTTCCTGTTGTTTTCATCTGCATTATGTATTCATGCAGTTCTGTGTATTAGTTAAGACAAGCGCCCTAGAAACCGGAAGCCTTTGTTCTTTTTCTAACCATCTGAAAATCACCAAGTGGAGCTAGGCAATATTCCTAGATTCTTTGCTTATTCCTTCATTTATAATTGTAAATGTGGCATGCTTCATAAAACAAGAAGATGGTGGGAATCATTTTAAGTTTGCAGAGGACTTGGCCATCTATATACTTGTTTAGAGATGTGAGGAATTCAGAGTTAGATTATTCCTTGTGAGGATGGTGGTCACCTCTGACTTCTATTCTGATGTGACCTCTGGAGAAAACATCAATCAAAATGGGAGCTGACGGTGACATGGAAAAACAGAGAAGAATTAAACCAAGGAGGAACTTAGATGAAATATGTGGGAGTTAGCAAAAAATATTAAGGGCATTAATAATAATTTAAGAGTTTCTTTAGGGGGGTCAGAAATAATATGAAAGAAGCAGAGATAAATTTATTTTGCAAGACAAGAGATCAGAAAGAATAAGTAAATCAGGCATTAATGAGCAGACTGAGAGTCCCTCTGGGATGTCTGAATTTAAGAGTTTCCTCCCAAGTCTCCACTCTAGTTGCTTGTATGAAATCCTTTAACAGACATAGGCAAGAAGCAAGCTATAGTGTTGTCTGTTCTACGACGAGCCCTATCAGGCATCTTTAGTAGCAGTTCCTCTTTCCCAAAGACTATGTTTCCTTATTCTGGGCCTTTCCTCTATCTGAATTTCTCCTTTGGTCTATTTGCCCACCACCACCCTCAGCCTTTTCTGCAAAAAAGGAAAGGGATCTAATCAATTCAGTTGCCCTATGGAATTTATTACTATCTTTTTTTCTAGAGATAATTGTATTTTAGTTTAAAAAATAGGATTTTTGAATAGCTGCTGTGTAACCCACCAAAACAGGGGAATTTCAGGTGTGTTGGTCGGCGTATTTGAGGGCTTGTGATATGTTTCAAAGCACTCCAGATATCACTGCTCTACTTTGTTAAAGACAAAGCCAGCCACGTGTCTATATTGGTCTTTGGGCATCACATTTAAAGGGAGAAGAGTCCTCATCTAACCATAAAGCATACATGATGGCTGTGGCACAGACACAAACAGAAATGAAAAAAAAGTTTGGAAAAGGAAGGAAGAGATTTCCATGACATTTTGACTAAAGCCATGCGTCTCTTAAAGAAGTCTTATTATACCAAAATAATATTTGCTAGATTCTTTAGGGAGTGAGAAACAACTAGAATTATCAATACACTTCCCTGATTTGCTTTATAAAACCAAATGGCTATTCTCTCATTAGTGAAAATTGTAAAACTATGCAAATTTAGTTGTGCGTCACTGTGGGTATGTGTGATCTGCTTTACCCTTAACCCTGATTTCCACTTGGATTCTATGAGACTACCTACTGGTAATGTTTGGTCCATAGAAGTTTTAATCAAACAGCTTCTTCATTTTAATTTGCCTCCAGATAATAGTTTGCTTTTTTAATTAATACTGTGAAAATACACATTATGATCTTTACCTGAAACGTGTTTTGAGTAACACCGGGGCCTATGGTTTCGGTTGACTAAAGTATTCTTTTCCCCCTGCAGAGAGGCTCTGCTCTGTTAAGCAGCTGCTTCATTTCACCCCAGTGGTTAATGCATTTTGCTAACTGTAAACATAATGTTTGTTTATGATAGAATTTATACAGGTCTTCCTATCAATTGAAATGAAATCTCCCCGTTCTCTGAAACAGATAAGCATCTCTCTCCCATTCTTTTTTTTGCGGTACGCGGGCCTCTCACTGTTTTGGCCTCTCCCATTCTTGCTCTTCCTTCTTCTCTCTCATTCGGTCTCCCTCTCCCTCTCCCACACAATCTCAAGATCTATGGAACATCACAGAAAAATAGAATGCCTTGAAAAACATTGTTCAAAAATTACTCATAATAATAATGATAATAAAAATAGAGTCAATTCATTGAGCAATTCCTATGTGTTTGGCTTTATTATAGAGTTCTTGTATTACATTATCTCAGTTGTTTCCCAGACAATCCTATAAAGTAGGAAATATTATTATTCCCCTTACACAGAGGAAACAAGCTGAAGTTCAGAGTGGTTACACCGTGAGTGGAAGAACAGCTGTACTGTGCCTGCTCTGAATCTCTCCATTCTTTGAGTTGAAATAAGCTCTCTACCTGCCTGCTGTTCGCTTAAAATGAGATTCCAAAGGACACTAAACGATCTCAATATAGCTGAGTGTTTGTCCTAAAGAGCACATCTGATCATGATCCTCCACCAACTTAAAATTATTCAGTCTCGGCTTCCCTGGTGGCGCAGTGGTTGAGAGTCCTCCTGCTGATGCAGGAGACACGGGTTCGTGCCCCGGTCCGGGAAGACCCCGTATGCCGCGGAGCGGCTGGGCCTGTGAGCCATGGCTGCTGAGCCTGCGCGTCCGGAGCCTGTGCTCCGCAAAGGCAGAGGCCACAACGGTGAGAGGCCCAAGTACTGAAAAAAAAAAAAAAAAAAATTATTTAGTTGATCCAATTTTCCTCAAAATAAAGTTCAAGTATTTTATCAGAGTGTCTCTAACCTTCATGGTTTGGTTTCGGATTTTACACCTTGGAATCCATCTCTCCTCATGGCTACCGTCCCCTTTAAGTTGGCCTCAATGCCAAGGATTTGTATATTTCCCTTTTGTCTATTTGCAACCTGCTTCTTTCCCTACACTGGCTAGATTCTACTCCCTGTCAATTCTCATTTTAGACAATTCTTCTCCTGGGTGGCCTTTCTGACAATGCCTTCCTCCCCTACTTGGTTCTCTTGTGTTCTTACAGAAACCTGACCTTGCTTATATCTTTATTCACCTACCGACTTTTCCCTCATTGACTAGATGAAAAGATCCTCAAAAACAGACGCAGCTTCTCCAACACTGCATTTCCAACCACTCACTGCCTGGCACAACGTAACAATCAGACAATATAGGCTCAACCGAACTAAAATAAATCCTTGATAAAACTTTAAAAAGTTAATATATGTTACTGCTTGTCACTTCAAACCCATGCATGGGTAAAAATTCCTGTCTCCTTTTAAGTCAGGGCATAGTGGTTTATTTAGGAATGGCATGAGAACAAAATCTGGCAAAGAGTTGGGTTAATTTGGTTAGAACTATTGGGAAGTAGAAGTTTTCCTTTACTGAGAACATTGAGCTGCGGGAATACAGATCTGGATCTGTGGATGGCATCCAAATGAATAAGCCTGATTTTAGATAGATAGATACATAGACAGATACATAGATATAGATATAGATGTATATATAGACATACATATTGCCTAGGTCAATTCAAGTTGGGTTTCTGTAACTTCCTACTAACATAAACCTTGCCTTAGTTTATATTCTTATAACTCCTATCTATTTTTCACTCTTGTTAATCCTTAAATTCTTGCCTGAGTTATCATGTTATGCAAATGTGATCATGCAGCTTCCTTTTCTAAACTGTTCCAATGATTCCCCATAACCCTTCAGTAAATGCTTTAGTATTGAATAGAGCCCTGGTCCACACATGCAGTTCTATTGATTGTTACTCCCTGTGGGTCACAGCTCTAACTCTTACACTTGATAATCCTTCTACATAAGACAATGTTTCACTTTTCCAGGGGTTAACACATGCATTACTTTCTGTCTGAATATCATTCTCATCCAACCTTGTGAATGAAAATTTCTACCTTAAGATGCTGATCAAATATCACCATTTCCCTGCTCCTATACACTTAGCTGCTTTGTCTTCTTCTCTAATGTAAAATTCAAACCTGCTTCTTACAGCATCCATTGTACTACGTTGCAGTTGTTTAATTTCATGACTCTCTTTCTGTGGAACATTTGATCTTTAGAGTCAGTTTTGGTGTCTTGTTCATCTTTGTAGACAGATTGTATAACACAATCTTGAAACACAGTAAGCGCTCAAAAAGTGTTCATAGAATGAATGAATAAATGTATCCAGTTAGGTGGTGCTCTTTTTATTACTTTTTCATTATAAACAGGAGTTGGCAAACTTTGTAAAGGATCAGATAGTAAATATTTCTGACTTGCAGGCCATACCATCTCTGTCACAACTACTCCGTTCTGTGTTGGAGAGCAAAAAGTAGCCATAGACAATACAGAAGCAAATGGGCATGGCTGTGTCCCCAAAATATTTCATGTACAAAATAGGGCCTTAGTTTGCCAACTGCTGGCATACAGGAAAGAGGTCATAGTTCTTAAACTGACTATAGGTAGATGTTGAAAAAGAGTTCCCTGCATGAAATAGAAGAGGGGTGGTACATAAATTTTAAAATAATCATATTGAAGTTAACCTCCTTCATGTTGTAAAAGCTCTGATTTACAACAACTTTGATACAGCATTTCATACCATGTGTTCTAGTAGCTCTGTTATATTTTATTAAAATCTATCTAGTCACATAGTCAATAAGGGCTGATTGAAAACCTAATCGTATTCTCTTATTTAAAGAAATTTCGAATAAGATGTTCAAAATTAACGTTGAGTATGCTCTCTGTCAGTAGAAAATGTATTCTACTGTAAAAAGTTGGTGGATACTAAGTTTCATTTTGAGAAATACAGAGTTTCATTTATTTTCCCTTTGTTATTAATGCAACACCATTTTTCAAACAATTTTATTCTTTAAACTACCTGTTTCCAAAAACCCAACCCAAATGAGAGTTCTCTAACCTAAAATCAAGCTAATGGTATCATACTTAAAATGGCTCCGTTTTAAAGGACCAACTATTGTAGTTTTCTGTTTTTTTGAAACCATTCAATTGTAGAATATTTGATGGTTTCCAATTGTGAGTCTCCTCTAAGCGTTGTTCCAGCACAGTAAGAAGCAGTGGGCTTGGAAAAAGATGGCAACATTCAAATTAGAAGAGTAGACCTGAGCAAACATATGGAAATCATTTAATTATTTGGAGGTCATCTTTTGGACAGTGTCTGCTGGGCCCAGCTGGAGCTTAATGTAAAAGCCCCAAAGCTCTAGCAGTACCTCCATCCCATTCAGTGCATTTTGCCAAAAAGCCATGCAAATCTACTTTCTAATTAGTTTAAGCTTTGTCTAGATTTGCCCAAACCAACAAAAACACTTTTATGCAGATATGATATGATATTGTCACGACTGCATCCTGTTGTTCTGTGTCTTTTCTTTAATGCCAAATTATACATATTATGCTTTTTGTTTTGTTTCATTTCTATTTGCTCAACTTGTTAGATACACGATGGGATTGTGGATGCTTTGGTATTATAAAGATATCACCATATTCTAATGGTCTTTAGTATGAATAGTATAGAATCTGCTTTTATTTTTTTAAGTTTTAAAGACACTTGGCATCAGTGCATAAAAGCACTTTAAAGGCAACTTTGTTACATACACATATAGAGCCTTTTGAAATGGTGAGGTTTACAAAACGAGGCAGTTTAAACCCACAAATGTGAACTACTTTTATGTGGTCCCAAATTAAATGCCATTCCCTTGTACATATCCCTGTAATAGTCAGGCCAAATACATACCCCTGTATTACTTAGGGCTCTCCAGAGAATAGAAACAGTAGGTTATATTTATATATATTTATATATACATATGCATATATTACATATATACATCTACATTTATGTAATAGTATAATATGCTATTATATAATATGAATATATACTTTATATATACAAATATGTATATGTATATATGCTCACATATAACATTATATAACAATGTATAACAATGTATAACATTATACATATTATACACACATATACATATTTCATATAATAAAATATGCACATATACATTATATATTATATATGTATGTAATTATTATGCATGTGCACATGCATATAAAAAGATTAATTTTAAGGAATTGGCTCATATAATTGTGGAGGCTAGCAAATATCAAATCTGTAGGGCAGACCAGCAAGCTGGAAACTCAGATGCAGTCATTTTTTATTTATTCCTTTATTTTTGGCCACGCTGCACAGCTTGGATCTTAGTTCCATGGCCAGGGATTGAACCCATGTCCCCTGCAATGCAAGCATGGAGTCCTAACCACTGGACTGCCAGGGAATTCCCTCAGATGCAGTCTTAAGGGAGAATTTCTTCTTCTCCAGGAAACCTCAGGTTTTTGATTTTCAGAAACTTTCAACTGATTGAGTAACACCCACCCATATTAGTGAGGATAATCTTTTTTTTAAGTAAACTGACTGTAGATGTTAACTGCATCTACTAAGTATCTTCACAGCAACCCCTAGATTAATGTTTATTTAAATAACTATGCATTACAGCCTAAACAAGTTGATACATAAAACTAACAACCATACTTCCCCAAAAGCAATAAGATAGAGAGATGAACAAATTTCTTGACATACATAACCTTTAAAAAAAAGAAATACAGGGGCAAAATATATTGGTTAGAAGTATAGACTTTGGCAGCCATCAAATCAAGGTTAAAACTCTAGTTCTGCCACTTATTACCTATATAAATGTGGGAGCAAGTTGTAAAATTCTCCCCCTCTGCATGAACCACTCCTTTTAGTCTTCATACACCTGCATAGTCTGCCCTGTTGCTTCTTGGCTGGCCTGGTGATGCGCTAACTTATTTTTGACCAATCAAACATGGCAAGGATGACACAGTATTATTTCTGGGGCTAGTTTACAAGAAAGCTTACAGCTTCCACCTGGTTCTTTTGGATCATTTATTCAGGTTTCAGAATTCTGACTAACCTGAGACAGCCATAATGCAAGAAAAGTTAAGCTAGCCAGGTGGAGATGCCACATGTCAAGTTTGATGCCCAGCTAGTGGGCAGGTGTTCCTTCCATACTAGCTGATGCACCAGACAAATAAATGAAGAAGCCATCTTGGACATTTGGAAAATTTTAGGACTAGCCCCGAATGACCACAGTCACCTCAAAGAAGATATCCCCAGGTAGAACCTTGGAGGATAAATTATTGTTTTAAGCCACTAAATTGTGGAGTGGTTTGTTGAGCAGTAATAGCAAACTCTCAAATTAAACAACGGCCTCAGGACAAAGATCAAATCCAGACTGCTATCAGTACAATACAGATATAAGGAACTGCACATAAGATGTCAAGGATGTCACTTTTTGTTAAAACCTGAGAAAATTTTGTCAGTATTTTGTAGACTCTATTAAGTAGAAATAATGTGCTTCTAAGAATATTATGGGCATTTTATCACAGCTCCCTAACTCTCAGCTCAGGTAGCAAGGGAACTTTATTGCAGAGATTTCTGTGTGTGGCTTTGGAATAATGGGATGAATCTCAGTAAGATTTATAGGAAAGCCACAGAGGTTTGCTGTTTGTGAGTATTTTAAGAAATGTATCAGTACAAGCAATATTAACTTGAACTAAAATGAAAAAGGGGCATTTGAGACCTCAACCTTCTATTAGGAAAATTAATTATTGCAAACTAATGCCATTTTTCATTAAAAAGGAAGCATGGCTCAGAAATCAGATACAAGAGCCATGGAGAACAATTCATGGCATATAGACTGGGCCCCAGTTGTTGGCACAGGTCTATCTTTACTTTAGAATGGCTATGGACCTTTACCTGTAATGTGCCATCCATTTCCTCCCTTTTGCATAAAAGAATCTATAGCAGTTTTCCTGTCCCTTATTTACAGTGGTAACTCTATGTTAGAGGAGACAAGGGGGATTATATTTCCCTTTACTTCCTGTTCAGAGGTCTTTAATTGAGAGGAGCTTCTCCTGAGTAGTTTTTTCCTCACCAGAACTGGATTTAGATGATGTGGTCTTGGTCTTCAAGCCTGATCAGGTGAAACTTTGAGGATATTGGAATTCAGTGAGTATGTTTGTTCATGAGAAGAATGTAAATAGTCTGTGACCAGAAGGCAGACTACATTGGTTTAAAAATTGTTATAAATTCTTTATTAGTCCCCTCCATAAAGAGGTGGAACTTATTTTCTCTCCTCTGAAATATGGGTGGGCCTTGGGATTGTTTCACCAACGAATGGCAGTAGAAGAGAAAATGTGCCATTTCTAGGGCTAAGTCAGTTGCATTCATGTTACCAGTCACATGACCATTAGATAATGGAGAGGATATTCTATATGGCAAGGTTGTTTTCTTTAAGGGTGAAGCTTCAGTGAGAGGGATACATATATAGTTCTATGGAAGGAGAAAGACGTGTCCTACCAGGCAGTTTGATCAGGTATTCAACACATCTTTATTGTGAATCAACTATGCTCTAAACATTTCTCTGAACAGTTGTATAGTTGGTGTTTGCACCAAACTACTGTTAATTCCTACACAAAGTCAATGTCCACAGACCCAAAGTAGGAAAAAAGCTGAAATACTTCTCTTAAAAGATTTGGATCTGGGAATTCCTTGGCGGTCCAGTGGTTAAGACTCTGTGCTTTCATTGCCATGGGCCAGGGTTCGATCCCTGGTCAGGGAATTAAGATCTCACAAGCCACGTGGCATGGACAAAAAAAAAAAAAAAAGTTTTGTATCTGCTTTTTATTCTATTAATTGAGTATTAAATTTATTTTATTTTATAATGTTGGTTTATAATATCATAATGCAAAAATAGCCCAGGATTTCATAAAACCAGGTTAGGGGTTAAAGAAAACAATGATTTCTAATAAACATAATACAAAAAAACAGAAGATATCTTTATCTCTTAAAACTTGAAGAAAATTCCTCACAAACTATATAGGAAATTTTTAGTTGACGAGTTGATATGAGACCATTTTGATTATGAAATATAAGAAATGCTCAAAGTTTAAATTTAGTGGCTAGAGTGGAATTCAATTCATTTTGCATCAACAATAGATTGTGCTTTATGATTGCTTCACAGAAAGTGAAGTAACATAGAGTCCCAGAGAAAACAAAATGCAATTTTGGCAAAAACCGGACAATGGTAAAGGTGAGGACACAATATAAAATTTTAGAACATTTGTCAATAATAATGTAAATACAGTACCAAATATAGTGCTAGAAATTTTACATATATTATCTCAATTAATGCTACAATTACTCTAGCAAGTAAGCACCGTTATTACCCTTACATTTACAAGTAAGAAAATTGAAACATTAAACATTTTTGTAATTTTACCAAGTCACTGTTTCAGTTGCTTAGTACTTTATAAACAGAAGAATGAAACAGTGCTTTTGCTCACAAGATGTGCATACTCTTTAAGACCACTAAAGAACCATCTCCTAACAATCTGAGCTATCACATAAAAGTTTGACTACCTTGATGGAGAAACCACATGGAGAGACCGTGTGGAAAAGAGGAACATTGGAAAGCAAATGGCAGGAAGAGACATCCAGCCATTTAAGAATCCCAGAGGCCAATAAAGCGATCCAGCTGAGTCTACTAAAACCACAGAACATGAGAGGTAATAAAATGTTTGTTAACATGTTTCAAGTCACTAAATTTGGAGTATCATTTTGCTGTAATGCTAGTAGTGTTCCATTATATGACTCTATCACTTCCTTTAAAACCCAGCTTTCCCTAAAAAAGATTAAAGTCAGCATCAAAGATCAACTATTTGACTTGAAGAGTCCATTTTTTTTTTTTTTTAATTCTGATTTTACCTGAGTTCTGAGAGATGGTAAAGCAGAAAGAGTACTGGACTGGAAGTTGATGTATCTGAGCTTTAATAATTTAATGAGTTTGTCAAAAAGTATCTGATAACTTCAAACAAAATTAACATTTTAGATTTAATTTTCTACATAAAATGAAAAATTTGGTCTTAATTTGAATCTCTTCTAGATATCACAGCTTATGGCTTTATATTTAAATCACCTACAGCTGTATTTCTCAAAGAAATAAGGGGTGTCCTCATTTTGTAGAAATATCTTTCTCATTACAGCCCTGTCCTCTAGCCATTAAACTCCCTTTTGCTCCTCTCCCATCATTAAGAAATAAACCCCTTCACCCACTACATACACACACATTCCCAAACTTCCTCAAGGAGAATTATCATCTGAATTGAGAATCCTCTTCTCCATTTCTACAAAATTACTTTTTTGGAAATTTTTTCTGGGTTGTATTGAATCTGTCAATCAGTCTGGGAAGAATTAATGTCTAAACAATATTAACTTTTCTAATCTAAAATCAGAGCATGTTTTCCCATAATTTTTAAAATTTCTTTATGCAACATTGTATAACATTCAAAACAGAAGTTAAGCATGTTTTGATGAATGGATTCCCAGGCATTTTATGTTTCTGATGATGTGAATGTTTTATTTATTTTTCTAATTGTTTCTGGCTAGTATATGGAAATAAATATGGATTTTGAATGGTGATAATATAGTACTCTATCATGCTAAATTTATCTGTTATTTCCAATTTTTCTTTTCTGGAAAGTCCTAAGGTTTAATCTTTCAACAAGTTTGCTCTTTTAAAGTAAAAACTCTTTGATTTTCCCCTTTCCAATCTGAATGCATTTTATTTCGTTTCTTGCCTTACTGCAATGTTTAGGAATGCCATTCTAACGTTGAATAAAGATAGTGACATAAACAGCTTTGTTTTGTTTTCCAACATAGGGGGTCAAAGTTTAGTATTTCATTATTAATATGATGTGGAATTTTTTAGATATGCATTTTTTATTTCAGAAAATATTTTCCCTTCCTATGTTGCCAATAATTTTTATGGAGAGTGGCTGCTGGATTTTGTCAAATGTGTTTCTTAAGTCTGTGATTATTTTTCTTGTTCTATTAATTTGAACATTGACTGATTGATTTTTTAACATCTCTATTGGTGTATAATTGCTTTACAAATGTGTTAGTTTCTTCTGTATAACAAAGTGAATCAGCTACACATATACATATATCTCCATATCCCCTCCCTCTTACATCTCCCTCCCACCTGTCTAGGTGGTCACAAAGCACCCAGCTGGTCTCCCTGTGCTATGTGGCTTCTTCCTACTAGCTATCTATTTTACATTTTGTAGTGTATATATGTCAATATCACTCTCTCACTTCGTCCCAGCTTACCCTTCCCCCTCCCTGTGTCCTCAAATCCATTCTCTACGTCTGGAGATTTATTCTTGTCCTGCCCCTAGGTTCTTCAGAACCATTTATTATTTTTTTTTAGATTCCATATAAATGTGTTAGCATACGGTATTTGTTTTTCTCTTTCTGACTTACTTCACTCTGTATGACAGACTCTAGGTCATTCCACCTCACTACAAATAACTCAATTTATTTTCTTTTTATGGCTGAGTAATATTCCATCGTATATATGTGCCAAATCTTCTTTATCCATTCATCTGTCAGTGGACACTTAAATTGCTTCCATGTCCTAGTTATTGTAAATAGAGCTTCAATGAACATTGTGGTACATGACTCTTTTTGAATTATGGTTTACTCAGGGTATATGCCCAGTAGTGAGATTGCTGGGTCATATGATAGTTCTATTTTATTAGTTTTTTAAGGGTGGTAAACTCTACTTGGTTATAATCTATTATCTTTTATGTTGCTGTATTTGATTTGCTAATATTTTTTGTTTCTATGTCTATGTTTATGAGGAAATATTTGTCTATAATTTTTTTCTTTTCATATATCTTAAATATTTGATATGAGTTGCTTCGGCCTCATTAAGAAAGCTAACAAACCATCCCTCTCTATTTTCTGAAAGAGTGTGTTTAACTTTTATATGTTGTTACTTTTTAAAATGTTTAGTCGGATTCACCATATGTGAATGAAGCCATATTTGCCTGACTTTTTTTGTTAAGACAGTTTATGATAACAAATTCAAATTCTTAATAAATATTAGACTTCTAGATATGCTTTTCACCTTTTATCAGTTTTAGTAAGTTCTGTTTTAAAAGAAATTTTTCTGCTTCATCTAAATTGTGGAAATTATTGGCATAAAACTATTTATAATGTTAGCTTATTATATATTTCATGCTTTAATTCATTCCTGAAACTTGTAGTTTGTGTTTTCTCTATTTCTTGGCCATGATTTTATTGTTATGTTGCTATTATTATACTATATTATTATTGTGTATTATAATAATATTATTACATTAAATGTATTTGCATACAATACATTACATTATTGTTATATATTATTTTCTATATTATATAAAACATATTTTATATCTACAGTTATGTAAATATAAAACATATATATTTTGTTGTATATAATATACTATTATGGTATCTAGCTGAGTTATTAATATTATTAGCATTTCAGAAGCAATGTAACTTTGTTAATTTAATTTTTCTACTTCATTGCTCTAGTTTATTTTTACTTCCTTCCTTCTACTTATTTCAGATTTAATTTTCTTTCTTTTCCACCTTCTTAAGGAAGAAAACTTGCTTGTTAATTTTTACAAATCTTCTTTCTTAAATCTTTTAAAACCTATTTATCCTTTTTGTTGATAATAATAGCTAAGATTAATTGAATGGTAATCTGCTAAGCACTTTATTTACATTATGTCACTGAATTCTTATAACATCCCTTTAAGGTCTATATGTTTAATACTTTCATTTACAGATGAGGAAACTGAGGCTCAGAAAGTAAAACCTATTTATCTTTAACTATTGCATTATTTCAAGGGTTAATAAACTTTTTCTGTAAAGATTCAGACAGGAAGTATTTTAGGTTTGTAAGCCATACAGTCTCTGTCACCACTACTCAACTCTGCTGTTGAGGTCCAAAAACAGCCATAGACAATATATACATGAATATTGTGGCTGGTTTCCAATAAAACTTTATTTACCAAAACAGGCAGCTGACTGGATATATACTTGTTTATGCCTTTATATGCATCTAACAAATTGTGATACACTATATTTGAATTATAATTCATTATCATATATGATTACTTATGATTTATTCTTTGAATATGGACTATTTATAAGCGGTTGTTTAATTTCCAATATTTTAACTTTTCTGTCTCTCTTGTATATTGATTTCTAACTTAATTTTTCTGTGATAGGAGAGTGCAGTGTAAAATTTTAATCTTTTGAAGTGTATTGAGATTTTTATTTTATGCAGGAGCATATGATCTATTTTGATCAACATTCCATGTACAAGTTGAAAGGGATATGTGCTCTGCAGTTGTTGGATTAAATATTTTATAAGTATCAAATATTTCAAGTTGTTTGGCAGTGTTATTCAAATTCAAGTATTCAAATTCAAATATATAATTTTTACCTCTATATATGTGCTTTTGTCTGTCTGGTCTCAATTACTCAGAGAGTGTTAAAATCTCCACCTATGGTTGTGGATTTGTCCTATGTCCTCCCTTTTGTACTCTCAGTTTTTGTTATAGGAATTTTGATATATATACATTTTGAATTGTTAAGTCATCCTAAATCTGATTTCTGGTGATTGGAAAAAAAAATGACATGTTTGGACTTCCCTATGAAAATGTGGCCAAATAACATTTTGAACGACAACCTTCCTATGGTCCAGGAACTATAAAATATAGCTACAGCATTTGGAAGGGCCACGGACTAATGCTATATGTATCATTTCATCATCTTCATATCATCCTGTGAATTCACTATTTTGGCTGTATTTATGTGCTCAGTATCAGCATCTAGCAGCTCAACCATCCATGCCTATGTGGTAATAGCAAAAAGAGTAAGCTCGGGCTTCTCTGGTGGTGCAGTGCTTGAGAGTTCACCTGCCGATGCAGGGGACACGGTTTCGTGCCCCGGTCCGGGAAGATCCCACATGCCGCAAAGCTGCTGGGCCCATGAGCCATGGCTGCTGAGCCTGCGCGTCCAGAGCCTGTGCTCCGCAACGGGAGAGGCCACAACAGTGAGAGGCTAACGTACTGCAAAAAAAAAAAAAAAAGAGGAAGTTCTTTGCAAGTGACTGATTGTCTGCTGAGACCCCCAAGCCAGGGACTTATCTTTTCTGATGTGTGTGATTATCCAGTTAAATATGTCATTTGTATTTAAAGTAATATATCTACTCTTAAGTGACAACATATTAATACACTTACTTTTGCTTTCACAAATGCATAAAGGGGAAAAGTGAATCCACATGATTTGGAGGAGAGACAATAAATCCAATTTAGATCAAAACTGAATTGGGATTAAAGACAATCAAGTGGAGGAGAGAAAAGCAGCCCATGAACTCTGGAGAGAATTTGATAGCAAAATCCAACTGGGGAACTAAACTTTGTACACTATATGATGGGGCTTTAGCACAGGACTGATGTCATAGTCTGCTAGGTGAATAGCTCTATGTGTAAAGGACCAAAGTGATTTACCTTGTTAGGGCTCCTTGGAATCAGGGTCTAGGCCCACTTAAGCTAACCCAGGAAAGGAGTGATTTATTGCAGGATGTCAATACTGTGTCACTGAGAATCTGAGGCTAAATACTAGGGCATAACTAGGTCTCGTGACAAATGGGATCAAGAAAAGTTTTGACATCAAGACCTAGATGAGTGGTAGAATCCTTGTGGGACATTCTGGCCCCAAGAGTCTATTGGGGAATTCAGGTATTCCTGATCTGTGGATCGCAGGCCCATCAGAAGTGGGCAAAGGGTTAATGCAAAGGATCTTTGAATCCATATGCATACAATGTACTGTAGTTTGAAAAAATAGTACCATATTTGATGAATATATGTTCTGCTGTTTGGAGAAATGTATATCTTTGGGGATCCTAGAATTTGATGCCTTTTCAAGATGATATTTTTAAAAATTATTTGTTATCTATTTAATAGAAGTGGGCCTAGGGGCCCTTGAAGAGAGTTATAAAATCTCTACTTGAGGCTTTTATCTACTGCAAATAGAGAAGTAGAAACAATTTACAATTCAATGAGATTTTAACAAGTCAAATTTAACCTGAGTTAACTGGCAAACTATTTTTACTTCAGTCGTATTTTAGTGCCCTTTGTAGATTGGCATTCGGGTCAACTGTCTGGCATGTGTCTTTAATCTGGTGTGTAAATATGTACCACCATTTTGTTTGTTTGCTTGCTTATAGTACTGTGACTTTTTAAAAATGTTTTAACGTGTCAGTAATTTAGAATAGTTTTTAGTCATTTCACAAACATTGACAGTACATTAACTATATTGTGGATCTCTAAAAACTCTTGGGCATATAAAAGGAGTCCTCATCATGAAAAATGTGAAAATTACTGTATTGAACTTTTGCAGCTACCAGCTGCAAAAACAAAAGCTGTTTTTATTTTACTGTGGGATGTATTTTTTTTATTCATAAGCTCAATCTCATTTATAAATGCAATGAGAGTCCTTTTTTATTCAGAGATTGCTCTTTCATTTTATTCATTTACCCAAATACCCACTTTCACTATTACAGAAATTGTTCTCATTTGATGTCCTTTTTTCCTCCTGTCCCCACCCGTCTCCCACTGAATAAACTAAGGGAATGTCGTCTGTAGAAACGTCAGAATTTACATCATCGTCTATTTTTCTCTCTCAAAATAATCTTGAATCAGTGGCGTTGTAAGAGCCTTTCAGCTTAAACAATTCTGAAATTTTTCATAGAGTTTTCCAGATGTTTTTTTTCTGAATGGAAACTTTGTTCAAGAATAATCTGTCTGGACCTCAAAAAAATATATGGTTGATTGTTTTCCTCTTCCTCTCTTTGCTCCAAATTGAAATTGAGTTCTATCTCATCTCTGGTTGGAAAGATTTTTCACCCTTCTTTTCCTTGCTCAATGGACCACACTACACTTTTAAATTAATAAAACATTTAAATGAAATGTACAAGACATAACCAATGAACTCAATACCATTAAATATTTATCAATACAATAGTACAAGTTTGACTGTGAAATAAATATTAGGTCCTGTAAACTTAATAGTTTCCTGTAAAATGGAAAAAAAAAATCCTCTCCAAGCTTTTGCCACCCAAAGTACTGAACTTAACCAATAAATAGTTCATAGTGTGCCAAAATTGAATTGCCAAATGATTGACCACATCCTATATTGCATAAGGAGAAGGCTGCTGTTGTTTGTACAAGTGTGTTTCATTCAATGTAGATAAATAGTATGAAGTTGGCATTTCTAAACTAACCTTTGCTTTCAACTAACTACAGAACAGGAAGGGTAGTGCAGGGAAAATAAGCTGAAAGATATAGGGAAAGAGGAACATCAGGAAGTCTTGAGCTGATATATCCTGCTCAGATGCAGGAATTGCTGATTTAAATTTGGGGGGTTTAACCCAAAGTAGTGAATTTTTATACTAGCATTGCTATATAAGAAAAATGTTTACTATCGATACTTTTTGATTTTTTTTCCAGGAAATAATACCAAAAGTAAAAATTTAAACAAATAAATAGTGGTTTTAATATACTGAACAGCAGATAAAATTATTCTTTATGACCACACTTGGACAACAATGATATTACTTTAGTAAAAGCTATCTTTGGAACAACTATCTTACATTTGGACAAGGTATCCTCCATCGGGTAATTGTTTCATTTTTTATTTGAATTGGAAATACTGCATTCAATATGATGCCTATATTGACCAATTCAATCACAAAGCACTAAATTCAGAATATCTTTTTATATTTCAAAATATTCTAGAATACACACACACACACACACACACACACACACACCTCAGTCGGCCTATTGACCTCCCAAAACAGTAAATTACCTATAGACTACAGATGATGCATATTAATATAATTATAGTAAACAAACACCATTAAATATTTGATCCTAGAAATAGTTATGCATTTAAGATAGAAGAAATAAAGATCTTTCTATAACAATGATAATTATGAAAATAAGAATAACATTTATAACATAAATTACAGTTCACAAACACTTCTCATTTTTCAACTTCATTAATACATGGCCCTATAAAGAAAAGATAAAGGGTAGTAGCATTCTAATTTTACAGATTAGAAACCTATGATTCACAGGCCTTAAGTTACTTGTTCAAGGCCACCACGATTACCAAAGGCCAGTGCTCAAACTTAAAACCAGAGATGTCTGTACTCTAATACTATGATATTTCTAGCCAGAAAATTACCTAATGCTTTTATAAGTAATTTGTAGCAGAGACTTTCTGGAAGTAAAGAAATAAAAAAATATATAATCTTGCCCATACTTGGTCATGATTCCAACAGCTTTGCCTGCTTTTCCAATAACTCCCTCAGAAGACAACTTAACGTCATAAAATCAAAGAGGAGAGATTACTCTGATTTAGAAGATGGCTGGAAAAGCAGCATCGACTGCTCTCATGACTTTACTGAGCCACAAAATTGACATGTGACAAACAATATTTTGCTCAACACTGTCCTTTTGCATTCTGCCTCTAAGGATGAATGACACCTTCACTTACACAGTTACACAACGTAAAATCTGGGTATCCTTCTCCATTTCTATTATGTCTTCTTACCCCTCACCCTTTCAATCTCTTAACCCACTTATCTACTAAATATGGTTTCCATCCAATCTCACCTTCCTCACAGCTCCAACCAAATTTCAGGAGACTGGTATCAAATGTCTTCCAGAATAGGAAGGGTGAGTGATGGAGGGAGGAGAAGGTGGAAACCACCATGGTATCTCCTATCATATTTGGAATCCATCACCCCATGATCCAACACACTCCTCAGGTTCCTGAGTGCTCACTTTTAGCCTTAGCCTTCCGTATTCTGTATTCAGTTCTCCTGGAATAGCTAATGTGCCCTAGAGAGAATTTCAGCAACAGCTTGGGGAGCAACTTGCTACAATGTCTTCCTAGCATCTTTCATATCCTATTCCTGATATAGCAACTTGTTGATCTGTATGCAAAGCTATCATTATGATATCTGTAATGTGCTGTAAAATATGTCATTCATGATACTGAGATAATATACACATGCCAATATGTTAAAAAAATAGCTCTGGGGGCCAATATCCTAACCCAGAATCTGTGTTGGAGGGACAGCAAACCTGATATGAAAAAGACTATACGCAAGCCACAGGGCTGTAAATTCATCCTTCATCCATATACATGATGAATATCAGAAAAAAAGATTTTCATTCTTTGATTTAATTGTTTGGTAATCAGCCTGATAAATGTTAGAAATGGGCTGTCATTGAAGAAATTAAAGTTATTCAAGATATGAAGACTGACTAAATATATTTTAAAGACTTTTCTCACATTTGCATGAATATATCATTATAAGAATTGAGTGAGGTCTTACTCCTTTACCCATGGGGAGACAATGCTCAAGGTTAAATTCCCAGACTGTCCTGCTTCCAGCCGTTAACTCCGTAGGATTCTGGTTACCTAATGCCAACATGTGGAATAGTCTTGAATCTGGAATCTTGGTGTTTAAGTTGAGTGAACCTCCATCCAAGGCAAAAAAGGCCTTGAGAGTGCATGATAGGTCATGAGAGTTATTTGTGTCTTTTTTCTACTTACTTTTAAATGCATGTGTAATAAATAAATATCTGCATTCATGGAAGAATTTGGTCTGGGACATGCTTACAGTACAACTTGGAAGCAAGGTTGTGGGATGATTGGTTAACCTTACTCACAGCAAAACTTCTTTGGCATCTATCATTAACACCCAAAAAATCCCCCAAAGTTGTGTAGGAGCAGGTCTGCAGGTGACCTTGCCTTTATGTTTGCTGATGAAATGACTGGGTGTTTATAATGATGATTCTTACTAATATTTCTTTCCAGGTATTCTAATCAGATTCAGAATTATCAGGATCACTTTTTGTTTCTTGAGAGTATTAAAAGAAAACAGCAGAAAACATACTCATTAATTAAAATCAGTGTTTACTTGATTTACATAACATTTTATATTAATTTTCTATTAAAAATTGATTAAGAATAAAATTTTTCTTGCTTTCTATTTTCTTTGGCAATACCTTCTTTGACTTTTTCTTTTGAAGATGTTTTGGAGATACATACTCTTGTCCTTATATTTGACAACGTTTCCATGGTGATGTTATTTCTTTTTACAGTATGACCCCATGACTTTTAGGGAAATAGCAATACAAACAGGTTTTTTAAAAAATAAGGGTTCAAAATGATTTTCTCCCTTATAATTCTATTTTGCGAATATCTTTTATAGTGCTCTGGCATATTGTATAATTTTTTCCTTAAAAATTATATCACTTTTTATGATTTTACATAAAATACGTAAATAATGATATATATTTATATATTATTTAAATCTCTCTCTATATATATACACAGACAGAAATATATATATACATAAAATATTCTTTGTATATGCATATGTGCATATCTATATCTATATCTGTATCTGTATATCTTTAGATTTTCTTTGAGTCATCCGTGAGTGACTAGTTATCACATTTGATAAAAACCATATGAAAATATAGGCAGGTAGATAAATTAAAGACATGTACTGGCTATGGCATAGTCAGCAGAGAACAGTACAATTTTATTCTAAATGGGTTTGTCTTTTAATGAGGGTAAATGTAATGGTAGCCTGATAGTACCAGGACATTATTAGAAAGGTCTGGGAAGAAAGGGGGAAATAGTTTGCTCACCTTGACAGAGGATATGATCATATCTAATTTCATTTCATTTCTGACATCTGTGTGATGCACCTGTGCTCTATAGAAATAAGTCTGAATTGTGAAACAACTAGTCACAGAATATCTGTAGACCATGTGTGCAAAGAATAATGTCTTTAGAGGATTGGTCTTGGAACGTTAAACTGTGAACTTGCCTTTTAATCATTTTGAGGATCCAGAGAACAGATAACAGATATAATGGCATCTATTTTCAGGCTAATCACCTGAGTAATTTTGCATGTATGTTAGCATGCTATTAATCCACAATGCAGCAACATTTCACTTATGCATTGCCCAGGTACTGGTTGAACCATTAGCTGGGTTCTTTATCTTATTTACACCATTTGGACTACTAGGCTTCAATGACAAGTTTTGGAACAGTTCCAAGTCAGTGAGCTCACTGCCTAGTGTTAGCAAGAGAACAAAATCTGATGTGTTGCAGTTCTTACTGTCTTTTCTGGACTAAAGCCCTCAAGGGGCTACCCTTTCAGTCTAGTGTTTCTTAAAGTCTCATCCTCTGTCAGTTTATATATGAACTATGAACCACCTGGGGAGTTTATTAAACATGGAGATTCTTGGGCCTTCTCCAAAGTCACTGAATCAGAATGGGGACCATGAACCTGAGTTTTAAATATATAACCTGCTGATGCAGGGGACATGGGTTCGTGCCCCAGTCTGGGAAGATCCCACATGCCGCAGAGCGGTTGGGCCTGTGAGCCATGGCCACTGAGCCTGCATGCCCAGAGCCTGTGCTCCACAATGGGAGAGGCCCCAACAGAGAGAGGCCTGCATACCACACAAAAAAAATAAAATAATAAAAAATAAAATAAAAAATATAAATAAATAAATATATAACTTCTTTTAGTGATTCTCAACAAATGATAATATATTAGAAGCACTCTTTTAGACAACTATCTTCCAACAAGTCTAAATTATTGTTTTTCTATTTAAAGACTCTAAATATCCCTCTATACCATATACTTTTCCAGAAGGCCCTGTCCAGGGCACACCTCTCTACAGTACGGGACCCAAATTTTGCAATTTTTTGGTGTGTCATTTTTTTTTGCTCGACTCTCTTCTTCCTCATAGGTTTCAACCACTCTGGTTTGCCTTTCATTTCCTCTTTTCACTTTTCTCCTCTCCTCTACTCTTCAATTCATTCACCAACTGGTCTATTACCAGAGACCTCTTCCTTTCATTCATCTTCTTTCAGGAAAGATAGATGTAGTCTATATATTTTGATGTTGTAAGTTTCCAGGATATTAGTTAAGAAGTATGATTCATGAAGAAGAAAGTCCAGTGCCTGGGGCAATGTGATTCCATGAAATGTGTATTGAGGGACCCATATCCTAAGAGATCAGGAGATGGAGGGAGGACCTGGGGTCTCCAGTGAAGACTACCAGTGAACCCATGCCCCTGGATCCAGATGTAGAAGCCAAGAAAGGGGTCAAAATAGTAGCCTAAAAATTGGTAAATAGGAACTGGTTGTTTTAGAACCTAGGACATCAGTTTGGGAGTTGAATGTCTTTCTCTAACCACATAATAAGTTATTTGAGTTCAACAAGGTTGACTTCATGAAATTGGAATTTGGAATATGTATAACACAAAACCTGTCTATATTTTCTCTCATGGGCAGCCACTGCTAACCTTGCAAAGTTTTAGCAAAATAGAGTGTCTCATGTAGCCATAAAAAACATCCACTCCACCAAGTGTTTGGTGAGAAATGAGTATTATTTTTTTAACATCTTTATTGGAGTATAATTGCTTTACAATGGAGTGTTAGTCTCTGCTTTATAACAAAGTGAATCAGCTATACATATACATATATCCCCATATCTCATCCCTCTTGCATCTCCCTCCCACCCTCCCTTTCCCACCCGTTTAGGTGGTCACAAAGCACCAAGCTGATCTCCCTGTGTTGTATGGCTGCTTCCCACTAGCTATCTATTTTACAGTTGGTAGTGTATATATGCACATGCCACTCTCTCACTTCATCCAGCTTACACTTCCCCCTCCCCGTGTCCTCAGGTATGTTCTCTATGTCTGCATGTTTATCCCTGTCCTGCCCCTCGGTTCTTCAGAACCATTTTTTTTTTAAGATTCCATATATATGTGTTAACATACAGTATTTGTTTTTCTCTTTCTGACTTACTTCACTCTGTATGACAGACTCTAGGTCCACCCACCTCAATACAAATAACGCAATTTCATTTCCTTTTACGGCTGAGTAATATTTCATTGTATATATGTGCCACGTCTTCTTTATCCATTCATCTGTTGATGGACACTTGGGTTGCTTGCATGTCCTGGCTATTGTAAATAGAGCTGCAATGAACATTCTGGTACATGACTCTTTTTGAATTATGGTTTTCTCAGGTTATATGCCCAGTAGTGGGATTGCTGGGTTGTATGGTAGTACTATTTTTAATTTTTTAAGGAACCTCCATACTGTTCTCCATAGTGGCTGTATCAATTTACATTTCCACCAACAGTGCAAGAGGGTTCCCTTTTCTCCACACCCTCTCCAGCATTTATTGTTTGTGAATTTTTAATGATGGCTATTCTGACTGGTGTGAGGCAATACCTCATTGTAGTTTTGATTTGTATTTCTCTAATGATTAGTGATGGTGAACATCCTTTCATGTGTTTGTTGGCAATCTGTATATCTTCTTTGGAGAATTGTCTATTTAGGTCTTCTGCCCATTTTGGGATTAGGTTGTTTGGTTTTTTTTGATATTGAGCTGCATGAGCTGCTTGTAAATTCTGGAG
Source organism: Hyperoodon ampullatus (assembly GCF_949752795.1). Lineage (NCBI taxonomy): Eukaryota > Metazoa > Chordata > Mammalia > Artiodactyla > Ziphiidae > Hyperoodon > Hyperoodon ampullatus. The sequence continues at coordinate 162,844,398 of NC_136916.1, forward strand.
ATCCATCCTTTGTCAGTTGCTTCATTTGCAAATATTTTCTCCCATTCTGAGTGTTGTCTTTTCACCTTGATTCTGGTTTCCTTTGCTGTGCAAAGGCTTTTAAGTTTCATTAGGTCCCATTTCTTTATTTAGTTTTTATTTCCATTTCTCTAGGAGGTGGATCAAAAAGAATCTTACTGTGATTGGTGTTATTGAGTGTTCTGCCTATATTTTCCCATAAGAGTTTTATAGTGTCTCTCATTAGATTTATGTCTTTAATCCATTTTGAGTTTATTTTTGTGTATGGTTTTAGGGAGAGTTCTAATTTCATTATTTTACATGGAGCTGTCCAGTTTTCCCAGCACCATTTATTGAAGAGGCTGTCTTTTCTCCATTGTATATTCTTGTCTCCTTTATCACAAATAAGGTGGCCATATGTGAGTGGGTTTAACTCTGGGATTTCTATCCTGTTCCATTGATCTATATTCTGTTTTTGGGCCAGTACCATACTGTCTTGATTACTGTAGCTTTGTAATATAGTCTGAACTCCAGGAGTCTGATTTTTCCAGCTTCATTCTTCTTTCTCAAGATTGCTTTGGCTATTCGGGGTGTTTTGTATTTCCATACAAATTGTGAACTTTTTTGTTTGAGTTCTGTGAAAAAAGCCATTGGTAGTTTGATAGGGATTGCATTGAATCTGTAGATTGCTTTGGGTAGTATAGTCATTTTCACAATATTGATTCTTCCAATCCAACAACATGGTATATCTCTCCAATAGTTTGTATCATCTTTTATTTCTTTCATCAGTGTCTTATAGTTTTCTGCATACCGGTCTTTTGTCTCCTTAGGTAGGTTTCTTTCTAGGTATTTTATTATTTGTGTTGCAATGGTAAATAGGAGTGTTTCCTTAATTTCTCTTTCAGATTTGTCATCAGTAGTGTATAAGAATGCAAGAGACTTCTGTGCATTAATTTTGTATCCTGCTACTTTACCAAATTCATTGATTAGCTCTAGTAGTTTCCTGGTACAGTCTTTAGGATTCTCTATATATAGTATCATGTCATCTGCAAACAGTGACAGCTTTACTTCTTCTTTTCAGATTTGATTTCATTTATTTCTTTTTCTTCTCTGATTGCTGTGGCTAAAACTTCCAAAACTATGCTGAATAATAGTGGTGAGAATAGACAACCTTGTCTTATTCCTGATATTAAAGGAAATGGTTTAAGTTCTTCACCATTGAGAATGATGTTGGATGTGGTTTTGTCATATATGGTATTTATTATGTTGAGGTAAGTTCCCTTTATGCCTACATTCTGGAAGGTTTTTATCATAAATGGGTGTTGAATTTTGTCGAAAGCTCTTTCTGTGTCTGTTGAGATGATCATATGAATTTTCTCCTTCAATTTGTTAATATGGTATATCACATTGATTGATTTACGTATATTGAAGAATCCTTGCATTCCTTGGATAAACCCCACATGATCATGGTGTATGATCCTTTTCGTGTGCTTTTGGATTCTGTATGCTAGTATTTTGTTGGGGATTTTTGCATCTATGATCATCAGTGTTATTGGCCTATACTTTCCTTTCTTTGTGACATCTTTTTCTGCTTTTGGTATCAGGGTAATAATGGTGGCCTTGTAGAATGAGTTTGGGAGTGTTCCTCCCTCTGCTATATTTTGGAAGACTTTGAGAAGGGTAGGTGTTAACTCTTCTCTAAATGTTTGATAGAATTTGTCTGTGAAGCCATCTGGTCCTGGGCTTTTCTTTGTTGGAGGATTTTGATCACAGTCTCAAATTCAGTGCTTATGATTGGTCTTTTTATATTTTCTATTTCTTCCTGGATCAGTCTTGGAAGGTTATGCTTTTCTAAGGATTTGCCCATTTCTTCCAGTTTGTCCATTTTATTGGCATATAGTTGCTTGTACTAATCTCTCATGATTCTTTGTATTTCTGCAGTGACATTTGTTACTTCTCCTTTTTCATTTCTAATTCTACTGATTTGAGTCTTGTCCTTTTTTTTCTTCATAAGTCTGGCTAATGGTTTATCAATTTTGTTTATTTTCTCAAAGAAGCAGCTTTAAGTTTTATTCATCTTTGCTATTGTTTCCTTCATTTCTTTTTCATTTATTTCTGAAATGATATTTATGATTTCTTTGCTTCTGCTAACTTTGGGGTATTTTTGTTCTTCTTTCTCTAATTGCTTTAGGTGTAATGTTTGGGTGTTTATTTGAGATGTTTCTGTTTCTTGAGGTAAGATTGTATTCCTATGAACTTCCCTCTTACAACTGCTTTTTCTGCATCCCATAGGTTTTGGGTTGTCGTGTTTTCATTGTCATTTGTTTCTAGGCATTTTTTGATCTCCTCTTTGATTTCTTCAGTGATCTCTTGGTTATTTAGTAGTGTATTGTTTAGCCTCCATGTGTTTGTATTTTTTACAGATTTGTCCTGTAATTTATATCTAGCCTCTTAGTGTTGTGGTCAGAAAAGATACTTGATATGATTTCAATTTTCTTAAATTTCCCAAAGCTTGATTTGTGACCCAAGATATGATCTATCCTGGAGAATGCTCTATGAGCACTTGGGAATAATGTGCATTCTGTTGTGTTTTGATGAACTGTCCTATAAATATGAATTAAGTCCATCTTGTTTAATGTATCATTTAAAGCTTGTGTTTCCTTATTTATTTTCATTTTGGATCATCTGTCTATTGGTGAAAGTGTGGTGTTAAATTCCCCTAGTGTGATTTTGTTACTGTCAGTTTCCCCTTTTACAGCTGTTAGCATTGGCCTATGTATTGAGGTGCTCCTCTGTTGGGTGCAGGAATATTTACAATTGTTTTATCTTCTTAGATTCATCCATTTATCATTATGTAGTGTCATTCTTTGTCTCTTGTAATAGTCTTTATTTTAAAGTCTACTTTGTCTGATATGAGCTTTGCTATTTCAGCTTTCTTTTTATTTCCATTTGCATGGAATATCTTTTTCCATACACTCAACTTCAGTCTGCATGTGTCCTTAGGTCTGTAGTAGGTCTCTTGTAGACAGCATATATACAGCTCTTGTTTTTGTATACATTCAACCAGTCTATGTCTTTTAGGTGGAGCATTTAATCCATTTACATTTAAGGTAGTTATCGATATGTATGTTCCTATTACCAATTCTTAATTGTTTGGGGTTTCTTATTGTAGGTTTTTTCCTTCTCTTCTGTTTCCTGCCTAGAGAAGTTCCTTTAGCATTTGTTGTAAAGCTGGCTTGGTGGTGCTGAATTCTCTTAGCTTTTCCATGTCTGTAAAGATTTTAATTTCTCTGTCGAATCTGAATGAAATCCTTGCTGAGTAGAGTAATCTTAGTTGTAGGTTTTTCCCTTTCATCATCTTGGATGTGTGCTGACACTCCCTTTTGGCTTGCAGATTTTCTGCTGAAAGATCAGCTGTTAACCTTATTGGGATTCCCTTGTATGTTATTTGTGTATTTTTTTTCCTTGCTGCCTTTAATATTTTTTCTTTGTATTTAATTTTTGATAGTTTGATTAATATGTGTATTGGTGTGTTTCTCCTTGGATTTATCATGTATGGGACTTTGTGCTTTCTGGAGTTGATTGATGATTTCCTTTCCCATATTAGGAAAGCTTTCAACTATAATCTCTTCAAATATTTTCTCAGTCCCTTTCTTTTTCTCTTCTTCTTCTGTGACCCCTATAATTAGAGTGTTGGTGCGTTTAATGTTTTCTCAGAGATCTCTGAGTTTGTCCTCAATTCTTTTCATTCTTTTTTCTTTATTCTGCTCTGTGGTAGTTATTCCCACTGTTTTATCTTCCAGGTCATTTATCCATTCTTCTGCCCCACTTACTCTGCTATTGATTCCTTCTAGAGAATTTTTACTTTTATTTATTGTGTTGTTCATCCTTGTTTGTTTGCTCTTTAGTTCCTCTAGGTCCTTGTTAAAAGTTTCTTCTATTTCTCTCCTTTCTATTTCCAGGATTTGGGATCATCTTTACTATAATTGCTCTTAATTCTTTTTCAGGTAGACTGCCTATTTCCTGTTCATTTGTTTGGTCCGGTGCATTTTTACATTGCTCCTTCATCTGCTGTGTGTTTCTCCATCTCTTCATTTAGCTTTACTTACTGTGTTTTTGATCTCCTTTTCACAGGCTGCAGGTTCGTAGTTCCCATTGTTTTTGCTCTCTGCCTGCAGTGGCTAAGGTTGGTTCAATGGGTTGCATGGGCTTCCTTGTGGAGGGTACTGGTACCTGCGTTCTGGTGGATGATACTGGATCTTGTCTTTCTGGTGGGCAACACCACGTCCTGTGGTGTGTTTTGAGGTATCTGTGACCTTAATATGATTTTAGACAGCCTCTTCGCTAATGAGTGGGGTGGTGTTCTGGTCTTGCTAGTTGTTTGGTATAGTGTGTCCAGTCCTGTAGCTTGCTGGTCGTTTAGTGGACCTGGGTCTTAGCATAGAGATGGAAATCTCTGGGAGAGCTTTTGCCATTTGATTTTATGTGGAGGCAGGACGTCTCTGGTGGACCAGTGTCTTGTACTCGGCTCTCCCCACTCAGAGGCACAGACCTGACACCTGGCTGGAGCACCAAGACCCTGTCAGCCACACAGCTCAGAAAAAAAGGGAGAGAAAAAGGAAGAAAGGAAGAAAAATAAATAAATAAAGTTATTAAAATCAAAAATAAATTATTAAAAAATAAATTATAAAGTAATAATAAAAATAAAGAAAGAAAGAAGAGAGCAACCAAACCATAAAACAAATCTACCAATGATAACAAGTGCCAAAAACTGTATTAAAAAAAAAAAAAGACAGACAGAACCCCAGGACAAATGGTAAAAGCAAAGCTATGCAGATAAAATCACACAAAGAAGCATACACATATACACTCACAAAAAGAGAACAAGGAAAAAAAAATATATATATATATTGATTTTTTAAAAAGGAAAAGTGCAATGAAATCAATAAACAAATCTACCAATGATAATAAACTCTAAATACTAAACTAAGATAAACATAAATCCAGAAACAAATTAGATGCAGAAAGCAAACCCCAACTCTACAGTTGCTCCCAAAGTCCTACCTCTCAATTTTGGGGTGATTTCTTGTCTATTCAGGTATTCCACAGATGAAGGTACATCAAGCTGCTTATGGAGATTTAATCTGCTGCTCTTCAGGCTGCTGGGAAAGATTTCCTTTTCTCTTCTTTGTTCACACAGCTCCTGGGGTTCAGCTTTGGATTTGGCCCTGTCTCTGCATGCAGGTAGCTTGAGGGCATCTGTTCTTCCCTCAGACAAGACCAGGATGGGGTTAAAGGAGCAGCTGATTAGGGGGCTCTGGCTCACTCAGGCTTGGGGGAGAGAGGGGTACGGAATGCAGGCAAGCCTGTGGCGGTAGAGACAGGCGTGACATTGCAACAGCCTGAAGCATGCCATGTGTTCCCCCGGGGAAGTTGTCCCTGGATCACGGGACCCTGGCAGTGGCGGGCTACACAGACTCCTGGGAGGGGAGGTGTAGATAGTGACCTGTGCTTGCACACAGGCTTCTTGGTGGCTGCAGCAGCAGCCTTAGCGTCTCATTCCTGTCTCTGGTGTCCGCGGTGATATCCGCAGTTCGCGCCTGTCTCTGGAGCTCTTTTAGGCAGTACTCTGAATCCCTTCTCCTTGCACACCCTGAAACAATGGTCTCTTGCCTCTTAGGCAGTTCCAGACTCTTTCCCGGACTCCCTCCTGGCTAGCTGTGGCACACTAGCGTCCTTCAGGCTGTGTTCATGCAGACAACCCCAGTCTTCTCCCTGGGATCTGACCACCAAAGCCAGAACCTCAACATCCAGCCCCCACCCGCCCCGACGGGTGAGCAGACAAGCCTCTCGGACTGGTGAGTGCTGGTCAGCACTGATCCTCTGTGCGGGAATTTCTCTGCTTTGCCCTCTACACCTCTGTTGCTGTGCTCTCCTCTGTGGCTCCGAAGCTTCCCCCCACCCACAACCCATCTCCTCCAGTGAAGGGGCTTCCTAGTGTGTGGAAACTTTTCCTCCTTCACAGCTCCCTCCCACTGGTGCATGTCCCATCCCTATTATTTTGTCTCTGTTTTTTCTTTTTTTCTTTTGCCCTACCCAGGTACATGGATGCCTTTGAGAAGTCTGAGTTCTTCTGCCAGTGTTCAATAGGTGTTCTGTAGGAGTTGTTCCACATGTAGATGTATTTCTGATATATTTGTGGGGAGGAGGGTGATCTCCATGTCTTACACCTCTGCCATCTTGAAAGTCTCCCATAAATGAGTATTTTACTGAAGATTTCTTTGAAGAGAACCAGAAGGCCTATATTAAATGTTACAGAGCAAAAATCAATACAAATTCCCATTTGTCATTTCTGTTCTTTACCAAACATTTGCTTTGTACTTTAGACACCAAGACTTCTCTATAGACACTTTCAGAAGAGCCTCTTTATTTTCCCCTTAATGTTCTGGTCTCAGAACCAGGGATCTTCATTCTGGATCTTTCTATATTTTTCATTCCATATTATTTATTTTATGAGTAATTTATATCCGTGGCAGTCCTTATCGACTCTAACCCCCAAATCCATTAATTCTTTTTTTTTTTTTTTGACCAAACTGCAGCATGTGGAACTTCCTAGACCAGGGCTTGAACATGTGCCCTCTGCAGTGGAAGCATGGAGTCTTAACCACTGGGCCATCAGGGAAGTCCCAAATCCATTAATTCTTCATTCAGATTTAAATAACTGCTTTGTTATGGTGATCTACCCTCCTTAAGAAGTCAATGGCAGATTGCTAATGTGTCCCTTTAGTTTCCATGTCACAAATGTAACACTTCCTATATATATCATATATAATAACACTGTGTGTGTGTGGCTCAGAGAGTTTAAGGACCTTGTATGACATCAAATAGCTGAAAAGTAATAAACTAGCTATTTGATGCCATGCAACATCTTTAACCTCTCTGAGCCTCAGGAAAAATAACAGTACTTATTTCAAAGGGAATCAAGGGAATATATATATATATATATATATATATATATATATATATATATATATATATATATACACACATACAGAGCTCAGAATGGTGCCCAGCTAAAGTAAGGTATATGAAGTACATAAGAAATATATGCTGTTATATATTTTTTATTTTTATTATATATATGATATCATTGGACTTTACTGAAGGAATTTCTAAAAATAGAAGTTTCAAAATAAAAAGGTAATATAGCTTAAATCTAACTCAGAGCACAACTCAATAAAAACATTTAAAAAGAACTATAATATTTTTTTCATCTTTCGTAGATTTGGCAGGACACACGTGCAGCTCTCAGGAGTTTTGCAACTCCACCCTCACCCCCAAAGTCTTATCTCCATCAGAATCTCTGCCTTTGTGGCTGTGCTTGGGGACAAGGATAAGATGATCTGCTCTTTTACTTGGTAAGTGTCAGAATTTACATAGGAACATAATAGTGAGCTGTTCTTGCCCTTGTTCTAGGCATTTTGCCAGGTTGTGAAGTTGAATATTCAGTTGGATTTGTATCTCATCATTACATCTATGGACTTCCAGGGGGGACCAACAGGTCCAGACAGAGATGAATTAATGAAGCTCTGTGGGAAGTCTAAATAGAGACAAAAGTTTTCATCTATATTTGTTTAAGAATGTTGAAGTAGAGACCACTTTCCAAATTCCATGTCTAATTTAAGAGCAGGCCTGCAGTGGTGATAGCCCAATATCACCATGTCTCCACTGCCTGCTAAAGCTGATACCAGGCGAATCATGCTGGTGAAACAATTATATCAACATAATTGGAAAATATTTTTTCAGGGCAGTTATGCCTTAATTAAAGCTCATTTTACATCTTGAGGAAGGAAGTGTTTTTTCAAAACTTTGGGATATATTCAAATATCTTTCAAAAAATAAATCGTGAATGAAACACACAAAGGAAGGTTAGTGTAGATTAAGGATATAGAGAATCAAATGGAGATTTTTACATCAGGCGATACAAGTTTGAATCCCAGTCCTGCCACTTACTGGCTACATGACATTGGGCTGGTGATTTCCAATCTGTAATCTATATTTTTTCTCTGAAAATGTCCATGAAGAATGTGTGCTTCTGAGTATCATTGTGGGAAATAAAAACTTGCTCATGAAAATATCTTGATAAGTATAGGGGTACAATTTACCATCCTGGGTGAATATGGTGGTAGCTAATCTGTTCTTCATGAGCAAATGTGAGAAACAGTTTTATGCTCCTGAATACAGCAAAAAGAATAGGAAGGATAGAAAGAATAGAAAAGATTTGAGAAGAGAAATGGCACAAAGCTGGCCCATGAGGTTTATGGATCTCAGGCAATGCTGCCTGGACTTTTAGAATAGTGAATAACAAGAACATCAAACATATAATGTTTTTATGCTACTCTCTGATGTTGATATAATACCTCTCATTATTTAGAACTCTCAGTGATATCTAACCATCACATCAGTAATTATGTAAGTGTTTTATTGTTGGTGGTGTCAGTGGTGGAAAATGAGGAGTGGGGAGCCTTATCTGAGTTTTATTTCTGGTTCAACTTGGCATATAAAATGGGCACTTTTGGAATCAAGAGCTTGGTCACAGAAGTGACACTGAGAACAAAAATCACAAGAAAAATTGCAAATATGTTGATGAGATCAGGTTTGCCCCTAGATATGAAAGAGGGATTTGAGATGAAAATTATTTGACTTGGGAGACCCATCTAATATCTGGGTTACAGACATACGGCAATCAATGCACAGTCTGGCATAGGTATGCACTCAATATATTTTTATTATAATTGTTAAACTGAGGATGATATATCAAAATAGTAATATTATGTTTTCATTATATAATATTTTACCCTTTACAATGTCATCTCATTTTTGTAATCTCCTGGTCTCATGGATCTAGTTGTTCCTTTCCTTCCCCAGTGGTTTCTCAGAATGTCCCCAGAATATTAGTCATTACAATTAATTCAAGTTTGGTTACATATTTGTTCTAGGTGAGATTCTCTAGGAATAAGGTTATGTCCATCTTCTATAACTCTGTCTTCCCAAAACCTAGCAAAGTGCCTTGTTCATAGCTACAATCAACAAACATTTGTTAAATGAATCAGTGGGTTTGATTCTCACAGTAATAGATAGGAGGGATATTGTTTCCTTTTACTTATGGGCAAAATGAAGATCAGAACTATGTGCCCAAAGTTACAAAAGTAGTAAGTGATAGAGTCATGACTTAGATCTGGGCCTTCTCCAAGTTTAGAATTCTTCTCATTGTGTTTTGTTTTGTTTTGTTTTGTTTTACCACAAACTTTTCCAATTAGATAAAGAAAAAAGTAGAAAAATTTAAAATTTCTGAGACAATTATCTTAATTTTATGGAAAAATAGATAATTCCCTCATACTAATGGGTACTATTCTGAAAAGAGTTTGAACATTTAATCACAGATTTTATTAATTTGTATCCCTTGGTGGTGGATATTATGCCTCAAAATGAAATTGCATAACATTTAGTTTGTTATGCTATTTCCAGCCAAGAAGAAAGGAATGTTCTTTGTGCTTCATGTCACAAATTCATGACCTTGAGACGTATTCTAAGGTCTTAAAATTCTGTCCCTATATCCTTACTCTAGATTGTCAGATGCTGATTACCTTAGATATTGCCTTTAAATCTAAAAAAAAAAAAGCATTTTGGCCATAGAAAACAGATGGAGGGGGTAGTATCAGGGGTTCTCAAAAGCAGAACACTAGCCAAGTTTATGGACACCTATCATTTACTCTTCTTTCCTCTTATCAGACTTTATTATCAAACTCTGCTTTAATTTCAGATGACAGCTTGAAAGTCAGTTCTTAACTTGACCCTTTTACAGGTTAGTCATCTCCTGGCTATTCATTAAGTGCATGAATTTGAAGCTGAATCTGACCTCTGTATCCCAATACCAAATTAAATCTCAGAGACAGAGTTTTGGGTGAAGTAGAAAAGAATAGATTGATTGCTTTGCTAGGCAAAGGGGGCCCCAAGGGACTAATGTCCTCAAAACTGTTTGTCCCAACCTGGAGGGTGTTGTGAGGAGTTTTATAGTAATGGTTCAAAGAGGACATGATCAGCTCATGGACATCCTTCTGATTGGTTGCTGGTGAGGTAATTGGGAGTCAGCATCATCAACCTTTTGGTTCCAGCCGGGTCTGGAGTCTACATGCTTATAGGCAGCATACAGTTAATTTCTCCCATCTTGTAGGGGTTTAAGTATCTGCAAAACCACTCAAAGTTATTGTTATGTATATGCCTTGAGGGGGAATCAGGACCTTGCCCCAAGGCTGCACTATTGTTTCTTGACTGCTCCTTCCTTGTCTCACATCCTGTCTCTTCCGTAATTAGTAACACTTTGAACCTGCTCATTGGAACTTATGGAGGCTGAATGAAGCCTATTTCCTATAATCAAGAAATGGGGGACACAGAAAGGCTTTTGTGCCCAGGAGCCCCACAAGGCTCTGCTCGGTATCAATTTTGACTATGTACTTTTATCCACACATTATATCTTGGTGACTGTCAGTTTCAGAGTGTTTTGTCTAAAAATGACAGAATACAGAAATCTAGTGGTTTAGAAACACACAGGTTTATTTATTTTATATAACAATATATACATAGGAAGCCACTCAAGAGTTGGGAGGGTTGCTTAGAGATATTCTCACTGATCCACTACTTTCTATCTTTCTGCTCAACCCAGTAAATTTTCCCTAAATAGTTTCATGATGGCAGCTGAACCTCCAGACATCCACTGTGAATTTGTTAGGGAAGTCTTGCCTTTTCATTCATAGAGACCTTAAACTATATCATTTTGATCAGATATGTATGAAATGGATAACACTAGCTGGAAGGTGGCTAAGTGAAGAAAGTTTTGTGGAGAAGACCAACAGTGTTTACCTAAATGGTGTTATTACATTTCATCTCTAAATTTTGACTTTTATCAGTGCTACTATCAAAGATATCTAAGAGGTAAGAGAGAGGATAAGTAACTCTAATACCTAATTTCTATAGTAAAACTCTGTGTCCCCAAATCCCTGAGTCTTAGGTATGGCAAGGACTTTAAAGTTCATCTAGACCAGTCTCTCATTCAGTGCTGATCTTCATGAAAATGAATTTGCTCAGCCTGCCTTAGAAATTCTTTAGCAATTTCCATAAGCCAATGGCTGGCTGAGGCTGCAATCAGTAGAGCATAGCTTTTGATTTGCTTTAGTTCTCCCTAATGGAACCACCTACCAAGTAAAGTGTCTCTCTGGTCAGCATCCCCCCTGGGCTCAGGTGGGAGGAAAAAATGGACAGGAGAATACACAATAGCTTACTAATCTGGAGTTCTTTCTTCCATGTAGCTGTTGCAGGCCTAGAATATTAACAGACAACTAAAATATTCTGAGGGTGAAATAAATGGTTAGAACAAGAAATGCTGTCAGGGAGATTTCCAAGAAGTCCCTTTCCTAGAACATTATCCATTCTCTGAAGGTGACGTCAGTGGGTTGTCTAAATTATCAGTTCATTTTGCTGGATTAAAAAGGGAAGAATGTTAGAAAAAATGACTGGGGAATTCTGAAGGTGGCTCCCCCAGAGTATGACTGGGTAAAGGAAGTTATGTTTGTATTGACAGGCTTGAATTAGCTCAGGTAGGTGGAAACATTGTAATATTTCATTGTAGCCTAACTATATATAGTTATGTGTGTGTGTGTGTGTGTGTGTGTGTGTGTGTGTGTATATATATATATATATATATATATATATGTCATCTGTCTTTTTTTTGTTTCTTAAAGAATGACTTTTTTTTTTTTTTTTTTTTTTTTTTTTTGCTGGGGTCGGGGTGCCACATTGGGTCTTTGTTGCTGCGTGCGGGCTTTTTCTAGTTGCAGTGAGCAGGGGCTACCCTTCATTGTGGTGTGCAGGCTTCTCATTGTGGTGGCTTCTCTCGTGGCAGAGCACAGGCTCTAGGCACGTGCGCTTCAGTAGTTGTGTCTTGTGGGCTTCAGTAATTGTTGCTCGTGGGCCCTATTACGCAGGCTCAGTAGTCGTGACACATGGGCTTAGTTGCTCCGTGGCACGTGGGATCTTCCCAGATCAGGGATCAAACCCGTGTCCCCTGCATTGGCAGGCAGATTCCCAACCACCTCATCACCAGGAATGTCATATATATATATACATATATATATGTATATATATATGTATATATGTGTATATATATATATATATATATATATATATATATATATATATGTCATTTCCTTGCTATTCACTAAGTGCATGGTTTTGGCCGTGTACTCTTATGCACATCTTATACCTTGGTGACTGTATCATATATATAGAGAGAGTTAATCTGGTCTTTGATAGTCTGGGAAGTGAAAATAAAATGGCTCTTTAATTTTGAGTGAGCAGTTCATATATTTTTTTGAGATATTACATAAAATGAACATTCTCATAAATTACATGTTTTTGAAAAACAAAACAAAATGATACAAAAAGATATCTAAACTCAACCACCACACTGTCGTGGAGAGATTACATCAAAATATGCACATTGCCCCTTTCAAACTGTTGTGGAAATTGGTATGACTGAAAACAATTGTTTCTATGCCCTTTTTAGTCATAGTTCTGACATTTTTTAGATAATGTGAAAGCACAAAGTTAAAAAAAAAAAGTTATTTTACCCCTAGAAAGAATTCTGTGCTATATAAAGTCTCTAATATAATGCAATTTATTTGATGTCATTTTTGTTACATTAGGTTTCAATTTCAAATCTTTAAGATATATGTTTTCTTATTTCCTCTGAGAGATATCAAAAGAATTAGTAGAAAGTACTTTTTCTCTTTTCAAGTTTGATATGTGAATATATTATTTTGGTAATATCTCCTATAACTAGGACTATAGTACATTAGTTACATCTTTGGATTTGATTTTCCTTTGATTTAGTGAAGTGAAATATTTACCTGAAGTAGGATTATGAGAACTTTCATCAACTATGAATAAATGCTGGATTTGTTCTAAGAAACCTAATGTATATTTGGAGGAGTTAGACGGACAAGTGAGAGGCCACTGAAGGTAAACTCCTCCTACTTCATAATGTTAACTTATGTTCTTTGACAACAAGTTGAGAATTAACATAGTGGTGGCATCAGAAAGGGACTTGGCACAGAAAAAGGTAGTCTATTCATTTATGTACTATTCATAAAGATATAGACAAGGTGTAAGGAAACCACAAAAAAATAATACAGTGCTTAGGTTTGAGCGGTGGAAAGGGAGCCATTACTGGAATATGAAAAAAAAGCTGCACAGAAAAGTCTTCCAGATGGGAGCTAGGACATTTGGTTGATAGATCAAAACTGCAGCCAGCCTAAGATGACTCTATAGGGAGAGAGAGGGGGAATAACTGCCAGCGCCCTTCTCTTTACTCCATCCAATCCCCTTCTGGTCTGGTCCTCCATTTATTCTAATGCATCTTGAAGCAGGGCAAGATAATTTTTATAAGCCAGCTTTCAGGGACATGGAAAAGGTTGAAGAGGGTGGAAGATAAATCAGAAAACATTCTGCACAATGATCAAAAGCACAGACTCCAGAGCTGGACTATCCAGGTTCAAATACCAGCTTTGGCACTTACTAGCTATGGCAAGTTATTTAAGCTTTTGTTGCATCTTTTTACTTATCTTCATAGTGGACAGTAATGCCAGTACTTCATAAATGAGTTTCTTTTAATAAACTTGTAATTTTACAACAGTTTTAGATTTACAGAAAAAGTGAAAATGTTTTCATATGCCCCACATATATTTTTTCCTATGGGTATCCCTACTAATGTTTTATGTGACTGTGGTCTATTTGTCACAATTAATGAAAAAAATATTGATTCATTATTATTAAATGAAGTCCAGACTATAATCAGATTTTTCTAGTTTTTAATCTAGTCTTTTTTCTGTTCTAGAATGTCATCCAGGATATACTTAGCCATCTTTCTTTAGTCTCCTCTCAGCTGTGTGTGACGGTTTCTTACTCTTTCCTCATTTTTTTATGACCTTGAAAGTTTTGAGGAGTAGTGTTTGGGTACTGGTAAGGAATGAAGGTTAGAATGGCCCTCAATTGGGATTTTTAAAAATTGAGAAATAATTATCAGATTATAAAATGCACACTTTTAAATAGTACAATTTAGTGGATTTTAGTATATACACCTGGTTGCGTAACCATTATTTCATCACTCCAAAATGAAATCTCATACACATTTCCTCCTCCTCCAAGCCCCTGAAATCACTAATATACTTTGTATCTCTATAGATTTGTCTATTCTGGACAATACGTTAAATAGAATCATATAATATATGGCCTTTTGTATCTGGCTTCTTTCAATTAGTATAATGGTTTCAAGATCAGTCTGTGCTGTAGCATGTTTTGGTTCTTCCTTCGTTTCTATGGATAAACAATATTCAATTGTATGGATATACTGTATTTTATTTTTCCGTCCATCAGTTGACGAACATTTGGGTTGATTCTGCTTTTTGGCCATTACAAATAATGCTGTTATATACATTTGAGTACAGGTTTTGTGTGAGCATATGATTTCAGTCTCTTGGATATGTACCTAGGAGTAGAAATACTTGCTCATATAGTAACTCTACTCAACTTTTTGAGGAACCACCAAATTATTTTCTATAATGGCTGTTCCATTTTATATTCCCACCAGAAATGTATGAGAATTTCAACTTCTTCACATCCTTGTCAACACTTGGTATTGTCTGCCTCCTTAAACTTGGTCATCCTAGTGGGTGGAAAGTGATATCTTACTGAGGTTTTGATTTACCTGTTCCAGATGGCTAATGATGCTGAGAAATTTTTAATGTCTTAATTGGCCATTTATATATCTCCTTTTGAGAAATACCAATTCAAATTCCTTGCCAATTTTTAAATTAGATTTTGTGTCTTTTTATTTTTGAGTAGTAAGCTTTCTTAATATACTCTGGATACTAGACCATTATCAAGTATATGTAGTTTACAAATATTTACTTACATTCTGTGGTATCTTTTAATTTTCTTGATAGTGTCCTTTGAAGCACAAAATTTTAAACTTTGTTGAAGTACAACTTATCTACTTTTCCTTTGATTGCTTGTGCTATATGTATTATATAAAAAATAGTAGTCTAATCCAAGGTCACAAAAATTTATATTTATGTTGTATTCTAAGAGTTTTATTTAGGTTGTTGATCCATTTACAGTTAATTATTGTTTATAGTGTGAGGTTGGAGTCTAACTTCATTCTTTTGCATGTGGATAGCCAGTTGCTCTGGCACGGTTTACTGGAAAGATAAAATTGGGATTTGCCTATTTTCCTCATGGTGAGACTGGGTTTATGGGTTTGAGTAAGAGGGTCACAGAGGTAGGGTTCCTTTCTCATCACATCACCCAATCACCAAACTTACCACTAATAAAATTAACCTTGATCACCTAGATTTGATAGTATCAGTATCAGGTTTCTCCACTGTCAAGTTTCTCTCCCTACTCTCGCTTCCACCTCACTTTCCATACTGTACCCTTTAGAAGGATGTCAATAAGAATAGCCCACCCTTAAGGAATGGGGATTATGCTCTACCTCCTTGAAGGAAAAGTATCTATATAAATTATCTGGAATTTTTCTGCGCAGGAAATGTATCTGTTCTCTTTCACTTTTAAAATTTATTTATATCAGTGATGCTTTTGGTTATAATCCAAAAATGTTTTGTTTACTTTATTGCTTCAACTGTTTCATTTTTGGCCACTGTGCTCTTTCAGTTGTCTCCTTTGACATAATCATTTATTTCATTCTCATTTAAGTACTTCCTTACCTTCTGGCATTTCAAGATGTTCCAGATTCATCTTGTATATTTAATGCCCTGGTCCTAGAATCAGCCATTTCTTCAAGGAGCACAGTCTCGTTTTATTGGAAAATAGTCTTAGAAACAAATAACTGGGCTCTAGGTTGTTCATTGCTATTAAGAAGTCATTGCCTCTAGGCCCTCTTGGTTGACAGATCAAGGGGATATGTGTGTATATACTAGTGTGTATATATATTATACATATTCATGTGTAATTTTACACGTAACTATATGTAACTTTCTGTGTAAATATTAAGCTAAATATGATTTTGTCCTAATACCTTCAATTCCTTCAATTCTAATATATTGCCACCCAAATTATGTTTGCCTTCTCTCCTTGCTTTCTGTAAAACCTATCATTCCAAAAGAAAGAAATCTAGCTCTCATGAGTGTCATTTAACATTTCATGCAAGACAAGTTTACTGGCAATAAAAAAAAAAAAAACAATCTTTCAATTGTTTTTCTTTTTTTCTTTTTGTCTTTATTTCTTCACTTTATCATGATAATTTCACTGGATATAAAATTTTCAGTTGGTGTTTTGTTTTGTTTTTCCTTCAATGTTTTACATATTTCAATCCACTCTCTTCTTGCTTGCTTGATTTTTCTGATAAGATGGCTCTAATTCTTGTACTTGTTTCTCTATAGCAAGATTTTTTTTTTTTAACCTGGATATTTTCAAGATATCCTTTTTGTCTTTGGTTTTCTGTAGTTTTAATATGATGTGCTTAGGAATGATTTTTTTTAACATATTTATCCTGATTGTTGTCCGAATTTCCTAGATCTGCTTTTTTGTTTGTTTGTTTGTTTTTGTTTTGTACCTGTCATTAATTTTGAACAGTCCTTGGCTCTTGACCATTATTACTTCAAATCTTTTCCTAACACTCCATTATCATTATCTTTCTAACAGCAATATGTATGTTGTAACTTTTGCAATTATACCAAGATTCTTGAAATTTCTATTGTTACTTTTCCATTCTTTTTTCTCTTTGCATGTAATTTGAGAATTTTCTAATAGGCTATTTTCAACCTCACTTATTTTTCCTCAATCAGGTGGAGTTTACTAACAAGCCATCAAAGGAATTCATCTTTTTCTGTTACAGTGGGTTTTTTTTTCTAGTATTTCCTTTTCCTCTTTTCTGCTTTATATATGTACTGCTTGGCTCACAGAAATTTCAGTTGTCTTTCCATGAGACTAGTAATCTGAGTGATTAAGTGCAATTAAATCAATCAAGTGGACAAATTTCAAATATCTAGACCTTTGGAAATGATCGGATTAAACATTCAGAAAATTAAGTTGTCCTTTCTTTAAAAAAAATCACCTTTTCTTTGGTCCATGTAAATATGTTCTTACACCTGCCTTAGTAGGAAGCAGATTTTAATTTTGGTTGTACATTAAAGTTAGTTTGCTATAATATTTAGTGCCAAGACAAGTAGAGAACCACAGCATATGCTAAAATCTAAATCCTGGAGTCACAAGTTGATCAGCGGCTAAATCAGGGTCAAGTACATAATTAAAATTATCCACATTTGGGGAAGGAAATTGAAGAGCCAGAATCTTTGAGTCATTATCAGAACCAAGTCAATTGAATCTAATGTGAATGCCAGGTGAAGGAATAAGACTGAAGCAAAATGAGAGTGAAAGAAATTTCTATGAGCAGACTTTGCTGCCTTCCTATTGTGAAGACTAAGAACTCCACCAATGCTGGTTCATCTTCATACAGATTAAAGACACAGTGTGGTAAGACTAGTATTGGTGATTGTTGAAGGGTGGGCAAAGCTTATTTAAAACTTTCTTGAAAAAGGCTAATTATAAGAAACAAATAAATACAGACACGTAATCTATGTGAGAAATCCTAAATGTAGATAGCCAGGTTACAATAATTTTAAACAAACACTCTACTGTGATATAATTCATTATAGTCACTAATGCTGTTGAGTAAGATATATAAACACTTTTGCACACCCTCCCACCAAATTCCTACTTTCTGCCCAGAGTGCACTGCTTTTATAATCAGTTTCTCAAAGCATTTCTTTTGAAAAGGTTAGCATAAACATGACACATTGGGGAAACTGCAAAAACAACTTTCAAATGCAGTAGTTTATTTCCAACACAAACCACAAGCCATCATTCTTTTCTAAAACTTAGAATTGAACAAAGAAGAAAGGTGTTCAAATACCAAACCTCCAAAATATTCTTGTTTTCTTTGAAATAGCAAGAATAAAACACTTTCTTACAGCCACTTGAAACAATAACACGGCAGAAACAGTCATTACAGGGTAAAATCCTTTATAAAAACTGTCACTAGACACTCAGCTTAGGTGTCCTTAGGCAGTGACTCAAGAGCTCAATGATGCCATTTTTTTAATAAACAGCAATGAACCTCTGAGTCTGACAGACTCCATTCCTTTCTCAAAAATTCAACTCCATACTAATGAGAAGCGGACTCTATGCCTCCATTTAATTCTTGTCAAAGGTATCACAAGCAATTTGCTTTCTAATGAAAATAACAAAAGAGCCATGTCTCATTCTGCCAGCAACTTTTAGTAGAAAACACAAGAGCCTGGAATACTGGCAACTTATTTTCTGGTGGTAGGATTAGTTTGCTGAAAAAAAAATTTATAAAAGTGAGATTGGAAGGTGGGCAGAAGTAACTGAGCCCTTGAGAGAAAAGACAAGTCTTTTTTATCTTTGTATTCCTAGTCCTAGTGCAGGGCATTGTGCTCAATTATTGTTTGTGGAATGAATGAGTAAATGAATGATCAAACGAGGAAAATCCCCACAAGGATGTTTACTACAATGCAAGGTAAATACTTTCTTTTTTTTATTACAATCATCAGGGAGATCAATGAGGTCAGAGCTTACGGATACACTTCTCATGTTCAACATGTCAATTGTGATAGCACTGATGGGGAAGTCATTCTTTCATTGAATAAATATGTGTTGAGAACACACTATTCTAGAAAATTTGCTGGACTTATGAGACACATTCAAGAATACTACACACATTGCTCTTCCTTAGGAGAGCTATAATGGAAAAGTATAATGGAAGAGACAGGCATTAATCAAATAATTTCTTAAATATATAATCATAACTTGTGATTATAGTTGGAGGAAAAAATATAGGGGACTATGGGAGTGCATATGGGAGCTCTCATCTGGTGAAGAAGTGGTGAAGATGCATCCCTGAACATGGTGCTTAAGCTAAGATATATAGATGAAAAAGGAATCAACTATGACAGGGTGTAGGAGGGTGGCTGTTGGGTAGGAAGGAAAAAGAAGGTATCAAAACTCTGAGGTGGGTGGGAGAGTCATGGGGAGCACTTGGAGAAGGTGCTTTGTAGAGATACGTACAGACTGAACATGCCAGATGGATCCAAGTATATCTGCCTGAGAGCGGGACAGTCCCAATGTGTCAGACCCCACCCCATTGTCTGAGGCAATGAGACAACTCCCACGAAGACCAGAGCCGAAATCGTAGTACTGCCTCCATCAAGGCAACAACTGCTTATGCCTAAGCCAGATACAACTGCGACTTCCCACGCTGAGGATTTCCAAGCTCTTACTTGTAACATTCGTCTGTCTTCAGAGAGCGTGTGTGTAACACACAGGTCACGCAGATTGAATCTTTCCTGTTTTTCAGTGTGAAGCCTTTCTTTTCTCACACATTTGCTACATTTTCTCTATTAGGTACCTCGGTAATGGCTCTACCAGACATCCTCTGCCCTGGTCCAACGGGACTTCCATCAAATGTGCAAATCCAACCATGCCACGTCCCTGCTTAAGCTTCAATCTTTTACTATGACCTAAAGAAACCCTAGGTTCCGAGTCAGGCGTTTGAACCCCTAATGATGTGGCCCCAGCCTAATTCTATGGCCTCATGTCTGCCCCTTGCTCTATGCAATTTATAATCACGTGATGAAAATAATTGCTTTGGATTCCATAAAAATATCGTGTACTCCCTTCTTCTGGTATGTAAATGACATTCTTCCTGATTAAATTAGCTTTCTTATTCTACTTCCTTGACTGCTTAATTTCACATTTGTTTCCATATTCACCTATAGTTGTACCTCTTCCAGAAAATTTCCTGATAAGAAAGTAAGGCAACATAAACTGGGGGCTGGGGGTTGGGTAGGGTTAAAAACATGGGCTTTGGATTTAAATAAATAGGATAGTGAATCTTGGATCTTCTACTTATGAGCTGTGGAAATATATTTACCTCTCAGATGATGATGGTGATGATGATTTTATTATTATTATTGTTATTAATCAGAATAAGGTCAATTATACCTACGTTCTTCAGTGAGAACTCAAGGAGTATGGCATATAAAGCACTTAGCAGAGAACCTGAAACATAATAAACATTTCATAGTTGGCACTAATAGTCATTTTTCTGTAGTTTGTTATTGTTGTTATTTAGATGATATTCTATGGGCTCTGACAACACATCTATCTTGACATTAAACATATGAGACTGAAAATATATGTTTGTACACCCATGTTTCCCTTTATGCTGCAAGATCCTTAGGGCACACAAAACTAGCATCCAGCAGACTGGAATATAGACACAGCTTATGTCTGTTCAGTCTTCTCTGTTCTCAGGAAGTAAATAAATTTCTTTTTCTTTCTGACTAAATATCTGTATTCAGATAAAACTCATAACTTCCCAACTCATTAACTGTGTAGGTGTTAGAAATTCTCCATTAGTGTCAAGGAAATAAAGCCAAATTGCAAAGCAATTAGCCAATTGTATTTGTGTATTTTTTTTTCCTTTGGCTCTTTTTAAATAAAGGCAGACTAAATAAATCTCCAGTTTGTTTCTGAAGTTTCTTTTTTTTTCAAATGCACAGATTGTATTCTAGGTATAAATAGAAAAATTACATCTTTTCAACTTTGTAAAATATGCTGAATTCAATAAAATTATACTGTGTACTTATCTATGAATTCTGGAACAGATAATAAATGCTTTTAGGACAAACTCTTTGGCTAGTCTAAAATTCTAAAAAGTAATTTTTGTTACTGAAAACCTCAATCTTTCTTTAAACCTTTTTATAAGACTTTGTTAAACATCAATTCTATGACATTATAGGAAACTCAACAGAACTAAAAGTCATATATTGATAACATTTTAAACCAAAGAAATAAAAAATGTAGTCTCAGAAGATAAAAGGCAAGTCTCTGATATTTTCTCTACAAAATGTTTAATATATATTAGTGTATAGTAGTAGAAGAATACAAATGCCAATTTCTGATTGATATAAAAATGTAAGCTTTCCATTTTCTTTGTTCAATGGAAGTAGTTTATTCAGCCCCTTTCTGAGTAGGACTGGGATTAGGGGGCTGGGATGAGAAGCTTTCTTCCCAGAAGCAGAATAAGTATCCCCCTTACCAGTAAGTATCAACTACACAGTTATTCAGCCCTCATTGCCTTTTATGAGAGGGAAAACCTTTTTATTTTTTTTTCTTTCACTCATTATTTGGTTTTAATGGACTATTATGCAGATTACTGATTGGCTTTCAAATGTTATCATTACAGAAAAGAGAATGATATATTTTTGTGGCAGGAAACAAAGGGCTATGAGCTGGAAAGAGTCAGAGTCTGAAAAATATGGAAGAAGAAAGAGGCACAGGAATATCTGGATTCCTCTAACAGGAACATGGCCTCTGAGAAAGGACACTTTGTAAAAGAACCTGGTAATAGAGAAAAATATATATAATGCAAAAAGCATTGTTTTATTGTTGAAGAACTTTGTTGAATAAAAGTTCTTCTAAGTCATTCATAAGTCATGTTCCCATTAGTCTAAACACTTTGCCAAATTCACCAACAGCCCCCATCAGCCTGTCTCCTAACCAACAACAGGCTAATGCCGTGATTATTTGCTCTGTGAATCAGCTGACTCTTAAGTGATACTCCTCTATACTTCATCCTTGAGAAACTGCAAGATCAAATGGGCTCCCAAACACCTGGTGGGATAGGAAAGAGGAGGTCCTACCCCTTGTACTTGTGACTCAAATTGTGATTATTCCCAGGCTCTTACAACTGAGACAGTTGGGAATGGATACTCCTGATATACTTGTGACCTGGTTAGTCACAGATCATTATCATGGAAATTCAGTTTATTTTGTACCTCTAATTATCCACAAAAGATTTTAACAATAGGTCATGTAAAGCATAGTAAGAAAGCTGCATTATAAAGGAGATTTTCTGTAACTTTTCTTACATGATATGAACATCAGTTGGATTGTATATTAAAGAAAAAAAATCTCTCTACAATTTTTTTTTTTTTTTTTTTTTTTGCGGTACACGGGCCTCTCACTGTTGTGGCCTCTCCTGTTGCGGAGCACAGGCTCCGGACACGCAGGCTCAGCAGCCATGGCTCATGGACCCAGCTGCTCCACGGCATGTGGGATCTTCCCGGACCGGGGCACGAACCCGTGACCTCTGCATCGGCAGGTAGACTCCCAACCACTGATCCACCAGGGAAGCCCTCTCTACAATTTTAAGGTATTGAAGGGCTTATATGGAAGATGTCAGAGAGGAGTCTAAATAACTGAGGTTGAGAAGATTTGGGTATTTCACATGCCAGTTGATTGTCTCAATTAGAAATGGGTCCAGTTATAATAGAGACAAATATTTCAAAGAGAATCTTATGACAGTAGAATACAACTTTCTGATTTCTGACCTATATCTTCACCTTCCAGTCCTGGAGAGTTTTTACTGTAATCTTTTTACAGGGTAATGCACTGAACTACCTACTTTTCTCCCTGAGGAATTTTCCTCTCTTCAAACTTGAGAAGCACAAGGGCCAGACAATTGTGGAAGTATTCAGAGGAAGAATGTCAGCTTTTGACATGTTGACTTTTCTCTCACTTGAAGGGAACAGAGGAAATCAACAGATGAAAGGAAAATTGATGAAGCTTTTGGCACAGAAAATCATATCTACATACATTACCTCTCATAGGTCACTCACTTTCTCTGTGCTCTACCTACTACCCAATTTGTTGACCATAAAACACCCCTTAGATAAAAATTCTTGGGTAGCCTTCCTGATGACCTAGCTCTCTTGGGCTGCCTGTGTGGTACTGAAAGTTATCTTGGTATGGACAACTGACCACCAATTCATTTCTACAGAAAAACTAATTTCTCCCCTATTGGACTACAGATTGACTAAATTGAGCTTCAATGGTTGATTTTAATACAGGATAGGAGCCAATCTTACTCTAAAGCTTTTCCAATTATAAAAAAAAGTTTTCTTAACAAAAATGCCCAAATTTAATACTGAATGCTGTTTTATATAACCTTGTCTTCAAAAGTGAATTTAAATCACAGAAAATATTGCTAAAAAGGATTCACCAGCTTATTCAAGATGGCAGACTGAGCACTCAGTTTTACTGTCTCTTCTTCCCAAACTCCCTTTGGGATTATAAGAATTTATGAAAGAAATAAGAAGACTAACTGCAGTAAACAAGAACTCACTGAGCCAGGATATTTGAGGAAACCTGGAAAATTTCAAGCAGATGGGTTGATATTAATAGAGAAATTCACAATCTGAAACACCAGAGGTAAGGATCTTTACTGAGGGAGCCCTGGAGGCACTGAAATCTGAGCTAATTGCACAAAGGAGAGGCGTGGAACACAGGACAATTATGAGTGTAATGGATTAAAGAACTCTATTAGGAATAAGAAGGCCAGTTAGGAATTCATACTTCTATTACCATTTCTCCTCCCCTGTAATGCAAAATGGCAGCTTTTTAGCCCCAAGATAAAAACATAGGAACTGTTCTCTGTAGAAAGGAGATGGAGCCATAAAGGTAGACCCAATAAATTTTAAAACAATGAAATTATTCAGAGTATGTTCTCTAACCACAAAGGGATTAAGCTAGAATTTATTTTATTTAAAAATTATTTTTAATAAAAAAAAGAAGATAACTAGAAAAATCCCAAATTCCAAATTCCAAACTCCAAGGTATTAGGCAAGATATTTTTACCTATCCCAGGGTCAAAGAAGAAAAAATGCAAATTGGAAAATATTTTAAATAAAAGTCAACAAAGCTATAAAATATTTACACATGTGGAATATAGCTGAAATAATATTTTGAGAGAAATTTAAAGGCTTAACTATATGTTTTAGAAAAAAGGTAAAGGTTTAAAATCAATGGTTTAAGCATTCATCACAAAATTTGAGAACAAAACTGTTAAGTCAAATCCAAAGAATGTACAAGAAAATAAATATCAAAGATAAAAGAAGAGATCAATAAAATACAATGTAAATATACAACAGAGCATACAAACAAAATTAAAAGCTTGGTCTTTGAAAATACCAATAAAATTGATAAACCACTTGGAAAAATATTCAAGAAAAAAATTTAAGTGACATGAATTAGCAACATTAGGCTTGAACAAGAGACACAAATAATTCCAATATGAAATGATGATAGGATTATAGTATGACCAACTTTATAATACTCAATTTTAAAATTTTGAAGGAATAGAAAAATTCACTGAATAATACAAGGCTGAAAGGAAAATAAATACAACACCTGATTTCTTTGGTACTTAATACAGTATTTAATCCATAATTTGAGTTCTTCCACAATGAAAACCTCAGAACCAGATGGCTTTTCTATGTAAATTTTTTCAATAGTGCCAATCATACTCAAAATTATTCCAATAAAAGAAATAAAGGGAAATGATTCCTAACCTTTTATAAGACTATCATAATTTTGATTCCAAATACTGACACGTAATTTTCAAAAAAATATATATTATTGGCTAATCTTTCTCAGGAACTTAAATACAAAAATGTAGCAAAAATGTATCAAAACACATAAAGGTAGTTAATAAAATTTATACACTCATAGAAAAGGGAAAACATAATTAGATAATTTTAATACATGTTCAAAAGGCAAAAGGGCATTTGACAATATTTTACACCTATTTATAATTAAAAAAAAAAACAGAAAACTAGAACAGAAAAGATTTCCCTTAATCTGAAAAAGAATAGCCCCCCCCCAAAAAAAAAACCTACATCACACGTTATGCACAATGGTGAAATATTGACTTTTCCCCAGAAATTGGGAAAAGTAAATGAATACCCATTATCAGTGCTTCTATACCATATTTCAATAATCCAACAAATAAACAGAATTATGATATGGAGAAAATTATAACATCAGTACTTACAGATGACATTATCATGCAGATAGATAATCCAGAGAAGTCTATAAACTGTTAGAATTAATTAATAAATTTAGCTAGTCTGTTATAGAATAATATAAAAAATCAAATACAGTTCTATATACCAACACCAAATAGTTAGAAAATAAGATTAATAAATTACCATAAAAAAAATTCAGTACTAGTCCCTAAATATGGTTGGACCAGAAGATATCTATTGCCTATCTGTAATAGTGATAGAATGTTTTTAGCTCCACAGTGAGCACATGGGCTACATTTCGTGCAATTATTTTATCTTCATCTTGGTGCCTAGTACGATGTCTTGCATTCTTTAGGCAATCATGACTGAGGTGCTTTGATTCTTTACTGAATGCAAATGGAAAGAAAAAAACAGAAAAAAAAAAATGGAGAAAGACGTTACACAAATACTTTGTTTTTGTTTCCTTCTTTTCATGGAGTCTCTCACAGTCTTGTCGTGGAGCATGGCAGCAGTCCATCCAGGGACAGTATGTCTTTCATGTAGTCGGGACTGAGAAAATTCCTGTCAGAGGATCAGAACTCCATTCCAAGCTGTTACTGTTAAGTTCTAAAGCAATGGAGGCCCTTACTTTTGGCAACAATCGGCTCTTATTCCCAAGATACTGACTGCATTTTTATTTTGCAATCACAAACTAGAACTGTGGTTCAAAATAGCAAAACACATTTTTAAAAATAAACTGAAACTATTGAGTGGATTTCATACCTATAGAATCTCAAGACCCCTTGAGACACAGACAGGTTTCAGTATACCATAATGAAAAAGGTTTTGTAGGAAAAGGATCCAGAGCAATTCTGATATTCTCTTGTTCAAACATTCCCTGATCATTTTGTATGGCATTATTGATTTTATCCTAATTTTTAAGTCTTTGATTTGCTGGCATCACAGAAAAGCTAAATAGCAATTGGCAGAAAGAGTTCATTGTTGAGTATTATTAGTTAGCTCAGATTGCCATAACAAAATACCACAAAGAGGTTGGCTTAAACAACAGAAATTTATTTTTTCTCATAATTCTAGATGCTGGAAGCCCAAGATCAAGGTGCCAACAGGTAAGACCTTTCTTCCTGCCATTTTGCTTTGTTTTCACATGATGTTTCCACTGTGTGCACTCAGAGACTGAGAGAGAGATCTGGTGTCTTTTCCTCTTCTTATAAGGACATCAGTCCCATAGGATTAGGATCCCACCTTTATGATCTTATTTAATTTTAACTCCCTCCTTAAAGGCCCTACTTCCAAATGTAGTCACATTGGGGTTAGGGCTTCAGCATATTCATCTGGGAGAAACACAATTCAGTCCATAATGTTGATACTAGATTACTTTTTTTAAAAAGTGACAGTGGAATAAAAAAGGATGTTTTATATATGGATTTTAAATATGTTTGGAGTTAAAATAGCAAATTTTTAATTCAAAGTTATGAAAGTTTGATAACAAAATTCTAACTTTGTAAGCCATGTTCAATAACATAAACTTTAACGTTAACTAGAGCATCACAAATTTTTTAAAGAAACTTGCCTCAACATTTCTCACATATCATAGCTAAGTTAAGAGAAATAATGTTCATGCATCCAGAAGTGATATGTGTTAAGCGAGAAGAAATTGTTTAGTGTCAACTTCCTTGAGACTAGTGAAAATTGACAGTGCATAACAATACAGAGAAATTATATTTTTAAATGTTTACTTAAAAATTAAGACTGTGTGTGTGTGTGTGTGTGTGCATTTAGTGTGGGGCCCAAAAAACTTTCCAAAATTTTTAAAATTGTTTTTCCTGATTATTTTCATAGAAAAAATTAGTAAAGATTAAATTATGGTTTAGGATTCTCAGTTTAAGCAGCTAGAAATTTGTGAAATATATTTTAGAAAAAAATTCCAACAGAAATTAAAAGGAGCAAGGGTATTATTTAACTATCTGAAAAGCAATGATTTTACAAAACAATTCATGCTCCCAGCATGCCAGAAAAACAATCATTCTATATCAAACTGAATTGGAAAAGCTACCAGTGCTCTGGAACCACTTACTCTTTCAAGCTATGGCTCTAACCTGTTGACTAGTAAGAAAATTGCTCAAAGTCCAATTTTGTCATTATTATAAACAGAAAACTGCATAACTAATGCTTTGATACTTGATATTTTGATTTTTTTGATTCAAATATTGTAGCACCTCTTCAATATTTCTTGAGTAACTTCTAGTTACATCTGATGAAAATTTCCTCTAGGTAAATCGACTATGTAATTTATAGTACTTTAGAGTGAATCTAAATTAAAACCATTTTAATATCACCCATCAATGCTCAGACAGAGCCACATTTAATGTCTTTTAACCAAATTGTACTAGTGTTTTTGCTGTAGCAACTTCAAGAAATTTTAAATTCCTGAATATAATGTGGAGAAAAGTTTTAGGTGGTATATTGATTATGTGCTAAGGGAAGTTGGGTATAGGAGGTACTAGTAACTGGAGAAAATGGTTTTATAACAGCTACATTCTTGTACTTTGTAACTATACTTTCTTCAGTGAAATCATTTTTTTTTCTGTTATGCTTAACTATTCAATTGTTTTTAGTGATGCTCAAATTCAAGATAAAATGAAGTTGTCATCACTATGAAATTTCAACCTGGAAACTGGAAGAAAAACCTGTTGATTTATAAAACTGGATTTCAGATGTTAATTGGGGCCCTTCAGAAAATTTTTTTGGTTAGCAAAGCAGGGCTCTGTTTAAAGAAAATAAAATTCAGGATAAATAAATCTTCTTCATAAGCAAACTCAATGACTGGTTCTAGCACCAAACACACTGTGGAGATTTTTATGAATGCAGATAATACTGTGCTAAATTTCAATCACATATGCATCCTTTTTTTTTTTAAATCCCTTAATGTGAGTTGTGATCTAGGATGTACTGTTTGCAGATAGACGTCAATTTAATGAGGCAATTACCTCAGTTAGAACTTTGTTCTTCTCATGCTTTTGGCACAGATGCCTGTACAACTTGGTCAAAAGTTACAATTTTGGTTGTTCCACAAAAACATTATATAAAATGAAGACTATTGGTGCCGGTGACTGTCTATTGTTTGAGCACTTCTTTATTTCATTCATATTATTTTTCTACCCTTTCCTGTCATTCTAATATAAAGTTACTTTGATCACATTAATTTTCAAATATCTTGTAGTTATACAGGTTGACTAGGAAATGTATAACAGTTCTCATTGTTTTGATATCATCTACATTTAATCCATGGTGTAAGATCACAGATTTTTTTTTTTTTTTTACCATGATAGAGAAGCCATTGCATCCCGCTATTAAGACATCCTAAAGGGCATAGAATTTCAAGTGGAAGAAGGGGTACAGCACTATTTTTTCTAACACATTAACTTCTCAGGTATCTTCAGATTTCCATAGCTTTCCTGGCTTAAACCTTGTGTCTCTAAGAGATTTCTTTTTTTCTTTTTTATCTTTTTTTGAACCTAATCTAAACAGACTTTCATCCCATCACTTCAGTTGGCCTATAAATATCAGTCCAGTACTGATGACTTCCAAAATTCTATTTTTATTTGTTTATTTATTAACTGTCCACTCCAATAGGATCTAATCTACATCAGGCCAGGGACTTTTTCTATATTGCTTATTGCTGTAGTTCTAAAATATAAAAGAGTACCTGGTAAATAATAAATACCCAGTAAATATATTTTGAATAAATTATTTCATTATTTTTCTTTTTGATGAGTATTTAAGAGACATTCTTATGCTATTTAGAATTTCCTCCAAATTCCAAGGAAGAAACATCAAAAATGCTTACTTTTTCCAAGAGCTAACCTTCTCCAAAAATACATCCATGGTTTCTAAGAGATCTCTCTGCTTTCTTTCCTAAAGTAACCATTTATTCACACATTCCATGAAAATCTACACCCACCTGACCCACAGAAAGTGTTTTTTGAAACCAAACAGTCCAATTTAAGAATTAAATCTTAATTCAGTCATATAATAGCTGTGTAGATCTTGTAAATCACATAACATCTGTGAACCTCAGCCTTACAATCAGACATAAATAATTCTTAACTTGCAAATATGGTAGAAGAATTAGAGATAATATACATAAAGCCAAGGTCACAGAACCAGGATGTGTGTCAGGGGCTCAAAAAGAGAAAGATAATTATTTCATTTTATTATTATTGAAAAATATTTAAATGATCTTGATAAAACAAAATTCAACTAATTTGCATTAATTGCCTACAGAGTTCAAGGCATTTTGTCAGGCTCTGTAAGGTTGTTTTCTTTTGCTTCTGGAAACCAGCTATGGTAGGCATGGGCCACTGGAATCCAATCTGATTTGATGGAGGGTGTCAGTCTTTGTGGGGACTGGTTTTCCTCTCTTTTTCAAGTAAGACTTCAGGGGCAGGGGTCCCAAATGAACTGGTGGTGTTTACCAAGATTCCTCTTTCATGTTGAGGCTTGATTTCTAAGTTCTATTCCCGTTAACCCCGAGTACTGCTAAAAGCTCCCTACTACCTTTTGTGTCATGTGTTAGCAAATGCCTCCAAGGAAAAAGCTGTGCTAATCCTTGGGCTTACATATAAGCATCCTGTCTCTTCAAGACTCTGAACCCTCAAGTCCTGGTTGAGGCATTGAAAAACGAAAAAGCCTTGGTTTTTCACCAGTACCTTCAAACAAAGTTAAAAAATATTTCCCCTAGTTTCTTGTTGTTTCCAGTGAAGAGTTAATCTGAAATAGTTTTTCTACAAATATCAGAAGGAATATCTGTAATATTGATATTTATGAATAATATATTTTTCACTATTTTTTTCTCAAGATCATCATTTTCTTTAATAATACCACATCATGCTTAATGTTTGTAAATTGGTAAGTTCACAAAACATAAGCTGAAAGCCGTGGACATGAATTATGCAGTTTAATTTCTACCTGAGTGATGACTGTCACCAATTCTAACAGAAATGTTAAAAGCTCCTCTATAATTTTGCTATCATTGAGCTTCATTTCCAATTTTTTTTTAAATACTTCATACTCCACACAGGTTGTTAAAAAATGAGGTGGCATATCACAAGTAAATCAAGGAAGATTTGGGGTAATATTGACCAAGTGGACTCTGATGGCTGCTGAGGAAAAAGGAGAACAATTTCTCCTCCAAGGCAGGGATGGAAATGCATCTCTTGCACAGACAATTTTCAGTGTACATTTATCTGATCTACTTTGTTTACTTATATATAAACAGTTGCTTCCATAACTAACAGTCCTAAGCAAATTGAGTTCTGTACTGACACTCTACAGACATACAAATAATTAATAGTGGGGGAGGGAAGGTTTAACAGTGACAGAATAACTTCTTTCACTTAGCTGTTTAAATGCTGCTTGGAAAATGTTGCAAAATTATAACCAACTCATCTTAAGGTAATTTATTTAGAATACAGAAGATTAGAGACATGCATAGGAGAGATTTCCTGGGGTGAACAGATGCTTCACTAAGTATCAGTCATTTGGAAGTGAGTAATAGTCAGCTGTCACTGAGTTGAATAGCAAGGTTTCTTGTTCAATGCGATGTTTGCATTGAATGAAGGTGCTCTATTAGTGAAATAAAGGAAAAAGTGATTAGGTTTTTGTACAAGTTTCCTTAAATTAGTTTCTTATTAAAAATAGATATTTTTTTCAAACTTAAAATGAACTCAATTTATATATGAGATCTGACAGAATCTTTTTCTGGGAAATAAATGGTCCAGTGGTCATGAGCTTTGAATTTTAACAATATTCTGCTCCTATCACCTGTGACCCTGGGCATGTTAATTAAACTTCCAGTAAATCAGTTGCCTCATCTTTAAAATGAGAATTATAAAGGAGATTAACTCTCAAAACAATTTCTTGATCAAAGCATAAATGAAAGACCGTGCAATATTTAGATGATTTACTGGCTTGGTGGTGAAGCAGCTAATTGGAATTTGGGGAGACAGCCACAATCAGGCATTATTAATAGATCTCAGGAGTAAAGATGAACAAGGTAGATTTAAGTCTCTGCTAGGCAGAATAATCCCCCCCACAAAAAAATGTCCAAGTCCTAATCCCCAAAATTTGCAAATATGCTACTTAACATGGGACTTTGCAATTGTGGCTAAACTAGGACTTTGAGGTGAGGAGATTATTTTGGGTTATCCAGGAGGGCTCAATGAAATTGCAAGCATCCTTAAAAGTGGCAAAGGGAGACAGAATAAGTCAGAGTGATGTGATATCAGTAGGACTCCACCTGTCACTACTGGCTTTGTAGATGAAGGAAGGAAAACACAAGCATAGGAACATAGGCCAAATTCAAAGATGCAAGGAAATATTAATAGATTTTCCCCTTAAATCCTCCAGAAAGGAAAGTATACCAACTATCACCTTGATTCTAGTCCAGTAAGACAGTGTCACACTTCTGACCTACAAAACTGAAATTAATAAATTAGGGTTGTTTTAAGCCACTAAGTTTGAGGCAATTTGTTGTAGTAGTAATAGAAAATTAATACAGCACTTAACATGGTAAGCAACAAACAAAATCTTCTCTGTAAATGAAGGAAGGTTTAGATATCCTGGGTGAATAAATGAATGTGTAATGAATGAATGGATTATTATAATAAACACCCATATAGAGCTTCCTGAAGAACCTGGTTAAATGGACCAAGGGCCTTTCAATTTCATAGTCTTTATGAATCCTGTGAACCCACACTCAAGTTTCTCCTTTTGGGGAGGATATCTCACTCTTAAAAGCTCACTTCTCTGCCCATCAGCATGAGTGTTTTTCTCCATAGCAGATGCACTGTAATGCAAATACTAGCCCACAAGACTATCTTTCTAGAATGGGAGTTTCTGGAAAGCAGGACTGTGTCAACATCATTACTATCATCCCAATGTCCAGCAGAGAAACTGGCTCAAGTAGGAATGCAATAGACAGTGGATAATAGAATGAATGGAATGAAGGAGGGAAACAAGGGAATGACTGAGAGTTCCATTTGCTCATCTCTGAATCAAATGCTTTGGAAAATTTAAACATTGTTTAGTCTTTGCCCACACATAGCACATGCTAATTCCTTCCCCAAGGGAGGAAACATAAGGTCCAATCTAGTCACTTTATCTACTCAAAATCCAGGATCTCCTGAACTTGAACAGTCCTCTCCATGTGGTCTCACCAGGATTCACTGTGCTCTGGCTGCCCGCAAACTGAAAAGACCAAGTTTCCCCAACCACATACAGAATTATATATACAATATAGAAGAGGAATTATAAAGAGAAAGAATGGGAGACTTACTAATTGTTCTTTAGCAGCAGTTCTGATCCCACTGGGGGAATACTATGAAAGATTTTGACCCCAGAAGAGGAGAAATAATCTTCGTGGTCCTGACTCTATTCTCTGGAAGTTCTGCCTTATCTATCATGCTCCATGGCAATGTCTGAAGCAGGAATAATGCTCTTTGAAGACACTGAATATCTTTAAAAACCAGCTTTCTGTACCTGGAAGTTCAGAGGACCAAAGTTTGTCATAAATCACAAAAAGTCAAATAATTTTCAGTTTGCCCCATGGTTTATTTGGCAAAATTACTCCTTCAGAAATTTTGTAGGCTTCTAATCTATTTAATTTCAGTTATATATGTTAATAATCATACTTAAATTGTTACACATAGTCTCAAATGTACTTTATTTCTTTGTTTCCTCACCTCTATGCCCTAAATTTTCTCTCCCGCTGCGGAGCTCAGGATCCAGATGCACAGGCTCCAGACGCACAGGCTCAGCGGCCACGGCTCATGGGCCCAGCCACTCCGCGGCATGTGGAATCTTCCCGGACCGGGGCACGAACCCGTATCCCCTGCATCGGCAGGTGGACCCTCAACCACTGTGCCACCAGGGAAGCCCTGCCCTAACTTTTAATTGTTACTAAATTGAAGCTACCAAGATTCAGTGGAAAGGCTACGCAATTAGTCATCTTTGCTGCAAACTGCATTTTCCATCTCTTGAGCTAAAATTCACATATAATTAAGTTTACCAATATTATATATACAGTGTGATGATATTTACAAAATATGCAATTGTGTAACTAATGCCACAGTTATGACATAAAATATTTCTGACACACCAAAAAGTTTCCTCACATACCTTTGTAGTCAGCCTCTGCTTCATGCCCAGCCCCAGGCAACTGCTGATATGCTTTCTGTTAGTAGAGATTATTTTATTTTGTCTATAATTTCTTATTAAATGAATCATACAGTATGTGCTCTTTTGTATCTGGCTTCTTTTAATCAGCCTAGTGATTTTGAGATTCTTCCTTGATACCATGTGTATCAGTAATTCATTCTATCTTTTGCTAAGTAGAATCTCATTACATGGATACATCAAAATTTGTTTATTATCCTCTTGATGGCCATTTGGGTTTTTTCCAGTTTTTGGTTGTCATGCTGTATGACCTACAACCATTTGTATTCAAAGTTTTATGGGAACATGTTTTCATTTCTTTTTGATAAATATGGGAGTGATAAATATGGCACATACATGTTTGACTTTACAAGAAACTGCCAAAGTAATTGTATGATTTTACATTCCCACCAGCAATATATGAGTTTCAGTTATTCTTCCCAACATGTGATTTTGTCAGTCTTTTTAATTTTCGCTATTCTGGAAAGTGTGCAGTGATTTTATTGTGATGTTTATTTCCTGTTAGTGATGATTATGCTATATGTCTTTTTATGTGTTTTATATATCTTCTTTCATCTTCTTCTATAAAATGTTTCTTCAAATATTTTGTCTCCCTGTTTGTTCTTATTGAATTATAGAGTTCTGCATATACAGTTTTGGGAAAAAAAAATGTTCTTTGTCAAATTTTATATTGCAAATATTTTCTCCCAGTTGGTGACTTGTCTTTAAATTCCCATAAAAGAGTTCTTTGTCGAGCAGAAGTTTTTATTTAGTTAAGTCCAGTATATCAGTTTTGTCTTTTGTGGTCTTTGCTATTTGTGTCCTATCAAAGATATCATTGCCTTTCCCAAGGCTACAAAAATTTTCCCATAGGATTTCTTCTAAAAATTTAATGTTTTAACTCTTATGTTTAAGTCAATGATCCATTGTGAATCAACTTTTTGTGTACTCTGAAGACTAAAGGTAGCAATTCAGTATTTTGCATATGGATGTCAATGGTTACTTCACTATTTTAACAAAAATATGAATATCCTTCTTCCATTGAATAACCTTTGAATAATGTTGAAATATCAATAATACATATTGATATTTTCTATTTATATGTCTATTTTTAGAATCTTCATTCTGTCCCATGTGTCCATCTATATGCCGACACCACCTTGTTTTGTTTACTTATGTTATATTAAGCCTTGATATGATGTATAGTAAGTGCTCCACATTGGTTTTTATTTTAAAAAATTATTTCTGACATAGGGTTCATTTTCATTTCCACATAAATTTTTAAATAATCTTGTCTAAAAATTCTACCAAAAGCAAAATCAAAAAAATCCATCTTTGATTTTGATCAGGATTGCTCTGAGTCAATTTTGCTCTGATCAATTTTGTAAGAATGAACATCCTAATACTATTGTCTTTCAATCCATGAATATGGTATATAATTACACTTCTTTTGGTGTTAAGTTACCTGAGCAATGTTTTGTAGTTTTCAATTCACATGTCTTGCTTATGTTTAATTAAATTTCAATGTGTAAGGTTTTTTGTTTTTGTTTTCAGCTTCCTTTTCTTACCTTTAGTATAATGTTGAATAGAAGTGATAAAGACAGGCATCTTTACCTTTTTCCTGATCATAAGAGGAAGGAAAGCATTCAGTCTTTTACCATGAAGTGTAATGTTAGCTATAGGTATTTTTGTAAATGCCCTTTGTCAATTTGGGGACCTGCCCCTTACCTTTATTTCTAGAGTGTTTTTTTATGAGTATGTGTTGAATTTTGTAAGAAATTTATTTAGAGGATTATGTAGTATTTCTTCCTTAATTCCTTTCTCACTCTCTTTCTCCCTTCCTTCCTTCCTCCCTCCCTCCCTCCTTCCCTCCCTCTTATACTTTCTTCAGTTGTCCAGTTGTTTAAGGAAACATAATAAATTGTTCTCTTACTACTTCATCTTTGCTGGAAAGGATTTTTTTCGTGTACGTGGCTGTTTTAATATGATTGTTGTTACCTAAGGTTTTTTTCATCATATTACCCCCCTGTTTAGGGGTCAGAAGCAGTTACCATTCCCATAGAGAGAGTGTCTGAATTTCCAGACATTTGCAAAATAGTTAGTTCTTTCCTATATGTGTTTATTTTTTTTCTTGTAATACAAAAAGGTTCAATAGTAGCCAGCAGACACTAATACCCTGATTCTTCTCAATCTTTTCCCCACAGCTACCAGTACAGTAGACACGTGGCTTTCCCCCAGGAAATTGCAAGCAAGAGTTTTACCAAATGTTTGCCATTATATAATATGGATCATCATCTCTTCAGCCTCTGATAACAGTTTTATTACTTCTTGTTTCCTGTATGCTAAGCCTTTGCCACATGTTTTAGATTTTTTGTTACAAAGCATGTCTCTTGAGTTTATCCTAGGCATTGACACCCAGATGGCAGTGGGAAACAGAAATGAGCGAGAGAGAAGGCACACTAGAAGTGACACATCAATTCTACTCACATTCTACTGGGGAAAATTAGTCCCGTGTCATACCTGTGTACAAGAGAGATTTATTTAACTTTGTAGTTAGAAAACAGAGAATAGATTAGTGAAATATTAGTCCATCTTTTGTACAATGCTGTAACTTCTTTTCCTAACGAAGTTATCCTGTAAATGAACACTGACATAAGTCTTGTAAGGACTCATGACCAAGTCCTCCAGTATGTGGAGGAAGGTTAATGTCTAAATTTCAATTCACTAGACAAATACTAGAAAAGAAACTGACACTAGGAGAATTTGTGGACTTTGCTAAACCTTATCAGCTACAAAACTGCTGTTAGATTTGGGAATAGACTGATGCTGTTTGACTGAAAAAGAACATAATTTCATATCAGTCTGAATCCACCAAAATGGATAAAATTCTCAGAGGTTTTGGATTCAATGTGTTAGCTCGAGCAGCTGGGGATAGTAACAATTGTTTGGTTATAATTGTTCACTCATTTAGTATAATTGTCTCATACTAAATGTAGTTGAGATGTGAGCATTTTAAAAATAATGCTGGTGAAGTACTCCACATAATCAGGAGAGAGTGAAATGCTGGAATGAATATGTCATTCATGACCCTCTCAATCCTTCATGAAATCCCAGCAGACCCAAGGTTGTGAGAAATACATCAGTGAAGGGAGCAGCAGCATATTTAAATAGTGATTAGTGGCTGTATTTGTCATCTGAGATACTGATGCGAAATGTTATGGCTGAAATGAGTCCATGGTTTTTAGAGGGATTGGAAGAATCCTGGAATGGCTGCACAGAAATGGAAGTACATAAACAGAAGTTACTATGAGAGGAAAAAGAGTTGCCATGGAAATCAGAAGGGTCTGACATGCTGGAATATTTAGCAGTTTTAATTGATCTTTGGAATCCTCGAGCTCAGATATACAGGCAGTGTAATATATTTAATTATCATAGCTATAACAAAGTCTCAAGATTTATATAATTGCTAGCCTGCTCTAAGACATCATGATAGTGAGTTGCAACTCCTCACCAAATAGTCAAACTTGAGTAACTTCACAGATCTCAAGCCATTTGAATGAAATAAGTCTGAGTACAGTTGAAGAAAGACCTTGCAAAGAATATCCACCATAAGTATATGTCAATAATATTACTCTCCACTTTCTCTGAAGGGATTTGTAGCCATTTGTCACAGTTAACTGTACACAGAGAAAATAGAATCACCCACATTATTATTAGTTCTTCATTTATTAGACATTTGTTCTGAGCTAACACCAAAACATAGAGACCCAGCACTTTCTTGTAGTTTACTGGTGAGAAATGGAACTAATGAATAACTGGTGAAAGTGTAATTTCATTCATTCATTATTTTGGTCTTTAACAAATAAACATGGAATGCCTAATATCTCTCTGGCTGTGTTTTGTGCCTAGGATACAGAGGTGAGAAAAAAAAAAAAAACAGGAAAAATGTATTCCCTGATAACCTGGAGAAAAGAAAAAAAGAAACAACAGATGTAGACACAACAACTAAATTGTATTTTAAAAATCTATGAGTGAATTAAAATAGTATAGAAACATAGAGATACTGGCGATGCTGTGAGTCAGGAATGGGGATACAAATTTAACAAGGGTGATCAGGGTTAAAACATCAAGCAAAAACCTGAAGTATGTGTAGGAGGTATTCTTGTGGCTATCTGCAGAGAATGAATTACAGGTAGAGTTGAGCCAATGCAAAGATTGTAAGATGAGACCTTCCCTAATGTGTACTACGAAGAGTATAAAAGCCAATATGGCTGCGTCAATACAGTTAAGGAAAGAATAGTAGGAGATAAGGTCTGATGACACTTGAATTTCTCAATAAGATAGAGAGATTAGGAATGAGTTGATTTGGGTAAAGACATAATCTGACCAATGTTTCCATTGGATACCTCTGGCTGCTCTGTTATGTACAGACTTTGTGGGGTTAAAGTATAGAATCAGGGAAATCACTGAGGAGTTTATTGCATTTAACCAGGCAAGAGATGATCATGGTTTGGACTATGGTGGTGGCAGTGCAAGTGTTGAAATAGTTTCTATTTATCTTGAAGG
This sequence comes from Hyperoodon ampullatus, assembly GCF_949752795.1. NCBI lineage: Eukaryota > Metazoa > Chordata > Mammalia > Artiodactyla > Ziphiidae > Hyperoodon > Hyperoodon ampullatus. The sequence continues at coordinate 162,882,200 of NC_136916.1, forward strand.
TAAAGTTAATAGGATTTATCAAAAGAGAGTCATCAAAGATGATACCAAAGTTTCTGATCTAATCAAACTGTAGGAGGGAGCTTCTATCATCCAAGACGGGAAATGCTGTGCTTGAAACTGGTTAGACAAGTTAAATTTGAAATGTTATTGAATTATACAAATTATGATTTTCAGTAGTTGGATATATAAATCTGTAATTCAGGAGAGAAATCCAGAAAGAAGGAGTTCATATGGTTTGTATTCAAAGCCAAAAATCTGTGTGAAATTATAAAGAGAGTGAGTGTGACTAGCAAAGACAAGAGGCCCAAAAGGTACTTGGACCTAGACTATTTCAAATTAAACTTCCTTATTTTCCCCTTTTCTTTAGTTCCTGTGTATATAAAAGTGGAAGAGGTGTTAGCAAGTGGCAAAAATCTCTATATTGGATTCACCCATGGAATAAGAACTGGTATGACAGGAAGGGCTGAATGGAAGAGCCTGCAAAGTAATCCCTGTTCCAAAACCAATGAATCAAAAGAAAAATCACATTTCAGCAGTGGTATGTCACACATTTTCTGGCTATGATCAAAGCTTGAAAGATGCAGAGGTTGTGATTACCAACAAAATACTATATAATGCTCCAATTTGGCCAACGCAGAAGACTTTGAAAAATGGCAGTGGGTTAGCATAAGCTTAACCAGGTAGTAATTCCAAATGTGGTGATTTTAGATGTTGGCACAAATGAATATACAATCTCTAGTGCTTAGTATTGATATTTTAATAGAAAAATTATTTTTTTCTTTTATCTCTAATTCATTAAATAGAAATAAAGGCCAGAAGTTTTTATTTCTGTAAGGCACCTCCTCTTTGCTATACCTCTTAGATAAATTCTCCCAATTTGCACCATATTTTAGCTCACAGAGATCTTGATCATCACACCAAACTTCACCACATTTGTGACCTCATACTTGCAGGGTATATAGAGAAAGAAAAAATCAAATAACATAGATGCTTTCTGAAGACGTGTACATTATTGAAGATGGGGGGTAATTTCCATACAGCCAAGAATACTGGTTGATATAGATAAATATTTTGAGAGCTAGGTGGATCAATCAGTTGATAGATTAGATATGGCTTACTTATAAATAAATATAAAATTTGATGCAGATAAATAACTGAAGGTACTATGCTTGTTGCTATAGTAAAAGTACAAATAGGACATTTTTTTTTTTTATTTCAATGACTCAGAACTTAGAACCCACAGTATCCTCAGACATATTCAGAACAACATTATGGATGTATGTCTTATATTAAAAAATAAATTCAGCTTGGAATTCAAAAGTGTTGACAGGCACAATCAACAAAAGACAATTATCTAGACATTGATGTAAAAGTTTTGAAACTTTAAAGACAAGTGAGCTGCCAGAAATAAAAGAATAAGAAATATAAAGATAAATAATATTTTATCTCAATGCCAAACCCATGTGAAAGAAGAATGTAGGGGAAGCTAAATAAATACAGTTGAATTTAAATCAATATAACTTGGCCAAAATGATTTTTTTACTTTAAAAGAAGAAAGTGAATATATTTCAAATCTAGGAACAAGAATAATCTGTCAGCCAATAATCTCTATTGCAAAGCTCCAAGCAAGAGATAATTAAGAACTTAACAATATAAGTTACACGAAGATAATTAGCTTTAAATGTTAGCATAAACTTAGGTTTGTTAAGCAAAATGTATTAATACAAATAAATCTATATAATGTGACAACATACAAGCTTATCCTTCAAAATATTTTTAAGCAAGAGATAATAGCAGAAGATATGTAGCTTTAGGAAATAGTGTTAAGCTACTTCTTCAGTCTTCCATAATGTGAATTAAAAGATTTACCTAGAAAAATATTAGTGAATAAATAAAACAATATAGTTATCACAAGTTATTTAAAATATTTGTTAAAATATTGAGAATGACTAGATTATGTACTGTAGCATATTTTAAGAACTATACAGCAAGATAAAATTTTGAAAAATAAAAACAAATTTGCTTACTGCAAATTAAATAACTATTTTCATGTTCTTCATGTTCCACATGTCCCATCTGCTTCTGGACCTATGTAATTATTCTAGTTCAAGGAAATAAATGTTTAATGTCATTAAATGCCAAATAAATTTATAAAAAGAAATAAGAACGATGAAAGGTAAATTTCTAACATTGCTTAGGATTTTATATATACATACACAAAACACATAAGCACACACATATGCATGTGTATACATATATGTATACACACATATATATGCATACATGAAAATTATATACACACATATAACATGTATCCATGTATAAGGTAACATGTAAATGACCTTAACTTCCCTATAAAAATATACGGGTCATTGACTAGATTTTTAAAAATTCAAAAGTACTCTGTCTATAAGTAGAATATATAAATAGACTAGAAGCAAAAGGATAATCTAGACTTTACCAAGCTTGTGTAGATAACAGAATTAACAATAGTTAATGTATCTATCTCAAACAATATAGCATTGAGAAACCTTAAGGAAAATGGTAAGAAAAGCCATTTGAAATTGCAATTTCAAATTAACTTATTTACCTGTATTATTAGATCAATATATTAAGGAAATGCAGTAAAGAGGGTGAGTCTGGACTATAACAGTGTATTGACCTGCTAACTCATAATAACATTATATTGGGAGAAACATTCTAGATGTAATAAAATGGGCTGAGTTCATAAATGATTGAATAACTGAACCCAAAAGGCTTTAATTAATGGATTGAAATCAAAATTAAGGGAAGTTTCAAGGGACATCCCCAGAACACTTTTCTCTTCCCTGTTCGATGCAAGAGTTCAAATAAGTTTAAAAATGACATGCTTATCAAATTTGAAGAGTAGTAACAGTTGGATGACAGAATCAGACTCCAAAAACTATTCATTTACTCAACATTATTTAAAAATTATATTTGATAGAATCACTCATGCGAGATGGATTTTAATAAAATTCCTAATATGTTATTACACTTGGGACCAAAAGGTCAAATGTATAACTATGAGGTTTGTAAAAATGACTTAAAAGCTTGTCTGAAAGAAATGTTAAGCATTGTGGTTGACAATAAACTCAGTATCAGTCAACAGTGTCTACAGGAACCAGGAAACCTAATGTAAGCATAGGCTGCACTTAAGAGCCAGAGTAGATTGAAGTGGCAAAGAGATCAATTTTATGAGCTTATAAATAAATAAAGTCCAAGAATAATCAAGAAACATAATAAAATACTGTAAAAGTTACTAAAATAAATTTTAAAAGACAAAGGCCAATGGATTCCCTGAAGAATGCTTACAAATAGTAAAAGAATAATCTCTGTATTCCATAGCTGTTCCAAACATATGTGTGTATATAAATTAGTAAAAAAATAGCCAAAATAACTCAGAAAAATGAGTGGAACACCATTCATGAATTTAGATACAGACTAAACATAATTTATACATTACATTAAAGTGTAACTCAGTAGTTAAGTACTTTTAGTGAAGAAAGACATGTTTAGTATGTATAAATTTTCTGCACCACAATCAAGTAAAATAAATGTTTTATACACATACATATATATATATTTATATAATTCTGCTCTGATCTCCATTGACCTGGCTGGAAGAAATTCATCTCAGCAATGTTTTGGGGGTTCCTCTCCTTATAGAGTTGGTGGAGGAATAGAGACATAAGTTGTGAAGAACACTTCGAGATGTGTCTTCTGGGTTTTAGTTTCTCCTGATCATGGCTCATGGGCTCATTGCCCAAACATCCACATTTCCTTTAAGATCCGTCGTTTCACCACTTCCTTGCAAGGCTTTTGCAAGGATTTTTCAATGGTTCCCCAGAACTCAGTTTTAATTATCTGAATTGTATATTCTTCGCTATCAAATTGCCATTGCTCACATGTTGAAGCAGACAATGGATCTGTCCCATTTAATGACATTCTTCTAAATCCAGTTATTTTCCTCTTTGGAAAAACTGAAACATTCCTTCAGTCCTTCCAATATTGGCCTAAATATACCACTTTCTAGCTTTAAAATCCTCTATTCTTGGCAATTTGGCATCATCATTCTATGACCCTATTTTTCAAATAAAGAAAAATACTTTGTGACATTTGCCTTCTCAGTACTTGGAAATTTTTTCTTCAGAATCTGCAACTCTATAGTTTTTATCAACAGGTAACTCTGCTTCCAAGGTCTTAGAGAAAAAGCCCAAAGACTTGATTTGGCAAAGTTCTTAGGTGAGTAGTGGGTAAACTATCTATTAGCAAAGTGATATTTAAATTTATGTATATGTATAAATAAGAGCTCAATATACAAATTCAACCACATGATGATAACCATCAAGAAATGATTAACTTAATATGTCACATAAGATGTATGTATTTCACAGGTATTACACTATAATTTGATTGTAATTTGATATCATTCTACATCTGTTATATGGTGAAATACTGTAAAAGCCCCTGATATTTCTAAAGATGTATAAAACAAAAATATACATTAAGAGAATAAGAAATGATTCTATTCAGTGAGTAAGTGCCAGTAATTCTTCTTAAAAACAAGATGTAGGTAATTTAGAACACAACCCTGTCATTCTTTTGGTATTGTGTTGGGAATTCATGCAAAACCTATAATAGCAAAAGTACAAAAATACAGTAATAAGAAACAAAGAATTGAAAAAAACTTTTGGCAGATGATAACTGTATATGAGAATATCCAGGAAAATAAACAAAAATTACTAGATGAAAAATTTTAACTAAAATTCAGTGTACAAATAATGTTTATGTAGAAGAATAATGACAGTGATAGCAAAGAAATTTGTATTCATTTCCTGTGGCTCCTATAACAAATTATAACAAAACTTGATGACTTAAAGCAACAGAAATTTTTTTTTTTCCTTTATATTTCTGAAAGCCAGATACAGGAAATCAGTATCACTGATCCTAAATCAAGGTGTCAGCAGGGCCATATTCCCTCCAAAGGCTCTGGGGAGAATCTGCTCCTTGTCTCTTGCAGATTCTGATGGCTGCTGGCATTCCTTTGCTTGTAGCCAAATCACTCCAAGTTCCTCTGTGGTCACATTACTTGCTCCTCTTCTGTCTATGTAGTAAAATCTCCTGATAATTTAAGTCCTCGTGGAATATTTCATAGAAATTGACAAATTGTTAGTAAAATTAGAAAAGTATATTAATTTAGTCAATAATTAACACATTTTTAAAATTAATGAAATTAATTTTATAAAATTAAAATTAAAATTAAAAATTTACCATGCCAGCTTTTAAAATACATGAAAAATTTTAATTACCAATTTTTTTTTTTTTTGCAGACTTGCATTATTTTATTTTGCTCTTTCCAGTCTAAAGCTACTATGTATCATGGGCATTTAGAGTTCTACAAATGACACTTTCAAAAAATAAAAGACCAAGACACACAGAGTGAGATGCATGGTAGACACTAACCAGAGGTGAGGGGAGCTGGCAGGGACGGCCCTCAAGTCAGGGTCCAGGTGGCTTCCACATGGCTCCTAGCTGAGCACAACGTCCAGCTTCATCATCCTGAGACCCAGGAGTCCAGTCAGGAGGGGAGAACTGATCACACCAGGGGCCCTGGCTGAGGCCATGAGGGGCCCAGAACTACCAGGTGACGACACAGGCCTGGCACTGGGGCACACTGGAGAAAGGGGGTCAATGAGAGCCCTCTGGTAAGGTGGGGACAGGCTCTGAATTTGGGGAGCTGCCCCACCCGCACTATCACTAGTGGGCATACAGGGCACCGAGGCCCGGAGATGCCATCTCAAGAGCTCCCCACAGGACCCCTTGAAGACCACTCATGGCTACAACCAGGCTTGCCTGGGGTTGCTGCATCAATAACATTTCATTAAAAAAAAATAAAACCCCAAAAACACTGATTTGGTCATTTTTCTGCTTCCAGTCAGTCCAGAGTGAAAGAAATGAGACTGTGGCCCCTGTACCACAGCAGGATGGGCAGTGGCCAGGCCCCAGCAGCCACCAAACCAAGCCTGCTCCATGCACAAGCAGCAGGAGCCAGCCCCCTCCTGTCCATCTGCAGGGATGGTGCACCAGGGGGCCTCCCACAGGCTTGGGGCAAGAGCTTGGCTCCTGGGAATTGGGGGAAGTGGGGTGCTCAGGAGGGGACAGGGGATTCCAGTTACACATCCGCCACTCCCAGGGGCTCGGGAAGGCCTCCCAGCCCTCCACTTCTCCTTGGCCTCTACAGGGAAATAAGTCTCAGAGTCATCTGAGGTCAGAAGAAAGAAGTTCTAGCCTCTCTCAGGGCAGAGAAGAGAGGACAGAGGGATCTCAAATCCCTTCAAGGACCGGGTCAGAGCCACTGACCAGCCCGGGGGGAGACCACATGGGACAACAGGTGAGGGCACCGTTTTCTCTAGGTTTCCAGTTTGAAAATTAAGGGGCTCCGGCCACAGCGGAGCCCACCTGGAGCAGAGCGAACAAAGAGGGGCCTGGGCAGGGAGGAGAAGTGGAAGCAGGAGGCGGGGCCTAGTACCCCCACAGTGTGTGTGATGTGGTCGACGGTGTCAGCACAGGCCCTCAGGGACCCTGCATGACTCTTCTTCAGGTAGTGTCTGCCCACCTTGATGACCAACTTGCTGTTGCAGAACTCGAAGAGGAAGTCCACTGGGGTGTCACTGCTCCTGGTGACCCAGGAGGTGTTACCCACCATCAAGTACTTGCCCGTGGAGGCTTTGATGTTGTAGGCACCGTCTCTGAACTCCAGCGGGAAGACGTCTTAGCTGGAGTGGCTGGCATCCAGGATACCCGTGACCTTGTGGCAGGCAGTGAAGCCATGGTCCCCACAGAACTCGATCATGAGGCTGTTGATCAGTTTCATGAAGAAGAGCTCCGAGTCCACTGCTGTCTCCACCAAGGCTGTCACAAGATTGCCGTTGGACGCATGCAGTATAATCCTCTGATCATGCCACTCGATGTCAAAATAGCAGACGTTGTCCTTGGTGGAGGAGGTGGACTGACACCCCTGGTCGCTGTCAGTACTTGCTCGAGTGGGTGCAGAAGGCGTGCTTTTTGGTATAGTGGTCGATCTCCAGCTGGAAATTCTGTTGGTTGGTCTCTTCGTCCTGATTGGCTGGCAGGTCCATAGCCTGGCTCGTGGACATGTTCCTCTCGTTGGTCCCCTGCAGCATGACCTGGGCGCAGCTCTGCTCCAGGGCGAAGAGCTCGTCCTTCCCCACCTTGGTGGCCTTGCCCCGATGGCACCTTGCAGTCGCAGAAAACCACCTTGCCGGAGCAGAACTCGAGCGCATAGCTGGTGGTGGGCTCTGGGTCCCAGTTGTAGCGCTGGTCCTGGAGGGCCAGCGTGATGAGCTAGTTGACGCCCCAGGGCATGTCACGGTCCACTGTGATCTTTTCCGCCAGCCGCGCGCTCAGGTGCTCATAGCTCTTGCAGGCCACGCTGCAGATGTTGACCTGCGGGTGCATGGCCATGTGCACGCTCCACTTCTCGGCCAGTGAAGTGGTCCGAGCAAAGCGCGACAGGCGGTCCTCAGTGCCAGCAAAGTAGAGCCGGTGCCCTTCGGACGGCAGAGACCTGCAGCCGTCGTCGTCATGCATCATGATGGTAAAGTGCTGGGCACCTCGTGTTCGCAGGTTACGTTGCCATCCTTCTCCACCGCCAGGTAGCTGACCGCTGCCCAACTCATCAGGCGGCTGCACCAGCATCTGCATCTGCATCTTCTTCAGGCTGCTGGCCCACTGGTTCATTTTGAACCCGAACATCTCGGCCGTCAGGTACTTGTTGCTGCAGTTAATGAGACCGGATCTGCGGGGCCTCGGTCATGCAGTTGTCAGTCACGATGGCGGCGAACCCAAGGCCCGTGCAGCCAGGGAGGTCGGTGGCAGGTTCTCGCGGCGGCCCCCCACTCCTTTGTTCAGCTACCTTGGCCGTGCGTGCACCCTCAGCAGTGCTCTACAATCACCATGATTTTTTGACATAATATTAAAAAGAATAAAAATGTCCAGTGGAAAGAAAGCTAAAAATTGACTACATAAGTTCTAACAATGGTCAAAAAGGAATACAGAAATATGAGTCAATATGTTTTCATGGGCTTTAAATCTGGGTTTAAATATTAATTAATTAATCTCTTCCTTCATTCCACAAGCTGAAATAAACTGCAAGGGATATACCTACATAGAATCAACTTGTCAAATTAAAGAAAAACACAATGTAATATTTATTCCAAATCAAAAGAAGTTTGATCAGTGATGAGAGAAATGAGAACGTTAAAGCTATGATGAGTGGTTTAAGTATATCCTTCATAAAGTTCCATAGTTAAATTGTGCCAGGAATATTTTCAGACGCAAATAATAGAAAACCCCACCCAGAATGACTTAAGCAATAGCGGTGCTTAATTATCTTAAATAAAAGGAAGTCTGGAGATAGGCAATCATCTAGAGATGATACAGCTCAATAATTTTACCAAGGACATTCTTCTACCCCGTTGTCTGAAGCTGGTTACTTTTCTTGACTGTAGGCATATTGAAATGTGGTTTCCAGATGGCTGCAACACCTCCAGACATCATGATTGTATTCAAAGTAAATAATCATGAGAGATGCTGATAAAAATGGGTTTTTCCTCAGGTGGTTTTCTTTCTCTTTTTTTCCAACAAAAGGAGAAAAATAATTCCAAGAAGTTTTTTTCAGAAAACTTTTTCTTAATTTCAATAGTAAGAAATGGGTGATAGGGCCACTGCTGAATGAAAAAGCGGATATCCGACAAAGAAGAAAGTAGGCTTAGATAGTCATTACCAATCCCTGGAGGTGTGCAAATAACAGAGTGGCGTGCTTTAGCTGGGAAGAATGGGTAGTATGTCTACTGGTTAAGAACCAGACTGTGTGCAGCATAAACCTATAACATTAATGTAGTACTTGGTGGATAGTATATGATGATAAAATAATAAATTAATATGTGAATATAAGCAAACTCTATGATGCTGAAACACACCTACTAAATCAACAGAAGTAAGTTAAGATGGTGGTGTCCACCCATTCATTCATTTATTCATCCATTTAGCAGCTCATTACTGAGTGTTTATATCAGGCACTATGCTAAGTCCTAGGTATATATTAATCAGTGAAATAATCTTTGCCCTGGTAAAGCTGAAATTTAATGGTTGATCTAGTAAAAACTGTTTAAACTCTGGGAAATCAAGTGTACTTAAATATCACTGGTAGTATTTAAAATAAGTTGTTGCAGTTTCCTCAGAGATAAATCTTGAAACGCTTAACATCTGTAAAACTGTAGGGTCAATCCTGTGAATGTACTTCCATTTCTCAAATTTATTTTTTTTTTCTGAAATATCTGACAATTTAATGAAACACTAGAAACAACCAGAAACCTAACAGTAAGTGAACAGTTTATTAAGCTGTGCTTTATTCATGCAATATGGCTATTGAAATTATGAGGTTTAGGGCAATAAGCTTATATAGAAATGTATGTATACAATAAGTGAAAAAGCAGATCAAATAAAAATATGTCAAAACTAAATACAATCTTCCTTAGCGTTCATAGATTTGAGAACTCCTCCTTCTTTTGCATTACCTAGGAATGTCTCCTCTTCCTTAGTGGACCATTATCAATCTGCTAGGAAATCTTCCCTGATCCTTCCCCTACTCAATTAATTGATTTCTATCTTAGCATTAACAACCTTTTCATTAATTCCTATTTTATATGTATTGTAACATAGAATTAGTTATGCCTGTTTCTCTCGGAGTTGTCAACACCTCTTTAAAGGAAGAAGCACTCTGTCATTCATCTCTATATTGTTGAGACCTGAGACATGACATTTCATTCTTGTGTCCTCAATATCTACAAATATGTTTGTCACAGAGAAGATGCTCAAAGAATGTTTGCTGAATGAAGCCAGCAAGTGCTCAATAAACACTAGCTGAATGAGTGGATGGATTCTCATAGAATTTCTGTCATACTGATGATCAGAATTGTATTCCAAATTGTTTGATAAAAATCCATGTTCATTAAATGTTTTTTTTACTGGAGAACATGTAACACTGACTATTTTACATATGGGATGTTTTTACAATGTGAAATCTAATAAAATGTGTACAGAATTTTGAAGATCTATTTTTTATTTTATTTATTTATTTAGTTGTGGTACGCGGGCCTCTCACTGCTGTGGCCTCTCCCGCTGCGGAGCACAGGCTCCGGACACGCAGGCTTAGCAGCCATGGCTCACGGGTCCAGCCACTCTGCAGTATGTGGGATCTTCCTGGACCGGGGCATGAACCTGTGTCCCTTGCATCGGCAGGCGGACTCTCAACCACTGCACCACCAGGGAAGCCCTGAAGATCTATTTTTTAAATGGCAGCTCCCTATGGCTCAGTTAACTTACCTGAACCTTCATGTGTAGCCTACCGAACTCAATATTGCACCTGACTCAGCTTTGCTTGATTAAGCCTGCTACACATTTGGCCAGACTGATACTGTTGATGTAGCTCATTATCCTTAAATAACTACATGAATTCTTCTCTAGTTTAAGATCCAAGATAACTGTACACTTGTTTTTTGTTTTGCATCTACATGAAAACAGAATGGGGTGGGGGGACTGTGGTTACATATACAATGAAATAAGAGAAAAGGGTCTTACCCACTTTTATTATTTCCCTTTCAACAGATTACCAAAAAGTAGCATTCACTGATTTTATAATGTTACATACATTTCAAGAGGGTTATTTTATTTAAAAATACTGAAGGCAAAGTCTTCCGACTCTTCCACTTGAATTAACACCAGGCTTAAACAAAGGAAAGAGCACCAAATGAGTGGTTCAAATAAGAATGTGTACATACAAGTTCTGCTAGAGTGTCTGAATTTAACCTAAAATATCCTGGATCTCTATTCCAAAGTTTTAATTAAAGTGCCTGAGTATTTCTATTTTTTTTCTTTCTTTTGTGGAGGTTTTAATATTTTATCCAATAGAGCCAGCTATCAAGATTGCTTTAAAAGCTGCTGACAAAGATAGACAGAAATAGAAGGTCTTTGATGTCAAATATACAGTACTATTTTCATTACATGTGTTTCTACAAATCTCCATGAAAAATCAAGTTTAGACTCCTTTTAAGGACAGGAGGTATCTGTGTGTGTGTGTGTATACTGGTTGGGGGGATATGGGGGAGTGATATGAAAGGATACAATGCAAAACAAAAGAATTCTATCTCCTTTCTCTTAGCCAAATAGTTTAGGTTTAACTGCCCTTGTTTTTGTTGGACCTGAATAGAAAAATGCCGTATTTTAATCTTCTTTTCCAAAACATACAGTCTTATGGAAATTTAAGTCAACAGCTGTTCAACTGTCAAGTCACAAGCTAAATTCAAGTCTGAGAAAAGAAGAAATTCTGTTTAAATGAAAGCTTATTTGAATGAAGGCCATGGGTTTTAGCATTTGTGTTTGAAAAAATTTTAAATTTTTACTAAAGTAAAGGATCTTTTGCTAGAATGACCTTTCTTTGTTGAAAATGTTGGAAAATCAATATTCAACATGAAATCAGAAACTGAAGTGTGTCAACTGTAGGATCGCCAGGAGGTTGAGAGAATTGAACACCATCAACTCATGAACTCTTCAAGGTCAGAGGTTTGACCTAACACAATTTCTAGTATATAGAAAGTGGTCTAGAAAAATGCATGTTGGCATAGTGAACAAAAGGAGCAGTCAAAGAAATCAAGTAGTCAATTTTTCCCCCCATTTTCTAAAGGTCTTTTATAATTGAGTTCTACTTTAGAAAGATTAATGATAGTTGGCAGGGTATATAGTTGTGTGAAAGACAGGCGATTGTTTGAATGTTTTTTTAACAGTTCAGAAAATTAAGATATAAGCTCTTGGTCAAGAGTGGGGATAGCCTGTCTCATTGTGATACTGATTAATGGGTTTATTTTTTCTTCATATATGATAAAAATCTGGGTTCATATGTGTTGTGCTTGAAAAGGTATGATAATGTAATTTTTTCCCAAAGTAGACTCTCTGGCTGCAACTCTCTGCCTCCTATAAATGTAATGACCTTGATGAAAAGATACTGATTTAAAGACCGGACATTAGATTTGCAGATGCAGAAAATCAATGGTATTAATATACTAAAACTTATTATGCTCTTACGATGATTCACACTAAAAAGACTTAGGGAGGACTAATATATAAATAAAATGGCAATGTATTAATTTATTACGGTGGTGGTTTCTCTAACCACCTTAATCCCAAATGTATATCATATAGACAGAGTTGGAACCTATTGGGACTATAGTCATTCCTGTTGAAAAAGTCAAACTATCAGGTCCCTACACTCAATAACACCATGCTCAAAGGGATTCTCCGCTCATCATTGGTCTCTTTTCTGTTTAAATTGGTCAATGCCTCAATGCTTAGTGGTTTTTTATCCTGTACTGTACATTGTTCTCCTCAGTGTTTCCTGGACTCAGCTATCTACCACACCTTTACCTCCAAAACTTTCCCACCGTAATCTCTAAAACTATCAATGTGGAATCATCAAAAAAGCCCTATCATTAGTTTCTTCACTTCTTTGCCATAAGTGAAGCTTGACTCTCAGCAGAAGATACCACTTTAACCTGTCCTCTTAAATGCTCGCTGCTTATTTTCCCACACCTGTACCCCTGGATGGTGAAGTAGTATTACTGTACTCTATACTCTCCTGTAGTAATGCTAGTAATAAGTCCTCTACTCTCTTGTAAAACTAGCGCACACACACACACTCACACCCTTCAAATCACTTGAGATCCATGACACTTCACTATACATTTCTCACCACTTTGTTATTGCCACCATCAACAGAAACATCTAGTACACTCCCTGTTGTTTATCAAAGCTTTTGGTGACTGTCTCATTAACCTTTCTCCACCCAAATCCTGCCTTTATCATCCTTGGTAATACCACTGTAACCATGGACTCTCTATCCTTAATGTCCTCATCTCTAAGACTTTTTCCTTAGCCCCCTATTTCTCACATTCTGAATTTTATTATAAATGTAGATTATTTCTACTATGTAATCACAAATTCAGGTATCACTCTCTTGGATTACAAAGTGCTTTCCTAGCTATGGTTGTTTCTGGGCCTCAGTGAAAGTTGCAATTCATCACCTTTTTAAATTCATATGATCCTTTAGGCATCTCAGTTCTGTTATCAGCATCCCTTTCCAGTCATAAACAATTGCAGTAAATCTTACTCCAAGTTCCTTCTTGATGATTTCTCTACTGTATGGAAAGTGTTGGTTCTTTCCCACATTTTTCAAAACTGGAACCAGCAATGTTTCCCAGACTTCCACAGACAAACCATTTTATCTCTTACTTCACAGAGAAAACATGATGATTTCTTCCTCAATTTCCCACTTCCATGCAAACAAAACTACTCACGCCTGCCTCTATTTTGTCCTGCCTTCCTCTGCTGAAGCACATGTACTTGCAGGCCATTCCCTCATATATCCTCATAAATCTTTTCTTATAGAGTTCCTCATTATCTTTTATATATTTAACAATACCCTCACAATCAGATCCTTTCATGTGCATCTTTATAAATATAATGCATATATATCTGTACAAACATATACATATAAATTATATATATACTTGTTCCACTTTAATTTTGCTTTTTAATTTCATGGATTTTTTACTTTGATTTCTCCTAATATACATATAAAATTTATATTTATATTTAAATATAAAATTATGTGGCTCCCCTCTCACCTGCTGTTATTTAGCTTACTGAATACTAACTAAATTAAAATGCCTAAAAGTTTCTTTTTTAACCTGAGAATTAAACTTTTTTCTGTACTTTGAAAAATCACAATTGTTGGTTTACAGATGAGAAGTTTCTTTACAAACTTCTAGAGCCAGATTCTTCCATTTATATGACATCTTGATATAGATTAAGATATGTGTTATATATAACTGAAAAAATACTGTTAAAACAACAACCCTTTCTCTAGTGAATATATGTGAAACTGTCTCTTCTATTCATGATGGCATCTTGTCTTCCACCGTAGGAAATAACACTCAAACTTCTGCACTTTTCCTGCAGAAGTGCCCTGCTCATGCTGTATATATTTTCTTTCCACACTGGAAAAATTTTAACTAACTAACCAAATAACTATACACATACATACATTTGTGTGTACATATGCATATATATAAATATACATGTGAATATTTGTATATTGTTTGTATATATCTACACATGTATTTATGGCACAGTAACAATGCATATAGTCTTTATGTGGTTCCCCTCTCACCTGCTGTTGTAGAAGCAGCTGTTTTTCTTAAATAAGATTTTATTTATGGATATCTCCAGTGTTTGTCCCCATGTGTGCATAGAAAAATGTTCTCTCTCCTTTTGTTTAACATCTACCACTTTTTTCTTCTCTTATTTGTCCTAGGGGAAGATGTTACCAGAAACAGGGCCCTGACTTCAGTAGTGAGTCAGCCACAACAGTTGATTTGCAGGCCCTGTAGTCTCTGTAGCTTCTAGTTGAGACACTTCCTGATATCTGAGACAGGATGTTGATAACCTTGCAGTAGTATCAAATCCCATTATGCTACACGTGTTGGTGCCATTCTCCAACTCTGCACAAGCCACAGCCATTATCAGTACATACCAAATTATACCCTGGGTTGGCCCCAGAAATGAGAATTCTCATCCCCTGACTTTTTAACCCCTAAAATCCAGGATCACACATGGCCTCTCTTGGCATAGACTAGGATTCAAAGTGCCTACCATGAACCAAGCAAGGTGTTTATTTTGGAATAGAAAGATCATAGGAGTAAATCCTAATCTGATAGATTTTATATTACACAACATGGGAGAGAGGTGTGTGAACAGCTATTGTGGCCATGGCTCTAATGAAAAAATGTAGAAAGTGTTATAAAACACAAAGAAAGAGATATTTTATTTTGCATCAGCATTAAAGTTAGTCACAGAAGACAAAGCTTTTTAACTGGGTCTTTGATGACTAGAATAAGTTCACCTGAGAGAGATGAGGGAAAGAAACTCCAAGAACCAAATTACATGAACAAAGGGGTAAGTCATCAATATTCGTATTCAGAACAGAATGTTCTGACCTGTTGAGAATAGAGGTTAAAATCTCAAATATCTTCATGGCTAAGGAAATTTCTAAAGGCAAACCAGCTAGACGTTGGAATATAGAAAAGGACTATTCATAAAGAATATATGTAAAAGATTTGTGTAATCAGTCTGAGAAAATAGCTTCTGATGTTCAACTCCACATAATTGTTGTCATGTTAGAATGATGGGTTGGCAAATACAGATTTTTTTTTATTTTAATAGAAAAACTGAAAAGATATGGATTTTTAATGTAAAATATTCCAGGTTTAAAATATTAGCAACTAATTGCACTTTATTTAATTTATTAAAGTTTTATTTAAATTTCTTTAAATAATTTTTATTTTATTTTTTGTCTCTGGAAGCTGAAGGTTAACACCATTTAGGCATTAGGTCTTCTTTGGGTTATCAGTTTACAACTTGAAGGTTAAAATATAAGTGTTGAGGAGATGTACTGTAAGATATTCATACTGGGTTAAATTTGTTGCTCTTAGCTTGAAAGTAATAGACCAACTGAGCACCATTCTCTTGCCTAACTCTTAAAGTGTTCCATCACCTTTCTTGATAATCACCCCCTACCACCATTTTGTTATTCTTTCCCGAGATTAATTCTTAGCTTTGTCTCTTTCTAACTCCTAATTTTAGATTTATCTCCTGCCTAAAATTTTTCTTGGATCTATTTTTACTGGGTCTCTTGAAGAATCTTTCTTTGTCTCATTGGCCAATATTTATTCTTTCCTTCTGGTTCTTCTGAGTTCAGACTATATCCATGTGGCTTGTATTTCATAATCATTCCCTCAGAACTCAAATTCTGTGTGGTTGGTCAAGACCCTGGTGAGAAAATATTGCCCCAACATGGGAGAGAGGATATGCAAAAAATTTGGCCCAGGAAATGTTTTTTCTAACTTGTTAATGAACTAGGAATATACAGACTGAAAGTCGGGCACTATCAAGCAATTTATAGGCAAGTAATCCACATGATGCAATTTGAGATTACATAATAGTACCATGAAAAGGGTCCTGGATTAGAATAGGAAGTAAAAAGATAGCATTTCATGTAAAATATGCAAATTTAACAAGATCAGATTATATCTTATTTCCTCAAAATCCTTTTTCAACAGCTTCAACCCTCATTATTCACACGTTTCTGTGAACTCCAATCCATTTATTGTCTCTATCATATTATTTATCAGTAGGTGATAGCAGTCTCTCTCTCTCTCTCTTTCTCTATGTCACATATTTCTCATTTAATTCCAGTATGGTAGAAAATGCATTTGAATAGTTTCAATTATTTTAAACTTTTAGACCTACAATGTATGCTTCATTAAGTAGAATATGGTCTGTGTGTCCACCTTATGGACATTTGAAAAGAATATATTCTGTTGAACATGAATGAAATATTCTATAAATATCAGTGGGTTCAGCTGATTGATAATACTTTCAGGTCATCTGTGTCCTTACTGACTTAGTGCTCTATCAATAAGTGATAAAAGACTTTTGAAGCCTCCGAATATAATTGTTCCATTTGTCTGTTTCACCTCTCAGTTCTATTTGTTGTTGTTTCATTTATTTGGAAGGTCTACAAATATTTAGGATTACTATTTTATCTTGATAAATGATTCTCTTAATCACCATGTAACAACCCTCTTTATCACTGTTAATAGCTCTTTTTCTAATGCCTATATTTTCTGATAAAAATATAGACACTCAAACTTTCTTTTGGTAAGTGTTTGCATGGTATGTAATTTTCCATTCTTTTGGCTTTAACCTGTCTTTGTCGTTATATACAAAATGGGTATCTGGTAGACAGCATATAGTTGGATCTTTCTTTTTAAAAACTTTTAACTGATTCTATGATCTCTGACTTTTAAAAATAATTCAGCTTCACTGTGGTATAATTGATATGTAAAATTGAAAGGTATTTAAACTGTATATTGGGGTGATTTAATATATGTGTACATTATGAAACAATTCCACCATATAGTTATTTTTAGTACAGAAGCCATAACCTCGCATATGTTTATTAATTTATTTTTAATAGTTTTGTTGAGAACATTTAAGTTCGACTCTCTCAGCAAATTTCAATATACAATACAGTGTTATCAACTATAGTCACCATTTTATATTAGGTTCTCAGATCTTATTAATTTTATAGCTGAAACTTTCCCTCATCCCCAACTCCTGGAAACCACTCTTTTATTCTCTGTTTTTGAGTTTGACTTTTTTTTTTTCAAGATACCACTTATAAGCAGTTCCATTCAGAATTTGTTTTTCTTTGTCTGGTTTATCTCACTTAGTCTAATGCCCTCAAGGTCCATCCATGCTGTCACAAATGGCAGGATTTCCTTCTTTTGTAAAGGTTGAATAGTATTCCATATATGTAATATAATGTACATGATATATTATATCTCATATATTATATATACATATTACATTTTCCTTATTCATTCGTCTTTTGATGGACACTTAGATTATTTCTTTATCTTGGTTTTTGCAAATAATGCTGCAAAGAACATGGAGACGCAGATATCCCTTTGATATCCTGTTTTCATTTTCTTTGGATATACCCAGAAGTGGGATTGCTGGATTGTATGGTAGCTCTACTTTCAATTTTTAGAGGAACCTCCTGCTAAGAAAAAGGTGATAATAGTAACTAGTATTTACTAATGGCTGTAGCTTCTGCCCCAAGCTCAGTGCACAATAAACAGGTGAAAACTACCAAATTCAAGTTTCTCCCCAAGGAAAGAAAAAAATGGAGCACCCATCCAATTTTCTAGCTTTTTGAGGGGTTTCCTGAGGGACTGGTCTCTGTATTGCCTATCTTGAAGCACTGACAACAGACAGGCACCAGAGGGAGCAAGAGATTACAAATGTCTGAAAAGCAAAACTGGGACGTCCCTCTAGGAATTTACACAAGTCCAGAGAAGACACATCCACAGAAAATGTGGAGGTCCAGAGAAGACACATCCACAGAAGACACATCCACAGAAAATGCACAAGTCCAGAGAAGACACATCCACAGAAAATGTCGGAGGGGCCCACAGAATCTCTTGCCAGGGTGATTGGTGAAGGTCCTTCCCCGTATGAAGCCAGTCTGTAAAGACAAGAAAAGGTGGTTCTTTTATCAAATGCATAGACACCCACATAAAGATTCAAGGAACACAAAGAAATAGGAAAGCATGGTCCAAAAAAGGAACAAAATAAAACTCCAGAAATCAATGCTAAAGAAATAGAGATATGAACTACTTGAAAAAGAATTCAAAATAACCATCTTAAAGGTGGTTCAGAAAATGAAGAAGGAACAAAATCAGCATTTTGACAAAGAGAGAAAATATATTAAAAATAAACAGAAAATTTGGGCTGAAGAATATAATAACTGAACTGAAAAATTCACTAGAGGGGTTCAAAAACAGACTTAATTAAGCAGAAAATAACTTTTGAATACAAAGATGGGTTATTTGAAATTACCAGTCAGACTAACAAAACAGAAATATATAAATAAAAGATTGAGTTTAAAAGACTTATGTGAGGCTTCCCTGGTGGCGCAGTGGTTGAGAGTCCGCCTGCCGATGCAGGGAACACGGGTTCGTGCCCCAGTCTGGGAAGATCCCACATGCCGCGGAGCGGCTGGGCCCGTGAGCCATGGCCGCTGAGCCTGTGCGTCCGGAGCCTGTGCTCCTCAAGGGGAGAGGCCACAACAGTGAGAGGCCCACGTACTGCAAAAAAAAAAAAAAAAAAAAAAAAAAAAAGACTTATGTGAAACCATCAAACAGAGCATCTATGCATTATAGTAATTCTAGAAGACAAAAAGGTTATTTTTAAAAATAATGGTTGAAATTTCTTAAATCTGAGGAAGGACACAACTATCCAGACTCAAGAGGCCCAACATTTCCAAATAAGAGAAAATTGAAGATGTCCACATGAAGATCCATTGTAATCAAAGTGTCAAAATAAAAAACAGAGAATTTTGAATGCAGGAAATAAAAAGTGCCTTGCTATAGACAACAGAATCATCATAGGACTATCAGTGGATTTCTCAGAAGAAACTTTTCAGGCCAGAAGGGAATGAGAGGATGTATTCCAAGTGCTGAAAATAATCTGCCAATCAAGAATAGTATATCTGACAAAACTATCCTTCAGAAATGAAAGAGAAATTAAAACTTTCTCAGATAAGTAAGAGCTAAGGTAATCCATCACCACTAGGCCAGACTTATAAGAAATTCTAAAGGGAGTCCTGCAAGTTGAAATGAAATAAAATAAAAAGGATGCTGAATGAAAGCATCAGCAACATGAATGAATATGAAAGTATAAATGCTGGTAAAAGTAAGCATAGAAAATACAGAATACTGTAATATTGTACCAGTAGCATGTAAATCACTGTCAATTTTGGTCTAGAAGTTAAAAGACAAAAGTATATGAATAATTATAACAATAAAAATATGGTAAAGGGTATACAATATAAAGAGATATAATTTGTGATATCAGTAACGTGTGTGTCAAAGAGAGAAGTGTCAAATTTTTGTATGTGATTGAAATTCAGGTATTACCAGCTGGAAATAAATTTACAACTATAAGGTGTTTTATGTCAGCCTCATGGTAACCATAAAGAAAATACTTGTAGAATATACACAAAAAAATGAGGAAGAAATCAAATCATTTTCACTACAAAGGAAGAGAACAAAAGAAGCATAAATGCCACAAGACAGAGAATAATTAACAAGGTGACCATAATCTTTCTCTATCAATAATTACTTTAAGTGTAAATGGATTAAATTCTCACTCAAAAGACAAAGCTGAATGAATTAAAAAGAAAAACATATGCTGTATAAAACAGACTCAAAAGCAATAATAAACAAGTGGGACTACATCCATATAAACAATTAAAAAAGTGAAAAAGCAACCCACAGAATGGGGAGAAAATAGTTGCAAACCATGTATCTGATAAAGGGTTAATACCTAAAATATATAAGGAACTTCTACAAGACGATAGCAATAATAATAATAATAACTTGATTACAATATGAAGAAAGGAACTGAATAGACATTTTTTCCATAGAAGACATATGAATGGCCCACAGGTTTTTGAAAGTTTGCTCAACATCAGGGAAATTCAAATCAAAACCACAATGCGATATCATCTCACACCTGGTAGGATGGTCATTATCAAAACAAACAAACAAACAAAAAATAACAAGTGTTGACAAGCATGTGGAAAAATTGAAGCCCTTGTGCACTGTTGGTGGGAAAATAAAATAATGCAGCCATTATGGAAAATAGTATGGAGTTTCCTCAAAAAAAAAAAAAAAATAGAGCTATCACGTAATCCAGCAATTCTTCTTCTGGGTATCTATCTAAACAAATTGAAATCAAAATCTCAAAAATATATTTTTACTGTCATATGCATTGCTGCATTATTCACAATAGCCAAGATGTGGAAACAATCTACATGTCCATCAGTGGATGAAGAGATAAAGGAAATGTGGTAGGTACATACAATGGAATATTTTTCAGCCTTAAAAAATAATGAAACCCTATCATATGCAACAACATGGGTGAAGCATGAGGAAATTATGCAAAGTAAAGTAGGCTTGTCACAGAAGGACAATACTGTCTGACTCCTCTTATGAGCTCTCTAAAGTAGTCATGCTCATAGAAGCAGAAAGTAGTATTGTGGTTGCCTGGGGCCAGGGGTGGGAGGGGAAATAAGTAGCTGCTCTCAATGGGTATGAAATCTCATGTATGCAAGATGAAAAAGGTCTAGAGATCTGATGTACAATATTGTGCTTATAGTTAACAATACTGGTCTGCACACTAAAAATTTTGATCAGAGGGTAAATCTCATGCTATGTGTTGTTCTTTTTTATAACCACAACCACAAAAATAGAAAATATACTGAGATATTAATTGTTAAAGATCATTTCGCCATCTATGTATGAGGTTCTTTTCCTCCCAAACTGAATATCATAATTTCGAGAATTTGTAGTCTACACTTTAAAATAAAATAAGCAATGGTTTTCTATTTACAATTGACTTTGGCCATTTAATTCATTGTGTTTGCTTTATAGGAACTTACAGTTTAATGACCATTACCTTGATAGCTCATCTCCTGTAGTTCAGTTTCATTATACCTCTGTGGTTTCCTAGACTTTCCTCAGGTTTATGACCCAAACATCCTTTCTTCCATAGCTCTTTAGTCATGGATGAAATTTTCGTTATTTTCAGTGAGAGACAGGCTAGGCAGCAACTGAGGCTTGTGTTGTTGTTTATGCTGTTAATGTTATTACTGTTAGTGGTAGTAAACACTAATTAAATGCCTTTTTTGCATTAAATTAAGTAGGATATTGAAAACTGGCATACTTTCACAGGAAACTTCTGTCCTTTAGAAACATGATAAACCCCTCCCCCTAGAAAACACAGTACTACTTAAATTTGCTTCATGAAACTATAAAACTTAGACTTGGTGGAAAGTTAGTTGTCAGCTAATCCAAAGCCCCCCAGTGGGTTTGAGTTCCTGTACAACATCCCTTTACTGAAACAGTTCCTGTGTTTTTCCAGGAGGAAAGATCCATTATTAGGTAGCTCTAAATGTTATAGAGTCCTTTCTTTTCCTGAGATAAAACTCAGAATAAGTTCTAGGTGAATTTATCTAAGACAGGATTATTGTCATGATAACCTCTGAATATTAGGACCATTATTTTGAACACAGGACAAGAATTATTTTTACCCACCCCTCCCCATGCAGAGGGAAAAAGTCAGGTAGTGAGGTTCTCAATAGATTTTGGGAAGGCACTTCAGTATAAGGTATGAGGAAGGTTCATGAGACATTTTCATGGTGATCATTCTATATCTACAGTTGGTGTTTATTTCTTGGTCAGGATGGTAGAGAGGAGAAAACTGAGCTTAATAAGAGTGACTCTATTTCCTCTGTGTAAACTCTTATACTTATTACCAAATTTTTACATAGTGTCAAACTGAAGACATTTTATTGAGAGGATATTTCTGGGTGTGTCTTTATGATTTGAAGAGATTCATGCATTTTTTTAGAATGTTAATTCTTAAGAAAAATAATTATTTGGATATCATATTAGTTTTTTAGCGATGCCATAAGAAAATACTAGAAACTGGGTGGCTTAAACAATAGAAATTTATTGTCTCATATTTCTTAGGGCTAAAAGTCCAAGGTCAAAGTGGTGGCAGGGTCGGTTCCTTCTGAGGGTTGTGACTGTGAATCTGTTCCAAGACTCTCTTCTAGCTTCTGGTGGTGTGCTGACACCTTTGGCATCTTTGTCATTCTTTGGATTATAAATGAGTCAGCAAGATCTCTGTCTTTATATTCACATACTGTTTTCCCTGTGTGTGTATCTGTGTCCAAATTTCCCCTTTTTTTAAGTACACATTGGCTTAAGAGCCCACCCTACTGCAGTGTGACCTGAACTTAACTAATTACATCTGCATAAACACTATTTCTAAATGAAGCTACATTTTGAGGTGTTGAGGGGTTAGGACTTCAACATATGAATTTTCTGAGGACACAGTTCAACCCATAGCAGGTATGCAAGTAATATGTCCAATGCTAAGGAAAAAAATTACTGTAATCCATGAAACATGGGAATCTTTGAAAACTCAAATAGATGGTAAAGTAGTCCAAATATAGTGATAATTATAAGCAAAATCCCAAAGAAGTATAGCTGCATACTATACAATTAATTGGACGAGTGTCAGAATTAAGCTTTTCTGTACAGTGATTTTGAATTCTCAGATGCAAGAGAGTGATTATTTTGTGACTATAACTTTAATATCTGCATGATCCATGCAAAGGAAATAAATAAATGTTTTTTTGTTTGCTTGTTTTTTAAGAAAGATTACAGCATTAGATTTCAATCATGTATATAAATGAAGGGAAAAGTGGTGCAGAAAATTTAAAACAACAAATAAAATGTCATTTTTAATAGAATGGTAACAAATTTATCTTCTAATATATATCAATAGGTTGCTTAGCTGGTTTTTGTGTCACAGGAATTTTCTATGGACAGCGTAGAGCTGGAGAATGTATGATTATGCTGTTTACTCTCTATGTGACTTGGGGCTTGCAACTTTACCTTTGAATCTATAAACTACAAAAGTAGCATTCTCACATATATAGTGGGAAAATAAGTTAACTCATAAAGGTGGTGTAACAATACAGAGATTTTGCTCAGGAGATATTATACCATTCTTTTGTTTTCTTCCCTTCAAATTTTACCCCCACTGTACTCACCAGGAATATGATTGGCCAGGACCCCAGCACACACTGGTTTTGAGGAAGGTGTGGAAGTTACTTGTAAAGGCACATTTGCTGAAGAAAATACGCAAATGCACTCAATATGGGCTATACAAGATTCAGTAAATAGCATTAATAATTTCTCAGATTGATTCTCTAATAGCACCCAGTATATAAATTTGTTGTAAAATCATGTGCAAAGAAAACAAATCTTGCATATTAAATCTAAAAAATTTTCAACACAATTACCTACTTAATATCTGCTTCCATTGACCAGACTTCACACCTTCTTAAAATCTTAAAACTTCTAACACTTATATTTCTTTTTCAGATTTACCTACTTATTCTAGTAAAATCATTTCTAAAAATATCTGTTAATGAAACTTGGTGGCAGTAAAAAATACAATACCCCTGCTCCTTCATGGCAATACAAGTAGAAAGAGAATGTCTTTAATGTTTTAAAGAAAATTTAAAACTAAAAAACTTCTTAAGCTCTGCATCAATAAGAAGGAGTGAAAAAATTAATTGCATATCTGGTCACTAACCTTTGTTGAGATTATTCAGCTTTGCAACCTAAGAATCTAATGATTATATTTTAACTCAAATCTATAACATGGGGGAGAATGAGAAATAAATTTAGACATTTCTTGAAAATTGTTTTTTCAAAATATTTCCTTTGTAATGTGGGAGTGATCATCTTTTGTCTAAAATAAGATTCTCTTTATTTTACACTTCAAATGTGTTAACTGACTTTTAATGCAATTATTTCCTTAATGGGTTGGTCAGTGCCTTTGCACAATAAAAATGGACAAATTCCCTTTGAATAGTTCTACCTGGAGTTTTGTTTTTGTGATTAGGTCCTGTGAAAAGGTCATTAGCAAATATTTTTTTGCAACCACAATATTTGCTTCAACTTACTTTTGTGAATAAGTTGTTATCTTTACCTCAAGCTCATTTCTGAATATCCTGTAGTCAGACAGCCATATCCAGATCTTTAAAAACAAAATAAAATAAAGCTTATTCATTGATTACATATAATTAGGAAAACAAAAGTAGCTGAGAAAATTGAAAAATAAACACAAACTTTTCAAAAAGATATGTGTTCTATTCATTGGACCTCAACTTAAAAAATATATATATATATCAGTTTTCCTTTTTATTGGGTACATTTAAATATTATAAGATTCTGAATCATGGTGATTTATTCACTTATTCATCATTTGTTTTTCTTTGTTAAAATATGATTACTTTTTGGCCCAAGTGCAAAATGGAAGATATTTTAGTAAGTTATGTATGCAAATGCAATTACAATCATTATGTCTAGAGGCATTTTAACGTTTATTTCCACTTGCTATTCAGATTTCTTTAAGCACTAAACATACCTGGTGTGGGCGCACAAGCTCATACCTTCAGTGCTCAAATTCCCAAACTAGGAAAACTAGAATTTTTTTCCATAAACTCCTTGATGGCAAACTCTGATCTCATGTGAATCAGTCTGGTTGTAACATCTGAGGTTACTGCCACTTAGTGTGAACAGTCAGAAGTTTCACGACAGAAATGTTAATGATTTGATGACTGGTCTGTTGGAAAGGTTTAAGGTGGATGCACTGTATTGCCTTCACAAACTCTCCAAAATTCTGAATTACTAAATAAATCTAGCCTCAAGGATTTTCATGGAGAAACTGTGGACCTATGTCTCCTCTCTTCTTTCCTGGAGGAACTTTGTAAATGTCACAAAGGTATTCAACACAGTGTGATTTTGTTTATGTTTGTTTGTCTGTCTGTAGGTATGAAGATGACATTCTCATGACCCATTTTGTGGGAAGAGAGACATGCATTTTGAAAGAATGAAATTATTTTTCCTACAAGATAATTAGAAGAGGTTTCCCACATGCTCACATGGTAGGTCAGAAGGTTTTCCGATAATGTTGGTAATAATTTTGGTAGGACTGGTCTTTGTTGTTGGTGGTGATGGCTATTGGGTATTGTTATTAAGTGGGTTATTGGAATGATTAATTTGTGACAGGCAAAATAACTCATTGAACATAAGTGTCTTTATGGCTTGAAAACATAATTCATTCTGCCATGGTGATGCATGGGTAAGGGAAGCTAGGATGCTACAGGGTTAGATGAGATTTTGGCTTTTAAGACTGAAAAGTTCTATATTAGAGAAAGAAGGTCTCCTGAGAGACAGTTTCATTATATCCCCAAAGTTAGCAACATTTCTCTGATAGACACAATTTTCATTTTCCTGGTTTGATTCCATTGGTCCTAGTCATATCCATTTGCACTACTTTAAATAATTCAATATTTTAGCTCCTAATAAAAGACTCCTTTCATTTCCATTTCCTGCTCCCACATTACCCAATAAAACCTTTGGTTTACATTTGCTGTCCTTCGATATCTTTTAATTTTTTTTCTCTGAACCTTAGTTTATGATTCATCTACCTTTTAGTACTCCGAGTTTCCCTCACAGTTATGGTCAGAGCTACTTAGTAAGAATAACAGTACATCTTCACACACAAAAGTAGAGTCAAATACAGCAATTCATATCTTTATATCTTTTTTTCCTAACAGTTCTGGGGTATTACAATTTTATTCCTGCCAACAGTCAGCTGCTTTCCAATTTCCACTGAGATAAATAAAACCTAATAAAAAATAATGACTTTATAATAATTAAAAGGTAGCTGAACAAAAAATAGCTGAATCTTTCCCATTTAACAGTTGCAAACACCAGACTGATTTTCTTTTCTATAATTAGCTAACATTTGACATTTTGTTATTTTTGTTTGTTTTTCTCACCTGATTTTTTGAAAATCACTGTTTTCTTCATTTACATGTCCTAAAGTATCTTATTTAGAAAATTTCAAACTCAATCTACCTGTATTGTTGCTATGCTTTTCTCTTACCCTATTTTAATTTATTTTAATGGTTTTAGGGGAAATTCACTGAAAACTTCCACCTCCACCCTTGATTTTTTTAATACCTGGTGCTTAGTAAAATAACTTGCAAGATAAAAGAGTGAATGTCACATTAATTATAGTCATAACAAAACTTGCAAGTGTCACCTTTGCACTTGTACAATTTGTCACAAAATGATAAAACACATCTGGGAATCAATAAATAAACAAACTTTTTTTTTCTTGTAGAATAACACTTTAAGACTTCTTTTTCCCTGTCCAAAATTTGCAATTTTTCCTTGCAAAATAATTTTGGCTATTCTAGGTATTTTGAATTTCTTTATATCACCTTGTTAATTTATACACAACACACACACACAAGTGTGTTGGATTTTTACTGGGATCAAATTGATTCACCAAAGTTAACATCAGCTGAGCTTTTTTGCTAAGTTCTTTTCATTCACTAATTTTTAAAACATCTCTGTAATGTCAGTACAATGTTATTGTCATTTTACTAATGAGGAAACTAAGGATTAGAGAGCTAAAAAAACAAACAAACAAAACAAAACAAAAAAAAACAAATCAAAACAAAGAAAAAAAAGCACAGACCAGGCAGAGTCAGTTTGCATCAAATAATACAGGTTAGATCAAATACTTAGTACAAAATTTGTTGAAACCTAGTGCCTTCCCCAAGTATTCTGTGAAATCTTTCATTTCAGAACATTGGACACACAACTGAACAATGAACAGAGTAAACAATATAAACATAATTAAAGAATATTTGCCCTTGTATCTAAAGCACAGCTGAGGGTTCTCAGCATCAGTTTAATACTTTCTATTGTTGTTTATAGATGATAATAACCCAATGCAATATATCATTTTAGATTTTCCCTTCAAGAGAATATAGCTACAGTACTTAAATTCATTTACTTCTAAGGGACCCTGTGACTGGGATTTTATTTTAATTAAAAAAAAGAGGGTAGGGCTTCCCTGGTGGCGCAGAGGTTGAGAGTCCACCTGCCGATTCAGGGGACGCGGGTTCGTGCCCCGGTCTGGGAGGATCCCACGTGCCGCGGAGCGGCTGGGCCCGTGAGCTATGGCCGCTGAGCCTGCGCGTCCGGAGCCTGTGCTCCGCAACGGGAAAGGCCACAACAGTGAGAGGCCCACATACCACAAAAAAAAAAAAAAAAAAAAAAAAAAAAAAAAAAAAAAGAGGGTAGATGAAAATGATGTAGGACATATATTTCTCTTTTTAAAAATTTCTCTCCTTTTCCCAATTTTCTACTTGACTGGTGATATCAGGCAAAAGTGAAAGTAATTTTTTTTGAAGTTTGTATTAACTGATCCTGGTAACTTAATTTCAACCTTAGCAGCCTAACTGTACTAAAACTTACTCCATGTGTGATGATTTTTGTTGCAAATACAATGCTAACAGGTTCTCAAAAAAATGCAATGTTTCCTCTGTTATCTTTTACTTTCCTTTCTGGACCACTTTCTTATTTTCTGCCTCATTTATCGAATCATTTTGGTGTCCAATAGTGTCACACTTCCCTCTGGATGCCCAAATTCTGCTGTGACTCAATCCATGGCTACCCATCACCACAATCTGTCAACATGTCATTCTGCAAAGCCAGCATTTGCTATTTTGTGGTCAATTTAAAAATCTTAATCTCCAGTTGCTAATTCTCCCAACTTCTTTTGACTTAATTCTTTGATCAAACTAAAGTAATGTTAAGAAAGTTAGGATAGTTGGAGGGCCTGCCTTTAAAGATATTAAATTTCTCAATGGAGAGAAATTTATCAAACAGGTACAACATAAACAGACACATACTTGACACAGATCCTCTTCCTTTTATTATTTCACATAACCTCTTTATATACTTTTGAATATGTTGATGTGGGGTTTTTTCATCATTGATTCTGAAATACTTCCTCCAAGTTTCTTGAGACAAGAATTTATATCTTCTGATTCTTTATATCCACTCTTACTCCTCAGCATTTAATCCTGTGTGAAACTCAGCCATTCACATGATAGGAAGTACACCTTTTCAGTTGGGTCTTGGATTAGGTGAAAATTATAATAGTTATGACTTATTATTCTATATAGTTTTATTTTCTATTCTTTCTCTCTCTCTCTTTTTTTTTTTTCTTTTTTGTCTTTACTTATTTGTACATTGGTCTAGGCACTTATTTCTATCTGTTAACTTCATCCTTGGAGAAGCATGGGCAAAGGTTATCCTCAGAAAGATACTGAAGGTGAACACATGTTGTACCAGGGAAGAAATAATGAGAAATGAATCAGAAATCAGAAATCTTCCTACTCAGAGCAGGATTGATCTTAGTTGACAAAGATAAAGAAGTTCCCTATGGAAATCGCAATCATTCTCTGTAAGGTGAATAAGGGGAGGGATGCTTATCTTTTGTCATTGATGCATCGTCACCACTTACAATAGTATCTGAGACCCAACAGAAACTCAATAAATACAACTTGATTGATTGAATTCATTTCCTGTCTATTGGATTGTGATCATGCTGCCCAGCAGGGGATGGAGATACTTTTAAACATGCGTCATAGGGAAATCAGGGCCATGAGCCTGGGAGGAAAAAAATATTCAGAAGAAAACTGGATAAATTAAGTATAGTTCATTATCAGTCTTTGGAATTATTTGAGAAACAGCATCCTCAGAAAACAGCAAGCACCTACTCAGGGCAGAGTCAGGTCTGTAGAGTGAGCTGGTAAGGAGAAGTATTTTATCAGAAGCAGGAGATCATGTAATTTCTAGCTCAAATTGATCTTCTAATTACTGCCTCAGGCTTCATACTGAGCCAGTCATATGTGTAGAACATTCCCACGTAATACCTCAAAGTCCCTGAGAATTATCATAATTATTAATAATACTATAAAAGTAATTATTATTGTAATAATTATCATTGTTCTTCACTTTATATATGACTGTCCTAATCACTTTACATAATTTTCACTAAACCCTTTGTAAATTGTTATCCCAGTTTTATAGAAAAGGAAATTAAGAGCGAATAACTTGCCTGAGGTCACATAGCTGGTAAATGGCAGACATGACCTAAAGCCCAGACTTTCTGATCACAACATTCATGCTCTTCAGCACTAAGGAATTCTGTACCATAAAAATAAAATCTCTGATAATTTACATTTCTCCTCAGGTTTTACTTCACCTTGAATTATAAAATTTTCCCATAGGTTGAAAATTAAGCTTTCTCCATCTTTCAGGCTCCATCCTTCTTACAAAAGAACATCTTTTGTAAGTTTTGGATCAAACTAATCCTGGGCAGATGTTTTTGAAAAGTATTAAAAGTGTTGGAACTGATCAATCATCCTTAGAAGTTTTAGACTCTGGGAGACAAAGGCATCTCAAATCATACAACCTAGGTCTCTATAGATAATGGAGTGGTGGGTGTATCATGATATGCAGAAAAAATATCAGAACCACATAGTGATTTCTGAGAAGATAAATTACTCAATCTGAGAAAGAAAGCAGAAACTTTTAAATGTTCTGTACTCTAGCCAGGGTCCCTATATTGCCTTCATTATTTGTAAATTACTTTTTTCTCAATACTTCTTTTATACTTTTATAAATCATCACTCTTCTAATCATCTTTGAATTATGTTATCATATATATATATATATATATATATATTCTTACTGCTCAAAATTCCTTCTGTTTTGTTTCAAAGAGACTTAATAGTATTTCAAATTACTCCCTTTATCCCCAAGAAATCTGTTTAACACTGAGAATCCTGGGTTTGCCTGAAGAAAGAAAAAGTAGGTGCTAAGTGCTTTTATGCATTCAGGTGGCAGCTCTGATGGGCCCTGGATGGTTGTACTGCTTTCTCGTTAAGGAAAAAAAATACTACAGCCCTTGTAACTTTCTAATATCACTGACACCTAAAAAGTGTTAATCTGCAATAGTCAAGTAAACATTATTTCTAGAACATTGAACAATCCTGTTGGTAGTTTGACAATATGTCTGTTGAAAAGGGAGACAGTCTTTTGAGAAAACTATTTGTAGTCACTGGGTGCCATTGATTTGCCCGTGCCTGGAAAAAGGGAAATCGTTGTGAATGACTCAGATTTCATATAAATATGTTGATAAATATGCTTGACAATATTGAAATATATTATTTCTCCATACTTGAAAGAAAATTATATGCCAACCTAAGGAAGGGGATAAATGACATACACAGCACAAACAAGTTCCTTCTTTAAAGCGTTCTTTAGTTTGATTCAAAGCTACCATTTTTACTTCTCTGTAAGGTGACTTCCCCATGCATGTTCATAACAGCTTTTTGCCTCTCAGACACGCCCAAATGGCCCTGAAAATTGCTGTGAAAAAGATATTTGCCCATTTCTCCTGAGAACCAGAATGACTCAGAAGCTGAGCACATATGGGAACAGTTGAGTCTGGATTCTCTGAGCAGTTTCCCATTTCTGGTAAGCTATTCTCTTTGTAAATATATGTGATTCTCTCCCAGATAACAGTCTGTGCAGGAAGGAAAAGAAGAAAGGGAAAAATTGGATCACTGAGACCATCTTCAAGCAGGATTTGATGCACCCGGGCCTTGGACAAGGGTTGAAAATGCATTAATTTGTGGCCAATGCATATTATTGTCTTTCTATGTCAAGTGGTTCACATCTTTTGAAAACATAGTGGACGTATTTATCATGGCACTTAACTCACTTTGAAAGAAAACTCCAATACCCCTTGGGAGAGCTTCCATTACCAAGATATCCAACATTTATCTTGGCCTAAGTGCAACCTCTAAAGATAAAGTCCTATTTAAATAATCAATTATTCTAATGGCCCCACCCGGCAATGACTGGAAATGACTCCAAAGAAAAGAGGAATAGGTTAAGCAATTTTAAAAGAAATCCTTTTTTATCTTAAATTTGAAAAAAAAAATTTTTTTCACTCTCACCATTCGTGTTTGCCAGTGCAGCTGTAAGCAAACCTATGCTTCATCATATACCACTGGATGAATCTGTGGATTATATCAAGGCCTCTGTGTGGGGTTGGAATTTGTTTAGAAGAAAAATAAAATTAAAGAACATTGAATTATAAAAAGCAATTTATAACATAGCTTGATATCTGTGATTATTTTATTAAGCAAGTCAAATTTGCACTGAGAGGAGAGGAGTTCTGTGTTCTCCTTGTTGGACATAGGTCAAGAAATTGAATATTGACTCATGGTGTTTGAAAGTTTCCAATGAAAAACGAGTTTGGGGAATTAACTGGTTATCCTGACATTGTAAAAAGCCCAAAAAATCTGCATTCACACTGAAATGAGCAACGTTGTGGACCTGAATGAGCTCCATTTTATGACGAGATGTGAATTACCTTCATTTATTATTCTTTATTGATCAGGAAACTTGTCAGTAATGGCATTCTGCTTCATTATGGTGCTATGTAGAGAAAACCACAGCCAGAGTAACAAAACTCAGAGGAATAATTCATGATTATAATAATTCCAATATTTTCATGACACTTTGCACTCTATTCTTTCAATTGATCCTTACACAAACCATGTGGTTTTGGTGAGAAACAATAAAGACCTACTGATGGTCTTTTAGTGCTTCACAAAGAGTCTGGTTTTCCTTAGTTACATGGATATATGTGATTTCCATGTTGAGCTAGTGTCATTCTAGAGAGTGTTTGAATCATACACAGCAAACACTGGTCAATCTGCATCTGTTTCCTTGGATTTTATTTCATCATATTATACTGGCATGGCTTGTACTTTTCTGAACTATGGGGTCAAGGTACAG
This sequence comes from Hyperoodon ampullatus, assembly GCF_949752795.1. NCBI lineage: Eukaryota > Metazoa > Chordata > Mammalia > Artiodactyla > Ziphiidae > Hyperoodon > Hyperoodon ampullatus. The sequence continues at coordinate 162,914,314 of NC_136916.1, forward strand.
CTTCCAGTCTACAGGTTGGTATTATAGGTGCTAAGGCAAAATCCTGCTCCCTTCAAAATACTGGTCACCTTTCAAATAGAGCTAATGGTTCCCCTGTCCCTCCTCAGCGGGACATGCTAATCCCCACTTCCTCTGCCTTTGTTCTACTCAGGTCTTCAGTGGTGTCTTAGTCCAGTCAGGCTGCTATAATAAAATACTATAGACTGGGGGGCTTGTAAGCAAACACATTTATTTCTGTTCTGAGGTTGCAAAGCGCCAGTTGATTTGGTGTCTGATGAGAGCTTTCCTGGTTCATAAATGGCTGCCTTTCAGTTGTGTCCTCAAATGGCAGAAAGGCAAGGGAGCTCTTGGGGGTCTTTATAAGGGCACTATTTCCATTCATTTGGACTCAGCTCTCATGATCTACTCACCTATTAAAGACCCACCTCCAAGTATCATCACATAAGTTTCACCATATCAGTTGGGGAGGGCACAGACATTGTCTATAGCAAATGGATGGATGATGCCCACCCACCTTGGGGAGGAAAATATGATTTATTTATCCTATCAATTCAAATATTAATCTAATCTATAAACACCCAAACAAACACAGCCAGTATATGTTTAACCAAATATCTGTGCACCCCATGACCCAGTCAAGTTGACACACAAAATTAAAAATGACAGGGGGCAGGGATACCTATGGTCAGTGTTAAGTCCTCTTAAAATGGTTGGTTTAAATTAGCTTTTTCCTGGATCATGTCTCCATTGAAGATCCATGCACATTGATATGGAAAGTGATTTGTCTCTGGTCAGTTAAATTACCACACATTTTTTCTGCCCCTGCACTTACAAGATATGATGTTAAACTGTTTGAGAGAACCAAGGCACAAGCAATAAAAGTTTATAATCTGATATTGGGAGATAAACGTTCCCTAACTGCAGCGAAAGGCAAAATATAATGTGACATAAGATAGGTATAAACTACTTCCAAAGAAGACAAAAGAAGGAAGAAATTAGTTCTCTTGAATGAAGGAATACATTAAGGTAGGGTCTGAATTACCTGGATGAAGGATGAAAACCAGGGTTAAAAATGGGTGATTTTATAGTATAATAACTAATCCACTGTGAAATAAATTTGTGTCTGAAGCCCAAAAAATTCCCTGTATGAGTAAATATGAATTGTGGCAAAAGGCAGAAAGGAACCATTAATCCTCTCATGGGATTTGTACTGAGACATTTTTGGAGACTGATTTATTTTGATGGAACTCTCAAGGATTTCCCTGAACAAGTGATCCATAGTTAGGGTATTTCTCATCCTCCCACTCAGCTCCAACCATAAAGATATGGTCATTCAGAAAGTGTGGTGCTCACAGAATGCCATTGACCAAGGAAGGAATGGAAATCCAAGAGGAGTCTTGAAATGTAAGTATCAACCATTTCTCTACAGAAAATGTCCTGTTTACTGTATGGAATTAATGTTATTCTCTGAAGTACTGAACATGGAATAATAATACAATTAGACTTCACATATCTCTGTATAAGTAATAAAATATTTATCTAGGAAACATAATTTTATAATTAGCTTTCATATTAAGTGGAAAATTATTGCACATTCTTTCTATGTTTTGGGTTGTAATACAATAAAACTGTACCAATCAATACTCTATAGTAATTAATATTTAATTTTTACTGATTTGCCTTATAATTTTGATCCTGTATGTGTGATGGCTATAGTATATATGTATAGGAGAGCAGGAGGGGATAGAAAAGATGGGCTTTAATCGAGATAATAGAGAAGGATAAGGAATACACAAGATTTAGATGTTCTTACCACAAATAAAGTGTAAAAGGCAAAGCAAAATACTTAACAGTGATGTATATCATCTACTTAATAGCTATCATGTATTAGGTTTTGTGCTAGGCACCTCAACATTGAGAGATACAGTATTATTTACCACTTTTTGTAGGGAAGAATCTGATGTTGGGAGAACCATTTACACAGACAATAATTGATGGAGCTGAGATTCAAATGCAAATTCAATTTTACTCCGTGGGTTCCAAAGTTCAGTGTATTCTTTTCATTATATACATCAAACTCACTGATTAAAAACAAATCCAGCCTTATATATTTTATCATCCAATCACCCCATTCATATACTTTTTCTGTCCTTGCCTTTGCTTGAACTGATTTTTTTGTCTGTTATTGCAATGGTTACCAGATTGACTTTTCTTACTCTTGTTTTGCATCTGTGACAGTTGTCAGTTGATTACCCTTCCACTCCAAATACACCCTTGTTTGCCCAGCTTTGTGACGAGATACCTGGACCCTATAAACATCTCTCCTTTAACTACAGTCACAATGTTAGGCTTTGCCAATAGTAGGGGCTAGAGGGACACTGCAAAACTATCGCAGAGGAAAGGACTTGTCTTACTCATTCTGGTGCCTTTTTATTTATTTATTTTTAATCACAGCAACTAGAACAATGCTTGGCACACAATCAACACCCAAAATGGATGTAGGTCATAGAGGGATTAGAGCTGTTCCACTGGGCCTGAAGGGGACAAGCATGTATGTTTTGGAGCCATAGGGAAATAAAAGTTGCCTTAATATAAATAATAATTTTATTACAATAGAAACATCTCAACAAGAAATGAGATACTTGTGCATGTAGGTAATTCATTCCAGAAAACTGCTACTCAACAATAGCTAGCAATTCCAGAAAACAAATCAGAATAAGTCAGAATGGCTATTACATGAATGAATGTTGCAGAGTAATTCAAAATCCAGATGAGGATTTTGTTATTGGTAGTTGTTCAGATCCTCTGAACACTTACATTTCGTTCCTATTTCATAGGAATACAATCCTTTGGAACAGTATATACTGTCTGTCTTCTTAAATACTCAATTTTCTCATGTACTTGTCATCACTATTGTGCACTTTTTATTTTTTTACTTCTAATAATGCCCTTGAGGCTATATCACTTATGTAATATCTGTAGTGAATCAGGATGCAAGTTCTTACTTCTAATTTTCAGTCTTAATTGCCAGAAAATGCATGGCTGCTTGATAGTGAACACTAGATTTTAATATGAACATCCTAATGTCAACATTTCAGTTTTCCCTCATTGCCTGGTTTCCCTAACAAATACTACACATTCTCTGATGTTTAGTAGACAATAAGTCAGTGGTGTGGCTTATTTTATAGTTATATTGGAAAGGATATATTCTTTCTGAAGTTTCAGGAGTTGAGCTAAATACTCAGTTTTATATATTTGAACCCCAAATCCAAATCAGTCTTAAAATAACTGTGATATGAAACAAACTAACAGCAATATAAACAAAAAAATTCTAGGAAAAAATAATATAGTGGGTTAAAAATCACTGATAGATAAAGTGAGACCACACTCTCCAGGCCATATATACAGCTTTTCTTTCCTCTGCTCCAGAGCATACATTCCTTCAGCATAAATCTATCTGCTCTGGTTAAAGGGAGGATTTAGTCTCCAGAGCCCAGAGGAAATCCTGTTGAATTTTAGAATCTGAAGGGTTCTGTAAATTCCAAACAGTAATTTACACACCACAACTGGCCAATGGTCTATCCGGTGGAGCATCCTGCTTCCTACTGCGACTAATGATGGATGGTTTAGGATAATGCCATAAACTCACCGTGACGCACCTAATTGAGAAATATTGCATTGCCAAAGAAATTTCTTCTTAACTCTGGTAGCTGGTTAGTTTATTTCATGGTGCCTGAGTCCTGATAACTATTAATCTCTATACTACAGTTACAGAAAAACTCTTATTTTCCCTAAGAACACACTATTAGATTTCTCATAAGCATCTAATCTTTAGTTGAATCTCATTAACCTCTTCTGATTAATAACTCACTGTAGAGTGAACAAGTAATCACATTCCACATTTTAACTTTGCTTAAAAGCTTCCAGTCATATGTACATAAAATAGCTGTATCTCTCTGCATTATGGGCTTCTTACTACAATACTTCTAAAAAATAGAGCCCATTGGGAGCGAAGATTAAAAATGTACTCTGTAATTAAGCATAGACTGTATTATTTGGTCATTAAGATACAAGGAGAGAAAGTTCAATGCATGACCTGTGAATGTTTCAAGTGCCCTCTGTGTTATTTGATTAAACTTTTCAGGAATCCCATATTTCTCTACTAGGAGAAAATTGCCACTGAGCTAGACTACATTAATATGAAATATGTTTAACAATGACCTTGCTTGGAAACTACTAACAATGTGTTAACAGTTTTCCAGGACACTGGACAGTATATATATATATTTTTGACAACAGGGCTGCAAACCACTTTATGCAACTCTGTATAACATTGTTAATTTGTTGGTAGAAAACCTGTAAGTAAACAATCTACATCATCAAAAGACTCAGCACACTGTCATCACCTTTTAGAATGTAAGCAGTGTGGGCAAGGTCAAAATCTTGCATTAGGACTTTGTGCTTCTGTGGGTTAACTGCTACTCAGGCTTGGAGAACAGGCATTTATATTTGCTGGCAGAATAATTAAGGAGAATGACATGTCAAAAGAGTTCTTTCCTCATCATTTTTTATGCTCGTGTTTATTCATAGTTATGCTTGGGTTAGTGGTAAGAAAGGTAGGAAGAAACACTAATGCCCTAATGATTCTCTGATTCTTTTTGCAAAGACAGCTGAACTTATCACCTGCTTTGAGTGAGAAGCCATAAACTATTCCCAAGTAACAGTAAAATATTCAGTCAAATGCCACAGTTGTTCTTCTGAATGGTAACATGTTGATGGTCAAATATTTTGTTTATTAACATGAGCAATATAACTAAAGTTGAGGTTTACTAAGGCATCATAGGATAAACATCAAGAACACAGGACTTCCAAAAGGATGCTCTGGATTTGAATACTTGGTCCAAGCAGTCATTGCCATATATCATCGGATAATTCATTTATCTTCTAATCTATTTCTCAGGGGTACTATTTAGGGATTAGAAGTTCTAACAGCACTTTCTAAATTATTTCCCCTAATGTTAGTACTATGCTTATATTTTATAATTTATAAATCACATGATTAACATGAATCAGTAAATTGTATGAACAGAACTTATTCTACAATTAAACTAGTTAATTTGGAGAACAAGTACAAACTGTGAGTTGTTTGGGGAAAAAAAAGCAACAACAACAGAAAGAAAACCTTGATAACAATAATATTTTTCACTTAGAAAACATTTTATTGTTTCCCTCATTTGAGCCTGAAACATCTTATGAGGTGTGAGAGAATAATTGTTATAAAAATTTGATTAAAAGAGTATTCTTTCCCTTCTAAGAATCAAGACCCTTTAGGAAAATAACTTGAATAATCTTTTGTATTTTTACAAGGGAGTGCTAGACTGACAAAAATCTTCCCACCAAGTCCCTTTCCCTACACTTCTACTTGAATGGCATTGGAGCTATATTGTTCTATAAATGTCATCGTCAAATTGTCTTTAAGTGAATACGTTTCTTTAAGCCCAGAATGTGTATCTATAGACACGTTTGTAGAGTTAAAAAGGTTGACTAGAAATTGTTTCTTTACTCAAACGTTTAGTTGCAAGGCAAATTTGCTAACTAGCGACTTTCCTAAGTACTTGAGGAGAAACATGGAAATTCAAAAACATGAAAAGTGACAGAGTTAACAAAAAATTTAAAATAAACCCAGCATGCACTGGAGTAATTAACGTGAGGACTGTAGGATGCATGCTTCCATCCAGGTAAATAGAATCTCCAGGATCAAGAAGAGAATATGGCAAATAACAATTCTTCATGATTATTTCCATGAATACCCACACACACTCACACACCACATACATACCACATCGATATCTATTATATTTGTAAAGGATAACCTCTTGATTGCTGTATTTACTAATCTTTTAAATACTTATTTTGATGAGAAGATTTTATGCTTAATCATTGGAAATTAGAAATAGAGAAATTTTGGAAAAGATATCACCCACAATTCAGTCAACAGTTTTTGATGAATTATTTAGGGGGGTTTCTACATATAATTTTATGCCATTTACAAATAGAGACAGTTTTACTTCTTCCTTTCCAATTTGGATGCCTTTTATTTCTTGTTTTTTTTCTTAATTCCTCCAGCCAGGACTTCTAATCAACTCAGTGCTTTGTGACCACCTGGAGCGGTGGGATAGGGAGGGTGGGAGAGAGATGCAAGAGGGAGGATATATGGGGATATATGTATAAGTATAGCTGATTCACTTTGTTATAAAGCAGAAACTAACACACCATTGTAAAGCAATTATACTTCAATAAAAATGTTTAAAGAATACTATATTGAATAAAAGTGGTAAGAGTGGTCATCCTTGTCTTTTCCTGATCTTAGAGGAATAGCTTTCAACTTTTCACCCTTGAGTATGATATTAGCTGTGAGCTTATCATATATGTCCTTAATTATGTTGAGATATGTTCCCTCTATATCTGCTTTCTTGAGAGTTGTTATTTTTTAATAAATGGATATTGAATTTTGTCAAATGCTTTTTTTCTCCATCTATTGAATCATATAATCATACGGTTTTTATCCTATATTTTGTAGGTGTGGTGATACACATTGACTGATTTGTGGATATTGAACCATACTAGCATCCCTGGAATAAATTCTACCAGATTATGGTTTATGATCCTTTTAATGTTTTGTTGAATTTGAAATAATTATCCAAAATCTAATGTTAGGACTTTCTTTTTTTTCATTTTTTTATTCAGTTTTTAAATTGTATAAAATGCATTTATTGTTAAGGGTTTCTTTATCTCCTGATCATTGTGACTATCAGAAGGGACAGGGTAACCATGAGAAGAGAGCAGGACAGAGTCCATAGGCATGGTTTCTAGCTGACTGTTGAGATTAACCAGCTAGTATTTTCTGCTCTGTGTGTGGGATTACTCTTCATTAATATGAGAATTAAATGATCTCTAGAGGTCTATTTTCTCCTCTGTAATTCAGTAATATATTTTCTTTGAAATATCATCCCACTTTTCTGAAAAATCACTCAGCATACTCAACATAATGCTTTATGGAAGGGAAACCTATAATTCCTAGAATCCCTTGAATTTAAGTACTTTAATGTGCTTGAAATACTTGTTATACAATAGATGTCCTTCAAATAGATGCCCTTCAAGTATTGGTTCTCTGACATATTTCCTTCTTTCTTCCTCTCCTTTTCAGATATAAGTTCAGCACAGTGAGGCACAAAAGTAAAATGTTTTAAAAATTCTTAACATGAACTACACAATTAGAAAGAATTTTTTGGAACCTGTATCTGGCTATGATAACTAGAGGCATAGTTATGGATTAGCCAATCATGAAGCCCTTCATCTGGTCATTATAAGATAATAGGTATGGATTATCTAATCAACAAGCTATGTATTTTCATTATCATTATCCAATCAGGGATAATAAATATGTATAATGTAGCTTTCTGAAGGCATCAGTGCATAAGCAGCCAGGACTTGAAGAAACAAGGTACCACAGAGGTGAGAGATGAATTGTGAGGAATCTGATATTCCCCAATGATTTTCTTCTTAAAGCATAAGAAACAGCAAGTGATGGGTTAAAAATCTAAGCAAATATTTTGATACTGCTACATGTTCAGGGAGAAAAAATTAGAAACATAGTGCCCCTTGATGAAAAGGAATGCTGAAAAACATCCCTGGGTTTCAGTTCAGATTCCTGGAAGGCTCCTTCCTAGAACAAAAGCACCAGAAATGGACCAAGCCTCATTCAGACTAAAATCATATTACTAGATATTGAATTAAGGTGATCTTCTAGAAGAAAATTATATCCTCCTTGGGAAAAAGAAAAACAATATCTAGAGACTGCACAATATTTCATACACTCAGTCTAGAGTTTAAAAAAAATTTACAAACATGTCTGAAGACAGGAAGAAATGGTTTAAAAAAAATTCAGACAATAGAAAATGGCATTTTTCTACATGTTGGAGTTACTTACAAACTTTTAAATAACTGTGAAAAAAATGATCAGAAAATAGAACACAATATGAATAGTTTCCCCAGAGTACTGAAATCTATGTAAAGACATGAAATTTAAAGAATAAAAACTGTAATAACTAAAATATATTATTTTATGAGCTAATAACAAATTAGAAAAAAACAGAAGTGAGGATTTGTGAACCTAAGTAAAGAAATATCCAAATTAACAAAGAGGAAAAAAAAATTATAAACATAGGAAAGATCTTAGATGGTCATATGAGACAGAGTGAAAAGTTTTAATATTCATGAGTTTAAAGTATAGGAGAGGGGAAATAGAATGAGACAACAAAAATATTTGAAAATTATTTGGAAAGATTTTTTCAAATTTGTTGAAGATATCAAGCAACAGATTCTCAAAGACCTATTAACCCAAAGAAGAATATTTACAATAAAACCATGCTGTGGTATACCATACCAAAATTGCTGAAAGCCAATGATGATAAGAAAATGTTAAAAGCAAGATACAGTGCCTTCAAATGATTAATAATAAGACTGATGTCTGGCTTTTCAATAGAAATAAAGAAAGTCAAGTTAAGCCTTTAACCTTAATAATTTGACCAGATTAAAACAAACAAACAACAAATAAACCCTCCCAAATTATACACTTTCTACAATAACACATGTTGAAATGTATAGGAAGATAAAGATATGCCATGTAAGCCCCATCAAAAAGAACCTTTGTATAACTATATTAATACCAGACTGAGTAGCTCTGAGATATAACATACATTATAAAAGATAAATTTTATAAAGATAAAATGGTCAGTCTACTGGAATAAGTAACAAAAAAATTTAGACATCTAATAACATAGTCTCAAAAAATGAAAGAAAACACAAAAGTAACTGAAATTAATGGGGAAATAGATCTGTTTGCAAATACGATGAGAGATTTTAAAAACCTTCCTTAAATAACAATAGATAAAGCAGACAATTATTCTGCAGGGATATACATAATAAACCAGGTTGACTTAATTGACATGTATAGGACCCTGAATCACCAAACTGCACAACTCATTTTTTTTTTTTCCAGTGTACTTGGAACACTTACAAAATTAACAGTACGCTGGGTTATAAAGCAAGTCTCAAGAAACTTTAAAAAATTGCCCATTCCTTTTGACAAGATTTGGGTTTGAACATAAATCAAAAATAAAAGGCATAGTAGGCTTTATCCACCACTAAGCTTATTTAGCTTTAAGAAAAGACATAAGACACACATGCACCATGAATAGCAAGAACGCAGTAGGAATCTCAGGCACAGTGCCCCATATCTCCAATATGATCTTGGGATGTGCCTGGTAATGAAAGATGGCTGAGTGAGTGTGAAATCACTTCAGCCCAGAGAATCTAGCCTCCTTGGGGCTGTTTTAGCTTTTATTAATATAGTGGTCACATATCCCCTTCTTGAATATGTGTCTCACTCCCATTGTTCAGAGTAGCTCAATCTCATCAATTGCAGGTTACTCAAAAAACAATCTCAAGGATAAAGTACAGGTGATCAGTCAAAACATAGCATTCATTATGGATCCAGTTTGCTCCTATGAATTTCTTGAATTGCTATTGTAAAACGATTCTAAGCATCACCCTCAGGTGTTTCTGAGGCTAGAGGAAAGAATACAGATCAACTGTTAACTAACCGAGAGCGGAGGAAGATGGCGGAAGAGTAAGATGCGGAGATCACCTTCCTCCCCACAGATACATCAGAAATTCATCTACACGTGGAACAACTCCTACAGAACACCTACTGAACGCTGACAGAAGACCTCAGACCCCCCAAAAGGCAAGAAACTCCCCACATACCTGGGTAGGGCAAAAGAAAAAAGAATAAACAGAGACAAAAGGATAGGGATGGGACCTGCACCAGTGGGAGGGAGCCGTGAAGGAGGAAAGGATTCCACACACTAGAAGCCCATTCGCGGGCGGAGACTGCAGGTGGCGGAGGGGGAAAGCTTCGGAGTAGCGGAGGAGAGCACAGCAACAGGGGTGTGGAGGGCAAAGCGGAGAGATTCCGGCACAGATGATCGGTGCCCTCAGGCACACACCAGCCCGAGAGGCTTGTCTGCTCAGCCGCCGGGGTGGGCGGGGCTGGGAGCTGAGGCTCGGGTATCGGGTTTCAGTCGGAGCACAGGGAGAGGACTGGGGCTGGCAGCAGGAAGGGAGCCTGAAGGGGTTAGTGCACCACGGCTAGCCCAGAGGGAGTCCAGGGGAAAAGTCTGGACATGTCGAAGAGGCAAGAGACTTTTTCTTCCCTTTTGTTTCCTGGTGCGCGAGGAGAGGTCATTAAGAGTGCTGCTTAAAGAAGCTCCAGAGAAGGGCATGAGCCGCGGCTAAAGGCGCGGACCCTGGAGACGGGCATGGGAGCTGGGGCTGCTGCTGCCGCAGCCACAAGGCCTGTGTGCGAGCGCAGGTCACTGTCCACGCCCCCTTCCGGGGAGCCTGTGCAGCCCGCCACTGCTGGGGTCCCGGGACCCAGGGACGGCTTCCCCGGGAAAGTTCACAGAACACCTCGGGCTGGTGCAATGTTGCGCTGGCCTCTGCCGCCGCACGACCGCCCCGCTCAGCGTGCCCCTCCCTCCCCTCTGCCTGAGTGAGCCAGAGCCCCCGAATCAGTGGCTCCTTTAAACCCGTCCTGTCTGAGCGCAGAACGGACGCCCGCCGGCGACCCACGTGAAGAGGCGGGGCCAGATCCAAGGCTGAGACCCGGGAGCTGTGAGAGCAGAGAAGAGACAGGGAAATCTCTCTGTGCAGCCTCGGAGGCAGCGGATTAAAGCTCCACGGTCCACTTGATGTGCCCTGCGTCTGTGGAGTGCATGAATGGACACCGAATCATCCCAAATTGAGGAGGTGGACTTTGAGGACAAGATTTAAGATTTTTTCCTCTTTTCCTCTTTTTACAACGAATTATCCCAAATTAAGGAGGTGGACTTTGAGAGCAAGATTTTTGACTTTTTCCCCCCTGTTCTCTATTTGTGAAGGTGTATGTGTATGCTTCTGTGTGAGATTTTCTCTGTATAGCTTTGCTTCCACCGTATGTCCCAGGATTCTATCTGTTCGTTTTTTTTTTCAATAATTAATTTTTAATTTTAATAACGCTACTATATTTTATACTTTATTCCATTTTACTTTACCTGCTCTTTCTTTTTCCTAGCTTCCCTTCCTCCCTCCCTCACTCCGCCCCTCCTTTCATTCTTTCTCTATTTCTTTCCTTCCTCCCTCCCTCCTGTCTTTCTTTCCTTCTCTCTTTCTTTTTTCTTACTTCCTAGTTTTCGTTCTTTCCTCCCTCCTTCCCTCTCTACTTTCTTTCTTTCTTTCCATCCTTCCTCCCTCCCTCCCTCCTTTCTTTCTTTCTTTCTTTCTTTCTTCCTTCCTTCCTTCCTTTCTTTCCTTCTTCCTTTCTTTCTCTCTCTCTTTCTATCTTCTACTAATTCTTTCTTTCTACTTTTTCTCCCTTTTATTCTGAGCCGGGTAGATGAAAGGCTCTTGGTGCTGCAGACAGGAGTCAGTGCTGTGCCTCTGAAGGGGGAGAGTCAACTTCAGGACACGGGTCCACAAGAGACCTCCCAGCTCCACATAATATCAAGCGGTGAAAATCTCCCAGGCATCTCCATCTCAACACCAGCACACAGCTTCAGTCAATGACCAGCAAGCTACAGTGCTGGTCGCCCTATGCCAAGCAACTAGCAAGACAGGAACACAAACCCACCCATTAGCAGAGAGCCTGCCTAAAAACATAATAAGGCCACAGGCACCCCAAAACACACCACCAGATGTGGACCTGTCCACCAGAAAGACAAGATCGAGCCTCAACCACCAGAAAACAGGCACTAGTCCCCCCCACCAGGAAGCCTACACAACCTATTGAAACAAACTTAGCCACTAGGGACACACACCAAAAACAATGGGAACTACGAATCTGCAGCCTGCAAAAAGGAGACCCCAAACACAGTAAGATAAGCAAAATGAGAAGACAGAAAAACACACAGCAGGTGAAGGAGCAAGATAAAAACCTACCAGACCTAACAAATGAAGAGGTAATAGGCAGTCTACCTGAAAAAGAATTCAGAATAATGATAGTAAAGATGATACAAGATTCTATTTCCAAGATCCAAACTCTTGCAAATAGTATAGACAAAATGCAAGAAACAGTTAACAAGGACTTAGAAGAGGTAAAGATGAATAAAGCATCGTTTAAAAACATAATAAATGAAATGAAAAATACTCTAGATGGGATCAATAGCAGAATAACTGAGGCAGAAGAACGGATATTGAGGTGGAAGATAAAATAGTGGAAATAACTGATGCAGAGCAAAATAAAGAAAAAAGAATGAAAAGAACAGAGGACAGTCTCAGAGACCTCTGGGACAACATTAAACACACCAACATTCAAATTATTGGGATTCCAGAAGAAGAAGAGAAAAAGAAAGGGACTGAGAAAATATTTGAAGAGATTATAGTTGAAAACTTCCCTAATATGGGTAAGGAAATATTTAATCAAGTCCAGGAGGCACAGAGAGTCCCATACAGAATAAATCCAAGCAGAAATATGCCAAGACACATATTAATCAAACTGTGAAAACTTAAACACAAAGAAATCATATTAAAAGCAGCAAGGGAAAAACAACAAATAACACACAAGAGAATCCCCATCAGGTTAACAGCTGATCTCTCAGCAGAAACTCTACAAGCCAGAAGTGAGTGGCAGGACATATTTAAAGTGAGGAAAGAGAAAAACCTGCAACCAAGATTACTCTACCCAGCAAGGATCTCATTCAGATTTGATGGAGAAATTAAAATGTTTACAGACAAGCAAAAGCTGAGAGAGTTCAGCACCACCAAACCAGCTTTACAACAAATGCTAAAGGAACTTATCCAGGCAAGAAAAACAACTGAAGGAAAAGACCTACAATAACGAACGCAAAACAATTAAGAAAATGGGAATAGTAACATACATATTGATAATTACCTTAAATGTAAATGGACTAAATGCTCCCACCAAAAGACACAGATTGGCTGAATGGATACAAAAACAGACCCATATATATGCTGTCTACAAGAGACCTACTTCAGACCTAGAGACACATACAGACTGAAAGTAAGGGGATGGAAAAAGTTATTCCAGGCAAATGGAAATCAAAAGAAAGCTGGAGTAGCAATTCTTATATCAGACAAAATAGACTTTAAAATAAAGACTATTAGAAGAGACAAAGAAGGACACTACATAATGATCAGGGGATAGACACAGGAAGAAGATATAACAATTTTAAATATTTATGCACCCAACATAGGAGCACCTCAATACATAAGACAAATGCTAACAGCCATAAAAGGGGAAATCCACAGTAACACACTCATAGTAGGGGACTTTAACACCTCACTTTCACCAATGGACAGATCATCCAAAATGAAAATAAATAAGGAAACACAAGCTTTAAATGATACATTAAACAAGATGGACTTAATTGATATTTATAGGACATTCCATCCAAAAACAACAGAATACACATTTTTCTCAAGTGCTCATGGAACATTCTCCAGGATAGATCATATCTTGGGTCACAAATCAAGCCTTGGTAAACTTAAGAAAATTGAAATTGTATCAAGTATCTTTTCTGACCACAATGCTATGAGACTAGATATCAATTACAGGAAAAGATCTGTAAAAAATACAAACACATGGAGGCTAAACAATACACAACTCAATAACGAAGTGATCACTGTAGATATCAAATAGGAAATTAAAATATACCTAGAAACAAATGACAATAGAGACACAATGACCCAAAACCTATGGGACACAGCAAAAGCAGCTCTAAGGGGCAAGTTTATAGCAATACAATCCCACCTTAAGAAACAGGAAACATCACGAGTAAATAACCTGACCCTGTACCTAAAGCAATTAGAGAAAGAACAAAAAAACCCCAACAAAGATAGCAGAAGGAAAGAAATCATAAAGATCAGATCAGAAATAAATGAAAAAGAAATGAAGGAAAAAGAAATGAAGGAAACGATAGCAAAGATCAATAAAACTAAAAGTTGGTTCTTTGAGAAGAAAAACAAAATTGATAAACCATTAGCCAGACTCATCAAGAAAAAAAGGGAGAAGACTCAAATCAATAGAATTAGAAATGAAAAAGGAGAAGTAACAACTGACACTGCAGAAATACAAAAGATCATGAGAGATTAGTACAAACAACTCTATGCCAATAAAATGGACACCCGGGAAGAAATGGACAAATTCTTAGAAATGCACAACATGCCAAGACTGAATCAGGAAGAAATAGAAAATATGAACAGACCAATCACAGGCACTGAAATTGAAACTGTGATTAAATATCTTCCAACAAACAAAAGCCCAGGACCAGATGGCTTCACAGGCGAATTCTATCAAGCATTTAGAGAAGAGCTAACACCTATCCTTCTCAAACTCTTCCAAAATATAGCAGAGGGAGGAGCACTCCCAAATTCATTCTACGAGGCCACCATCACCTTGGTACCAAAACCAGGCAAGGATGTCCCAAAGAAAGAAAACTACAGACCAATATCACTGATGAACATAGATGCAAATATCCTCAACAAAATACTAGCAAACAGAATCCAACAGCACATTAAAAGGATCATACACCATGATCAAGTGGGGTTTATTCCAGGAATGCAAGGATTCTTCAATATACACAAATCAATCAACGTGATACACCATATTAACAAATTGAAGAAGAAAAACCATATGATCATCTCAATAGATGCAGAGAAAGCTTTTGACAAAATTCAACACCCATTTATGATAAAAACCCTGCAGAAAGTAGGCATAGAGGGAACTTTCCTCAACATAATAAAGGCCATATATGACAAACCCACAGCCAACATTGCCCTCAATGGTGAAAAACTGAAACCATTTCCACTAAGATCAGGAACAAGACAAGGCTGCCCACTATCACCACTCTTATTCAACTTAGTTTTGTAAGTTTTAGCCACAGCAATCAGAGAAGAAAAGGAAATAAAAGGAATCCAAATTGGAAAAGAAGAAGTAAAGCTGTCACTGTTTGCAGATGACATGATACTATACATAGAGAATCCTAAAGATGCTACCAGAAAACTACTGGAGCTAATCAATGAATTTGGTAAAGTAGCAGGATACAAAATTAATGCACAGAAATATCTGGCATTCCTGTACACTAATGATGAAAAATCTGAAAGTGAAATCAAGGGAACACTCCCATTTACCATTGCAACACAAAGAATAAAATATCTAGGAATAAACCTACCTAAGGAGACTAAAGACCTGTATGCAGAAAATTATAAGACACTGATGAAAGAAATTAAAGATGATACAAATAGATGGAGAGATATACCATGCTCCTGGATTGGAAGAATCAATATTGTGAAAATGACTCTACTACCCAAAGCAATCTACAGATTCAATGCAATCCCTATCAAACTACCACTGGCATTTTTCACAGAACTAGAACAAAAAATTTCAAAATTTGTTTAGAAGAACAAAAGACCCCGAATAGCCAAAGCAATCTTGAGAACGAAAAACGGAGCTGGAAGAATCAGGCTCCCTGACTTCAGACTATACTACAAAGCTACAGTAATCAAGACAGTGTGGTACTGGCACAAAAACAGAAAGATAGATCAACGGAAAAGGATAGAAAGCCCAGAGATAAACCCACTCACATATGGTCAACTTATCTTTGATAAAGGAGGCAGGAATGTACAGTGGAGAAAGGACAGTCTCTTCAATAAGTGGTGCTGGGAAAACTGGACATGGACATATAAAAGTATGATATTAGATCATTCCCTAACACCATACACAAAAATAAGCTCAAAATGGATTAAAGACCTAAATGTAAGGCCAGAAACTATCAAAGTCTTAGAGGAAAACATAGGCAGAACACTATATGACATAAATCACAGCAAGATCCTTTTGGACCCACCTCCTATAGAAATGGAAATAAAAACAAAGATAAACAAATGGCACCTAATGAAACTTCAAAGCTTTTGCACAGCAAAGGAAACCATAAACAAGACTAAAAGACAACCCTCAGAATGGGAGAAAATATTTGGAAATGAAGCAACTGACAAAGGATTAATCTCCAAATTTATAAGCAGCTCATGCAGCTCAATAGCAAAAAAAAACAAACAACCCAATCCAAAAATGGGCAGAAAACTTAAATAGGCATTTCTCCAAAGAAGATATACAGACTGCCAACAAACACATGAAAGAATGCTCAACATCATTAATCATTAGAGAAATGCAAATCAAAACTACAATGAGATATCATCTCACACCAGTCAGAATGGCCATGATCAAGAAATCTAGAAACAATAAATGCTGGAGAGGGTTTGGAGAAAAGGGAACACTCTTGTACCGCTGGTGGGAATGTGAATTGGTACAGCCACTATGGAGAACAGTATGGAGGTTCCTTAAATAACTAAAAATAGAACTACCATATGACCCAGCAATCCCACTACAAGGCATATACCCTGGAAAACCATAATTCAAAAAGAGACATGTACCAAAATGTTCATTGCAGGTCTATTCACAATAGCTCAGAGGTGGAAACAACCTAAGTGTCCATCATCGGATGAATGGATAAAGAAGATGTGGCACATATATACAATGGAATATTACTCAGCCATAAAAAGAAACGAAACTGAGCTATTTGTAATGAGGTGGATAGACTTAGAGTCTGTCATACAGAGTGAAGTAAGTCAGAAAGAGAAAGTCAAATACCATATGCTAACACATATATATGGAATTTAAAAAAATGTCATAAAGAACCTAGGGGTAAAACAGGAATAAAGACACAGACCTACTTGAGAATGGACTTGAGGATATGGGGAGTGGGAAGGGTAAGCTGTGACAAAGCGAAAGAGAGTCATGGACATATATACCGTACCAAACGTAAGGTAGATAGATAGTGGGAAGCAGCCGCATAGCTCAGGGAGATCAGCTCGGTGCTTTGTGACCGCCTGGAGGGGTGGGATAGGGAGGGTGGGAGGGAGCGAGACGCAAGAGGGAAGGGATGTGGGAACAGATGTATATGTATGACTGATTCACTTTGTTATAAAGCAGAAACTCATAAAAAAAATCAAAAAAATAAAAAAATAAACTGTTAACTAACCTTCCAAACAGGAAACTATTAACATGAAAATAATTATAACGCATGCAAATATTTGGAAATAAAACAGTAAATTTCTAAATAAGTCATGGTCCAAGAAAGAACCAAAAGAGAACAGAAATATCAAAACTTGTGGGATATAGGTAATGTTTTATTCAAAAAGAAGTTAGGACAAGATTAGCAAAGAAAACTCAATGAATATAGGAAGAAGGAAACAAAAAGACATATAAAAATGTGTAATAGAGATCATAAACTAAGCCAAAGTTTGTTTCTCTGAAAATTATAATAAATTTGCTAGAATAAGTGATCAGTAAAATGTGAATGTACAAAGTAACAATATTCCAAAAATTTTAAATGGGCATTCCATCAAACTTTATACATTAAAATATTAAGATATGAACATTTTAATACTGTGTGTTTGGAAATCCAACTAAAATGAACAAATTCCATGAAATACCATGTCTTCTAAAATAATCAGCTCCTTAAGTAAAATACTTTTCACAAAGAAACTCCAGAGCCTGCAGAGTTCATCAGTGAATTCTTCTAAATATGTAAGAAACAACAAATTCATCATTACAGAAAATATTTCAGAGCATAAAAAATGTGGAATATACTTCCCAAAGTGTTTTGTAAGGTCAAGAAAATCTTCATAACGAAACACCTAGTAAAAAGAAAAAGATGTCAAAGCCAATCTTTCCCACAAACACAGATGCAAAACTCCTAACAAAACAATAATAAAGAAAGCCCAGCTGTTTACATAAAGGATGATTGGCTCTATCACCAACAGTGTGATTGTTTTTGTTTATTCCAGACATGTTATGTTACTCTAACACTTCAAATGCAACCAATGTAATTCTCTAGGTTAAGAGCAAAAGGAGAAAAATCATGATAATGATTATCTCAGTACATGGACTAAAGGCATTTATTTGCTAAATTCAATAACCCTGGGTGGTTTCAGGAAAAAAATCTCCGTTTTCAAAAATACTTGTGCCTCCAAGAACATGCAGTTAGCTTTATGTTAAATGGTAAATTTTGAGAACTCTCATTTGAGATTAAAAACAGAACAATCACCTTCTATACAACATGGTACTAGAGACCCCAACTATTTTAGTAATGGCAGACATAAAGAGTGGAGAGAAAGTGGTAAAATTATCATTATTTGTATATTATTTTTCTACATACACATAGTAGTTTATGTATAAAAGTTAATAAGATTATAAAAAGGATTCTTAGAAGTAATCTGTGAATTGAGCAAGGTTGTTGAGTACAAGGTCATGACAAAAATAAATCCTAGTTCTATAAATTAGTAAAGAAATAGAAAATGTTTGAAAAACCATGCCATTTACAATAGAGTCAAAAAAATACTCAATAATAAATCTAATGAAAGTTGTGTGAGGGCTTCCCTGGTGGTGCAGTGGTTGAGAGTCTGCCTGCCGATGCAGGGGACATGGGTTCGTGCCCCGGTCTGGGAAGATCCCACATATTGCGGAGCGTCTGGGCCCATGAGCCATGGCTACTGAGCCTGTGCGTCCAGAGCCTGTGCTTCGCAACGGGAGAGGCCACAACAGTGAGAGGCCTGTGTACTGCAAAAAAAAAAAAAAAATTGTGTGAATCTGGTACGCAGAGAACAACAAAACATTCTTGAGACTAATTAAAAAGATCCAAATAAAAGAACAAGATTTGCTAAGCTAGATGGGAAGTTTCAGTACTGTAAACATGTCAATTCTTAAATAATGCTTGCAATTACAATCAACATTCCAATAATTTCCCTTGACAAACAGATTCCAAGAATTATACAGAAATTTAGAGCCACTCTAGTGAAGAAAAGTTGAAAAATTTACAATACCAGGTATCAAGACTTATAAAGTAACATAAATTAAAATGATATGGTAAGACACAAGGATAGCACTAGACCAATGGATCAGAATATAGAGTTTAGAGAAATGAGCACATACATAGAGTAAGTTGATATGTGACAGAGGTGTCACTGCATTGCAGTGAAGAAAGGATGATCTATTTAATAAATGGTGCTGGGACATCTGGATAGTCCATAATAATAATAAAACCCCACTTGATTCCTACCTTCTACTGTTCACAAAAGTCAATTGGATCTTTGACTTAAATGTGAAACATAAAACAACAATGGTAAAAAACAAAAATAGAAAATAACTTCCAAATTCTGGAAGATAACATAGGAAAATGTGTTCATGACTTTCTTAAACTAGACATGAAAAGAATTGACTGTAAAGAATAAGATTGGAACATATGACTATACTAAAAGTAAGAACTTCTGTTTATCAAAGAACAACATTAAGAATCTCAGAAGGCAAGCCACAGAGTGGGAGAAGATATTTGCAATACATGTATGTATCAAAGAATGTACACTTATAAAGATCTCATTAAAGTCATTAAGAAAAAAAAAAAACATTCAAAAAACTGGATAATGGATTGAAAAGTTGCTCCACAAACAAGTTTGTGAAAATGGCAAATAAATATTTGAATGTGATCAGCCTCGTTCATTATTTGGCAAATGCAAATGAAAAGCACAATGAAATATTATCACATATACTCACTTAAATAATAAAATAGCAAAAATAACAAAATAAAATAACATATTTAAAAATTCCATGTATTGGTGAGGATGTGGTGCAACTGGAACACCCATAAAATGTTAGTGGGAATTTCAACTGGTACAACCATTTTGATAAATTGTTTTTGTTTCATTTTCTAGATTTCAATATACACACACCAACAAGTACATGCATATGTATAAATTTGACATAAATGCATAAATATACACTGCATGGGTATGTATAGAGCAGCTTCATTTTTATAGCCCAAATGGGAAATAATGCAAATGCCCATCAAGAGTAGAGTGGAAGATATAATTTGTGGTATAGTTAATATATATATGAATAATATCAAATTAAACATAAATTTGAGTGAAAAAATAAGCATGAGGGAGTACATGCTCTCTGATTTCTGTCATGTAAAAATGAAAGTGGGAAAGAACTAATTGATGGCTATAAAAGTCAGAATAATGTTTATCTTTTAGGAGAGCAACACTTGGGATGGGCCTGAGGCAGTCTTCTGGAAAGCTGGTAGTGTTCTATTTCTCAATCTGGTTGTAGTTACACAGAAGTGTTTACTTTTCAATAATTATCAAGCAGTACTCTGATTCGGGTACCTTTCTCTCTATAGGCTATACTTCAAAAATAAAATAAAATGACAAATATTCTTCCTGGAGCAAAGAGTTCATGCTATGAAGAGTGATCAGAATTGTTTTCCATACACTTGAAGAGCAGTGGGATCAGGTACTGCTAATCCCAAGTGACCAATTAGAAGATGAAACATTATCTAGTTGAGTTTCTTAGAGAATTTGTGGATAACTAGAAGATTGGAATTGAACCAAAGTTCTGAAATATTAAAGTAGTTTGGCTATAGAGATTCAGCCATAGGGAGGTTTTCCCTAAGGTCAAATGGTTTTGCCAACATTTTAAATAAGACATTAAGCCATTTTAGGACTGGTTATATAATCAGTTCAAGGAGACTGAGAACATCTAGATGGAAAAAGAGGTGGAAGTAAACAATAGGTAAAGGAAATTGCATTGCCATTAAGATGTTTTGTAATCAAACTGAAGCATATTCTTTCTTATCTCCTGGTGTGAGGATAGAATAGGAGGTAATAAATCATAATTATTTATATAGTTTAACCAAAATCTGTGCTTCATAGCTGTTGGCACTGCCTTTATTTGAACATAAACCTACTCAGAAAAATAGGAAATATACACAGCCTCACTCTTATATGAGTATTTTCAGTTCATGTTATGTAATAGTCATTTTATTTAGCCATTCATCAATTTTCTGTCATATTCACACACTGAAGTATAGTTGAGAACCAAAAAATGAATAACAAAAGGTCTTAAACAAGCAAAAGAAATGACGGCAATAAAATCCATTAATTTGCTCACAGGAAATTACCTCAGTACCAAACTCATGTCCTTTGATACTTAATACTTTCAATTATCTGCTTTCTGTAACATTTCAACACCAAGATTGAGGATTCTGATGTTCCAGAATACCAGTATTTTTGTTTATGTAATAATGTTATCTCAGATAATAATTAATGGCCTCAGTCATTCTATTTGATGTGAAAGAGTTTGGTTCTTCTGTAACTTCTGTCTTTCTTCCTTGTCCCTGAGAACACAACCTTTTTACACTGTCACTTGGCTCCAACAACAAATTCCTCCCATCCTTCTATCTCAATTTGCTTCATGCCAAATAAAATGATGAGCTTTGTGGGAGGACCCTCTGAAGCAGTTGTAGAAAAAAGGCATATTTAGGTTCCTTTCTCCCAACTTGCTGGGAAGGGAAATTAAAAGTGCTGGACAGAGGAACTTCCCAGAGTAGTGGTTCTGAATGACTGAATCAGGAAAAGCCAACCCTACTGGAGCCCATTGCACTAGGGGCATTGAAGCAGCTAATACTGAGAGCAAAGCAAGTGGAACAGGTAGAAATAGAAGTGGAACAAAGTAGGAAAGCCACTGTGGCTAATACTTTCTTTTGAAATGATTATGCTTAACATTTATGAAATAGTAAATTGTATTTTATTGTAGTTTTGAGATATTTATACATTTTATATTAGAAATACATTAATATTTTGTCTCATGCAATTTGCTTCATGAATTTGTTTTATGAATTATAAATATATAACATTTTACATTTATATTCTATAAACATAAAGACATAAAAACACTAAGTAAATATAAAAATAAAACATCAATATTTTGATGTTACACAAAATAGATACATATGCATGTATACATGTGTGTATATATACACATAAAATTGATGGATTAGATAGATGAGTAGATGAATGCAGATCACTACAAGATATAGCATATTTAAAGCAAAAAATTGGAAATAGAAGGTAAGTAGAAGCAGGTACACCAGAGGCAGTGGAAAGTAACAGTGAACCTGACAGTGCTGGAAGAGAGAAAAATATATCAAAAGGAAATATAAGAAATAAAATGAAGCCATCCAGTTAACAGAAAATATGATCTCCGCAAGATATCTCCACCATAGCCCAGAATAATTTTGACATTCATGATAACCCTGAAGAATATAAAAAACATTGCACTTTTTTAAAAGTAAGCATCAAATACTATAGTTCTGTGTTTACAACAGTAGCTGGGTTTCAGTTGTGTCTAGGAAATTTGCAATATTAAAAAAAAAATAATTGATAAAGCACTTTTCTGAATATTTTTAAAAATGCACAAATTTATGCCTTGCTTTTAAACTATCCCCTGGCAGAAGGTCATTGAATTTTTCTATCTGAGTAGAAGAGGATTCTTTTTGTTAATGCACTTTTGTTAATTGCACACTTAATGAATCTCCACAGTAGGCCCATAGGGAAAGATACAGGATTGCACTCCTCTAGGAAACGTTTCTCAAGCTTCTACTGATGTGTGTCTCCAAAGGAAATTTTCTGTTTCTACCAAGGCTCTAATAGTGTGGAGACTTGGAGAAATTCAACAGGGGGTGGTGCCTCTTGGCTTAGAGATATTAAAATAGTAGAGATATAGGAAGTTGCTGGTTTTGTAATGAGTACCAATTATGGGAGATTTTATGATGTATAAAAAAATGACTGTTTTTATGTCTTAGTTTAAAATATTATAGTTTTATATTATTTACTATTATATTTTCTTAAAAGATGACACCATGAAGGTTTCTATTACAGGCTGAAGAGGTGTCAGAAGAGTATATAGATTTATGGGCCAGTTAAATGATAGGCTCATACACCTCAATTAAATAAGACTGAACCAGGAAAAATTTCAATATTATCTGAAAAGATGAATGAAAACTGATGAGCACATGTGTTTTTAGCATAGTTATTTCAGAGCTTAGATAATACACAGCTGCAACACTGTTATTGAAGACATAGGAAGTAACGTCCAACAGATTTTAATGAACTGGGGGAGTAGACCTGTGTGATTTAGTTACATACAAAGATTCTGTAAAGAATAAGTTAAAAACTTTTTTTATTACATTATAACATGAGCAGTAACTCGAAATTGGCATTATAAAGCACATACTTTGGAGAGTTACTTTAATAAAAATGAGCAACTTGTAAGTATCACATCTTTAATTATGCCTCTTAGTGTGTTTAACACTGACTTTTTCCTTAAGCACATTAAACATATCAACTAAAAATATCCTTAAACTACTAATTTTCTTGCTAATATTTTTCCCATATAAAAAGAAAACTAGGGATTCCCTGGTGGCACAGTGGTTGAGAGTCCGCCTGCCGATGCAGGGGACACGGGTTCGTGCCCCGGTCCGGGAAGATCCCACATGCCACGGAGCAGCTGGACCCGTGAGCCATGGCTGCTGAGCCTGTGAGTCCAGAGCCTGTGCTCCACAGCGGGAGAGGCCACAGCAGTGAGAGGCCCGCGTACCGCAAAAAAAAAAAAAAAAAAAAAAAAAGAAAGAAAGAAAACTAATAAATTCTAAGCAAGCCAGTGTTCACAGGTATTAGATTTCAATTAGTGGAGCCCTGAGGTGTGCATTTTCTCTCAAGAAAAAAGTACTTAAAAACAGTACAGGGCTTCCCTGGTGGTGCAGTGGTTGAGAATCTGCCTGCCAATGCAGGGGACATGTGTTTGAGCCCTGGTCTGGGAAGATCCCACATGCCGCGGAGCAGCTAGCCCCGTGAGCCACAATTACTGAGCCTGTGTGTCTGGAGCCTGTGCTCCACAACAAGAGAGGCCGTGATAATGAGAGGCCCGCGCACCACCATGAGGAGTGGCCCCCACTTGCCACAACTAGAGAAAGCCCTCGCACAGAAACGAAGACCCAACACAGCCATAAATAAATAAATAAAATTAAAAAAAAAAAAACAGTACAAATTCAACTTTATCTACATCAAACTTATCCAACAATTTCATAGAGCAGTAATGATTGGAGAGTGACTACAGACTATTAACACGTTTAATCAACCTTTGAGATAGTACTGGCATGTAGAATTGCTGGAAAAGCACCTCCTGAAATGTCAGTAAAGGCATGACTGGATGCATTTCTGTAGGAACCATCTGGTTTTTAACGCCTCATAATTACTCTTTACTATGTGTTCACTGATCCCCAACTTGTGTGATGGGTGCAACTGCTCCAAACAAAACTAAAATCAAGGAGATAGACAAGGCTCTCTATGTTTATAGATAGATTTCAGGTCAGTTCTCTCCTTCCGTGTAATATAAGGCGGCTCTGCTAAGTGGGAGTCCTGTGTGTGAACTTATGTAGAATGATCTGAGATGCAGAGGCAATCCAGTATGTGCTCGTTGCCAATAACTACTCTCAATGTTTAAAGAGATCTATAGGGACTACTGACCCTCATAGTGCCATAGCCCTCACAGTCCCATAAATCTTCTTAGTTTTGTGAAAACATAAATTATATTGTCACTACTTTATTAGAGTACTGCTATGGGGCCTACCATATTGACAGGATATTTTATTATTCAAAGTTCATTGCTATCCCTAGTTAAGCACTTCCAAACCAGAAATCTGTGATCTCCATTTTTCTCATTTGGGTCTTCTAATTTTATTTGCATGTATAACATCTGTTTAGCTCAGATCTTCAAAGAAGCTATTAAGATTTTGCTGGTAATAGGAGCCTCAGGATTTTTATTTACATGTGTTTCAAAATCTAAAATATACACATTCAGAACACACAGACATATAAATACAAATGCACACAAGCATGCCTTTATGTCTA
Organism: Hyperoodon ampullatus; assembly: GCF_949752795.1. NCBI lineage: Eukaryota > Metazoa > Chordata > Mammalia > Artiodactyla > Ziphiidae > Hyperoodon > Hyperoodon ampullatus. The sequence goes on from NC_136916.1 coordinate 162,939,235, forward strand.
GTCTATGCAAATGTTTAACAATTATTATTTTTTCTTTAATTTTTATTTTATATTTGAGTGTAGTTGATTTTCCATGTTGTGCTAGTTTCAGGTATACAGCAAAGTGTTTCAGGGGGCTTCCCTTGTGGCACAGTGGTTGAGAGCCCGCCTGCCGATGCAGGGGACACGGGTTCGTGCCCCGGTCCGGGAAGATCCCACATGCTGTGGAGCGGCTGGGCTCGTGAGCCATGGCCACTGAGCCTGCACGTCCAGAGCCTGTGCTCCACAATGGCAGAGGCCACAACAGTGAGAGGCCCGCGTACCGCAAAAAAAAAAAAAAAAGTGTTTCACACACACACACACACACACACACACACACACACACACATATATATATTCTTTCTCAGCTTCTTTTCCCATATAGGTTATTAGAGATTTTTGAGTAGAGTTCCTTGTTCTATACAGTAGGTCCTTGCTGACTATCTATTCTATATATAGTAGTATGTATACGTCAATCCCGTACTCCTAATTTATCCCTTCCCCTCCGCCTTTCCACTTTGGTAACCATAAGTTTGTTTTTTAAGTCTGAGAGTCTGTTTCTGTTTTGTAAATAAGTTCATTTTTACCTTTTTTTAATATATATATTCCACATATGAGTGATATCATGTGATATTTGTCTTTCTGTGTCTGATTTACTTCACTTATTATGCTAACCTAGGTCCATCCGTGTTGCTGCAAATGGCATTATTTTATTCTTTTTTAATGGCTAAGTAATATACCATCATATATATGTACAACATCTTCTTTATCCATTCATCTGTCAGTGGACATTTAGGCCATTTCCACATCTTGGCGATTGTAAATAGCACTGAAATGAATATTGGGGTTCACGTTTCTTTTCAAAGTATGGTTTTCTCCATAAATATGTCCAGGAATGGGATTGCTGGATCATATGGTAGCTCTATTTTTAGTTTTTTTAAGGAAGCTCCATGCTGTTCTCCATAGTGGCTGTACCAATTTACATCCCCACCAGCATGATTTTCCTTTTCATTTATTATATTTTTCCTCAAGTGGTATACAAATGTCATGGGTAGGGTCTTAGAATGGGTTTCTTAGAAACAGATTCTGAGATGAAGGGTGACTAGTAGATTTATTTGGCAGTGATTTTGAGAGATTTACCACTAAAGAAGTTAGGAAGACAAGATTGAGCACAGGGAAACCTGGACAGGAAAGTAGTTGCAATTGAGAATTATTTGTCCTATAAGAATCTCTGGAGCTGCCATTACCTACCAGAGTGGTCACACCTAGTGGGTGGACTGGGAATGAAGAGAAGGAATGGTAACCTTGTGTCAAGAAGTTCCTATAGCCAAGAGCAATTCTCAAGGATGGATGCAGCTATGAGCCAGTAGCATCTGATGTTCCTCAAAATTGAAGTACAGCTTCAGGTCATACCTGACATGGCACCAGTTTTCACTACAAGGGGCTTTGGTTTTATTTGTATTCTTTCTTCCTATATCCCCAAAGCTTAGAACAATGCCCAGAAGACAGCATGCGCTCAATGAATAACTGCTGAAAGAAAATAAATTATTTATCAAAATCTTGTAACTTATAGCTTATTAGATTTATAAAATTCTGACAAAATAATCTATGAATTACAGTACAGACTGAGAAGGAAGAAAAACTGTCTCTCTTCTATTAAAATAAAACATAGATACAACATTATGTTTAATATAAAACAGAATAATTGTCAGAAACAGATTAGTGATGATTGTTCCAACAAACTTTCAGTAGATGGTGAGAAATACTTTGGAAAATGCTAATACTATATCCAAAGAACTTTCATTATTAAGTGGGAAAAGAAGATAGTGTAGGTGAGACCATTTGGAATTTTATAAATCTCAATAAATGTCTGTGAATCTGGTAACTTCGGAAATAGATATGCCAGTTTATACTAGCCTGCTTCAAATAAAAGCATTTTAAGAAACTTCAATTTACATACCAATCAGAAAATATATTTTAAACAAGTATCCTAATTCACTGTTTAGGAAATTGGGGTGTTTGTTTTTTATTTGAAAAGTCTTATTTCATGTAACTGAATTGCAATCCTCAAAACATTTATTTAGGAGCTCAACTAATTTGCCTATTCTAATACTCAAAGACAGAGTGCTTATTTCTGTTGATACATGTTAAAATTTGAATGATATAGGAAAGTATATCATGGTCCCAGGGCAGGCAAAGAATGCAAATATGTGAAGCATTATATGTGTATCATTTACAGAGGAGCAATATCAGGCTGATCAAATTTCTTCTGGTAACATTTAATATCATAAGAGAATGGAGAAACAGCAATCAGATATTCAGGGGAAAATTATGTCAGCCATGGAGTGCATACTGGGTCAAGCTTTCTGACAAGTACCAAGCCTATAGAGAGTTCTGTACCGGATAAAAATCAAGGAATATTTCTCCATGGTGTCTTCTTGAGAACTCCACTTGAAGATAAATTATAGCCAATCAAAGGATGTCTGGGGAAGCTACATGCAGGACTGGTATTGGATGACTGAAAAATGTTTAAGTGTAAAACTATTACTAAAACAAATGTGAGATTAGGTTGCAAAGCACAATGTACATGTAGATGCCATGACAATGTGAAAATAACACAACAAAACTTAGGAGGAAAAGGGATAAAGAAGTTAAAATATAGACTAAGTTCACTGTTGGTCTCTTCTCTAATGGCTGATGAGTCAAGTGATAAATTCATAAACATGTAAAAGTACTTAGAAAGATGAATATTGAGGAAATTGAATAGAGGAGGACAAAGCATTGAGGGAGAAGGTGGAATAATGTTAATTTATCAATGCTTGGATTAGGTAAATAATACAGCTAAAGAAATAGCTAGGTTTATAGAAAATATTATTGTATAAACTGTAACTTTTAAAGTATAAGATAAATACAAACAATACTATATATTAGAGGGCCTACATACATATATACACACACAGATACTGACACAGTAATGAAAGCCACATAGTAATATGTGTATGTTAAAACTATAAAAACAGAAATTATAACATAAAATTGTCTGACAGAACTAAAATGAAACACATCTTCCATACAATAAATATAAACTGCTTAATGACACACATTAAAAGAAAAGATATATGAACTGGGACACAAAGTAAACTCCAAATCGAGGTAATAAATCTAAGATATAGTGAAGAGACACAGGTAAGACAGTGATTTAGGAAGTTTGAAAATAAAAGAAGCAAAGATATTTTAAGCAAATGAAAAAAAAAAAAGGAAGTGTGCAAGTTACAGTATTATTCCAGACCTTTGCATAACTATATACTGGATAACATAATATCAACAGTCATGAAGCAAATATTAAAGGTAAACTTTTATTTTTTAACAAAGAAACCCACTAGTAACAGGATATTTTAATTCTCTCTCAGTCCATGAGAAAATACATATGTAAGAGAACAAAATATAAAAATAAAATAATTGAGAACTGGTTGATATATGACTAATTCTGAAAATCATAAAAATAGAAAATATAATTTCCTTTCAGATGTCCATGGAACACTCACAAACATTAACCATATACCAGTTTGCAACAAACTAATCATAATGCCAAATGAAATTCCATAAATTAATAACAAAACCAGAAACAAAATGATCCTCCCACAAAGAAATTAATATACTAATATACTCTGTTTTAACTACTTTTGAATAAAAGAAGAAATATATATATAAAGAGCAAAATTTCAGGAACACCAAATTAATGTATAAAAATACAATTATTCAGAACAAGGGGACCCAGCAAAATTAGTGCTCTAAGGAAAATGTATAATTCCAAATAATTACATTAATTAAAATATACAAATTAATGAAAATTTCCATACAAAATAGTTAAAATAAAAATAACTAAAAACCTGAAGAGTTTATGAAGAAAGAATTAATAAATATAAGATAAATTAGTTTAAAAGAATCAATAGAATTAGAAATAGATACAAACACTTGCTCTTAAAATAAAAACATCACAGAAACATCAAATCTAACCTATATGAGAAAAAATAAAGTCAAAAAATTGCACATAGAGAACAAACTTGTGGTTGCCAAGGGGTGGTGGGATGGAGGAAGGATGGATTGGGAGTTTGGGGTTAGCAGATGCAAACTATTACATAGAGGATGAATAAAAAACAAGGTCCTACTCTATAGCACAAGGAACTATATTCAATATCCAGTGATGAACCATAATGAAAAGAATATGAAAAAGAATATATATATATATATATATATATATATATATATATATATATATATATATATGTATAGCTGAGTCACTTTGCTGTACAGCAGAAATTAACACAGCTATGTATATCAACTATTACTTCAATAAATTTTTAAAAATTGCAGCATAATAAAAAATGAGGATGAAAAAACCCGAGTTAATTAAAAGAATCAGAAGGCTACGTTGCACAACAGCAAATGAACTTGAAAAACTCTGTAAAATGGGTACGTTCTTAGGAAAATGTATATTACCAAAATTTACCATATAAGAGATTAAAAGTTTAAAAGATCAATTTCCAAGGTGGACATAGAGGGTGTGTTAAAAAAATAATTAAAACAATTTAGGTCGTACAACTAAACTTTAACACTTCATGAAGTGGAAAGTCCTTTCGGATAGCTGCAAAATGGGGCAGGAGGCAGGAAGTTTTAATAGGAGAAAATAAAGCACAAGGAAGAGAAAAAGAGAACATATCTGATTGGCTGGGCCACGTAAGCAGCCTCTTTTGGTGCGAGAAGGCCCAGCATTGTATTTGTGTTTGGGGATTGGCTGCCTGGATGTACTGTCCAGGGGAACTTTTACAGGATAGGAAAGTGATCTAAATTTGGTTTTGTTGACGTGGCACCATGGGGAGGAATGGCTCCATCTTGGGCCTAGAAATTTATTTCAACAGGGGTTATAAAAGAAGTAAACTCAGCAAAAGACCACTACAGCCAAATCTTTTATAAGGGATATTTACCAAGCCATTTAAAGAGATGATTCCTATTCAATTTAAACTACTTTAGGATATAGAAAGAGAAAGAAAAACTTCCAAACTCCATGTATGAAGCAAGTATAACACTGAATCCAATATGTAACATTCAAAAATTAAAAGAATTTTCACTTATCACTATTAATAAAAATCATAAACAAAACTCTAGCAAAATCCTAGGGAACATGAAAATAAAAATATATGACTAAGTAGAGTTTATTCCAGGAATACCAGTGTGTATTAGGAAATCTATTAATAGAACAATGAAATGGTAAGGGACAAAGTGAAACCATCACTATTAATTTAAAAAACTCAGAGAGACTTTCAAGATGGTGGAAGATTAAGACACAGAGATCACCTTCCTCCCCACAAATACATCAGAAATACATCTACATATGAAACAACTCCTACAGAACACCTACTGAACACTGGCAGAAGACTTCAGACCTCCCAAAAGGCAAGAAACTCCCCACATACCTGGGTAGGGCAAAAAAAAAAAAAAAATAGAAAAAACAGAGACAAAAGAATAGGGACGGGTCCTTCACCAGTGGGAGGGAGCTGTGAAGGAGGAAAGGTTTCCACACCCTAGGAGCCCCTTCATTGGCGGAGACTGTGGGTGGCAGAGGGGGTAGCTTCAGAGCCATGGAGGAGAGTGCAGCAACAGGGTTGTGGAGGGCAAAGCAGAGAGATTCCCGTACAGTGGATCAGTGCCGACCAGCACTCACCAGCCCGAGAGGCTAGTCTGCTCACCTGCTGGGGTGGGCAGGGGCTGGAAGCTGAGTCTCAGGCTTCAGAGGTCAGATCCCAGGGAGAGGACTGGGGTTGGTGGTGTAAACACAGCCTGAAGGGGGCTACTGCACCACGGCTAGCCAGGAGGGAGTCCAGGAAAATGTCTACAACTGCTGAAGAGGCAAGAGACCATTGTTTCAGGGTGCGTGAGGAGAGGAGATTCAGAGCACCACCTAAACGAGTTCTGGAGATGGGGTGCGAACCACAGCTATCAGCGCGGACCACAGAGACAGGCATGAGATGCTCAGGCTGCTGCTGAAGCCACCAAGAAGCGTGTGTGCAAGCACAGGTCACTGTCCACACCTCCCTTCCCAGGACACTGTGCAGCCCACCACTGCCAGGGTCCCATGACCCAGGGACAACTTCCCTGGGAGAACACACAGTGCACCTCAGGTTGGTGCAACGTCACACTGGCCTCTGCTGCCACAAGCTCGCCCCGCACTCCACACCTCTCCCTCTCCCCGGCCTGAGTGAGTCAGAGCCCCCTAATCAGCTGCTATTTAACCCTGTCCTGTATGAGTGACGAACAGATGCCCTCAGGAGACCAACACGCAGAGGCAGGGCCAAATCCAAAGCTGAACCCCGGGAGCTGTGCAAACAAAGAAGAGAAAGGGAAATCTCTCCCAGCAGCCTCAGCAGCAGCGGATTAAATCTCCACAAACAACTTGATGAACCCTGCATCAGCAGAAAAACTGAATAGACAATGCATCATCCCAAAATTGAGGCAGTGCACTTTGGGAGCAATGATATATATATATATTTTTTTTTCTTCCTTTTTCTCTTTTTGTGTGTATTTGTATGCGTCTTTGTGTGATTTTGTTGTATAGCTTTGCTTTTACCACTTGTCCTAGGGTTTTGTCTGTCCATTTTTGTTGCTGTTGTTGTTTATTTCTTTTTTTAGTATAATTCCTAGTGCTTGTTATCATTGGTGGATTTGTTTTTTTGCTTTGGATGCTCTCTTCTTTCTTTTTTCTTATTTACTTTTTAAATTATTTTTATTTTTAATAATAATTTTTTATTTTCATTTTAATAACTTTATTTTTTTCTTTCTATTTTTCTCCCATTTCCCCTGAGCCATATGGCTGACAGGGTCTTGATACTCCAGCTGAGTGTCAGGCCTGTGCCTCTGAGGGGGGAGAGTGGAGTTCAGGGCATTGGTCCACCAGAGACCTCCTGGCTCCACATAATACCAAATGGCAAAAGCTCTCCATCTCAATGCTAAGACCCACATCCACTCAATGAGCAGAAAGCTGCAGTGCTGGACATCCTATGCCAAACAAATAGCAAGACAGAAACACAGCTCCACCCATTAGAAGAGAGGCTGTCTAAAATCATAATAAGTTCAGAGACACCCCAAAACACACCACAGGACGCAGTCCTGACCACCAGAAAGACAAGATCCAGCATCATACACCAGAACACAGGACCCAGCCCCGTCCACCAGGAAGCCTACACAACCCACTGAACCAACCTCACCCACTGGGGGCAGACACCAAACACAATGAGAAATGCGAACCTGCAGCCTACAAAAAGAAAACCCCGAACACAGTAACTTAAGCAAAATGAGAAGACAGAGAAACACACAGCAGATGAAGGAGCAAGGTAAAAACCCACCAGACCAAACAAATGAAGAGGAAATAGGCAGTCTACATAAAAAATAATTCAGAGTAATGATACGACATTTGATCCAAAATCTTTGAAATAGAATGGAGACTATACAAGAAACATTTAACAAGGACCTAAAATAACTAAAGGGCAAACAATGATGAACAACACAATAAATGAAATAAAAATTTTCTAAAAGGAATCAATAGCAGAATAACTGAGGCAGAAGAACGTATAACTGACCAGGAAGAAAAAATAGTGGAAAAAACTACTGGACAGCAGAATAAAGAAAAAAGAATGAAAAGAATTGAGAACAGTCTCAGAGACATCTGACACAACATTAAACGCACCAACATTCGAATTACAGGGGTCCCAGAAGAAGAAGAGGAAAAGAAAGGGACTGAAAAAATATTTGAAGAGATTATAGTTGAAAACTTCCCTAATATGGGAAAGGAAATAGTTAATCAAGAACAAGAACAACAGAGAGTCCCATACAGGATAAATCCAAGGAGAAACATGCCAAGACACATATTAATCAAACTATCAAAATTTAAACAAAAAGAAAAAATATTAAAAGCAAGAATGGAAAAACAACAAATAACATACAAGGGAATACCCATAAGGTTAACAGCTGATCTTTCAGCAGAAACTCTGCAAGCCAGAAAGGGGTGGCAAGACATATCTAAAGTGATGAAAGGGAAAAACCTACAACCAAGACTACTCTACCAAGCAAGGATCTCATTCAGATTCAATGGAAAAATTAAAACCTTTACAGACAAGCAAAAGCTAAGAGATTTCAGCACCACCAAACCAGCTTTACAACAATGGCTAAAGGAACTTTTATAGGCAGGAAACAAGAGAAGGAAAAGACCTACAATAACAAACCCCAAACAATTAAGAAAATGGTAATAGTAACATACATAGGGATAACTACCTTAAATGTAAATGGATTAAATGCTCCAACCAAAAGAAACAGACTGGTTGAATGGAAGCAAAAACAAGACCTGTATGTATGCTGTCTACAGGAGACCCACTTCAGACATAGGCACACATACAGACTGAAAGTGAGGAAATGGAAAAAGATATTCCATGCAAATGGAAATTGAAAGAAAGCTGGAGTAGCAATTCTCATATCAGGCAAAATAAACTTTAAAATGAAGACAATTACAAGAGACAAAGAAGGACACTACATAATGATCAAGGGGTCAATCCAAGAAGAAGATATAGCAATTATAAATATCTATGCACTCAACATAGGAGCACCTCAATACATAAGGAAAATGCTAACAGCCATAAAGGGGAAATTGACAGTAACACAATCATAGTAGGGGACTTTAACACCCCACTTTCACAAATGGATATATCATATAAAATGAAAATAAATAAGAAAACACAAGCTTTAAATGATACATTAAACAAGATGGACTTAATTAATATCTATAGGACATTCCATCCAAAAACAACAGAATACACTTTCTTCTCAAGTGCTCGTGGAACATTCTCTAAGATAGATCATATCTTGGGTCACAAATCAAGCCTTGGTAAATTTAAGAAAATTGAAATCATATCAAATATCTTTTCTGACCACAACGCTATGAGACTAGATACAAATTACAGGAAAAAATATGTAAAAAATACAAACAAATGGAGGCTAAACAATACATTTTTTAATAGCCAAAAGATCACTGAAGAAATGAGAGGAAATCAAAAACTACCTACAGACAAATGACAATGAAACAAAATGATCCGTAATCTGTGGGATGCAGCAAAAGCAGTTCTAAAAGGAAAGATTACAGCAATAAAATTCTACGTAAAGAAAAAAGAAACATCTCAAATAAAGAACTTAACCTTACACCTAAAGCAATTAGAGAAAGAAGAACAAAATCCACAACATTAGCAGAAGGAAAGAAATCATAAAGATCAGGTAAGAAATAAATGAAAAAGAAATGAAGGAAACAAAAGCAAAGATCAATAAAATTAAAGGCTGGTTATTTGAGATGATAAACAAAATTGATAAACCATTACCCAGACCCATCAAGAAAAAAAGGGAGAAGACTCAAATCAATAGAACTAGAAATGAAAAAGGAGAAGTAACAGATGACTCTGCAGAAATACAAAGAATCATGAGAGATTACTACAGCAACTATATGTCAATAAAATGGACAACCTGGAAGAAATGGACAAATTCTTAGAAAAGCACAACCTTTCGAGACTCAACCAGGAAAAACTAGAATATATAAACAGACCAAACACAAGTACAGAAAATGAGACTGTGATTAAAAATATTCCAACAAACAAAAACCCAGGATCAGATGGCTTCACAGGTGATTTCTATCAAACATTTAGAGAAGAGCTAAAACGTATTCCTATCAAACACTTCCAAAATATAGCAGAGGGAGGAACACTCCCAAACTCATTCTATGAGATCACCATCACCCTGATACCAATCCCAGACAAAGATGTCACAAAGAAAGAAAACTGTAGGTCAATATCACTGATGAACATAGGTGAAAAAATCCTCAACAAAATACTAGCAAACAGAATCCAGCAGCACATTAAAAAGATTATACACAATGATCAAGTAGGGTTTATCCCAGGAATGTAAGGATTCTTCAATATACACAAATCAGTCAATGGGCTACACCATATTAACAAATTGAAAGATACAAAACTTATGATCATCTCAACAGATGCAGAAAATCCTTTTGACAGCATTCAACACAGATTTATGATAAAAAGCCTCCAGAAAGTAGTCATAGAGGGAACTTACATCAATATAATAAAGGCCATATATGACAAACCCACAGCCAACATCATTCTCAATGGTGAAAAACTGAAACCATTACCACTAAGATCAGGAACAAGGCAAGGTTGCCCATTCTCACCAATACTATTCAACATAGTTTTGGAAGTTTTAGCCACAGCAATCAGAGAAGAAAAAGAAATAAAAGGAACCCAAATTGGAAAGAAGAAGTAAAGCTGTCACTGTTTAGAGATGACATGATACAATATGTAGAAAATGTTAAAGAGGCTATGAGAAAATTACTAGAGCTGATCAATGAATTTGGTGAATTAGCAGGTTACAAAATTAATGCACAGAAATCTCTTGCATTCCTATACACTAATGATGAAAAATCTGAAAGAGAAATTACAGAAACTTTCCCAATTACCACTGCAACAAAAAGAATAAACTTAACTAAGGAGACAAAAGACCTGTATGCAGAAAACTATAAGACACTGATGAAAGAAATTAAAGAAGATAGAAACAGATGGAGAGATATACCATGTTCTTGAATTGTAAGAATCAACATTGTGAAAATGACTATACTACCTAAAGCAATCTACAGGTTCAATGCAATCCCTATCAAACTACCAATAGCATTTTTCACAGAACTAGAACAAAAAATTTCACAATTTGTATGGAAACACAAAACATCCCAAATACCCAAAGCAATCTTGAGAAAGAAAAATGGAGCTGGAGGAATCAGGTTCGCTGACTTCAGACTATACTACAAAGCTACAGTAACCAAGACAGTATTGTACTGGCACAAAAACAGAAAATTATGTCAATGGAACAGTAGAGAAAGCCCAGAGGTAAACCCATGCACATATGGTCACCTTATTTTTTATACAGGAAGCAAGAATATACAATGGAGAAAAGACATCTTCTTCAATAAGTGGTGCTGGGAAAATTGGACAGCTACATGTAAAAGAATGAAATTAGAAGACTCCCTAACACCACACAGAAAAATAAATTCAAAATCGATTAGAGACCTAAATGTAAGGCCAGACACTTTAAAACTCATAAAGGAAAACCTAGGCAGAACACTCTGTGGCATAAATCACAGCAAGATCCTTTATGACCCACCTCCTAGAGAAATGGAAATAAAAACAAAAATAAATAAATGGGACCTAATGAAACTTAACAACTTTTGCACAGCAATGGAAACCATAAACAAGATGAAAAGAGAACCCTCAGAATGGGAGAAAATATTTGCAAATTAAGCAACTGACAAAAGATTAATCTCCAAAATTTACAAGCAGCTCATGCCACTCAATATCAAAACAACAAACAACCCAATCCAAAAATGGACAGAAGAACTAAATAGACATTTCTCCAAAGAAGATATACAGATTGCCAACAAATACATGAAAGAATGCTCAACATCACTAATTATTAGAGAAATGCAAATCAAAACTACAGTGAGATTTTACCTCCCACCAGTCAGAATGGTCATCATCAAAAAATCTACAAACAATAAATGCTGCAGAGGGTGTGGAGATAATGGTCCTGTGTTGCACTGTTGGTGGGAATGTAAGTTGATATTGCCACTATGGAGAACAGTATGGAGGTTCCTTAAGAAACTAAAAATAGGGCTTCCCTGGTGGTGCAGTGGTTGAGAGTCCGCCTGCCTTTGCAAGGTACATGGGTTCGTGTCCCAGTCTGGGAAGAACCCACATGCCGTGGAGTGGCTGGGCCCGTGAGCCATGGCCGCTGAGCCTGTGTGTCCAGAGCCTGTGCTCCACAACAGGAAAGGCCACAACAGGGAGAGGCACACGTACTGCAAAAAAAAAAAAAAAAAAAGAAACTAAAAATAGAACTACCATACTACCCAGCACTCCCAATACTAGGCATATATCCTGAGAAAAGAGTAATTCAAAAAGAGTCATGTACCACAATGTTCATTGCAGTTCTATTTACAATAGCCAGGACATGGAAGCTACCTTTGTGTCCATTGACCGATGAATGGATAAAGAAGATGTGGCACAGATATACAATGGAATATAACTAAGCCATAAAAGGAAACAAACTTGAGTTATTTGTAGTGAGGTGGGTGGACCTAGAGTCTGTCTTACAGAGTGAAGTAAGTCAGAAAGAGAAAAACAAGTACTGTATGCTAACACATAATATATGGAATCTAAAAAAAAATAGATTCTGAAGAACCTAGGGACAGGGGCAGGACAGGAATAAAGGCACAGATGTAGAGAATGGACTTGATGACACGGGGAGGGGGAAGAGTAAGCTGGGATGAAGTGAGAGAGTGGCATGTACATATATATACTACCAAATATAAAATAAATAGCTAGTGCGAAGCAGCCTCAGAGCACAGGGAGATCAACTCAGTGCTTTGTAACCACCTAGAACAGTGGGATACAGAGGGTGGGAGGATAGACACAAGAGGCAGGAGATATGGGGATATATGTATATGTATAGCTGATTCACTTTGTTATAAAGCAGAAACTAACACACCATTGTAAAGCAGTTATACTATCATAAAGATGTTAAAAAATAAAATAATCAGTCCATAAATAGGAGTGGATAGATATTTGTTAACATGACAATAATAGAACTATCTTAAACACAAAACCAAGAACATGCTTCATGTAGAAAAAGCTTGCTGAAATCCCACTAAAATCAGGAACAAGAAAAGGATGGTCACACTGGCTACTAGTATTAAACACTGATGGCAGTAATATTAGACAAGAATACTAAACATTTATGAAAACTGAAAAGAAAAAGTTAAAACTATATTTACAGAAGATATGATTATATGATAAAATAATGCATATAGCAGTATGTAAATTTAACATACAAAAGCCAAAAATATATTTATAAAACAAACTAGCTGGAAAATATGAGGAATAATTTATTTATAATGGCAATAATTAATTTAAGAATAAGAAAATATCTAGATATACACTTAAAATATAAGAACTGTCTTAAAAAAACTCTACTGAGGCAAAATAAAAAGAACAAAAGAAAACTTGAATAAATAAAAACACATACCACATTCTTATTTCAAAAGACTCAAAAAATAATACAAAAATGTCAATGTAATTTTTAAGTATGAGTATGATATGATCTGCTTACCTGGAGCAGAAGCCTCTGGAAATACAATGTGGTAGAAAGAGTCAACTGGTAGTTTTGATGAGCTGTTGGAGATTATGTGTGAAATAGTGAGAAAAACTCCTTATAGTTACAGTCTTAGGAGGATCCCCAAACTTTCATGGGCTCTTCTTCCTCACATACCACAGATTCTCACAGGGATAATCTGAAAAACATCCCCTCATGTGGCACTGGCAGGGGAAAGGGAAGAGTGAAATTTTTTGAAATACATACAAAATCTTCTCCAAAACAAAAGCATACTTCACAGCGGAAAGTAACTTCGCAGAGCTTTGCCCAAGAGCCATCGGGAAAAGGCATTCCTCTCCTGCATTCCCTCATATCATCCAGTCTTCCAAAGGAAAGGGGGAGAAGCTACATAAAAAACCACCTGTAGAGGTTACAGGTCCGAGACCCTAGTCTATTAAAAGACTGGGGTTAAATCATGAGATTATAGAATGCTTTCCCTCCAGCTTATCTCACCACTATACCATATAGCCTCTAGTATAATGATAGTGGTTTACACTTGAAATACTATAAGATACAGCTCCTGAGGAGGAACACATAGGTATATTAGTCAGCTAGCACAGCCTTAACAAAATACCATGGACTGGGTGACTTATACAAAAGAAATTTATTTTCTCACAGTTCTGGAGTCTGGGTAGTTCAAGATTAAGGTGCCAAATGATTTGGTTTCTGGTAAGGACACTATTCCTGGCTTGCAGATTGCTGCCTCCTTGTTGTGTCCTCACATGGCAGAGAGAAAGATCATGAGCTCCCTGGTTCCTCTTCTTATAAGGACACTAATCCTATTAGATTAAGGCCCCATCCTTATCACCTCATTTAACCTTAATTACTTCCTTACTCCAAATAAAATCACATTGGGCTAGACTTCAACATATGAATTTTGAGAAACACAATTTAGTCCATAGCAGTAGAGAAGCCCAAAGTCAACAGAGGAAACAGAAACAAGGACACTGGAGGAATTTAAAGCCTCTGACATCTATAACTACATCAAAACAGGAAACAAAGCCCAACTCTTGGCAAGATTTACATAAATACTCACATTAGAGAATATTTATCTCAATTTCTATTACCTGATACAACCTGTTCAGCTAAAAACATAACCAGATAAGAAAATGACAGAACAATATTCCTTATGAATATTGATGCAAAATTCCTCAACAAAATAGTAGCAGATTTAATTCAACAATGTGAAACAGAACACACTATGGCCAAGTGGGATTTATTCCAGATATGAAAGACTGGTTCAGTGTTTGAAAATAAATTAATGTAGTTCATCAGGAAAATTCACATGATCATATCAATCATTGCCGAAAAGCATTTGACAAAATTCAAATCTCATGATAAAAACTCTCAACAAATTAGGAACAGAGGGTAACTTCCTCAACTTAATAATAAATATCTATTAAAAACCTTCAACTAACATTATACTAAATGGTTAGAGACTGGTCATTTTTTGCCTAAGATTGGAAATAATATAAGGATATCCTCTCTCACCACTCATATTCAACACTGTATTGGAAGTCTAGATAATAAAAAAGGACAAGAAAAAAAAGTCTGCATATTGAAAAGGAAGAAATAAATATCTCTTTTTTCAAGGTGACACTACTATCTATGTTAAAAAATGACAAAGAATCAATTAAAAAATCCTGAAACTATGTGACTAGAGCAAGGTTACATATGAACAGTGAACAATTGGGATTTTTAAAAAATTTATTTTATTTTTGGCTGCGTTGGGTCTTCATTGCTGCGTGGGCTTTCTGTAGTTGTGGCGAGCAGCGGCTACTCTTCGTTGCGGTGCACAGGCTTCTCATTGAGGTGGCCTCTCTTGTTGCAGAGCATGAGATCTAGGAGCATGGGCTTCAGCAGTTGTGGCTCTTGGGCCCTAGAGCACAGGCTCAGTAGTTGTGGTGTATAGGCTCAGTTGCTCCACGGCACGTGGGATCTTCCTGGACCAGGGCTTGAACCTATATCTCCTGCATTGACAGGCGGATTCATAACCACTGCACCACCAGGGAAGCCCAACAATTGGGATTTTTAAAATATCATTTATATTAACACCTAAAGAGTTAAATATTTAGGTGTTAGTCTGACAAATATACATATACATATATAACATACAACATATATTATATACATGGAAGCCTACAAAACATTGATGAAAAAATTAAAAATAATCTAAATAAACAGAGACATATTGTTTCCATGGATTAGAATACTCAATACTGTTAAGATGTCAATTCTTCTCAAGTCAACTTGATATATAGATTGCACACTATTCCAATCAAAATTCAGCAAACAATTTTTGGGACAAACTTATTCCAAAGTATATTTGGACATCAAAAATCAAAATATCCAACCTAATGCTAAAGAGGAAGAATAAGGATTAAGTACCTACCTTGCCAGATTTTAAATCTTACCATAAGGCTACAGTAATTGATATATATAATTGATGAAATAAAGATATATAGATAAATATAGCAGAATGGTGAGTACAGAACTAGACACACACAAATACTGTCCATTGATATTTGACAAAGGAGCAATGGCAATTCAATGAAGAAGGGATAGTCAAATATTGTTGGAAGAGTTGGTTGTCCATATGCAAGAAAAAAATTCTAGACCCATTCTTTATACCTTTCACAAAATTACCACAAAAATTATAAAATGGGTCACAGACTTAGCTGTAAAAAGGAAACTACAGAATTTCTAGAAAAAAATAAGAAAAATTCTACATGACCCTGTGTTTGGTGAATTTTTAAATGCATCCGTGGGACTATCCATGACAGAAAAAAATAAGTTAGACTTAATTAAAATTTAAAATATCTGCATTATAAGTCATTGTTCAGAGAGTAAAAAAAAAAAAAAAAAAAAAAAAAAACATGCCATAGACTGTGAGATAATACGTCTCATAAAGAAATTGTACCTAAAATATACAAAGAATCCTAAAAACAGAACAATAAGAAAATAAATCACCTGTTAAAATGGGGTCAAAGAGGTGAATTGGCAGTTCTCCTGTCAGGGCGGGCATCAGGTCCAGAGCAATCAGTGCTCCCCTTCCCCAGACCACAGCCCTAGCCGCAGTGGAGCCAGAGAACAGGTACACCCCTCCACACCCTCACCACAGTGTTGTTGGCAGCAGAGGTCTGCAGGAAAGCAGGAAAGCCTATTAAAAAAAAAAGAGGGTCAAAACTCTATCAGATACTTCATCAAAGCAGATATACTAATGGCAAGTAAGAATGTAAAAAATGCTCTACATTTACTGTTATTAAGGAATTGCAAATTAAAACCAGATACAATTGCATACCTATTAGAATACCTAAATTACAAAAAAAGCAACAATACCAATTGTTGGCAAGGAGGTGTAGCACAGGAACTGTCATTCTTTCCTGGTATGAATTCATTACGGTATAACCACTTTGTGAGATAGTGGCTCAGTCTAATATATTCCCTCAGTCTAATCATCAGAAAGGCATTAGACTAATGCCAATTGAGGGGCATTCTAAAATATCTTTGACAGTAATCCTCAAAACTGTCAAGATCATAAAAAACAAGGAAAGTGTAAGAAACACACATCACCAAGAGGAACTTGAGACATAACAAATAAATACAAAGTGGTACCCTAGATGGGATACTGGAAATGAAAAAAAGGGTATTAAAAAAATCTGAATAATGTATGGACTTTAGTGGTAATAATTAGACAATATTAGTGTATTAATGGTGCTGTTGGGTCACAATCTCCAGAGCTTCCTGGGTGAAATCTGAAACTGGCCTCCAGAGGGCAAGGAGAGACAGAAGAGGGGCAGCCATTTCAGACTGGTAGGTGGCACCTCACTGATCATGTCTTCTTAGTTACTGCCTTCAAACCTGTCAAATGTTTCATAGTAATAAAGATGTTAATAATACTGGAAAATGGTTATAGTTCACACTGGAACTTTCTCTACTGTCTTCTGGATAACTTCAAAAATCTAAAACTTTTTTTAATAAAAAATAATTACCCAATTAAAAAAAAAAGAAAGCATTGCCAGGAAATTTGATGATGGTCTATGTCCTCTATGATATTAAAATCTATGAAAAAATTCCCATTATTAAAACAGTTTTTTATTTGCATATTAATAGAACAATTAAAACAAGAATGTATAAATTAAGTTATATTCAGCAATATAGAATATTGAAAAGGAGTACTCTAAAATCATTAGTGAAAGGACGCACTCAGTAATATTTAACACTGTAACTACCTAGTAGTCATGTGAAAAAAATAAAAATAGATTCATATCTCATTCATATCTCTTGTACAGTATAAATTTCCAAATGGATAAGATATTTGAATGTATAAATGAAACCTTACAGGTATCAAAAATATATGTAAATTAATTTATAAGGTTTATGTATGGAAAGTTCCTCTAGTTCTCAAAACTCAGTTGTATAAAAGATATGAATAGTAATTTTTCTACATAAAATTAAAAATCCTATACATGATAATTAAAACCAACCTGTATATTGTCAGAAAACAACAAAAAAAGGCTAATAATATTTGCAATTTACTTTAAAACTCTTTAATATATAAAAGGTATTTAGAAATTGATAAGAAAAGGACTACTTAACAGAAAAATTGGAAAAAACTAGGGTACACAAAACAGTGAACACAGATGACTTTTAACCATATTTAAATGTCATCAGACTCTTTCCCTAAAAGAAGAGAAATGTAAATTAAAAAAATACTGAGAACACTTCCACATCAGATTGATAAAAATCTAAGAGTTTAACAATCGATTTTGTTAATGAAATTATAAAGAAATAAACATTCTTTTGCATTGCTGTGGGGAAAGTAAATTTGTTCAGATTGCACATAGTGCAAATTATCAATATCTATCACATATACAAATGTATATTCTTTATTGATCCAGCCATCCACTTCTGAGAATTTGTCATAAGATTTATTCACCCAGATGGGAAATGTTTTTACCCAGGTATTCATCGTAATCTTGTTTGTAAGAGTAAAACATTTTTGAAAAAAATATCCATTAATTGCAAAACAAACAGATTTTGATGCATTTATTTAATGGAATATTACACAGATGTAAAGAATAAGTAGCTCTCTATATACTAATATGAAATGAGTAGCGGTATCTTTATTGATAAGTGACAAAGGAGAATACAAAATAAGAATTTTATCATGTTAAGAGTATATAGCCATATTTTCATATGTAGATGTAAATAAACTCTGCAGGATATAAAGAAGGAATAAGAGTGGTGGTCACCTAAGAGAAGAATTAATGAGGAAAGATGGAAACTTAAATATATATATATATATATATATATATATATATATATATAACAATGTAAGTGTATGTCTATTTAAAAGAAGTAAAATTATTTGACTTGTTTTTGTATTTTTACTGATTCCATCATCAAAAGGATTGTATTTAAGCACAATCTATATCTTCTCATTGTCAAAAGAAAACATAATGAATTAATGGTGAAATCGCCAATATTAACAATATAAAAAAGCAAGATGATATATTTGGGAAAAGCAATTTTTTTTTTTTTTTTTTTTAGTATATAGGATTTTCCAGTGGAATGCACCATAGAATCATAGTTAAGTTCGAGTTTTTCTTCTTGAGGGAAAAATGTAGTATCATAAAATAGCCTTACTGATATCCTATTAAATAAATATCTTGCATTTTAATTTGAGGTATATTTTTTATTAGTTTAGAATGAGTCTTTACTTCTTCCCCAAGCCTGAGAAACCTTGCTAGTACTAAATGAACTACTTTTTATGGTTAAGGAAAATTTTCACAGGATAGACAAGGTAATGTTTGCAACATAATGAGTTTAGTATCCTTCGGTCAAAATTATACTGGATTTAAATACCAATTTTTAAATTTGAGTTTTTACTTAAAACTTCCCCAATGTCCTAATTGTATGACTTCAGCAAGTAATTTTTATTTTAACCTTTTTTAGTGGCATATGAAAAAAATCAGATGATTTTTATGTGTAAAAGAGTACTTTGTAAATTTTTAGGCACAAGATGTCTATATTATTATAACACAGCTCATTTGCTAAATTGTACGCTATGGTTCCAAAAACAATTCTGGACTTTCTAAAAAGAACTCACCTTTTGTTTATCAGTACAGGAATTAGTAACACCTTTAGATTGGATGTTAGTTGTTTTCTCTAGATGCTGCTGACATGCTTGAAGAATAAAAAGATGACATAAAAAGTCACATAAAAAGATGACAAAATGTGTGGGAGGATTAATGAGGGTTGAAGGCAGGACCATAAAGGAGGAAATAAAAATGAAAAGTCAAGGGAGAAGGAAAGAAGGCATGTGGTGAAAAGAATCTATACTGTCACTGTTTCAGACATAGTTTACCCCTGTACATTTCCAACTGAGGGAATTATTTTTAAAAGTCATTTAAATATTTGTTTATCGTAGTTACAAAAATCATCATAGTTAGTAACTTTCCCAAATTTGGAAGAGAAATGTGAAAATTAATGACCTTTAAAACTTGTTCTTAGATACTTAGATGGAACACATTATTGATACTATGTATAAGATAGACAATTGATGGGAACATACTGTGTAGCACAGGGAACTCTACCTGATGCACTGTGGTAACCTAAATGGGAGGGAAGTCCAAAAGTGAGGGGATGTCTGTATGTGTATGGCTGATTCATTTTGTTGTGCAGTGGAGGCTAACACAACATTGTAAAGCAACCGTACTCCAATAAAAATTAGTAAAAAAAAATAATACTGATGTTTTTATGTTTATAAATACCATAGTTTACATTTTTATGCTAATTAGTAGATTTAGCTACTTTTTTCCAATAGCCCTGTCTTCCAAGATTATAAAATGATATTTCAAGCTAGCATGATATCTGTGCCTTATTATTTTATTTTATTTTCTTCTTAATGCATTGATCCAATGCTGTGGTTGCTGATATATCATTCTACTCCCGTAGAATGTGTGTTTTTCTACCTTCAGATTTCAGTTTCTTTGAAACTTTGTCCTAGATTCTGAATTGCTGACTGTCTTGTTAGGGGTTACATATTTCAGAACATGAATAAAGAGACTCCAACTCTCTAAGTTTGTCTGAGGACAGATAAGACTTACAGGGTTTGGAATTATAATGATAAATTCTTATGTATATACATGATGTTATCACACCACAGACAAAAGAGAGCAAAAGTAGACAAATCAGTACTTCCCTCAGTTGATTCACGGCTTTTTCACTAGGGTTTGGATTTAATCCAAATTGATCTTTGCATAACTTTCATCAACTCAACTAGACAAGTTCCTAGTAAACAGAGAGAAGCAAAGAAATACTGAAGATGAAAGGGTTTTACATGTCTGGCCTAACCTTGGGCAATGCCACTCTTAATAACAACAGATGGTATTACTTCCTCTGAAGTCCTGTTTGCTGGTATTATAAATGACTAAAAATTGGGATTTTTAACAAAAGTGCTGGCAAAGACTATCCAAGACCATCTCACAAGATGGCATTTATTTGCATTACTGGTAACTGTAAAGGCATGGTACTTTCTCTGCATTATAATTACATGGTATTTCCTACAATCAAATATCCAAAAACATTTCAAACGTGAGAAACAATAGGAAGTTAGCATGTAGCAAATTATGAAAGATTACCAGTTCAGCAAGATGTAGAATCACTGATCTTTTTTTTTCCCCTGTACACAATAAAGCATGACATCTCATTTACCTTTCAGAAACAGAAAAATCAAGAAGAAAGAATTCTAAACTGGGATTCAGAAAGAAAAAAATGCAACTGGTCTTTCCAGCAGCCATTCACTTGGGCCTGCTGCTTTCTGGTTTTGAAAGTTAACTAGCATGAAAGGAAGGCAGCTGCAGCGATTCAGCAGAGACTGGATGGACCCTCCTTCTTGCACTGTTGTCATGTTTTAGAAGGTGTCTTAGTGACTTTTGACCATTGACAGTTGTCAGATGTCAGTCATATCAAATGCTTTACTCATAATTATAGTATGTTAGAGTTAAAAGAGAACTTTATGGGCTATAATGATATAAATATGGATTATTATTATATATAATGTAATAATGAAGAAACCACATGCCAAAGAAGATGAATAGAACATTTCATATAATTCTACACCCCAACATATATAATAAATGAACAGCTAAGCATGCATAGAACTCAATTTTTTTAAATTTCTACTTACACATTTTTTCAATTCTATCCCTATTTCTATTATAAGAGTAGTTGTTAGTACTGATAGTAGTGACTGTCAGTATTTTACTGGTAAAACTAGCACTTGAATTTGGCAAACTCTTTAATATACCTTATCTCATCAAGAAACCTCTGAGGATTTAATGATAAGCTGCTTCTGCTAAGATCCCAATGATGTTGATTAAGAAACTGAAGAAATGAAGAAATGAATATATATGGCATATTTATATATATGTATATAAATATCACATTATGTGAGAGACATTATGTACAAAGCTTTATAAAATTTTATTCTATTTTCATAATCGTTCTGAATTTGTTTCTGTATTAGTACATAGTCATCTAGGAAACAAGGTTCAGAGAAGAAAAATAACTTATCCAAGTCACATAACAAGTAAGTGATGAAGCTGAATTTGAATCCAACTTATTGATAACTTTTCACCTGAACAAGCAAATAATTTTATCAAGGTTAAGCAGTAAGCATTAGAATGAAGTTTCAAATACAGGAGTTCAGATTCTGTTATCACTTGCATTTTCCTTAGCATTGCACTTTAGACTTTTCCCAGACATTCCTCAATGTATTCTTTATGAGGAGAAACTATTTTTCAATTTCTAAAGCCTTGAAGTTCTGAGTGAGGTATACTTCTTGCCAGTAGGGATATTTTTGGTGAGTCTCAGTAATGGGAATTTGGCAGCATTAATCAGTTAGAATGTCTACCCAATATAACACTCAGATCTCCTTTTAAGATTTCTATTGTTTAAGATATTTCATTATGTGTATTCTCATGTACATTAAGTGACAATAGATATGCTATCTATCTATCTTTCTATCTTTCTATGTATCATCTATCTATTCATATTCACTTAGCTATCTATATTATCTACCACTGATTTCACTCTATTGGATTGACGTGAGATAAAACTGTAAATATATCCATATTTCCTCTGTCTTTATGTTATGAAGAAACACTTATACATTATCTTCTGTAACATATGCTTAGTTCCCCAAGAATTAATGCTTAAATTGATCATGTGTAATATTTTGTCATTTTTTTCTGAAAAAGAAGATGCATATTGGAATTTCTAAGCTTCCAAATCAAACTATTTTTGGGGGGCAAAAATATACTAAGGTTTGATAAAGATATGTATTGGAGGATATCCCAGGATCTCAGCCACATGAGTTAAGTGGCAGTTATGTTTTGCTAAAGGAAAGTAAGTAGAATAAAAATCATAGTAACAGTATTATGGATGAAATATTATTAAGAAATGAAATTTAAGTGAGATCATAGAAAATACCACCAAGGTATTTCCCCAGTGAGCATCTATAACAAACAATCAGGTAAAGGCAGCCCAAGATATAGAAAGAAATATAGTTTTGTAATTCAAGAAGGATTTAAAAGAAAAAAAAAAAAAAAAACCCTGGGGCTTCCCTGCTGGCGCAGTGGTTGAGAGTCCGCCTGCTGATGTAGGGGACGCGGGTTCATATGCCGGTCCAGAAAGATCCTGCATGCCATGGAACGACTGGGCCCGTGAGCCATGGCCGCTGGGCCTGCACGTCCAGAGCCTGTGCTCCACAACAGTGGAAGGCCCACGTACCACACACACACACACACACACACACAAAACCTGAATTGGGATTAAAAAAATCACTTACATAAGCACAAGATGGACTTAACAGACATAAAATAACTTCATATGAAAATTTTGAGAAAAATACCAAAGAATAAAGACCTCAAAGCGTTAAAAACCTACTGGAAGTGGTAGTCTTAAACACAACACATAATAACCTAGTGAACATATAAAAATAGTTTTGAAGAAAGAAAATGAAAAATTCAGGAATACAAGTTGGAAGATTATTATAAGATTGTTATGGATAATACAATGAATACTTTTGAAAGATTGCAATATTCCAGCTACTATGCTATGGTCATTTTATGCATTATTTTATTTAATCATTTGAATTATCCAATGAAGTAGATTATTGAAATCCCAAACTTAATCCAAGATTCTTAGATCTTGATTAGAGATCAAGATCTAAGAGTTGAATTGAGTTGAATTTATTTGCTCAGAGGCATGAGAGATAGAGATAAGACTAGAATCCAAACTTATCTAACCCAAATACTGTTTCCTTAACAGAAATTCTCAACTGCTCCCTCTGCCATTCAGTTACTGCATGGTGCCTGTTAAACCAAACTGTCCCACACCTTGATATGTGCTGTTTTTTCATGTCCAACATAATATAAAGAGTGAATTAGTTGTGGTTGATGAAATACACATCCTTTAAAATATAACTAAATTTATGGTAGTTTTTATCATTATAAATCAAGTGTATCAAAAGTAAAGCCACATTGGGCTTCCCTGGCGGCGGAGTGGTTGAGAGTCTGCCTGCCAATGCAGGGGACACAGGTTCGTGCCCCGGTCTGGGAAGATCCCACATGTCGTGGAGCGGCTAGGCCCATGAGCCATGGCCACTGAGCCTGAGCGTCTGGAGCCTGTGCTCCACAACGGGAGAGGCCGCAACAGTGAGAGGCACGCGTACCGCAAAAAAAAAAAAAAAAAAAAAAAAAAAAAAATGTGGACTTGGCTGCAAATTACTCAGAGACCATAATGCCAGGCTAAGAACCGGAAAAGAGCAAAATAAGTGGGTGGTTTAACTGAACTAGAGAACAAGTACAGCTTTAGAGGTCAGTTTCTTGAAAAAGACAACCAATAAATAGTCCCAAAGACAAGGTACAATATATTCTGTGCTCCAAATTAATGGGGCCACATCAGGGACATGGTGGCAGAAGCCTTTAGGCAATAGTGATTCCTATTGTCAGGTAAATGTGACCTTCCTGTTTCTAAAGATCTCTTTTTCAGTTGATTCATGGATTGATGCATAGTGAAGATAAAGTGTCTGGTCTCCATCCTTGGGGCTTTCTGATATTTAGAGGTAAAACAGAGGAAAATGGTAAAACAAAGAAGACTGAGAAGGAGTAGCTTATGAGGGAAGAGAAAAACCACAAAGTGTGGAGTTTTGGAAACCATGAGAAAAATAATTTGTATTTTATGAGATAGAATGAGTACACTGTCAAAGCTGTTGACATATCAACTAAAACTAGGGCAGAGTTTTGAACGCATCCTTGGTATACTGTATCCTGAATATGAGACCACAAGATTGATACTAAAATCTCACCTGCTGGTGAAGATAGGCTTATACAATCCACTGCCAGTCTTGGTTATGATTAGCTCAGTGGTTAGATGGAGTTTGCAGCTAAAACCTTAGAGATTGGGAAGGGCTAGGACAGGGGAAGACTATGAGATACAGCCATTTTTCTATGTCCTCAAACTCCTGACATAGTGTCACTGGCAAAGCAAGCAGCAGATAAATATTTGTTGATTCATTGCCACATTAATAGAACCAAGGAATCTGCATATGATAACAGGGGTGAGTATTTCATATGACTCCTCTGGAAGAAAGAAGGATAAAATATATGATTAAAGTCTATGAGATTTTGAAGGATCTGAATTGAATGAATACAAATATCCTCATTAAATGATTGATTATTAGTACTTTGAAGATATATTTAAACTTGAAAGACACAACTGTGAATAAATTAAGGTAATAAGACTAATGATAAACAGTTAATATATTTTTGGATCTTAAGTGGCAGGATGGGCTGGACATATAGGTAGGCTTGAGAAGAGTTGAGAAAAGTTGATAAATGATAAATCTAGAGTGGAAATTTAATACAATTTAATTCCATAAACATTTGGGAACAATGCTATACCCATGTGAGGTTGACATTATGGACTACACTAAGTCCCCTACATACGAGCGAGTTCGGTTCCAAGAGCATGTTCATAAGTCCAATCTGTTCGTAAATGCAACAAATTAACCTAGGTACCCAACTAACACAATCAGCTATATAGTACTGTACTATAATAGGTTTATTATACTTTTCACACAAATAATACATAAAAAACAAACACAAAAAATAAAGAAAAATAATTTAATCTTATAGTACAGTACCTTGAAAAGTACAGTAGTACAGTACGACAGTTGACATATAGGAGTTGACATCGAGTGAACAGGCAAGAAGAGTTACTGACTGGAGGAGGTAGAGGAGGTGGGAGACGGTAGAGCTGAAGGATCGTTAGCAATGGGAGATGGAGGGCAAGCTGCAACTTCACTCACACCTGACCTTGATGGCACAGGTTCTGGTTCCTTGCTGGGTTCAATTCTATTTACCCTCTTGACAAAACAATCCAGTGATGTCTGGGTAGTAGCTCTCATCCTCTTCCAGTATCTCCAGTAAAGATACTGTACTGTACAGTAAAGTATGCAAAAGCACAACCAGTTGTAGAGGATGAAAGCATGTGACAACATACGGTAGACACGTGAACTAATTTAAGTGATTGGACATGCGAACACACGTTCACATCTTTGAAAGTTAGCAGCTTGAAGGTTCATATGTAGGGGACTTACTGTAAAACAATTCCCTCCTATAAACTCCTCCTCATTTCCCCCCTTGTGAACTTAATGATGACCCGAATTGACAGACGTTCTGTCATTTCTCACACATTTTCAATGGAGGACAACTATTTAGAATGAGAACACAACTACTCAAGGACTTTGTAACAAAGAATGTTTCTCCTCTGGGAAGATTGTCTTTATAATCAAGGGCACAGCTTTGGAGTGTACTTGGCATCCCAAATCACCTTAACCAAACTTGGAAATGGTTAAGGGATGCTGCAGGCAAATAACTTTTGCCCACAAATGGAAGAATATAGATTTTCCTTATGGTTGAAAGGTTTGAATTCCATGGGTAAAAGCATCTTTGATTAAGAGCGGAAGGAGATTGTTTCTGTTGAAGATCCTAAATTTACATAAAACTTATACTATCAAATTTCACACCGCCCCCCTTAAAATTCAGTTCATTTTGAGATTGTTTTGTACTAAAAATATCTAACTTTTACTGAGTATTTTACTGAGTTGATGGTTTTCTTTAATAAAAAAGATTCAGTTATATATTAAATAGTTATTTTCAGTCAAGAACATTAAACAGTGTTTCATACTTTTGCTTAGTATTTTATTTGAATAAAAATAAACTCTATATTTTTACATCCTAAATGACTAAAGAATAATAGAACTCGGGTTCCAAATAACTTCAATAGTGATTTATGTATACATTGTGTATAGATAATTTAGCACACATGACTGTCTTGTTTTTTGGTGTTTAATGTGAAACTTAAGAATAGTTGAATAGTTATAAGCCATGTCTATATTAATTATCACTCGATAAAAGCATTTTATGTCAAAATTGTTTCATCCAAATCTACTGTTAGAGTCCAAGTATTTTTATAAAAAATATTATTAAAATGGGGCTTCCCTGGTGGTGCAGTGGTTGAGAATCTGCCTGCCAATGCAGGGGACACGGGTTCAAGCCCTGGTCTGGGAGGATCCCACATGCCGTGGAGCAACTGGGCCCATGAGCCACAATTATTAAGCTTGCTCATCTGGAGCCTGTGTTCCACAATAAGAGAGACCACGATAGTGAGAGGCCCACGCACCGCGATGAAGAGTGGCCCCCGCTTGCCACAACTAGAGAAAGTCCTCGCACAGAAACGAAGACCCAACACAGCCATAAATAAATAAATAAATAAATTTAAATCATATGGACTTCTAAGAAGACCTCTGCTTAAAACATAATATTATTAAAATGCAAAAACTTCAGTTGGCTTATTCTAAAAAAATTTTCTAGGACTGTCATTCTGAGATAATACGTGTAAATAACTTCTATTCTCTAAAAAAACTACCTACAGAAATAGGTTCTTGCAAAGAGGGTTAATTGCTCGTATTTTATTTGACCTGACAGGACAGCCAATGTTTTCCACTTTCCAGTGTCAATGTGCGAGCCCCCCCTGGTGGGCATTGTTCAAAATAAAATTTAATTCTGATAAGCAAGGTTAAAATTGTTCACTCTTATGAAGTTTACTGTGTTGGAATGCATTTGCACAATGCAGGTAGCTTTGCATTTCTGATTGAATATTGTCAAAAGAACATTATATAGCTACACATACCTTAGGATGCCATCAGCTACCATTTCCTGAAACATCTTTGTATTTAAAATTTTACATACGCATTTTTATATTTATGTGTGTGTGTGTGTTTATGTGTATAAAGTAAATATGAGCTATTCATCACTTACATTTGTTAGGTAAACATTTTTTATTGTGGTTCGTGCTATTTATATTTGCACTTATGGATAGGGTTTTGACTCCTAACTGGGGTGATTGTACAATAGAAAAAAACATGGATTTCTACATAAGACTAACTTTATTTGAACTCTAATTGTCCCAATTATTGACATGCTGATCCAAAGCAAATTACTTACCCTTTCAGAACCTAATTTTCTTCATCTGTAAGACAAGGGTAAAAATACCCACCAATATGACACAGTTGAAATGGTAAAGCCTCTTCCAAAATTTTTATCCAAGTTTTTCCTGGAGTCCTGTGGCATCTGTGCTTAACAACACACATCTTTAAAATGCATAAACATGTACGCATTTTTATTATTAAACATCAAGAATGATGGAGACAAATCTAAGGAATTCTAAGATCAAAATGTCTTATAGATTGTGCTTTGGGCTGAAATAAACACAAAGAAAGCAACTGGATATTTCTCTTGATAGAAATAAATTATACACTTCTTCAGTATTATCCAAGACTAGTGACATAGGTTAGTTCTTTAGAAATGGACAATACATGCTTGTTAGTTGATTGGTTGAATGTGCAGGAGCTCTAAAAATAGCCAAATCAAGTGCTAGAGCTTATTAATAAAATGACATTGAGCTTGGCAGGGTTTATATAAATGTTTTTCTGTGAAATTATTTGTGAATGTAAAAGAAAATCTCTTTAAAATTCATTCCTAAGACATTAGATTTTCTCTATATGTACAACTAATTCTGTAAATTTTGTCTGAATTGAGGTGATTTAAAAGGGTGAATTATAATGCTGTTAGAGTTTGCCAAACATTTGTGACCATAAGAACCTCCTAGAATGATGTGAAAAATACAGATTACTTAAATTTACCACAGAGAATTGAATCATAATTTTCTTTTGCAAGTGCTTGGAAATCTATATTTACAAGACGCAACCAAATTTAGTTTTATGGTTATCTAAACCTTAGGTCTATTAAATTGATTCAATTCAAAAAAAAAATGGCATAAAGAGAATGAGATCATGTAGAGCTCAGTTTAAACATTAAAAAACACACTAGAAGTTATTAAACAAGCAAATAGAGAAATTGTAATTATTGTCTCTTTTGGATAACTTTAAGTATCATTGCTCATCCTTTACAGTAAGCTAATGGATGCACTTTTTTCTTTTTTTTTCAAATTATTGTACATTTTAAATAGGAAACAACCAACAGATAACTTAATAATTCACCATTCTTTCTTTTATTTTCTTATTTTATTTTTATCTCAGAGAACATTCCTACCGGAGTGAGAAATCACTAAGATGTCAACAGTTCTGAACTTGTTAGCTTTACATAAATAAATATCTCAATTCCATAAGAAAAGATTAAAGACCTGAGGTTTATTAGTTAGCAACTGTATTAGTTTTCTATTGTTTCGTCACCAGTTACTAAAAGTTTTGTGGCTTAAAACGACAAAATTTTATTATATCATATATTCCTTGGGTCAGAATTCCAGCAGATTTTAATTGAGCCCTCTA
This sequence comes from Hyperoodon ampullatus, assembly GCF_949752795.1. Classification (NCBI taxonomy): domain Eukaryota; kingdom Metazoa; phylum Chordata; class Mammalia; order Artiodactyla; family Ziphiidae; genus Hyperoodon; species Hyperoodon ampullatus. The sequence continues at coordinate 162,968,480 of NC_136916.1, forward strand.
CTCAGGGTCTCAAAAAGCTGAAACCAAGGTGTCAGCCAGGTGAGTACTCATCTGGAGTCCTGACTGGGGAAAGATGTTTCCTTGGGTTGTTGGCTGAATTCACTTCCTTGTAGTCAGAGACTAAGGTCTCCACTGCTTTGCTGGCTATCAGCCAGAGCCACTTTCAGCTACTTGCAGACTGCCAGGTAGCCTCCTGTCTCTCAGCAACAGATCATTTCCTCCATGTCAGATATTCCTTACACTTCAAATCTCTCTGATTTCCTTTTGCTACCACCAGCCAGAGAAAACTACTTTTAAAGGGTTCCTGTGAGTAGATCAGACCCACTCAAATAATCTCCATATTTTATAGTCAATTTATTTGGGACTTTAATTACATCTGCAAGATTTCTTGACATCAGGCCTAGAGTGGTGTTTGATTGAGAATGAAAATCTTGGGATGCTACCTTAGATTTCTGTCTACCATAGCAGCTAACCCATTGAAGCATTTTTTCAACATGCAAATAATTTAAAAATATGTCATGAAGTCTGGCCCTAGATTCCTACTGGACTTCCATAATTTGTGTTAGAGTTAAAATGAAAGAAACAATAATTCAACTCTATGATGTTGGATGAATAAATGTTTCTACACAGAGGTTCATAACACTTTCTTGTCCAGAATCCCTTTGAGAATCTAAAGGAAGGTTGGAACTAGTACCTCACTTCCCCAAATGTATACATACATTTCCAGGTTTTCTAGAATCCCTAGTTTGTTTCTAATATACGTGAAAGGGGACAAAAATGAAATTAATCAGTATCTGTGTATGCATCTGGTAAAGTATTATCAAAGAAGTAGAGAAAGAAAGAGTAATTGGAAAAGAGTAGAAAAATAGAGAAAGAATTGGAAGAAAATAAATACAAATGGCAAGAAAGTATAATAGATAGAGGTGTAGGGTAGGTGTTTAAGAGTGGTTTGGGGCACCAGTTCATGATCTAGTACCACAAATTGCATTTTACTACTCCAGTACCTGATAGGATTCAAAGATAAGTTATTTGAAAGTGCATAGTTTGAAAGCTTTTATGGACATATTATTTTGTATATTATTATGATCTAATGAGATATTCTGTAATTGTATATCACAGCATCCTGACATTTTAAAGTCTAGGTTGTGAGTTCATTTTCTGTATATTAAACAACCAAAGGAATCATGACTCCTTGAAAAGTACGTTAACTAGGCAGAAAATATAGCTTATTCATCTGACAGAATCACAGGATCTTGTTCTCTGTAAAACACTTGGGCTCTTTACTGCTGAATTTTTTCATTATGACCAAATAAAATAAAATACCATGTAGAAGGAAAGCAGGAGAATGTGCCAGAGAAATAGATCAAATATCCTCAGTGGATAGCTAGTGGCTCCCACTTCGAAGGTCTATGAAAGATGATTTGATTTCTTTCTCCCAAGATGCAAAATGACAGGTCCAGGATGTGTGTTAATGTGTAACAGTGACTATCTTACTTCATTGCTCTGTGACAAATCCATGCCCGGTTTGTGGAAAGATGAAAATTAAATGCAGACATCAGAAAGATGGGGGTGAAAGGGATTTGTTAGGTGTTTGCACTGAGATGCTAAAGAACTCCCATTAAGTTACATGTTGTAATAATTAAAACATTGCTTTGAATTGGTTTCAAAACTTAAGCAGATCCAGAGAAACTAGAGAGGGAATTAGGAGCTAATTACATTAAAGTACTGAAGATCAATTTCTCATGGGTTGGTAGCTTCACACTATTGTTTCTTTAAAACAGTGAAGGCAAACATTAAAAGGAAATATCAAAGAATGTTTTTCCAGGGCTCTGTATTATTCATCAGTATTAAGCACTTTTGTAACAGTTTAATTGAGTTAGCTTATCTTTATTTAGTGATACACATTGCACCCACTATGAAGTTTGCTGCTCCTAACAACAGCAAAAGACGCCAAAAGACATTTATTTATTTTAAAAAAAAAATCAGTTTGGAAGTGGAAGGGACTGGATTTCAAAAGGTATTTTCCACCTCTGAATGGAGATGATATTCATATATGATCAGTAAAATCGAATCAAATCTAGTCAGCATCATTTTCTTCTTCCTAAAGAGTACCTCTGATATTTGATTAAATCAACCATGTAGTGACCCCATGCTTCAAAATGAAGCAAACTTTCTGTCAATTTCCTTGTGCTTGTTGGTAATTTTGGAGGCCCTTCTGGCTCACCCACATTGGAAAGGGGAAGAGTGTGAGTGAGAGAAGGCAGGTCCCCATGGGAAATGCAATATTACCATTAACGTTGTGACACTGGTTCACGTAATCCACCATGCTGTGGAATTTCTCCCATCCTGTTGACCTTTCTCCTTCCTCTGAAAGACTGTTCCATATGAGAGCAAACCTGAAGGATATTTTCCAGAACAAGTTGTACTTACAACAACCATGAGAATATACCTTGCAGGCTTCCAACTAGAGGGAATGTAATGGAACAAGGGTTCCAGTTGTTTGCTGAATGGTACAGAAACTCACTGCCTATGTTTCCCATGGGCTTCTCCAAGCTAATGACTGAGTCTGGCAGGCATATGAAGGCAAACTTTTTCCTGGGAGACATCTGACACCTCAGATGGCTGACTTTGGCTCAAGAACTCACTGATGACCTTGACGAGGCTTCCTTGGTTTGCCAGCTGTCCAGAACATTTACACCATCTCTCCTTCCCTCTATTCTTCACCTGGGGTTGGACCTGCCTCATGGTGTGACCGCTGTCCCCATGTTCCACAGCTCTTCTCCATTTTCTTTCTCAAGGATTTTCCCCTCACAAAATCATTGCCTATTGAAGCTGACCTTGAAGTATTTCTCAGAGGACCTGGCCTATCACAGTCCATTATTTAAAGTTGTATAATATTATTATTAATAAGGCAGAGAAAAAAATAATTGGACTATTTTCAGGTGTTTTTACAGAATTATAGGATATTTACAGAATTAAATATCTGTACAAACAAAAATGGGTCTATTGATGGGAATAAGACTGAGAAAGTTCAGTTCCATCTTAAAGTCCCAGGTCCCTGTTGTGATAGCAGATTTTTAATGATAAGGGTGCTCCTTTTCCTACTTATTGAACTTTGTTAAGTCAGATCTTGTGGCCGTCTAAACATATTTTTTTTTGGTATATTTAAAGAAGTGTTGAATTTAAAGTTTACATCTGAGTTTACAGGCAGGGCACTGAGCTCTATTATATATCTCATTTATTCCAACTGTGTTATTTGATGTGACTTTTCTTTTTGCTTATCTCCAGCACAGCAGCCAATCTTCACCAAACTAAAGGCAACAAAACTCGCCAACAGAAAAGATAAAAGCAGCCTCATCTAATAGGCTCTATTGACATCACTCTCTCCTTCATATAGAAAAAAGATTCAATATTACTTTTTAGAATTATGTGGGAAATATATGTTCTCCTGCCAAACACTAAGCACAGTGGTGAACAAGAAGAGAAAAAAATTTCAAACTTATTTTAAAAGTAAAGCCCCATTTACAAAAGAAATTTTATAATTATAACTCTCAACAGATATTTTATGAACAAAGAATTTCTATTCTACTTTTTTTAATGGACAGTTTTGTAACACAAGTTAACTATTTGGTGGATACATACAGAGACGCATGTAATATATATATATATATATATATATATTGCGTGGTGTATAATTTTTAATTGTGTTTTGTTTAAATTACACATATTTAGGTATGTTTAAAATTAAATTTGAATCAAATTTTAGTGGAATCATGAAGTCTATTCATTGGAACTAGGAGAACATACTTTGAAAAAACTCACTGAGCTATTCATACATATATATGAGATACATATAAGGCATTTATATATAACATATTTGTTAACCCTGAACATAACAAATTTATACATAACATATATATGACACCCCTGATTACTTATTTTCTCTTAGAGAAATGTACTCCAAGATGTATGCTCCAAGAGAGAAAAAAAATTGCCTAAAAAACAATAAAAACAGAAATGGGCTGAGGCAACATGATTCAAATAGATGTTTTTTCTTTAGATTAAACTGACACAGAATATTCATTATATGCATGTACCAAACCAAAGTTTGGTAGATCTTTCTTTATCTCACTGAATTAACTTGATTTCATAGGACTGTGAAAACTATTTTGACTCTATTTTAGTGCTTTGCAAAGTTGCATTACCTTTTTCAGGCTGGGTCAATTAATAAATTGACAGACCCCAGAGTGTAAATTTGACTTCCCCAAGTGCCTATTTCTTTAATTGGGAAAATGTTCTTCCATGTTTAATATTTATTTAAATTTAGAGTTTAATACCCAGCATACATACACACACACACATGTGCGCACGTGTGCGTGCATGTATGTATGTGTGTGTGATCTTTATTTTTAAAGATAATGATACTGACAATGGTTTGATCAATGTGTGAATGTGATTGGGAAAATGTATGCATAATTAACAATGCTTCCCACACTGAACATATTACATTTGTGGTTGCAGGAGATATTTGAAAAACCTGTCGTAATTTGTTCTGGTCTTTGTCTCTTTGGTGTGAAATCTTTACCCAGAAAGGACTAACTTAAATTGAGGTCAAATTTACCTCTGATAGGGAATTCTGCTCTGTTAGAAGATAGGACATGCCAGCTGCAGGAGATACAGAGAGAGACCTGGTAGGTTTGTTCCATTATTGTTGATCTTAATCCATCATTTAAACTGCAGTAGGATTTATTGGTAGAATTGACAAAACCATACAAAACAATTTTGCTAAAGTATAGCACGGGCAAATAAAAATGGGCATTGATTGTAAGGACAAAGATAACATGATAGTCTCACATTTTGTAGAAATGAAAAATGGTTAAAACTCATAATCTTTAGTTGTTAAACCACTGCTCCAACCAGTGCACAATAAATGTTGCATGCAATGTTGATGCTGTCTTACATGGTTTCTATTTTCAAGTCTTCTAATCTTCTTGGTTAGTAGTGATACAGACATTGAAAGCCCTGCTACTTATTGCTGCTTTACGGCAATGACTCCTTGCTGCCTCCACCATCTAAGTCCTCACAAATGCACTGTGAAGATTTACATTCATAACAAGTACGGAACCCTGGAGGGAGGCTTGCAGCTATGAAATTTACCTCTTAAACCCCGAGCATATCTTTGTCAAGGAAATAAGTTACATTAAATTTCTCCCCAAACCCTCCTCACCTTTGAGAAAAATAATGTCCTTAATTCTACAAAAGCACTAGAAAAACTAAGACAAGTCCAAGAATCTGCCAAGAGGGGAAAACTACCAGGTGTTTAAATGGCAAACATCCATGGGATACAGTTGAATGAATAAAGATGAATGAGGATGAAACATTCAGTTTGAAATGAATTCAAGTGAAAATTAAGCCAGACTGTGACTGAAATATAATTTAATCTGTTCATTTTGCTCTAGTTAACCCCTACATATAAAAATATGTGCTGAGAAAACAGGAACTTGGTATAATATACATTGTAAAAACATATGGTAAGTTTCCAAAGAGAAATGTCAACCCCCAAACCAAGCAAACATAGTGCTCCCACTGGACACAAATTAAACCTGGGAAGCCTGTTAAGGTCATAGCCAGAAAAAATATGACATATATTATAGGAAATGGGAAAGATAAACAAAATAGGGAAAGATGAAACATAAAGTCGCCAAAACTCACAAGACATTTTACTGATATGGACCCATTTCTTTCACAGACAGGTAATCATACCTGTAACGGAAAACTACAAACTAAAGATTAGAAAATAAAATAAAATAATAGCCTTCCAGTTTTTATTTCTTTGTCTTTCTTACTTTTGTAAGGAAATAAACTATTGATAGAAGCATAATTGGAGGTGGGATGGGATAAAAGGATGACGTCCTTCACTGATCATGTCTGTAGAAACATTTTTTTCTTTGTCTCTAGTGGCAAGAGAGTGGGTTGCTATTCATCTTGGATTTTCTGAGAGTTTCTAATCTCAAATATTCTTTTCTGTGTCAGTTTGAGGTTTAGTACATAGAAAATTCAACATTTGCTAGTCTCTGAGAAGATATATATCTATATATAATATAGATATACCTATAGTATGTATTATAGATATATATAACATATAGAAAAAATAAATGTATATATATATATATATAGAGAGAGAGAGACAGAGAGAGACAGAGAGAGACAGAGACAGTGACAGAGATAGAGAGAGAGAGAGACAAAGAGGGACAGAGACAGAGATTTTATGGTGTTGGCTCTGGCCAGAGTTGATTTGATTTGATGTCCTAGGTTGAACCTTTCCAGGGGACCTCAGTCTTTTCTCTTAAGCCTTTCAACTGATTGGACAAGGCCCACCCATATCATGGAGAGTAATCTGCTTTACTTGAAGCCTACTGATTTAAAAGTTATTAACATCTAGAAAGCACCTTCATGGAAACATCTAGACTGGTTTTAATCAAATAATTGAGCAAAATAGGATGGCCAAACTGACACATAAAAGACTAAGGATCAGATTTAACATTGTAAATGGGAGTAACCAAGGAAACTAAACACCATTGTAAACTTGTCATCCTAAGGCTATAATGTGTGAGGAGAACGCATAGATGTTAGTAACAGGAAAGGTTAATGTTTGACAAATATCTATTTGCTCTGTGTAATTGCAAATTTGCCAGGCAGGGTCCACTAGTACTGGTTAGCAGATTCTATGTTTGTCACATCTAGCCTGAAATCATTAAGAGCTGGTGTATATTCTCTATTTCTTTGTTATTGCAAGATGGAGGAAGAGCATATGATCGGCAGTAAATTTATATGAGAAGTAAACCTGTGTTTTTTTAAGTCACCAAGATATCACGGATTTACAGTTATATCAGCCTGGTTATGATATAGGTTTATAATGTGAGTAAAAATAATGCATTCTCACTATAAAAGAGATTCTCTTTGTTGAAAAAAAAAATATATATATATATAGAGAGAAGGAAATTAAGATTAGATGAGTATTATGTTTACCTTATTGCACTTTCTTCCAGTATTTGAATCTATATACTAAATTAAAAATACAGTTGTTCTTAACTGTTACACACTCACAGAGACACACATATGAGATCACAAAATGCACATACAAACACACACATATCTTGTGTACTTACATTTAAATACATAACATTGCTTACTGTATTTGATTTCATATCATTATATTCTTCAGAAGTGTAATTGAATGATAAGGATAGATAGTCCTAAGAAAGTCTAAACCCCATTGTTTTATACTTATGTTGTTTCCTACATTATGTTAATTATAAAAATTATCTGAAAGAAACATACATATCACTGACAAGACCACATTACCAGTTCACTCCTTTAATATCCAGGATGTCATTGTTGCTTGTGTTCATCTAGCCTTATCATAGGTAGGAATGCTAAAGACACTTCACTGATTTCAAAATATTTTTTAAAATGTGAACAATTATGTACATTTGTACTCTGCAATTGGAAATATTAATAAATTAATTCCACATGTTTAATAATATTTAATGGTTTTAATACAATATTTTTATAATTAAATATCATAAAGTACTACTGTAAAAGTTCAGTATTAATATTTTCTTTAAATTGAAACATGAATGTCTTATTTTATATTGATAGCCAGATCTTATATACTGATGGAAAATTTTCAATTGTAAGAAAATATACAAAGTTGAATCTTTATCTGTTTTCAGTTTCTGCCTTTTAGCCAGAAAAGCACAATACAGAAAAAAATATCTTTCAAAATGGATTGTTAATAAGTGTATTATGTTAGTTGATGACCCATTCACTATCTGAATTTGCATCAAATGTGTTTCGCCACATCAATACTTTCCAAATTTTCTTCAAAATGTATTTATTTTTCTTTGTTTTCAATATTGTAATTGGCAACAACATTTATTTCTTCAAATACTGATACATTGAAATTTTACAACCTACATTTTAAGATTTTTTGTTTTGTTTGGTTTTGACTTCAAACATTTTACATCATACTTTATTTCAAAATCCAAGTATTGGCTATTTTGAGAAATTTTTCCATTTCTAGAATTTTGAAATGCTCATGAAAATTTCTCCAATAATTACTATATTCATTCAAATATGACAGAGATTTGTAGTGGGCTTTTCATATGCATGTAGTTCTTTAGGAAAGGAGGTTCATTTTTAAAGTTACTCATACTTACCAGCATGTATATCAATTTTTCTTAAATTCATTTCAAGTACAAATGTAACTAATATCACAATTGTGTGTTTATGTCTGTGAAATGATTTTAAAAATGTAGTTCAGTGAAAGATAGAGTTGATTAAATATATCTTTTTGAAAAAAAAAGATTCTATGATATGTTGTGCCACAATTTAAAATTTCAGCATATAAATATGACTGGCTCTTTTCCAAACATGTGACAATTCACTTTAATGACAAAGCAGCTTGGATGCTTAAAATCTCCTATATGAGGTAATAACAGAAATTTAGGATAAAAATTAAATAATCAGAGAGACCACTATTAAATAAAAAAATAAATGAAATCCTCCAGTTAAATCTCAAATCTAATTATTGAAACTAAATTTGGTGCAGAGAAACTGAGCTAGTTGTCAGAAGACAGAACTGCACACAATTTGATTTACAGTTGACTGAAGTTTCATTTTAAAGTTTAGTTACTTGGATTTCACATATGCAGTATACATAGCATATATAAACAGTATATTTCAAAGTGTCTGACATGGTGTTACCAGTTGTAAATGTAACTATAAATTTATCGTTTGATGCATCCTATATTATATCTTATTTAGAGGAGGTAAATTCAAGATATTTTTATATTTATTATAATATCATTAAAATAAAAAACAAACTAAATATAATTCACCCATTTATTAATTTAATTATAAATGGATTACCAAAGTGATTGATGTAAATTAACTATTAGGGAAAAAAAGTTATCCCAGCTGTACACACTTTTATCCTCTACACAAAAATTTCCAAGTATAAGCACTATGGCCATAATGGTGGCTGCTCTCCTTTCTCAGGCTCTGGATATGTCTGCTTAGCCTTATCTTCACTAACCACGAAAGGAATCATCTAGCCTTCTCTGATTTTTAAAGGTGAAATAACTCACTTACTGTAGGGCTTCTGCATCTCTCGACCCTTATCCACCTAAAAAACGGGTGTGACTTGGAGTTAGAAAAAATAGATACCAATATTTCCTCATTTGTTCTTCTGAATCATATGAGAAGAAGATTTCAGCTGCATTTGAAAGATTGATAAACTGATTTCAAGATAACCACGAGGCAGACATTTAAACCATAAATAATACTCTCACCCAGAATTCATGCTTCTAAATATTTTCTCTCTGGGGTACTTCTCTCTCAGAACAGTATACAGTAACATCTCTTTTAAGATAACTGTAATTTGTGCATACACTAACACTAAAAATATTGATAACCAATTTCATAACTAATTAGATTTTTAGTGTCTTTGGCTGTTGACTTATAAGGCACAGGCAGCTTAAAGTTTACAGGTAAGGATTCCTGGAAGGTCACCTGGCTAGGTTTGTGCCATGGAGGTGTTGCATGGAGATGTTGAACCCCTATAGAGGCGGTGGGAATACATGTGTGTAATTTTTCCCCAAACGGCTATTGAATTCAATTCTATTTTGGTAGATGCGGAACATAATGTAACGCTTTATAATTAGATGAATAGAGATAGAGAGAGATGAGTATGATAGAGAGAGAGATAGTTAGAGAATGGACTCAGATGAAGAATGCCTCATTTGTGTGCCAGCAAGTTGTTTACCTTGCTTTTTATAATAGGACTATGAAGCCTATGATATGATGGATGCAAAAGTAATCTAATACTAGTGACTCAAATGGCACATCCTTGTTTAAATAACCCTCATCTGGTCTGGCACCTCTTCTAAAACAAATGGGGAAAAATAAGATAATCAACCTCCTGGTTGTCATAATAATGTATTTATCTATGCATCTAACCATTCTTTCTTAAGAAAGAACAGTATTTGATCCAGCCTTCTGACCAGTTGCAACAATATTTTTACTCATATTTTATATGTATTTTTCTCTAATAGACGGTATATTTTGAAGCTTCCGTACTGAAATAAAAAGAGTCCTGGATTTGGAGAAGGACATCCAGGATTTGAATCTCTGTTCTAGCAGTTCTCAGTGGTCTGCCTTTGGGCAAGTCTATGATATCCAGTTTCTTCATCTCTCATTGCTGTAAAGGCAAAATAAGGTAATATACATGACAGGTACATGCACATCTTTTATGGAAGGGAGGAAGAATTTCAATTATATAATGGGTTTTAAATTAACAAGCTGTAAACTTGATAACACTTTGTACTTCCTTTGGTCACTATGTGTTTGTCTTTCCCTAACCAACCAGTAACTGTCATATGAGAGGTTGAAGAAAAAATAAACTTGCATTTCTTTTTTATTCACATGGCTCTTGTATTTAAGAGGTAAGAAATAATTGTTTCAAGTCATTGCCTCTTTGGCATTTTACAGTATAGCATGGTTCCATTTGAGCTTGGTGCAGTGGAAGGTGTTAGCAGTCTTAGTACATGGTTTTACTTCTTAAATGAAACTGATCTATGGCATCAAGACCAGTTTTTCTAGTTAAAACAAAGAAAAAGGAAAAGAAAGAATAAAGAAGGAAGAGAGATAGGAAGGAAAGAAAGAAAGAGGAAAAGAAAAAGTGTGAAACACTGAATCTTGATCTACGAGACTAATACTGGAAAAAACATCATAAAATAAAGAGAAAACAATATTGCCTTTAATTGCACCTGAGGATTGTTTTAATGCCCAAAAAAATGTACGCACAGAAACAAAATATAAAAAACAGCAAAACACCCACACAAACGTTTGACAGACTTTGACTAAGGGGGAAAACAACTCTGAAACAGATGTTTCTTTTCCCCCTTTTGCACAAACATTTTACTGAAATTCTTCACACCAGATTTTACTAATTAATCTGGAAAAGGGAGTGACGGATGCTGCTGATGCTAATCATAGGAAACAGACACCAAACTGCGGTCAATTTTTCCTATCTCTGACAGCAGCATCTGGCTCCTTGGCAGGCTCTGTCAACCTTTGCATTGATGTCCTAGGAGCTGCCTCAGGTCTGTCAGTTTCCTGGGATGTCGCCACTGGGCTGAGGTTCACCACAATTATTTTATTTTTTTGTTGGTCACACGGAGTCTTGAAGAAATTCTTCCTTTTGTTTCTGTAATGGAAATACCATACACCAAAGTCAACCCCACAAAGTTTTTCTGTAATCCTGAGATGTCTTTATAGGTGTTTTACTTTATAAGGTTGAATATCATCTTAGATATACTTGAATTTTAGCCTAGAAGGAATGGCCAAATGGAGGAGAGTCAAATACCTCTTAAAGCAAAGCAAGACATTATTTAGAGGATCATATATTATGGGTCCACTGACATAAAACTAAGCTAAGGAAGGTTAGGAAGAAAGGGAGGAAGAGCTCCTAAATTAAGAGCCTCATTACTAGATTGCATTGTTAAGAAAAAAGAGAACAATCCCCAAAAGAAGTCAGACACCGTTGACCAAAAATTTTAAACCTAATACAGAGGAGAAAAGGGAATACAGAAATTATTACTCTTCTAAATTTCAGAATGTATAAATTATAAATAAATTAATATAATTTTGGAACCTCAGAATGTTCTGAGGGGAAAGCTGTGTGTCACAAGTTGCACTGTAATATTTTAGTAGCCATCATCTTAAGAAGCTTGCATTTGTTGTGTATTTTGTATCATATATTTAATTTACATAATTGTGTAATGATCAGAGCCCTGTCGGTGTTCTCTGGTAAGAAAAATAGGATGACTTAAAGGGTAATTGGTTGTTAAAAATATTAATATTCTCACTTCAAGGAATATTTTTGCTTTTAACTTCAAAATGTGAAAATGCTCTTTAAAGGGGATTATTTTGTCTTTTTAATAGTAAAATACACATATTTCATATTACAAGACATTCAAACTGTATTGAAAAATGTAAAAATGGAACATCCCCCATTTTCTTTTCCTCATAAAATCCTCTCTGAAGAGACATCCCCTCTTAAAGGACTGGTCAATATGCATTTATATGTGTGCATTTGACACAAAAACTCCTTTTTTAAACAAATAGTATCATGATACATGTGTTCTGAGACTTGGTTTTATGCTCAACAATATATTCTAGAAACATTTCAATGACAAATCACAAAGACTTCATTATTTTTAATGGTTGCATCACGTTCAATATTATAAAGATTTTAAAATATATAATACACAATTTCCCCTTTTAATGGACATTTAGTTTGTTTCCAGCATTTCAAAATTATGAGACAATATCACAATAAACCTCATATTTATACTATTGTCCACATATGAAAATATTTATCAAGGATAAGAAAATATTTATCAAGGATTAGATAAAGTTTCTGAATTTAAGGAGGGATTCATTTAAAGTTTTGGTATATATTACCAAGTCGGCTCATTCATTAACCTTTGCTAATATACATTCCATCAACAGTAGAGGAGGGCTTCCCTGGTGGTGCAGTGGTTGAGAGTCCGCCTGCCTATGCAGGGGACATGGGCTCGTGCCCCAGTCTGGGAAGATCCCACATGCCGCGGAGCAGCTGGGCCCGTGAGCCATGGCCGCTGAGCCTGCACGTCTAGAGCCTGTGCTCCGCAACGGGAGAGGCCACAACAGTGAGAGGTCTGCGTACCGCAAAAAGAAAAAAAAAAAAAAAAAAAAAAAAAAAAAAAACAAACAAAAAAAACAGTAGAGGAGTGTTCTTATTTCCTCACATCATTTTTCAGCTCTTTAAAATTATTATCTAATATAATGTATAATTATGGATTATTTTGTTTTCCTGATTCTAAATAAAGATATGTTTTGTGGTTTTATTGTCACTTGTATTTATTAAATGTTTATTGACTGATTAAATGTTATATTAATACTTTATTGGAGTATATGAATTTTCCTAGTTATATATTAGAATGCTATATATTCTGCATAATAATTATTTTTATTAAATATGGTACAAATTATTTTTTCAAACTGTAATTTATATTTTAATGTTTTAAAAATCTATTATAATTAAAATTTAAACATTGATATAGTCAAATCTGTTGGTTAATTCCTTCATGGCTTTTGGTTTTGTTTCTTTTTAGGAAGAATTTCCACAATCCAATATTACCTAAACTTTTATTTAATATTTTTCTTTAAGAGTTGTTTGATTTTAGTTCTTTAAACTATTAGGTGTTTATTGTTTTGTATAACATGAGGTGTGGTTCTATCTCAATTATTTTCCTTCATTATAGACAATTTTTCATTGATTAAGCAATAATTTCTCAAATTTGAAATTCTATCTTAAGTAACTTTCTTTAAACAAGTCGATTGCTTTACTCCATTCTGTTTTATTTGTTGATTTTGCTATTACTGTACCCCAAAATGATAAATAGCATAATTTTATAGAGATACCTAGTTTATAATTGACTTAAATAAAATATAGTTTCTGTCAAAAATAATTATCCATTTTCCCTATTTTTTATTTAAATTAAAATAAGAAGGAAAAAACTAGCTTGTAAAATGTCCTATAAGCCTGTATCTTCAAAAATATCATCCATTTTGAGAGAAGTGCCATTATTTCATCCAGAACGGTGAAATTAGAGATGGTGGAATAGACGTGGGTAAACTAAAATCAGTATAGCTTTCTTTTGTCATTAAGCAGAATCATTTCTAGTAAGCCAAGGAAATCATGGATATACCCTGAGTTATCCTGAGTAATTTGAAAGCCAATCTGTTGACTTTCTGGAATTTTCTGTGCAAGCATACATGGTTTCCTCAATTGCCATATTTCAAACTAGGTATACTGAACTATTTATGCGTCTTTTGTGAAAGATCTACAAAGTAACTGTGGAGTCAGACAACTATTGTCATTTCATCAGTGATGAAATTTCTCTTTGGGTAACTCTTGGCTGAGAAGAAACTTCAGTGAATATTATTTATGTGTGTAAGTATGCCAGAGAGAGATCCAAAATACATCCCCACTTATCACACACCATTAAGAGCAAAAAGAAAACACAAACCATTTAGATAAATTGCCTTATATACCTTAGAGGACTCTGTTTAGAATAATATATATTTATTGGGATGATTGTGTTACATCAGTCAAAACTAAATAAGACTAGTACTGTCAGGGAATTTTCATTCAGGTTTTCCATTCCTTGATGCGTTCCTTTGAAACACATTAACTGAATATGAGTGATAATGCCATCAGGTAGTTATCAGGATTAACAGACAGCTGAGAAAATTTGCATGGAGAAGAAAAAGCTAAGGAGGTCAATATTGAAGGTTGTAGTATGTTTTTTGGGTTTTAGGAAGATCTTGGGATATGCACATTTTCAACATTAACTGCTCAATAGCCCAAGGGAAATCTGGAAAAAGAAGTTACTAAAGCTATTAGAAAAAAGGTAATGAGAGGCTAGTACATGGGCACCCTATACTGATAATCTGCTCAGACGACAGACATTGTTTGCTACATCCAGAAGCAGAAATATATGTATGTTTGAATTTCATATAAAGCTGAGCACCTCAACATGCTTTTGTATTAACTTCCTATTGTTGCTGTAAAAAATCACTTCAAACATAGTGGCTTAAGCAACACATATTATCTTACAATTCTGGAAGTCAGAAGTGCAAAATGGTTCACATGGGGCTAAGATCACGATGTTGGCAGAGTAGCATTCCTTCTGGCGGGTCTAGGGGGGAATCTGTTTGTCTGTTTTCCTTTTCCAGCTGCTAGAAGCCTGCGTCTTTGGCTCACGGCCCTTTGCTCCGTTAGCAAATTCAGCAAGTGCATATCTCCGGACTGTGCTTCCGCCCTGACACCCCCTTTCCCTCTGCTTACTTTATTACATCTCCTCTGATTTTGACTCTTCTACTTTCTTCTTTCAACTATAGGGACCCTGGTGATTATATCTGGTATACATGTACACTCCAAAATAATCTCCTCATTCCTATCTCAAGATCCTTAATGTACATCCACGAAGTCCCTTTAGCCATGTAAAGTATCATATTCCCTGGTTCCAGGTATTAAGATTTAGACATCTCTGGGGGCGGGCGGGGGCATCAATCTGCTTGCCAAACAAGTCTACTTTCTGATTATATCAGCCAAATCTAGCTTCAGTTATTTGCAATCAAAAACTGTAACTGAAACTCCGGGGTTTCTAAAAGAGTGCTCAATGTACCCAAAGACCACTTTAGACCCACTGAGCAGGATTGTTTGAAAGTGAACCAGTGGACCTGCATTTATTGCAAGGTAATTCTGCTGCACAGTAAATATCTGAATCCATGATTTAATGTTACATTAAATTCAATTTGTATTCCCAGTTTAAAACAGGGAGGTTTAGGAGGCAGTGTAGTTTAATAGAAAAAAACCCTGGGCTTTGGAACCAGAATTTTAATTTCAGGTTTCATTATTTTTAGCCATAATCCTCAGCTCTAACCATTCACACAAGATTGATCAAATCCTTTTTTCCTCTAAGAGTAGTTTTCTCATCCATAATCTGGAGCAATATCACCTATTTCAATAGACTAATAAAAAGGTGAAATAAGATATTTATGTAATGTATAATAGTGCCTAGAACATGGTAGGTGTAAGAAAAAAGTTTCTTAACAAAATGCAGCACCATGCATATATCTATAAAAAAATACCCATTAACTTAATATACTCTATTAATACTTTTACCTTTCCAAGATTTTGCATTTCCTAATTTTCCTTTAGTCAGCCTGGAGCTGTCGGGATTATTTCAACCCCTCCTTCCTGTCCAGATGTTCTTTCTCTCCACATTTTCACTTCAACAACTTCAGGATGCAGCCTCTGTTGCCTGTTGACTTTTGTTCAGGGTTTTTGATTAAGAGGTTGTGGCATGTTAATCTCTGTAATGCATTTCTCTGTGGACTTTTCGAGTCAGCCCCTCTTTCATCTGGACCTCCTTTAGCCTTCAAAGGCACCATTCAGGTCCAAATCTAAGGTAGGTTTAAGGCCTGGAATAAATCACATTGGGAGGCCCCTTCCTGTCTGGTTAAAAGGAGAAAAGGAGAGGTGATAAGACAGAAAGAGAAGGGTCCCTCCACTTGAAAAACATGAAGGCAAAGGCAGGGATGCCCCAGGTATCTGGTTTCTGTGCTCTTTAAAATTTGTGAGATGATTGTATGTATTTTCTGTTGGGTTCATTGAGTTTCAGAACTATGTAATCGACAAATATTTTAATAAATAACTAAATAGTATTGCACACCTTCTAGTGGCATTTCTAGAGAATTGTCAATAAATTTCATGTTTTTCCTCCAAAAATTATTACCTAGCAAATCCTAAATGATTATCATTACTAAAAAAACTGACATACATATTTACAGTTTGCATCAGATGAGATTATTTTAAAGAGTAACTAAACTATAATAGCATTGGAAAAGAGACTCAAACACAGTGCAATAATATAACCAGAAAAATAAGTAAAACATCTGGTCAACCAGCTATATTTTGATGTATATAAACCATGAAATTGAATTGACTAATTTTTATGAGTGATATTTTTTCTCTCTCTGCTTAAAAAATATTGATCATAAATCCACTTGTTTAGGAAGGTAGATTTTCTATTTTCTTTGCAATATATTTGTATATAGATCTTAGTCTCTGTGCCTCAGTTCTGGGATGGGAGTGATACCCTCTCAAGTGGGTCACTCCAGTGCACTGCTGAGAATTTTGAGCTCAGATTTAAATAACAGAATATCAGATATACCCACCAAAATTCACTCATTAAAAACACTTACTAATTTATTTGAACAATATATTACCAAAGTCAATCTCTTTGTTCCTGTACAAACAACAATCTAAACAAACTTCTAAAAAAATCAGGATACCCTCATTCCCTTCAACTGTTGCTCAGTGGAAATTAATAGATGTTCTTTTTGGTCAACATTTATAGAAGTATCCATTTTAAATTCTCTGATTAACTAGCTCTATTTTCATTATCCTTATATATAGCTGAAATACACACCAAGTACTACCAGAGATTTTAAACTTTGTCCCTCAGTTTCTTACCCTCTGAAGAACTGACACAAATTAATCATTCCCACTTCCTGAAAGGACAGATGCCACTTCTTTTAACTTTTCTTCTTAAAACTTTTTGAAAAATTGAAAATGGAGCTGATAAACTAATGTAAGCATATATTAAAAACATACAAATTCATTAGAGATAAATATAAACTTGGCAGTGATTCATGCTTTGAATATTCTCTCTCCTTTTACAAGCTACCCCTCCATCCATTTTTCTAGAATATATGGTAATCAAGATATAATTTTAAAGACCCAATGAATTCTTTCCTCAAACTCATGTTGTTTTGCTTCCTTTTAAATTATTAAGTATTAAGCACCTGCCATATGCCCAAGATAGTATGGGAGACACAAAAAGTCACAAACAAGTTTCTTTCTCGGATTCACTTTCCTAGTGAATATGAGCAGAAGTTTGATGTGAGTGGTGTCCATTAGCAAAAAGGAGGTTTAGCAAAGAAGAGAAAGGGCCCTAAGAAGAAGAACATCTCCCACTTTATATTTCACTGCAGTGAAACAGGCAGAAATAATGTGTGTGTGTGTGTGTGTGTGTGTGTGTGTGTGTGTGTGTGTGTGTGTGTGTGTGTATCTGGCATATCCTTTCCCCTAAAGCTGGGAGAAAGGCATTCTATTAAGTGTCACCCTCATATTGGAGGGGTGACAAATGAAAGGAGGGAGCTGGGACCATCAGGCAAGGTACAGGTGGTTTGTTTGTTTGGGATGAAAGTAGCAGGTGTTGGCAGCTATATTGGACTGGTGAGGGAGGGAAGGGGTAGTGAACTGCAAAGTACCAGTCTTCTGGGGAGGGTGGTCAAGCAAGAGGAAGATCTGACAGTGGTACCAGGGAGAAGACATCTGTATCTCATATGTTTCTTGTGTGCATTTGAAGTTATATTTTAGCATATAATTCATTGAAAAATGCAGTATAAGGTTGGCATTCATGGATTTAAGAGTTTACATAGATGCCAAGGGTCTACTCTACTAGATTTTATGCCTGTCTCTCAAATAGTCTTTGAAAAGTAGGTACACAAGCCCATCAGATGGATTTCTAAATTTGATTAAAATGTAATCTGTCATTCCTATTACTTTGTAAAATTTCCACAGACATGAATTTATACATTTTTTTCTGCCACAAACTCATTTTTAAGAGACAGAAACAAATTTGTCAACACTTTTTGAATGAAAGAAGAAATAAAAAATGCATTACCCTTAACACGATGGTGAAAAATGAATGTGAAGGAAAAAGTGAAATACGAGAATACGTTGTAACTGTAGTTGGGAAAGAAAAAGATGAAAGTGTTGAAAAATAATAGCATACTCAAGATTTGAGATCTCAGTGATGCATCCTATATTTCCAAGTAGTGGAAACTGCTTTGGTGCTGGCAGCAATAACTGGGCTTTCTGATATTTGTTGAGCAATTACTGGGAGCTGAAAAAATCAGAGGCATGTAAAGTCATCTTACAGCTGACTTGTTCTGCAAAGTTCAGAGATGTGAAGGGTGAGAGCCATGCCTGGCAAGGAATAACAGAAATTCAACAGGTTATAAAAAAGGCTGCCACCCACTGCTGCCTATTAAGTAAGTGTTACAATATTAGCAGGGGCACCTGGGTTTTATTCAAAGTGGGGGAGAGAAAACTGAATCCTGGCAAATCAATGCAACAGTCATGCTGAAAATGTAAACACACGTACAAATATATACACACACACACATACATATATATCACATATAAATTTTTTCATTTGTTTCTCTTCAGGCAAATTAGAGTGTGGACTTCCCAGCTAATGACCCTTATCCTGACTGCCTTTGCAATAACTTACAGGTGACTTTTTTTTTCCCTGCCAGTTCTGTTCTGTGTTTAAACCAAAAAGGCAGATCACCCATTTGTATCAAATTAAGCATGACAGTTTGGGGAGTGGGTTATGGACCTCTATGAAAGGGACAAAAAACTCAAGCTGTTGTATTTCATTACCAACACCATTTTCAGTTCTGGAGGTGAGGGCTTTTGCAGTTTTTAATTTCTAGCAATCCTATTTGCCTCATTGTGAAGAATTCAGAGAAATTTACCTCACAGTCGTTTAAAGGGATTGTAAAATGTATACCTTCCATATGCATCTGTTCTCTGAATTTAGAAGAGCAAAGTAAAAGACAAAAAAAAAAAAGAGACAAAAAAAACAGTGCAAATGACAACCAAAATCATAGTATGTGAAACAGCTGTAGTCATTCTGCAAATGATAGAATTGTTTTCTTTCCACCATTGAGCAGTTGATTTTGAATGCCCTGTGACGTTATAGATATATGTGATTAACTAGTGTTGTCAGGATCTTCTCTTTCTGGAGTTGGATGTATTACTTCCTTTGTTTCTGGGCACTTGGACTTTTACCAGGTTGGTGCTAGAGCACCCAGTACATAGCAGGCCTTCCCAGCTCTATGTAATATATGCAGCCTCTACCAGAGCCAGTATTTTGTTTCAAAAGGTAATGTGTTTGCCCAGGAGAGCAGAGCTTTGCCACATAATCTTTAAAATTTTACATAACTTTTATTTAGTATGTTGATCTGTTATAAAAATGGCTGGTTCATAAGGTCATGAAATACTGCTTGTACTTTGGCCAAAACCAGCTGCAGGTACTTTTCTGGCCCTGGGACACTCCCACAGTTGACATCATTTTGGTCACCTGGTAAATGTAACAAATCCATTCCTCCAAATGTGACACTTGTTGGCTCAAAATCATGAGGCCATGATATGACAATAAGAGATACAAGAGGCAGCGATAAGTTCTTAACCTTTTGGGTGATGTCCTGATATCCCCAGAAAATTCAAAGATAGTCAACTCCTTTATTTTCACGGATTTTATCTCCCACCCTCTTTAATGTGTCTAAGACATCTGCTTCTTCTTTCTCTCCAAATCCAATTAACATGATACTTTCAATGGTGTGGACCTGTAGGCAGTTCTATGGACTGTGAAATAGTCAGTTTCTCTCCCACTAAATTGTGTCTCAGAGCAAGAGGGCTGAGATAATCCCAAGGAAAGACAATGAAAGTATATGTTCCTTTGAAATGACAGCAAAGTAGATGTAGAGAAAAGAGCACACTTCAGATCAATAAGTGTATGCCAGGTATCAAGGTTTTACTCATTTGCAGCGGTAACTGCAGTTGAAGTCTTTATCTGATTATGTTCATTGATAGTTCTCTGCTAGTTTCCAAAACTTAACTCCTTCTGCACCAGCTGAGCTGAAGAGCTAGAAGGGATCACTGCCTTTGCCGGTTTCACGCCGTTGCTAGTGGTGGTAATGTCTGTGACTCCACAAGGAATGCAATTATTCTTATTTATGTTGGCATGTACAGGAAGTGCTAGAGACTTCCATATGACCTTTTCTATCAAAACAGCCTGTCGTCTAAGGACTAAAGTAGGAGCCTGGCACTTTCTATGGACATATTTCAACTATACATTCAAGAACTGGGAAAGGAAGCATGTGATATTTTTGGAGTCCCATAGCATCTATCATGATATAAGCAAATAATACAATGTTGTTTATTATTCCACCTTATAATCAGTGTCTCTGAATCATGGTGGCCTTCTACATACCCAGGAGTTCATAGAAGCTAGTAGCCACAGGCAGAAAAAAATCCACACTTTTCTGAATATTTCCCTGTCTCCTTCCTTACAAAAGATTTACAGAACCAGCACTATTTGCAATTATAAGAGTTGCATCCTCAATATTATCAGGCTTCTTCTTCATTTAAGAGTCTGTAAGTCCATGAAATAATTTAAGAATAGAAATTGGATGGGATGTCCAAGTCCTTACAAAGGGGATGCCCCCCCCCCATTTTTGCCCTACAGCCTCTGTAATCAATCTAGCACTGTCACAAACCTCTGCCTGTCTCACCACTCGGATTACTACAGTGGCCTGCTCTCTCCCATGGTCCCACAGTCAACTTCCCTCTGAAGTTTACACTGCTCTGTGGACTCTACAACTGTTATCTTCTCATTCCCACTCTGTCAGTGAGACCACTTCAACTGCTGCCTTTCCACCAGTTACTAAAATAATTTTTGGAAATGCCTTCACTCCCCTCACCAATGTGTTTCAAAGGGCCTTGGTGTGGAGGGTAAATTCTAGGTCCTTTGTGGGGTTTTAGTTTGATTGAGTGAATAAAAGAGCAAGAAATTTTCACTCAATTATTTGAATACCCCATAGCCTTTTAATTCCTTCCACTATAATCTACCACATGGTTTTTGTCATTCTCAGTGATTTCGTGAGGCACAATGGAGTCCAGGTTTCAGCTGTGAATCCAACACATGGGATCTAGCATTTGGAGTAAGTGTGCAGATATTGCTAAAGTCAGCTTAATCTAAAAATTAGAGCCTTTTCCCTTTTACCGGGTACTCACCAGAATTTTGTATATTAAATCAACAAAGTTCTCTAACCTTTTGTTACACAAAGCTTCGTTTCCAGGATAAACTGGGAGCTGATTCTGGTTATAGAAATGGAGACAAAAAGAAGTGGGAATGGAGAAGAGAACTCATAAAGAAGATTCAGTTCCTGACATAGGGTCATTCCCACAACTGAGGAAGCTATAAACATCTTCAAGAAAGACAGAAGTTCTTTTGATGGGCAAAGCAGTTTGGTGGTGATTTGGCACTGCAGTATTCCAAATCTAGGGCATCATGCTCCAAAGCTTGGTCTCAGTTTCAGGATCCCACACTTTTCTGTTTAATATCTTAACTTTCACAGAAGATATTAGGTTGGACTATGAATTTCACTCATTTTAGAATACAACAACGCTTAGGCTTAGAGTTTGGATTTAGAGTTTCATTATTTTAGTTTTGCAGCTGCTACACATTAGAGTTTCTTTATCATAGTCCTGGAAAATTCCAAGGTTTTAGTTATTATTATTTTACCAAGTATTCAGGGATTATAGCATGTTGTTCTTTCTTTTCAGCTCTGCAGAACTATTCACAGAGACCACTCCACATTCAGCCCTCAAAGTTTCACATCCTTCTTGTTTTCCTATAGCAGGGGCCACTCACTTTCCTCAAAGCCAGTCCTCAATGAGCACTTAATTTCAGGCTACCACCAGTGAGAACTTAACTTTCTGTTACATCTAATATGCCTTCCCTGAATATTAAATGAATTTTCACTTAGCCAGATAACCAATACCAGATTATCTAATTTCCCTGAATGTTTCTTGCCTGCAACCCATGCCCCTGCCAATTTCTATACCAGTCAGGGTTCTGTAATGCAGAAATAAGAAACAGACCTCTACTAATTTCAGCAGGAAAAGGGCTCTTTAGGAAATAACTGAGGTAGGTCACAGGATCCCTTGGAAGAACAAACCTCAGAAATTGAGAAAGAAACTAGAGGAGCTGGAATTAGAGTGACCAGTTCATGCTGGTTTGTCTGGGACTTTCCCAGTTTTCACACTGAAAGTCCCATGGCTGGGAAGTCCCTTCATCCTGGGCAAACTGTGATGGGTGGTACCCTAGCTGAAAGCCTTCAATAAGAGCTCAGACCATGCCACAGGAACAGCCTAATTATGTTGCCACTGTCACTGTCACTGGATTTTACAAACTGTCACTGATTCCACTGTGGCAGCTCTCTCTTGAAATCACCCTGCTCTCAAAATTCTTAATGGTCCCACCAAAGCTTATTTGGCCATCAGCTGCAATTTCAGTATCCATGTCCAGTTCATCTATTTTGGTCTCTTGCCTAATCCTACTAAAGGTCAAGGGTCAGCTTTTGTGGGATTTTTTAGCTTCTCTTGTTGGAGGCCCGGCTCTTGGTTCACATTTTGACTTTCATAGACAAAGAAAAAAAAAAAAGAGAGAGAGAGACAATTTCTATAACAGTAAGTAAAGAATAAGATGGATCAAGGAGGGGAAACCAATAAATCCTGGGGTCATGAAAAACTCATGTAAAAAGGTGGTATGTAAAAAATCATCAGAATATGCGGAAGCTCTACACATTAGCTTGTTACACAGCTACAGAAGCTAACAATACACTTAACCTACTTGTAATAAGTGAACACAAGGATGGACTGATTCAGCATTTATCACCCAAAGCAAATTCCCCAAAGGATCAGAGTGTGAACTGCTCAACCCAGCTTATTGACATCTTGGATCCACTTATTTTGGCAGCATTTGGCAATATTGTTTTTAATGAATATTGTTTAAATTTTTAAGGGGAAGTAGAATGAAAAATTAAAATTCAATTGGAAAGAAGGTATCCCATAGTATTTTTCTGTACCACTGAATCTAAATTTCTGATTAGTAGGTGTGAGAGGCATTCATATAAAACTGAAAATCAGCTTGAAAACACTCCATTCTCAGTTCCATGGAGATTTGTCTGCACCATATTGTGCACACATTTTTTTCTTTTTCTTGACATTCAGTTAATCACTTCATGTTAGAAGGTTGGAAAGGAAAAATAATAGCTATTGAAAACCGTTTTATTCTTTCTGAACTTCTAATTGGTTTTCAGGGAGCTGTTAAGCTATTGGTCAGACTGAATGAATTGCAGGTTTTAAGAAATAATCTCCCTAAATGGCTTAGTTTATACTTCATAAACTGAAATGAAATAATAACTTTGACATAAATAGTATCTTCAAAAACTCAGACAAAACACTTGTGTGCCATATCTAAATATTGCATTTCTAAGACATTGTTTATTGTTGACTTCAGGGGAAAATTTTGTAAATATAACTTAACAATAAAAATGCCATACAAGGTTGCAATGGAAAAAAATCTATAGTTAATCTATATCTATTTCTATATCTATATATGCTACTCTTTAAATTCCAAAATTGAGCAATTTTTGAAAATTGCATTAAGATACAATATAACATTTATTCAGTTTTAACAAAATAAGCTTCTTCATTCCTAAAATCAGAAGGATTATTAATAGAGCAAATATGACCTAATGACTTTAGATATTAGGCCTTTCTACTTGGTGAGTTTTGTAATGAGAGTCTGATGACCCCCGCTCAACATTTTCAACCATCCAGTCCATGTGAGAAGAAGGTTGCTCTATAATCTTTTCAAACATTCATGGAGATGTTTATTAGATCTTTTAGTTGTCATGGTCACTGTGTTCTCTGTTGCTGACCTCCATCTTACATCCTGAGAGATGTCGGTAACATTTCATTATCGACTGGCTCCAACCTTTGTCTGGGAAGACCAAAAGTATTTATAAATAGTCCTTCTTTAGGTACCTCCTGCACAGAACTCCAGAAAGAATTGCATGGATTATTGCACTCATTTTGTGCATTATTAAATGAAATAGCAGAGAGAAGTGTAAGACACCAAGTATATAGTGGAGACATTAATAAGCCAACTGCACAGGCTACATTTTCTTTTCATCAGATTCTGACAGCTTGAGTGTCTACAATAGCATGGCCTATTCTGGGCAAGCTGCACCTATTCAAGCTGAATTAAAGATCACAAATATCAAAGTGTAACCCATCAAGTAGGAAATATCCACTGTCAATCAATCAGTTAATACATTGTACCTGTGTGAACACATCACTCTCATTTGTGTTTCCCCTTGTTTTAACTGAGAAGTCTACACAGCTCCTTGATGTGGCAAAAATACTAATGAAGAAGGCAAAAAAATAATATGTTGAATATTTTTCTTTCATTAATCCTGAGTGGTTATTAAATTACTTTTAAAGCATTTGACATGAGAATGGTTGAATATTTACTAGACTTGTTGATTCAGGCTGGTCTTTTTGGCTTATCTTGTTTGCTGAGAAAATACAGATCCATTTTACTTTCATATAAAAGTGAAACATTTGTTTTAGAATGATCATGTGGACAATAATTTACCCAAAAATACAAATGTAGGTATGAAAGATAACAGTTTATTTAAGCAGGCTTAGCACAAGAAAGAAGTGAAGGACAGAGAAGCTGGGAATTTGCTCACAGGGAGGTTTCAGTTCTTAAGATCAGAGTAAAATATGTAGATTCTTTTCCTTTTCTTGAATTTATATTTTGATACCTCAGTTTCAATCAAATTTTCTTATGGAGGCATCTTGGAGAGGCTCTAAGTAAAGACTTACCTTCCTCAATTTTTTTAGTTTTATCAACATTCTTATTTTACATAAGAGATCCAGTGAAGTATGTGTTTCTTAACTGTAAGGTAACAGTCACTTATTTTAAAGCATTGTGTTGTATTCTTGCTCTACTGATGTATGCACTTTGTATAAGTGAACAGGAATGGCAGGAGGGTTTTAAGAGCTCAGAATGGCTTCAGGTTAAGAGCAAGCAAGAAAACAGGAACCTTAGTCCTGCAAGCATAAAGGACTGAATTCTGCCAACAGTACAAGTTGGAAGGAGCCCATGAACCTCAGATGAAATCACTGTCCTGGCTGACATTACAATTTCAGCCTGGTGATACTACAGACTACTCAACTAACCAGTGACCAAACTCCTGATCCACAGAAAATGTGGGATAATAAAATTATGTTGTTTTATGGAAAGTTTCTGCTGATTCATTTGCAGTAATAGAAGGCTAGTATAGAAAATATATAATCCTTCAAGTATCATGTATGCATTTTATTACTCACCAGGACACTGCTGGCCTATACACTGACCACAAAGACAAAGACAATAATAATTAGTCATCACTGATGTTTGACTAGCTTTGTCATATGTAGTCATAGCTGTACACACATTTGCTATTATGATGTTATAAATACATGGTAAGAGGTATGTTATTTAACAACTTATTACTTTGAATAACTTTCAAATATTTACACTTATGATATATAGGCCTGCATCTCTCCTCTAGCTCTGGGCAGAGGACAAATGCTAATAGTGGTAGTGTTCAACATCCTCTTTTAACATTCACAGCATTTCTTACTTTTTGCAGGCAGAGTTAGCCACTCTGTCCCTGTGCTTCCTCACCATGCTGTCTCAACATCCTGGTACCATATGAAACATGTTGGATTATAATTTGTCAATTAATGGGTCTTTTGTCCCTACTATACATGAATTCTTAGAGAAAGAGACCGTATCACATTATCTTTGCTCAGTAATACCAAGCACGGAGCTTAACACCTAGCAGGTGTTCTATAGATGCATATTTAAATAAATAGACAGGTACGAGAGTTGACATCAAACTCTCCTTCATGTATCATGTATGCATTTTGTTACTCACCAGGACACTGCTGGCCTATACACTGACCACAAAGACTACTTAGGTCTATCTTGATTTTCAATCTGCAACTCCCTTCCTTCCCCCTAAAGCTTCAAAAACACACATTTATGATAAATTTAAGTATCTGCCTTAATAAAGGACTGATCCTTCATTTGCTTGCCAACATGCTAAGTATTTACATCAAGTGGTCCTAACCACAGGTTGTTGACACCCTGGAATTTGGTCTTCTGGGAAATATTCATGAAAATAATTGTCTCTGTTCCTTGAAAATCAATTGATTACTAATATTTGGTAAGTTTAGTTAATTTTCCATAAAACTAAAATTGAGGATTTTGGTTGTGTTGGGAATGCTTTCTTGTCAGAAAGAAAAGTTGGGGAAGGATATTAACTGAGTCATGCAATAACCCTGTGAAATTGGATGGCATTGACTAAGCTGCCCTTGAAGAAGTCACCATGCGTGCTGTTATATGAGACATACATGTTTATGTACTTACATTTTTTAGAAATATCTGGGGAAATTTCTATCTAAGAATACCAGCAGTCAGCAGAAATCTGTCATTCCTAACCTATCATCAAGAGTAGAGTACAGATGCATTATCCTATAGAATCTAAGGAATCTTTAAAAAGCAAAAAGAAATTAACACCACTTGGAACAGTAATCAAAATGAGTTTTCCTTTTTGTCTTAGATAAATTCATATGTGACATTTTCACATAAAGAATTTCAAACGATTTGACAAATGTTTTAACATTGCTTCAAGCTTACATAATGTTTGAAGTAATTGTCTGTTTTGGGCTAGAAAAAGTTCTTAACTATTACTAACATTTTATTTTGGTTAATGGTAATAGCCATTTATTATAGCAAAGTGTTGACAATAAAACCAAATATATAATGAAGAAAGTAAAGTTAATTCATGCATCATAGGGTATCACAGTGGTTAAGAACATGGGTTCAAGAGCTTGATTGCCTCGGTCTAACACCGTGACCTCAGACAAGTGATTTAAACTCTGTCTTTGTTCATTATTTAACAAAAATACATAATTGTATTATATTAAGAATTAAAAGGTTAATGGGTTTAGACCTGGGCCTAATTTGTAATAATTATGCAGTAGGATTTAAATATTATTATTTTGAGAATACAAAGACAACTATTTTTATTGAATTTAAACCAATAAATATCATAAACTACTATTATCTATGTTGTTACCAAAAATCCAACTGAATCCCACTAGAGAAAATATAGACATCCTGTCTATAAAAATTTTATTGTAAACTGCATAGATTTTATGATTTTTCTTTTATATAGATATGAATTATCTTACAAATAATGAACATTTTAATTTTCTAATATATTAACTTAATCTTTGGATGCTTGGCACAAATAACACATGAGAATATCTTCTATAAGAACACTAAAAGTATGAGCAAACATTAATTGCTTGATAAAAATTCTGCATTAAGACTTGGTTCTGAATGAAAACTAAACCTAGGTATTTAAATCTGCACACTCACTTTTTTTCAGAATTCCTACTGAAATACCAAAATGACTTTATACAAAGAAAAATTGATAGCAGAGCTGGAAACCAGAGAAGACTACATCTCTATGTCTGAAAGCCTGAAGGAATTTGGGAAGATACAGTTCAGGGGATATCATTACAGAAAAGTCAACAAACACATGAGTTACAACATGAGAAGAAATTGATTCCAGAGATTGGAGTGAGTGGGGAAGACAATGTTGGAACTACAGAGACAGAGGAAGGGGATTCTCAGCCTTGGCTGTACATTAGCTCACCTGAGGAAGTTTTCAAAACTAATCATGTTCAGATCGCATCCCAGAGCAATTAAATCATAATTTTGGTGAATGAAGAAGTCTATACATTGCTTTTTGTACAGACTTTCCAGATGATTCAAGTTGTATAGAGATGGCTATAAGCCATTGGTCTAGGAAGCAAACATCAAACATGTTTGCATTTCCTGGGAAGTACAGGGGTGTCACTATACAAAGCCCAGCTGTTACACTCACTCTCAGCTTATACTTGATGTTGGCAGCAGGCTAAAGAAAGCGGAAGACACTGCTACAAGTTGCTATAAGGAGAGTTCACATCTAATAGATGCCTATGAAAGATGGTGGGGAAGGTGAGGCAGGGTTGGGCATTGACTCATCAAGTGTTTGTTATAAAATCTGAAGCTCTTATAACAAATACTTGAGGAGAAAAACTGAGATGTTAAAAGATCAAATATATCAAGCAAAATAATAAATATAAATGGATTAAAACTTCTTATAATAAAACTTTTAAGGGTGCATAAAAACAATGGCATGACACTTATGGAAGTAAAACAAAATCACTGCAAAAAATGTTGAAGGAAAAAAAGATATATCAGAAAAATGAAAACATAATACCACTATTAGTTACAACTCAATTTCAATGTCAGATAAAATGAAATTCTAAGCAAAAACTACTGAAAGGGATAATAATGAGTCATTTTATATGGATAAATGAATTGTCAAAAATTTTAAAGTACTGAAAAGTGTTGCTTCAAAATATATTTCAGAGAAGCCTTAAGAAAAACAAGGAGACCTTTGAATTTGAATAAAATATAAAACAGAAGAGACAAACACTTCTGTCGTTCTTTATATTCTTGACAAATTTTTTTAAAGAAAACAAATTCCAGATATCTGTAATTAATTTGATTGTTGTATTCATTAATCTAGCATCCCAGAGTTACATGATTACAAAGAAAACAAGTTTTATCAGAATAAACATGGTTTTCAAATGGATGTTTGTAATATTTTTGTTATATTATATACTTAAGGTACTAGAGTTAAGTAAATTTTCAAGAAAAGAAAATTAAATGTAAAACATTCTGCTCTCCTCAACTTGTGATTTCCAAACAACCTATATCTTATAGTTTGTATTTTAAATACAAAAATCACAAAAATGAATACACTGATTCACTATCTACACACAAAATTGTATAAAATACATCCACTAGAAAACTAGAGGACTGTAAGTGGTCTATATAGTTTAATGATAGAAATGTCAAAATAAGTCATTAAAAGAAAAAAATAATCATCTTAAATTTACAAAATATTTAAAATAAAGTATTTTAAATTATTAAGAAAATTCTGGTTTTGACCTTTTTAATCATCATCCATGATGAAGAAATATTTATAAGAGAATTATTTTATAAAGAAAAAAATATAAATGAATAATTGCAGGCAGTTGGGCACCTAAGTAGGGACTTTCTATCCGTCCCCTTCCAGGGTAAAATTGGGGAAGGGAGTATTAATGCTTTCCATTCGTGGTCTTAAGAAGACTGTATGCATCTCAGAAACCTTGATATTCACCAAGACCACTGAACAACATGACATTTTGGTGGTAAATTAGCATCTAGGGTGTCTAGGTGAATAGTCTCAAAGAATTCATGCATACCTGAACCTTGTATGCAAAAACTTTAGTCAAGAATTTCCTGAAAATGTGGGGCCCTTGAAAGTGCTGAGATGGAGCATGGTCCAGAAGAGGTTGGGCCTAAGAAGACACAGAAGACATGGATCTAACTCACTTCTGGGGAAGGGGGCAGAGCAGGGGCCATGGACATCAGTAGCTGATGCCAGAGCAAGATGCTCAAGAGCTGGACAGGATGAAACACTCTTCAACTGAGGCCGACACAGGGTGCTCCAATGGAATGAGGTACAATGGAACAGAGACTGGAAAGAATATCAGAATATCAGAAAATGGATATCAAAAAAATACATTTTCCCGACTCTGCTTACTTCTCCCTTCTGAGAGCTCCTCTCACCCATCTCAGTGTAATTAATCACTCTTAGGGAGGAAGTAAGGGAAATAGAGAAGATATATTTTAAATTTAATTGATATTTTTACAAAAATGACTGTATAATAAACTTGGAATCATTAGGTCCCTTGAAGTAGCTTGATTTTGATTTTACTACCACTATATTAATTACATTCACTTAATATCAAATTAGGACAATCATATTTCTTGACATCAGAGTTTATAGCTCTAAATTTCAAACCTGACAAACATTTATCCCTGTTGATGGTCTGACCAGTAATGATTGGTGATGCTCCATGGATATTGTAAAAATCTGCTGATAATCACAAATATAATAAAAAGTATTGAAGTGTTATATTGCAAATATTGGAAAATACACAGAATTTTTCATGAAATTGATGTTTCACATTGATGTGGGCACATACACAAAAGCGTTTGAAATGTAGTTTTTGCTATTGTATTTATTTCCAATCAGGTTTTCTAAGGCATAAGTGAAATACAGTAAAATTCACCTTTTAAGTTGTACAGTTTAATGTGTTTTTGCAAATATTAATGTCATTTAACCTGCACCAAAATCAAGGTTTAGAATATTTCCATCCCCAAGAAATTTCCCTTGTGCCCTTTTGTGGTGTTTACATATAATTTTAACTAAAAGAACTAAAATTAGATCAATTAAAAATTGAAGAAGAAAAAGAACAGGCACAGAGTTAGGAAAAACAGAGACACTAGAAACAAGAATGAATTCTGTATAAGTGGATCAAGCGCAGTCTATTGATAATGATACAACCTTTAGCTTTACAAATAAAACCTTTTTTTTATCATGCTTGAAAGTTGAATCAGTTGATTCAACTCTTTATGCCATAACACTGAACTACTGTGGTTCTTGATAAAGCGATAACATAATAGTCCTTGAGATAGATCCGTGCCTTCATATGTTACCTGAAAATGTATCTATCATGACCAATATCATCAAGGGCCTTATCATCATCACTGAATCTCAGTGCACTCCTTGGGTGGCATGGTGGAAACTGAAGATCTGAGTTTAATAATAGCTTGTGTATCAGTTTCTACTACAGTACACTGGTCATTATGCCAAGCTATTTTCTTCAGCATCCCAAGTGGTCATAAGAAATTGAGTCAAGTTATAAGGTTCTTGCTTCATCCTTGAGGTACAGTATGTTCAAGTATTAAGATGATTAGTTTCATTCCATGTCAGGACAAGCAAAAATCTGGGGACTTTGAAGTTATGAAAAGATTATAATTCTAGGAGTAAGAAAGATTGATATCTCTGCATCAACCTCTTAATAACTTAGTGGTAAAGAATCAGCCTCCCTATCTACCCCACCAGATTTTATCAGTCTCTATCTGTGTTTTGTTCTGTTTTGATTTTCCACTTTTAGATTTTTCCCTGTTAGGTTTTTTTGTTGTTGTTGTTTCTGTTTTTTTCTTTTTTAACTTAACCTCTGCTAAACTGTAAATTGTTCTTGAAGACAAAAAGTGTCTTTTTAATTTTATGAATAAATAAAATTTGGCAGCAAAATCCAGGTCACCTTGGGTATAATTATATCCACTTAATCCAGAGGGGAAACTTCCTTCTACCATCTTCCATTTTAAAATAAAGCTTGCAAGGCATATTTGGAAATAGAATTTGTTGTCATTTTTTCATGGCTTTTTCCATAATCAATTAATGTCAAATTGAAGTATATTAAAATTGGGGGGAAACTCACTTGCTTTAATAAAAGTGATTTTCTTCTTATAAAACTATTTGCAAAGTCAAATTATTTTACAATTATGAAATATTTAATTATTCACTAAAATAACTGTTACATCTCATCAAATTACTACTAGTGATATATACAAATATAAAAATGCCTCCTCACAAAGATCTTATGAAATAAACAACTATAAAAATATTTCATTTTAATGAAAAGGAATGAGTTACATTTCCATCAATTGATGGTATTAATTTATTTATTCCTTTTTTATTTATTGAATTCTTACCCTGGGAGAGATAATGTTGGTGCAAAACCATATAGAGCACACATTTTTTGTTATCAACATACATATATCTGATTTGGGGAGGCAAAATGAAATTCTACCCAGTTAAATGGCAATGAATGGAGCAGAAGCAAGAAGAATTACAACCCTGTAGCCTGTGGAACAAAAATCACATTCACAGAGAGATAGACAAGACGAAAAGACAGAGGACTATGTACCAGATGAAGGAACAAGATAAAACCCTAGAAAAACAACTAAATGAAGTGGAGATAGACAACGTTCCAGAAAAATAATTCAGAATAATGATAGTGAAGATGATTCAGGACCTCGGAAAAAGAATGGAGGCAAAGATCGAGAAGATGCAAGACATGTTTAACAAAGATCTAGAAGAATTAAAGAACAAACAAACAGAGATGAACAATACAATAACTGAAATGAAAAATACACTAGAAGGAATCATAGCACAATAACTGAGGCAGAAGAATGGATAAAAGTGACCAGGAAGACAGAGTGGTGGAGTTCACTGCTGTGGAACGGAATAAAGAAAAAAGAATGAAAAGAAATGAAGACTGCCTAAGAGACCTCTGGGACAACATTAAACACAACAACATATGCATTATAGGGGTCCCAGAAGGAAAAGAGAGAGGGAAAGGACCTGAGAAAATATTTGAAGAGACTATAGTTGAAAATTTCCCTAACATAGGAAAGGAAATAGCCACCGAAGTCCAGGAAGCACAGAGAGTCCCATACAGGATAAACCCACGGAGAAACACACTGAGAAACATAGTAATCAAATTAGCAAAAATTAAAGGCAAAGAAAAATTATTGAAAACAGCAAGGGAAAAATGACAAAATAGCATACAAGGGAACTCCCATAAGATTAACAGCTGATTTCTCAGCAGAAACTCTACAAGACACAAGGCAGTGGCATGATAAAACTAAAGTGATGAAAGGGAAGAACCTACAAGCAAGATTACTCTACCTGGCAAGGATCTAATTCAGATTCAATGGAGAAATCAAAAGCTTTACAGAGAAGCAAAACCTAAGAGAATTCAGCACCACCAAACCTGCTCTACAAAAAATGCTAAAGGAACCTCTTCTCTAAGTGGGAAACACAAGAGAAGTAAAAGACCTACAAAGACAAACCCGAAACAATTAAGAAAATGGTAATAGGAACATACATATAATTACCTTAAAGGTGAATGGATTAAATGCTCCAACCAAAAGACACAGGCTTGTTGAATGGATACAAAAGCAAGACCCATGTATATGCTGTCTACAAGAGACCCACCTCAGACCTAGGGACACATACAGACTGAAAGCAAGGGGACGGAAAAAGATATCCCATGCAAATGGAAATCAAAAGAAAGCTGGAGCAGCAATACTCATATCAGATAATATAGACTTTAAAATAAAGAAAGTTACAAGAGACAAGGAAGGACACTACATAATGATCAAGAAATCAATCCAAGAAAATGATATAACAATTAAAAATATATATGCACCCAACATAGGAGCACCTCAATACATAAGGCAACTACTAAAAGCTCTAAAAGAGGAAATCGACAGTAACAAAATAATAGTGGGGGACTTTAACACCTCACTTACACCAATGAACAGATCATCCAAACAGAAAATTCATAAGGAAACACAAGTTTTAAATGACACAATAGACCAGATAGATTTAATTGATATTTATAGGACATTCCATCCCAAAACAGCAGATTACACTTTCTTCTCAAGTGCACATGGAACATTCTCTAGGATAGATCACATCTTGGGTAACAAAGCAGGCCTCAGTAAATTTAAGAAAATGGAAATCATATCAAGCATCTTTTCTGAACACAATGTTATGAAATTAGAAATCAATTACAGGGAAAAATGTAAAAAACACAAATACATGGAGGCTAAACAATACGTTATTAATAAGCAAGAGATCAATGAAGAAATCAAAGAGGAAATAAAAAAATACCTACAGATTACCAATGGCAGTTTTTACAGAACTAGAACAAAAAATCTTAAAATTTGTGTGGAGACACAAAAGACCCCAAATAGCCAAAGCAATATTGATGGATAAAAACGGAGCTGGAGGAATCAGATTCCGTGACTTTAGACTATACCAGAAAGCTACAGTAATCAAGACAATATGGTACTGGCACAAAAACAGAAATATAGATCAATGGAACAAGGTAGAAAGCCCAGAGATAAGCCCACACACCTATGGTCAACTAATCTATGACAAAGGAGGCAAGAACATACAATGGAGAAAAGACAGTCTCTTCAATAAGTGATGCTGGGAAAACTGGACAGTTATATGTAAAAGAATGAAATTAGAACACTCCCTAACACCACACACAAAAATAAACTTAAAATGGATTAGAGACCTAAATGTAAGACTGGACACTATAAAACTCTTAGAGGAAAACATTGGAAAAACACTCTTTGACATAAATCACAGCAAGATCTTTTTTGATCCACCTCCTAGAGTAATGGAAATAAAAACAAAAATAAACAAATGTGACCTAATGAAACTTCAAAGCTTTTGCAAAGCAAAGGAAACCATAAACAAGACAAAAAGACGACACTCAGAATGGGAGAAAATATTTGCAAACAGATCAATAGACAAAGGATTAATCTCCAAAATATATAAACAGCTCTTGCAGCTCAATATTTAAAAAAACAAACAACCCAATCCAAAAATGGGTAGGAGACCTAAATAGACATTTCTCCAAAGAAGACATACAGATGACCAAGAAGCACATGAAAAGCTGCTCAACATCACTAATTATTAGAGAAATGCAAATCAAAACTACAATGAGGTATCACCTCACACCAGTTAGAATGGGCATCATTAGAAAATCTACAAACAACAGATGCTGGAGAGGGTGTGGAGAAAAGGGAACCCTCTTGCACTGTTGGTGGGAATGTAAATTGATACAGCCACTATGGAGAACAGTATGGAGGTTCCTTAAAAAACTAAAAATAGAATTACCACACCACCCAGCAATCCCACTACTATGCATATACCCAGAGAAAACCATAATTCAAAAAGACACATGCACCCCAATGTTCATTGCAGCACTCTTTACAATAGCCAGATCATGGAGGCAACCTAAATGCCCATTGACAGACAAATGGATAAAAAATATGTGGTACATATACACAATGGAATATTACTCAGCCATAAAAAGGAATAATATTGGGTCATTTGTTGAGAGGTGGATGGATCTAGAGACTGTCATACAGAGTGAAGTAAGTCAGAAAGAGAAAAACAAATATCATATATTAACATATATATGTGGAATCTAGAAAAATGGTGATGATGAACCCGTTTGCAGGGCAGAAATTAAGACACAGATGTAGAGAACAAACATATGGACACCAAGGGGGTAAAGCGGCGTGGGGGATGGGTGTGTGGTGTGATGAATTGGGAGATTGGGATTGACATGTATACACTGATGTGTATAAAATGCATGACTAATAAGGACCTGCTGTATAAAAATAAATAAATAAATAAATAAAATTTTTTTAAAAAAAGGAAAAAATAGTAATGTGCCAATGTTACTGTCTTAGTTTGATAAATGTACTACAGTTATGTATTAGGAGAAAATGGGTGAAATATATAAGCAAACTCTGTGTTCTCTGTAACTTTTC
The DNA here is from genome assembly GCF_949752795.1 of Hyperoodon ampullatus. Classification (NCBI taxonomy): domain Eukaryota; kingdom Metazoa; phylum Chordata; class Mammalia; order Artiodactyla; family Ziphiidae; genus Hyperoodon; species Hyperoodon ampullatus. The sequence continues at coordinate 163,004,245 of NC_136916.1, forward strand.
TGTAAATCTAAAATTACTACAAAATAAAATATTTATTGAAAAACTAAAAAATAAATTTGAAAGGAATGAGGTAAATTAAAATTCAATGCAACACAAGTATTGGGAGAAGGAAGGTCACAATTATTAGTTGAATAAACAATACCCAGTGTTGTTTAAGTGTCAGATAGGGAGAAATTTATGAGGCTTGGAATTAACTGAAAAAGCTATAAATGAAGGAGAAAGGGTTTGAGATAAGTCTTGAAGAATGCATTACTTTGATAAGTATCAGAAAGGGCATTTCAAGTAAAATATAGAATTTAAAGTTTTCTAACAATAATTGAGCATCAACATATCTTTCCTAACATATTATAGTTATTATACATCAAGAATTATCCTCATTTTGCCAGAGATGAAGTTCGGACTCATAGAGGGCAGTTGCATTGCCCAAGCTCCAACTGCCAGTTTGTGCCAGAATCGGCTATGGCTTCTACGGTAAAACCTCTTCCTCCTGTAATCAGAGCCACATTGGTCCCCTGGGGTAAACTAGTGAAGACAGAGATGGGTCTGGATTATAGAATACTGAATTTTGTTGACCTAAAGTTTTATACCAGTAGTTTGGGATAAGTGATTTGTAAGCAAACGGGTGTCCTTCACAAGACTGTCTTTTGATAATGGACACCTACACACTGGAACACTATTCTTAATCCTCACTCATTTCCTCTCCTTCCTATGTCTATAACTCCTTAAAAGTATTGAGCAGTGAAGACCTCTTTCAGGCTTTCAAGTCTGTCCCATGAGGGCTCACTCAGAATCATGGGCCCTAAACAGACTAAGAAGGGATCACCAGCCACTCTGGTGGTGATTAGTCACTCTAATGTACTGTGGTGATGAATTTCCTCAGATGTACAGGTGGCAATATCTAGTGTCATCAATAAGAACATATAGTCCCTTATAGTATAAGAAACAATAGGTTCTGAAATAGTTGTTTGGGTTTGGATTCTGACTCCTTCCTTCCTTACTGTATGATCTTCAGTTAGTTTCTTAACCTCTCTGTGTCTTAGTTGTTACAATAATACCTACCTGAAAGGCTTATTATGTTTAGTACATGCTACTTTAAGTGTGTGGTGTTTATCATAGCTCCTAGTAATACTGAATGCTCAATAACTATTAATCATTTTTATTTAGGTTATTAATAAATATAGAAAGATTAAAGGAAATACTAGATGTCCACAAAAATATAAGATGGTTGATTTATATTACTCATCATAAGGCAGGAAGAACAGTTTTATTAGGTAAGAAATAATTTACTTGATCTATAATAATCTACTGGAAGTATCATTAATACTATTAATAGCTATAACTGCCTTTTAATGAATGGTTATAATATGCCAAGTACAATGTTATGAATTTCATGTAGAATAGATACAATAATAATAGTTACCTTCCTGTAATGATATTATGAATATTTTTTCTTGTATTTTTATTTGTATTTTAGAATGGATATGTATTACTTGGGTTAAAAAAGTTTATACAGAGTTATTCTAACTAGTGAGGGATACGTCACTTCTGAACTGTAACTCATATTGCCCTTTTCTCTGTGATGCTGTTCTGAATACCTGTTGTATTTTCAACCACATTGATATCATGTGGTATCATTCAGTGGTGTTTTAAAGCATTCAGTGGTGTTTTAAAGCATTCAGTAGTGTTTTAAAGAACCTCTCTTCATAAATTCTGTAAAGTACATAAAGATCCTTTCATAAGAGCCATAGCTGTGTGTTACTCTCTATGACAGGTGTGAATGTACACATTTGTTTTTGTGGGGAAACTGAACATTTTTTCAAGGATGTGTGAATTCATAATTTATTATGTGGAAGAATTATATCTGTACATTACATTCTTTTTTTCTAAAATTTACTGAAGGAAAAAACATAAATACCAACTCAAATCATTTGTGAGTACTATAAAGTAAAAGTATGGTATCATTAAATGGTGCATATTATATATGGAAAAAGGAAAAATGGAAAAAATATAGATTCATGGAAAGTTTAAATTAAGGAAGATAATGATAAAATAATTTCCAACTTGGAAGGTTTTTGTCTTGGTGGAGGTGGAGAGGTTGGGGGTGAGGATACATAAAAAAAAGACAGAAGTTGAGAAAAAAAATTACTAACAAGGCATTGGAAATGAATTGGAAAAAAACCCAAAACTATCTTAGAATCAGAATATCAGTTTACCCACTGTTAAAATAGAGAACTTATATTCTAATTTAAATAACTTACACTATAAGCTAGACGTTCCTCTGGATCCTTAAGTATGTATTTGTACAGCAAGAAACATTTATGTCTTATAATGTCGTAAATAACGTGACAGGAAACTTGAGTCAGTAAGTTAACTGCTTAAAAATATAATGAGACATGAAAATGAATGATTAAAATATAACATACACATACGCATTTTAAGTACTCTCATATCATTAATCTGTAGAAGTGCAGATTCATTAAAAAGCTCATCAGTTCAGAAGAGCAGAAAAAAATCTCAATGTAACAGTATAAATCCTTGAAAATATACATAAAAAGAAACACATTCTTGTATGTATTATTTATAAAATTTTATAGTCTCTATATTATATATGTATATTTATATACATTGTTCATACTATGCACTTTTATATATAAATATAAATTTATATATGAATGCATATGTGTGCATGTATATTGTGTCTATATGTATATATGCATATATAATGTCATAGTAATAATTTAAACACAGTAGGTAATTAAATTTTAAAAAGAGTTATAAAACATCTTGATTTCCATTTTCAGCTCAAATGGCACATTCTTGGAGAGAAGTTCCATAAACATTCTATTACAAGCATGCTCTGTCATTCTTTATCAACTCACCTCATCTGATTTCTTTCAAGGCGTTGATTGCTCTCTGAAATATTTCTCTTTTTCATTTACTGGTTGACTTGTTTGTTCTCTGTCTACCTCCAACTAAAATATGAGCTTCCTCAGGATCTTATTCCATAGCGAATCATCAGCTCTACAAATATTTGTTAAATGAATAAATAATAACTCAGATTGAATATCAATGCATAAAGTATAATTTGCAAGCCTATGTTAAATTTTCTGTGTCATTTTTTTTTTTTTCTTTGTGGTGTGTGGGCGTCTCACTGTTTTGGCCTCTCCCGTTGCAGAGCACAGGCTCTGGATGCGCAGGCTCAGCGGCCATGGCTCATGGGCACAGCCGCTCTGCGCCATGTTGGAATTTCCTGGACCGGGGCATGAACACGTGTCCCCTGCATTGGCAGGCAGACTCTCAACCACTGCACCACCAGGGAAGCCCTGTGTCATGATCTTTTAAATCCATAAGGCATATTTAAGAAATCCTTACTTACCTAATACTTCTAAACTTAGAGAAAATATTAGGGAGAATCCTGTACTTCCTGAATTGTTCCCCACCAAGACATAGGAGATGAGTAGGGATTGTATCCATTTGTTTTAAGCATAGTGAGAGGAATTACAAATATGTCCAGTCCAAAAAGTTTAATATGTGTCCTGTGGAGCATGGGGGCAATGAACCAAAAAGTCTAAAGGGTGAGAGGCTGGCTGAAAGCTGGCTGTAGTAGTGGGGAGAGGACTGTGGTTTGAAAGGTAACTTATTGATAATGTGCCCAACATCCTGTTTGGATTGTACCTGAAATGGCATGTTTGAGAAAGATCGTTCAGGGTTATAACACTTACCAGAGTGAAGACATAGAGGCTGGGTTCATATAAAATGAGGTGAGAGACAGGCGGCTCTATCCAGATCATGTAGGGATTCGCAAAGAGTTGACTTTACACTGAGCTCTGGAGGATTTGGGGCAGATGGGTCGCACGATCCAGCTTATGTGTGAAATGGATCACTCTTGCTTCTGTGTTGAGGATAGAAAATAGGAAAACGTGGTGGAGGGGGAAGAGTAGTGTAATAAATAGTTCAGGAGATAATTATATCTCATCCAGGGTGGTAACCACTCTCGCCTTTCACCTGGATTATTAAAAATATTCCCTCCTCTTATAACTGTCCTTCATATTCCCTCCTCCTAAGCCAATGAAGTTGGGCAAAAACACATAGCCAGATAACGAATGAAAAAGCCAGTTATTGAGTCCCAGTTTAGGCAGCCAGCCCACAGCCAGCACAAAGCTGGACAACAATGGGGCAGGACAGAGCTTCAATTTAAGAAATATTAGATAATTTTGATTATTACATTGGATTGGATTAATTAGTAACTAAACTGAGACTGTTTTTGTGAATATAGCTGACCAGATGCCTTTTTTATTTCCCAAGAGGACATGAAGTACAAGACCCAAAGAATAATTCACCTAAGGGCAGGAGAAAAACTAGTTTCAAGAAGGTTTGAATAAGACAGAGGAGAAAGAAATGTGTTTGTTTTCTTTTAACAGGTTGTCTAAATAGGGGTTGAAATAATGTTTTTGGTGCTGTTTTTCCTTCGAAAAATACTGTAAACTGTCTATACTGGGGAATTATAGGTTGGAGGATGCCTTGTAGTAATAAACTTTGTTTTTCCTGTATTTCTTATTTTATTTTATTTATTTATTTTTGCGGTACGCGGGCCTCTCACTGTTGTGGCCTCTCCCATTGCGGAGCACAGGCTCCGGATGCGCAGGCTCAGTGGCCATGGCTCATGGGCCCAGCCACTCCGCGGCATGTGGGATCTTCCCGGACCGGGGCACGAACCCGTGTCCCCTGCATCGGCAGGCAGACTCTCAACCACTGCGCCACCAGGGAAGCCCTTCCTGTATTTCTTGAAATCTGAATATAAGTCCCTGGGAAAATACTTTTGAACATATTAGATAATAAAGTGAAATGAGTAATGATTTGGAAATGATGATAGAAATGGGATTGCCTTCCAGTTTTGCCAATTCCTAGAAGATCACTTCATATCTTAGACCCACCCCTGTCTTCTCTGTAATAGCACTTAATGTTTCTATTATATGTATTTTTGAGGGGAAGCATACAGGATATAATATATGAAAACTGACCAGTTCAGTTACTGAAAACTAAGTACATGATTAATAAACATTATTCATTTCACATTAAAAATAAACAAAAAGTATTACCTATTTTTCTTTCTCTTTGGACATTGAATTCAATTGTTTGAAATAATTGCACTTCTAATTTCATGGAAAATTATCATCATTGATTGATTGAATATTTTAGTCCCTTTTAAGTGCATTATCTCCTACTCTCATTCAATATTTACTTTTCAAAACTATTTTATATGTATTATTTTGTTTGTATATGCTTTCATAAAAAGTCTGTTGTTTGGGGATACATATGATTTTAGTTTACACATATGGTATTGTATCATAGATTTCATCTCTTCCTTAACTTTTTTTTTTTTTTTCCTGTCGTGTTTCCTTCTTTAGATCTATCTGGGTCACTATACAAAACCTATCTAGTGCTTTGTTGAGTTATTGTCTATAGTATCCTTCTACCACAATTTACTAATATACTTCCCCAGTAATAGAAAACTGCGTTGCTTCTAACACTCCATGCCCCACAAATTATGTGGCAGTTAATATCTACACATACACCCTGAAGAAGCTATGTAAGCATTTCTTTGGAATATATGCTCAAGTGTAAACAGATATTTAAATTGACCTAACGCCGTTCCATGACCATCTGGAATGACTGCACCTCCCTGTAATACAGGAGTGTTTTTATAGTCCAACATCTCCATCAACTTGACTTATCCAGCTTTCTAAAATTTGCCAGGTTGAGAAGTTTAAAGCAGTATCTTCTTGTTTTAATTTACACTTCTCTATTTAATAATATGATTTAGAACACATTGTTTTGATGGTTTCAGTTTTGTAAACTGCTTTAATATAACCCTTTCTCTCTTTTTTTTTTTTCCTTTGGAGTATTAGTCTTTCTTGTTGTTGATGATGATTTGCAGGACTTCTTTGTGTACCGTATTTAGTCAGCCCTTAATTTTTTGGTATTGCAAATATTTCTCCCAGTTGGCCAAGGCGAGACTGTATGCCTTTGGAGTAATGAAAATGGATTCTTCGTCAAACTATCCAGATGATCTTGGACAAGTTACTCAAACCTCTTTTGTTTTGTTGTTGTTTATGATTTATCAGTGAAATGGGCATAATAACACAAAAGCTTCCTGGCATACAGTAAGTCACCCTCTGTAGATATTAGCTCTTATCATGTTTCCAACTTCTATTTATGATGACCTTTTTTTAAGAGAAATCCTTTATTTTGAATTTTAAATTGAATTCCCTATAGTTTGGTATTTTGTAGATTTTGCTTAGAAAGTCTTTCCACACTCTATTTCACAAAGATGTTATTCTACATTCTTTTCAATTAAATTTAGCATTTGACCTTTCTCTTGTGGATCTTTAATCTACAAGATCTATCAAGATTTCACCATTGAATTTAATATTGATAAGGATACAGTTTTCTTTTTCTTCAGGCTGAGCCATTTTTGACAATCTCAACTGCTAGGCCCCATTGATTTGTGGTGCCACCTGACCATTTACCTTTCAAAAATGTAACGAATAAAACCCATAAACTCAGAGTAGAACAAAAGCCTTTATGTTAGTGCTGAAATGGAGAATAAAACTTGGAATAACTATCCTAGCGCCTCTGGGTTTATGGTCTAAGCTTCCTAAAAATCAAAGATATGGTGATCTATATTTTTCTGATTCTTTTATTTTAAACAATCTTTTAACCCCAATACAGTAATCTTGTCTCTTTTTAAAGGATACTTCATTAAATGCCAAATAAGTGGATACTTTTGGTTGTAGAATTGCTATTGAGGAGACAATGCTTTATGTTTTAAGGTTTCTCTGCTTTCCTTTCTTATCTCAACCCACTATGATCTGATTCAGTTATCATTGGACCGTTAATGGAATTTTATTTTACTAAGGAAAGACATAGAGAGTCACAATCACTATAATTATCCTTTAGAGGATGGTGGAAGAAGGGAAAGGAAAACAAGGTGGTTGGTGATGGGTTAAAAGAAGCATGGTCTTTTTTTTTTTTTTTTTTTTTTTTTTTTTTGCGGTACGCGGGCCTCTCACCGCTGCGGCCTCTCCCGCTGCGGAGCACAGGCTCCGGGTGCGCAGGCTCAGCGGCCATGGCTCACGGGCCCAGCCGCCCCGCGGCATATGGGATCCTCCCGGACCGGGGCACAAACCCGTATCCCCTGCATCGGCAGGCGGACTCTCAACCACCGCGCCACCAGGGAGGCCCAGCATGGTCTTTAAGAACAGAGGTCTTTGGGGTTGAATCTTGGCTCAAAGATTCTTATTTACTTATCGAATCTGATACTGTTTTCTCATCTCTACTGCTTACATATGTCATGTCATTTAAATGAAAGAATACATCTCTGAAGTTTCTAGGCAAATGTTTGATAACATAATAGTCAATGTTAACTCTCACTTTTTCTTTCCTAAATATAATATTAGAAAGCCAATTTATAATTAAAAATGCAATTTTATTATAAAAGTGAAGTTTTAACTGCCTTCCACTTTATAATTTATAGACTTGCACCATTTATATTGTAATGTCATCAAACAAGAATGGGGAAAATTGATTAAAATGAAGTCTTCATATGTCTGCTTCTGATGGGAGGCTAGCTCAATCTGAGAACAGAAATCCTTGAATTGTGAATTGAATACTAGACAAGTATTCACATATTGGCTTCTTTGGTTCCAGGTAATTAGAATTTGTAATTTGGTCTTAATTAAATTACAGAGTACCCAAAGACCTTGAGCAGTGTGGTCTTCTGGCTGACAACACCCTGTTTGGGGAAAAAAATAGACTTTAAAAATATATCCACTAATTCTCTCCTTCATCTTCTCCTACTCCATCCAAAGCCAGTAGACATATACTTAAATTGGATAAAAAGTCAACATATATCAAATGTGTCAATTAAAATCAGAACTCCTCTCACTACCAAGTGTGTTTTTTATTTTAAACTTAGCAGCAGAGATGGTGTCTGGGCAGAACAAATTCTGTCATTCCTGTATACCACTAACACCCCTCCAGTGGAGAGTTTGATCTTCAAAACCCTCCCTAGTTAGTGTCTTTTTTCTTCTGGCTTTTTTCTATTCTTACCCATTTCTGTCTTTCCTCCACTGGTTTTTGAAGTTTTTTATTTTGGGTTGAGTGTTTCTGATCAGCATCAGAACAACTCAGGAGCTTTTCTATCTTGCAGAGTTAGTTAACGAGTTTGTTGCTACCTTTAGATTCTAAAGGCAATTCTTAAATTTATTGGATGAGGTTAAAGTCAAAATCAAGAGAATTTTTAGTTTAGTTGAAGCTGCATGGGTCAGTTAAAAAAGGAATGGACTTAGGGTCAAGCATGTGGAATTGAACTGAACTCTAAAGATGATTAATTGTATGACTGCATATTTCTCAGTTTCCTCATCTATAAAGTGAGAATAGTAAAAATTTCCTGCCTACCTCACAAAATACAAATAAAAACTAGACCAAATCCATACATATAGAAAAGGGGATAGCCCATTTATTTTATTTGGAATGAAAATGCAACATAGTATGTTAGATTTCTTGCCTTTTTATAAAGAATCAAGTGCTTTGATTAAAACACTTGAGATTGTTTTCTTCCTTTTAATCTAAAAAAAGAAATACATCTCAATGGTTAGTGTGTCTTTAATTCAAGAATGATCAGATATTTATTCAGAACCATCAGTTGTGCATTATTTTAAAATTTCTATTTAACGGTAGACTATAATTGTCTTATTAGATGTTGATTTTTATCTTTGTGGTTCATTACATTGGTTATGGACAGTGTTTCTCTGTCAAATGGAGAGCTTCTGGCCATGGCTGCTGGGATATGTACACAATACCTTGTATCAATTCTAGTATTTGCATTTTAAACATATTTCTCATATTGCTCATATTGCTAAAATAGCAATGCCATATATTGTTTCTCTGAATTTTGTAATTACTGTAAGTTCTGAAATCTGTTGTATGTATTTATAAATTTGTTATATAAATATTATATTACATACAAATGAATTTGGATTGGATTTAGTTTTATATTTTTGATTATTGTTCTTTAAGATCAACTTCATTTTAGACTTCAAGAATTTCACAAAGGTAAATTAGGTGCAATGCAAATACAAATTCATAAAGTCCTTGACTAATTTAAGACAAAGTGAATTGGTATAAGTTAAAGATGCATATTGTAATTTCTAGAGTAATCACTACAAAAATTATAAAAGCATAACTAGAACTCTAGTAGAATAATTAAGATGGAATACCAAAAAATATTTAACCCAAAGAAGGCAAGAAATGTTGGACATATAAAGTAACAACAAAAAATGAGACAAATAGAAAGCCACTAATAAGTTGGAAGACCTAAATAAACCATATTAATAATTATTTCAGGAAGATGTTGTCAAACTGGATTAAAAAAAGAAAACAAAGACAAATTTTATACTGTTTATAAGACATGCACTTTAGATGGATAGACACAAAAAGGATTAGAAATAAAAGGATGGAAAAAAATATACAAGGCAAACTACAGTAAGTTAAAAGAAGTGGAGTAACTATATTAATATCAGATAAAATCAAACTCAAGACAAGAAGCACTACATTAAAAAAATGGCCACTTTATAATGATAAAAGGATCAATCAAATATCCTGAACACATAACAATTATAAATATATATGAGCCTAATAAAAGTCTCAAAAATAATGAAGCTCAAACTATCAGAACTGAAGGGAAATGTATACAATTCACAATAATAGTTGATTAACTCCCCTCATTTGGTAATGAATAGATTAATTAAACAAAGAATCACTAAGGATAAAAGGATATGAATGACATTACCTATTGCCTTAACCTGATTTGTGTTTATAGAATACCACACCCTGTAACTGCAGAATAAACATTTCTTTCAAGCTCCTAGAGAAAGTTACCAAGAGAGACCATATGATGGCTATAAAACAAATCTCAACAGATTTCATTTCAAAAGATTTAAATGTTATAGTATATTTTCTGATCACAATAAAATTATATTAAAAAACATAAAATTTATTGAACAGAACCAAATATGTAGATATTAATTAACTCATTTCTAAACAATGTACAGACAATTAGCAAGTATTTTTGAACTGCATGATGATGAAAGCTCAATACATTAAAATTAGTGGGTTGCTTTAGAGAAAAATGTATGACTTTAAATTCTTATCTTAGAAAGAATAATAATCTAAATTTGAAGATCTGAACTTTCATCTTTGGAAGATAAATGAAGAAAAGCAGATTAAACTCAAGTGAAAAGAAAAAAAATTAAGTAATAAACAGCAGAAATAAATGAAGTAGAAAAAACCACAACAGAAACAAATCAATAAAAATAAAGGTGATTCATTAAAAATTAAAAAAAAAATATGTATATAAAATTTTAGCTAGACTTCAAGAAAGAGGGAGAACATAAAATACCAGTATTAGGAGTGAAAAAAGGGATACCACTGCATACACTATAGTCATTAAAATAAATAAATAAATATTATAAATTATTATAAATGGATTTATATCAACGAATTTGACAACTTAAATGACAGAAAAATTGTTAGAAAGACACACTTACCAAAACTCACATAAGAAGAAATAGAAAATATCAAGAACTCTCATATTAGTTTCCTATTGCTGGTACATATAACAAATTACCACAAATTTAGTGACTTAAAATACACTTAAAACATAACTTAGCAACAAATTATCTTATAGTTCTGGTGGTTGGAAGCCCAAAGTGGCCTCACTGGACCAAAGGATTGAGTAAATCAAAGAAAATAATTTCTATAGCTGGGAAAACTTGATTTGCACAGGGCAGTTATGTAGGATGATGAGATGATCTATAAATAGAAATATTTCAACATATGTAGAGCTCAAAGTCAGAGGCAAGTAGGAAAAATATAAACTTCTCACACAGTATCCCCAGGTAAAACAGATGGATTAGTGACTGCTATCTCAATAGCTGCAAATAAAGTCAATTTCATGCACAGCTCAAAGTACTGCATACATGTGATGACATTTTTAACACCTACAGACAGAATGTAGGTGTGTGTGGCACACACATTTGTGTATTTTCTGGGCAAGTCACTTTCCTATCTGGATTTCTGATTCCTCTGTGACATGAGAAGTTTAAGTCACAGTTTCAAAATGTCCTTATATTTTGTCATTTCTTTTATGTCATCTTGACATCCGTGCTACTAAATTTATTCTTATTTTATTTGAAATTCTTTTTTAAAAAAATAGTTTGCCTTCAGTTTTGTAAAGGGCAAAATATTGAGTGTTTTAGGATCATTCTTGCTTTGTCTTAATTGGGTTCACTTCGAGTTTAATAAATATTCACTGACAGCCTTTGACATTTTGAATACATGCTGGGGTTACAGTGGTGACGAGGTTTATGTCATCATGGACCACTGTCTAATCAGGGAGATAAATGCAATTCAAATTTCAAATTGCATAATTTTTGTAATACTTTCACAAGGGTATTCATAGCAATTAAGAAAATCTCACAACTGATTAGAAAATGTAATGTTAACTTTTGAGAATTTGAACCCCAAATGATCATAAACCCTGTGTTAAGTCAACAACTTCCCTTAACGGATACTATAAAATGGTGGGCAGTGGTGGGGGGAGAGAAAAAAGTATTTTCACAGCATGGTAAGACAATGGGCAAAGTCCTCTGCCCGGCCATGGCTGTGTCTTTGAATCATGCTGATATTTCCCTCCACTTAAGGCAGTTTAACTAAAAGAACTAATAAGCCCAGCATATAGTCAGCCTAATTATCACTAGAAAGAGTAAAACTCATTAAAGTTTTGATAAGCCTGCAAAAAAAATAAATAAATAAAAGATAAAAGAAACCTGTTACTTGATATCATATAAGTACAAAATATAATAGCTAAGAGAGACATTACATTTTTTTATTGGGCAGGACTGCCTTGCAACCAATGTAGCTGAAATAACATCCAACTTCATAACCATACATCTTGGGTTTTTTTTGAAATCTGGATTATTTTAATTCACGGAATATGTGACAGTTATATTCACATATTCTTCCCCACTCTCCTCTTTCTCTGTGCATATCTAAATCTATCTCTTACCTAAAACCAACTCAAATTTTCACTCAACTTTAAAGACTTCCTGTGAGTACTTCTTTTGAAGTGGAGTCTTCTCTCTGTAATCTCTTTAATGATGACTATCCATAGCCTACAGTCTAACAATTTATGATATGTTCTCTTGTTTGCTTCTTGTTTCATGACGATATGTTTTATTTCCCTAAGCAGATTTTAAAGTTCTGGCATGTTAATTAAGCTGATGCCAATTGTTGGTTGGCTGGGATGCTGTTCAAATATTTAGCCTTTTTGAAAACATTATTTGCTAGATTTACTATTACACAGAGAGAGGCTGAGGAGTTAGAAGATAAAAAGAAATGATATTTCACTGTGCATTTTGTGTAACATGTGGTTAGACAAGTTTGTTACTTGTCTGGAAAGTTTATCAGGGTCCTCCGTTGTTAGTATTTTTTAAAATATTACTAATTCTGAAATATCTTCTCTAAATGAAAGGCAACATACTATGATGATGAAGAGTCCAGCTACTGGAATCAGGATGCTGGTATTTAAATATAGTTTCTTCTTTTACTATCTGTTACCAAAGACAGATTACTTAACTCTTCTGGGCCTCAGTTCCTTATCTGGAAAATGGGGAGAATAATACTACTTTCCTTATGAAGTTATTAAAAAGATTAAATTAGTTGATACAAATAAGGCACTTAGAACACCTCCTGGAAAAAGACAAATGTTCCACAAATGTTCACTGTAATTACTAGATTGGGATTTGAAACTAGAAACTGTTTCCGTGGGGTTTAGGAGCCCAAAAATCTTATGATGCAAAAATTACAGCTTCAGTTTATGAAAGCATAATGCAGCAACTCACAAATGTGTTCTATAGCTGTGACTACCAAGGTGGTGGGGCGAATGCTCTGGGGGCAGGTGACTCTCACTGAGCCCTTCCACCTGCCTCCATTTACCAGCTCTTTACTTCTCACACAAGTTATGTGGGGTGTTCACACTCTCTGCTTTAACACAGTGTCTGTTTATGAGAACTTTACTGATCAGCCTGCAAATCATCCTAAAACTTCTCCCCTACACTTTTTTTTTAACAATCTCTGTTTCCTGTGTTATTTTACTGGACATATTTCCAACCATTTTCTGGAGAAGATTGTTTATTTTTCTTTTCTGATGGTGTTTTCCTGTCCTGCTGTATGCATATCTCACTCCTTCCCTTATGGCATAATTTCCTGTGCTGAGACTTTAAATAGTTTCTCTGACACAGGTGCCCTGTGTACTTTCTGTGGATGACCATCATGACATTTGCTCTATGTCACTGTTGATATCTTCTTATCATGTAACATATACTTATTGAATAATACCGTGTGCCAGACCTTGTGTTGAGGGTGTGGATACAGGGTAAGGAAGAGCCAGTCCCTGTCTTTTGATTTTAGTGCCGAGAGGAAAAGGATAAATATCAAATGAATCAACACAGGATGAAATGTGTATTTGATGGAAAAACCCAGGACTATAGGGAACTATAATGGCAAAATCTAATTAGATAGAGTTTAGTGCAGTCAAGGAAGGATGTTCTCAGAATGTCTTTTGTTTGGGATGTCTCTGAGAAAGTCCAGTTGTGATGTCAGGGAGGCAACTGGATACAATTTAGAAGACTTTGAAGATGATACTTACTACTGTATAATTGAATGAGATGACTTTGAGAGAACTCAAGTGAGAAGAGAGCCTAGAGGTTAGCCCTGAGGAATTCCAATATTCAAAGTTTGAATGGAGAAAGAAGAACCTTTATAGAAGACAGATAGAAAATATATGGATGCATATGTGAGGAGTATCTCATTCTACAAGTCATAAAGCTTTCCCAGGAAGTGGTTCATTACTGACTATCTTGTATCTACTGAGAAAAATAGTTGGGTGAAGAGAGAAAGGACAGGTATGGTAATTGAGAGTTCACTGATGACTTTTGCAAAGTTTTTCTTTTTTTTTAATTTTAGAATTGTATTTATTTTTTTATACAACAGTTTCTTATTAGTTATACATTTTATACATATTAGTGTATATACGTCAATCCCAATCTTCCAATTCATCACACCATCACCCCTAGGAGTTTAATGGAGGAGTGGAGATGGATGCCAGATGAGAGAGAATGAAAGAGGAGTGTTGGGAAAGAGAAATGAAAAATAGTTTTAGGAAAGTGTGGGTGAGAATGCTGGTCACAGCCATCAAACACCATCTTCTTCCTTAGAAACTGAACCCCCTAAATTTGGCAAATTCCATAGTTACTTGGCATACAGAATGCATTCCCTTTTTCAGCTTAGGAAATAATGTCTGGTTCCTGAGTTATAAGAGGATGTGTTACGAGGAAGTCTTCTTAAAAGAGCACTGCCAAACACTCATTGATGCCCCCCTCCTTTTTCCTGTCTTCCTTCCTGTCACCTGGAATGAAACACAATGACTGAAGCTTCAGCTGCTATTCCTGGCCAAGCTGATGAGGGCTACACCCTACTGATGTCACTGCAGTGAATTGGAAGGGCATGGATCCTTAACAAATTCATTGACCTGCAGTATCATCCCTGAACGATCAGCTTTCAGATTTCATTTTAAAAGACAGAAGTAAATGTTTATCTGGTAAACCAGCCTTATTCTGGTTTTTATATCCTAGAAACCTGAATTTAATTATAACTGAGAGAAGATGCCTGGCTATAAAGAGGAGTGAAGGAATTGTGCAATAAAATTGTAAAACATGTATAAATGCAAAGAGAAGATGTAAAAGAAGAGTTCAGTGATAGAGGAGTATTTTTCTTAAAAATAAATATACAAATAGATGATAGATTATGATAATAGATAGATAGGTAGTTAGATAGATAGACAGAAGGAACCTGGAATCCAAAGATGGATGGACAGGTTTTCTTAAGAAAGGGTTGAGATAATTCTTCAAAGGTAATAGAAGGGTGGGGCTTCCCTGGTGACACAGTGGTTGAGAGTCCGCCTGCCGATGCAGGGGACACGGGTTTGTGCCCCGGTCCGGGAAGATCCCACATGCCACGGAGCTGCTGGGCCTGTGAGCCATGGCCACTGAGCCTGCGCGTCCAGAGCCTGTGCCCTGCAACGGGAGAGGCCACAACAGTGAGAGGCCCACGTACTGCAAAAAAAAAAGGTAATTGAAGGGTATATCATGGGTACAGATACAATCAGGTTTGTAACTTTGATGGTTAGAAAAAAAGGAGTTCTGGTCTTACCTGGTGGCGCAGTGGTTGAGAGTCCACCTGCCGATGCAGGGGACGTGGGTTTGTGCCCCGGTCCGGGAGGATCCCACATGCCGCGGAGTGGCTGGGCCCATGAGGATCCCACATGCCATGGAGCGACTGGGCCCATGAGCCATGGCTGCTGGGCCTGCACGTCCGGACCCTGTGCTCCGCAATGGGAGAGGCCACAGCAGTGAGAGGCCCAAGTACCGCAAAAAAAAAAAAAAAAAAAAGAAAGAAAAAATCAAAAAGAATAAAAAGGAGTTCTAATTCGATAGCTCCTATCCTTTTAGTTTGATGAAAGTGAGTACAAATGAAATTGTAATAAAGTAAAAGAAAAAAAGAAATTGTTACTGCAATTCCACTCGTACGCATATATACAGAAGAAACTTTTACAAGTGAGTGAAGAGAAATGAGAATAATACTCAGTGAGAATTATTGTTAACTCCCTGGTTTATGAATTTCCAGTGGGGTTCTTAAAAGATTCTCCACAGCTTGTAAAAAAAACCAAATATTTTCTGTGAGGGAATGAATCAATTTAGAGGAAAGTCTGAATTCCTGGCAGATTATTGCCCCAAGAAACAAGTTTTCTCTATTATACTTCCTGGAACATATATTTCCTGGTACCTTCACTTTCTAAGCAACATCAATAGACCAATCACTTCCTGGGACAGCAGAGATCAAAAAAAGATGATTTTGCCTACTTTGGTTTACTTCTTCATTGCCAATACGTATAGTTTATGTGTAATAACAACAAAGTTACATTTTGAAAGACAACTAAAATACCAGAGGGATATTTCTTTGGGTGAAATTAACCATATTGTCCCAAATATTAAAGCGTGGAAAATTAGAAAAAAAATATATTCAGAGCTTAGAAAAGTATCACACAACCTCTTTATGTGATTTTTGATAATGGAAAAATGTAATGAATATTGTGGCTGCCCTTCAGTTGATAATGGTACATAATGGTAAGTGTCTCATTGGCTGAGACAGTGGTTTCTGTTTCCCTTGAATTGAATCACTCCTTAGGCCTAAAACCTACACTCTGCATATACTTGTTCTAAAATTATTTTCAGTAATGTCAGCACCCCATTGTAATATAAAGAGTTTGACTCACAAGAAGGGTCAGGGAAAATGAAATAGGTTGATCATAATGTTCTCTTTTAAGCCCTTAAAAAATATAAATTGTAAACAGGTGCTTCAATTTTTAGAGTTTGGTTCAATTTAATTTCTGTAGGAATTGTATTACTTTAGTGTTTCTGACTACTGAAGATAAAAGAAAATTAAGTAGTGTAAAGAAAAATATTCCAATAAGTAGGCACTTAGAGCAGACTCTTTGGTACCTATACTATTCAAAACATCAGAGTTTTTGAAGCAAAACTAAAGTCATATGAGATTTTCATATTTCAAATGATTTCACCCTAGAGGTTTTAATCTAACTCTGACTCAGTTTTAAAGGATAGCATTAAGGTGGTCCTCATCATTGCAGTTCCTGAAACTTAACTGTATCAGTTCAATCAAGGGTGGTAGGTTCTGGAAAATTAAGTTAGCCAAGTCATCATAGTAAGATACTCTTTAATGAAACACTGAATAGTGTTTTATAAAATATGCAGAGTTTCTTAGTTACCATCATAAGGAGGCATAGGCCAACATAATGTATCTTATGTAGCAACATCCTGATTTTCTGAAAGGATGCATTTTTTTTTTTCTCACAAGAGAGTAGCTATGTCTTAACAGTTCTGGGAAGCCATAGGGCCATTGTCCATTTACAGTAAAGCCACTCCACTATATCATCCCATACGCTATTCTCTTGACCTATTACACTTGATATCTGAATCAATTTTTCAAATTATTCATATACATTGAGTATTTTCTTTATGCAAAGTACTGCTCTAGGTCCTAGGGACTGTGCAAAATTGGACAGCAATACTACATAAAATAAAAGATGCCTCATTGACAATATTTTTTCCAGAATTTCAAAGGAAGAATATATTTTTTTGAATAGAAATAGTTGGGGAAGTCTTTTCATTAAGTCACTCAGCAACCAAAATTGTGAACCTACTACCACCGAAACACTATGTTAAATCTTGAGGTAGTAAAACAGGATAAGATATGGCAATTAGGAAGAATTTTCAGTTGCTTTTAATTACAGAGATTTTACAAATCAATAGACTTGGAGCATGGTGGTCCGGTCTTCTGTTGGTATTCAATATCGGCTGAATAAATTAATGAATGTCTCATAGTCCGTCATGTTGAAACTGATCACAAAGCCAAGATTTTCATCTAAACTAAAGATATGGTCCAATACTTGGATCTTTGAAAAAATAAATAAATAACATGACCTCTGTAAAGTAATTAGCCAGTGCTTGGTATTTAATAGGAACTTTGTGTCTTTCTTTTTCCATAAAAATACAAAAGAAATCATCCATGTATATTTAACACTATAAGCTTGGCTATAGAGAGAGAAGGGAGAGATGTGAAAATATTTGTTAGAAATATAAAACGTGATATAAATGTCGTGATACTGTGACTTCAGTGCTCTATTATTCTTGTGATTCATTATCTGGCAGCCGTACTTCCAGCCTTATGTGTTTCCTTTCCTTCATTTACCACTTAACACTTCAGTTATAGAGAAGTGCACCATATTCTTGATTCTGCTGTGTCCTTTTCCCTGTTCTTTCTCTGTTTGGCGAATTGGTAAAAGTTATTATTGGAGACAACAGCATCTATTCTAACTAAACAAAAATAGATGTACAAAAATACAGATTACACAGAATTATTGGAAAAGCTGAAGAAGTAGATTCAAGACTGATCTTTCAAAAACATTTTTCAAACTACACTAGAGATCTGGCCACCAAGGGAGACATTGCTACTGCTCCATGAATAAAGTTGCAGAATAGGAGGGAGCAGCCACAGCTGCTGGCTCTAGAGGAATATTGCCTCTCATCTGATCTGGGCCAGAAATATGGAGGTTCAAGTTCTGCTTCTGTCCTCCAATGAATTCAGTGGCAAAGTGGCACAAGGGCATCTGATAGACAGAATCTAAATCCCTTCCAGAACCTGAGCTGCAAGGGAGTCTGAAGATTATCATTTTTGCTTCCCAGATGTGGCACCTTTGAAATGAGTGTTAGTGAGCCAGTTAAACATACCTTAGTATAACCTCATATTTTCTATCCTTACTTACTTCTTCAGATTACTCCTTGTTATCCACCCATATTCTCATTTTTTAAAATTCATTCATTGTCCATTCATTCACTATTTATTAGGCACACACAATTATTTCTGGCTACATTGAGGAAAATTTTCATAATATAGTTTTCTCCCAGTTATCATTTAGATTATGACTATTTCTAACAGAGATTTTATAACAGATTACTGTAATTATCTGCTCACTTATTTGTCTCCAATTACACTGTAGAATCAGTCACAGTTCTTTCAGGAAAACAGAAGTTACTCGTTATTCCAAATAGAAAATAGAAATACAATACAGGAGAAGCTTACACGGCTCCAAAAGTGCTGGGACAGCAAAGACCAAGGAAGTTGCTACTAGAGTCGCAGAGTCATAAAAACAGGAAGTGCCAGAGTTTTAGGGAAGACTCTGGGTGTGATCTCAGCTGCCTGAAGCACAGAACCACAGAACTGACAGGAACTTTCAGGGAAGCCTCTGTAAAGCTCAGGAACTCCAATGTAGCTGCCCCATAGGTCTCAGCTTCTTACAGCTCTGGGTCAGGGGGTTCACAAGAGCCCACCTGAAAATCCCTCCAAGTCTCACATTTTCCCTAAACTGTACACAGAGAATAATGACCTCTCTTCTCTTCTACTTTTCTTGAACTGTTGATCAAGTACCTCTCATTAGCATATTCACAGTAATATACTGGAAAGGAGTACTGGAAAATAAATTGCTGGCTTCTCCCTTAGGATGAATAGATCAATGCAAGGGAAGACATATGATTTGGAGTTGATAACAGATGATATTGTATAGTCCACTCATTTGTTAACATTTCCTTCTACCGGATTAAACTTGCAAAGCCATAATGACAATTTCATTCTTTCCCTCATATGATACAACTATACTTATTCCTCTGCAGAAGTGATTGTTCTTTTCCCAAAAAGTGTTTGTTTTCAGAGATGGTCATTCTTTTCCTAACTCAATCACACTTTCAATAACTTGCAACAATTTATTACAGTTATAAATGTAATTATAATTAAATTGTAAATTCTAATTCTAAATTTAAACACAGTGGACAAAACCTGATTAAAAGATGAGAAAGAAAGAGGAGAACATAGATTAATGTGTGACCTATATATAACATAACAAGAAAAAAATATAATACATACTTATGTTTTCCTCATTTCTACAACTTACTACAAGATTGTAATTAGTATTTCTTACTTCCTTCTTCCACTAACCATTCTCTGTCCATTTTTCTATAAGCCAACACCTCTATTGTTTGTGGTTATTTACTTGATTCATTGACCCACATTTTCTTCTGAAAAATTCTGAGCCTTTACTGGTTCTGCAAGTGTTTAGATACCATCATCTTTCATTAACATTTACTACTTGTGATCAAAGTATTAAATAAAAAGCATCCTAAAGATTTCACTCAGATCTAGATATAGCCCTTCATCTTTTTATCAGGAGCAGTCACCCTCAAAGTTCTGCAAAACCTAAAGTGGTTGGGAGGCAGGTTCGATTTTGAAATCACTGGAGTCATTATTTTGCTTCCCTGTGGAAGTATTCCACCTTTGTGCAGTAAGCCTTCTATCATAAGAAAATCCAAAGTGGCAGGAACAGGTAGAAAAAAACTTTTGGTTTCTGGGTCTCTGTGTTCTGGTAACAGAACACATAGAAAAACTAGGATAATTTCCCTCTGTCAATATTCTTAATTTAATCACATCTACACATTCTCTTTTCCCTATAAAGTAGCATTCACAAGTCCCAAGGTTAGGAGGTGTACATATTTGGGAGCCATTATTTAGCCTACCACAGTACATTAGTACGAAGTGATGGCAGTGACCAGCCTTAGTGAGAAGGCTGTTTTTGAACCCATAGTGTTTTTGAACCCATAGATAATCTCCATCTCTGCTCTCAAAATAACTTGTGAACATGTTACACGGCAAGGGGTGGGGGTGATAGGTAGTAGCATGAAAAGAAGCTGACATCTGTAGAATGAGTTATTAAGGATACCATTTAATATAGTGGATGTCTTTTGGGGTGACTTTTATGGGGAATTAAAATAAGACACAAGATCCTCATACTTAATACCCATTACAAGGTGTCCATTCACATACATCTTCCCCAGTTTCTTGTTATTAACATTCCACCTTGTTCTTGCCATTTCACTGATCATTCAGACAGACATTAGTCACTGTTATGGATCAAAGTGGAAACTTATCTCTGGCCATTTCTTCTTTCAAAGACAGGGAATAGCTTGTTATGTTGCATACATTTCTCCCACTGGTTTCTCTTCTCCAATGTATGGCCATGAAGTTGGATTAGATTACTTTTGGGAGATAAAAGAATATCATCTGTATTTTTATTATTATTTTTTCTTTTATCAGTTAATCTATCATAAGGCACTCCTCAACATTGCATTAAGTATGGATTGAAGGAGATATGACAACTTTACCCATTTAAGAACCATAAAAATCTAAGGCAATTGCTAGTGCAAAGTACTTGCACCTCAGTCTCTGATGGAACCCAATATTATATATACCATTTATATTTTGGTGATGGAGTTCTGTTGCCATAGCCTAATTTATAGTTTGGTGGATCAGATAAACTTTCATTCATGATGGGCAACCCAGTTCTCATAAATTGGTTGGCGTCTCATAGGCAAACATTCAGTCTTAACCAAAACCCAGTAGTAAGCCAGTTGCTATTATCAAAAGTTATTGCCATATACTTATCTTCAGAAGAAGGAGTGTGCCCTGTGCTCTCTATTGTGGCTTGACAGAATGATCCATATCTGCTGGAGATACTTTGGCCATCAATTAATCAGCTAGGTTATAAAGTCAAAATAAAATTTATTTACACTAATCCTGAACCTGATTCAGTCCTTTCTTGCTTCTTGTAGTGCAATTGGTTATTCGACACACCAAAATGTAGTAGATTTGGTCGCCAAACATATTCCAAGAACATGGAGCATTGTGCCTCTTGTTTAGTTATAGAGTTTGGAAAGTTCAACATCTTGTCCTTCATTTTGAAAAATATATTTTAACATTCCCTACATCATCACATACCTAGAAACTTCACAAAATGACAAGACCCTTAATTTGTTTCAGCCCATCTTCCAATTCCAGCTCTGTCTCACATGTTTCATAGTAACCATCTAATGTATTTACTTACCTTAAGATGCAGAGAAAAATACAGAAGATAGAGGATATAATGCCATGGATAGACAACCTGTGGTTCAACTATAAACTGTTCATGGAAACAGGCATCTTTTAAATCTATGATCTCAACCTTTAGCAAGTACACGGAGGAATGAATGAATGAATGAATTATTGCTGAGGTCAATTTGTTCATCATGAAACTTAACCTGTAAGTATTCTTGGAGAGAAACAGTGGCTTGTTTTTTTAGATTGTTTTCATAGGAACTGGTCTATAGCTTTTGATTCAATGACTTTATCCTGGTGTTTATCAGTGTAACAATTAACTGATTCAAATTCATGACAGCTCAGGGCTATGAAAAAGCCAAGATGATTTTACTTTCATTTGGACATTTTGTCAATATCTGTGCATCCAATGCACTTGGGTCAGCAGTTGAGCGCAGGTTCATTCTGTACATCAAGAGGATTTCACATTCAATTAAGTTGAAGAACCGCTGAACCTGAACTCAATTCTTGGTACCTTACCATGTTGTGACTGGGTGAAATGGGCTTTAACCAAGCATTTTAAGCTTCACCTGAGAGCATATCTGACTTTCATCATGTCATCAAATTCCTGGACATTTCTGGAATTTGGGGTCCTGTTATTTCTCAGTTTCTTATTTAACTATTTTTTTCCTGCCTTCCATTTTGCTTCTTTAATACATACTCTGTGAAGCCAATTGGATTAAAGCACAGTATTTCCTGAGATGGCAGTTTCTTTTTTTCTATTTATTTATTTATTCATTAAATATTTGTTGAGAATCTGATATATGTCAAGCATGGTTATGAGAAGTTATGAAGACCAACAAACTTTCTTCTGTTGTAAAGCTTATATTGCTTATATTCCAATAAGATGTGGCAATGTATTAATGAATGAATAATTGTAAATGTTTAAAATAACATAACAGATAGTTATACATCCTGTGAAGGGATTTAAATTTAGGTTCTGGGGTAGGAAGAAACTTGTACTGGCTATTCAGAGAAAGCTCTGCAAGGCAATACATTTTGCAAGGAATCTGAATGAAATAAAGATAAACTATATAAAGGTGAGATGAAAGAGCATTCAGACAGAGAAACCAGGGAGCACAGGGTTTAGCAAACTTTTCTCTTAACGGCTAAATATTTTAGGCTTTGTGGGCCAGATAGTCTCCATCATGACAACTGAACTCTGCTGTAGTAGCACAAAATCAGCCACATCAAAAATATAAAAATGAATGGGTGTTACTTTGTTCCAATAAAACTTTGTTTACAAAATTAGGTGGTTGACTGTATTTGGCTCTCAGACTGTATTTTGCTAACCCTTGAGCTAAACCAAGGGCCCTAAAGTGTAAACAAACTGGACATGTTAGATGAACTCAAAGAACAGTATGATTGCACCCTTATAGATTGGTTGAAAATATTATGAAACAATGAGGAAGTTGCAGCAGTAGTGAGGTCATATAGAAAAAAAAATCAAAATAAAGAGATTTGATCATATTTTAAATTTATAATAAACTGTGAAGCTTGATACAGATTCTTACAGTACATGTATCCATAACTCATTGTATATTCAGTGTGCCCTTCTAATCTGATTTTGGGCCTGAACAACTCTTATGCACTGGGACTAGTTCTCCTTTTGGTTTTTAGAAATGATTCTCTTTTATAGAAGTTTAAATCACTCTGGCTACTCAATGAAGAATAGATTGTAATGTGACAAGAAACAAGACATGATGACTTGTTAAGGTTATTCTGATCTTGGAGAGGCAACAGTGATCTGTGGCTTGAAGAGAGATCCTTGTTCCCTGCTCAGGAATTGAACCTGGGTAGCCTGTATGAACACCAGGAATCCTAGTCACCAGATCCGCAAGGTCTAGAAGCCAGAAACAAATTTTCCCTGGCTCCTGCCCCCACTGAAAAATGCATTTCTTAAGGAGGCAAAAACTGTAAAAACAGGTACAAAGTTTATTATTAGACACACAGCACAACAAGAAGTGCAAGAGCACACAGAGAAACAGTTTGTTTAGTCAAGACAGAAGCAAGGCAGAGATGCACACCCAGAGAGCAAGGGTGTGGGCGTCTTCCCCAACGAGGAGGAGTGCAGTAAAGAGGCGGTTAAGTCATGCATATAGGGCAGTTCTTCCAGGACTCTGGTTACCTTTGGCCAATTACCTGGTTTCTTTTGCCACACTTGCCCTGCCCTAGGGCCCTCCCCAACATGCGTGCATAACTTTTTTCCAAGATGGATTCCAGCCCAGAGGCCTGTGGGAGGGCCCTTGGCATCACATGTTATGGAGTGATGCCCTCTCCTTTTTGACCCCCCAAGGAGCCTTTCTTCACATATGCAGTGTCTCCTTTGCCCCAAGGATAGGCAATATGTGACCTCTTGCTCTTTTACTCAAATAAGGGTTTGCCCCTCTCTGTTCCTGCCATGACTGTTATCTTAAAGTGTCCTCAGGAGACAAAGTCTGGCTATTTACCCTGTTTCTGTTGTTACTTCTATTTCGAAGTGCAAACAGGAGGCTTGTTGTAAATGTGTAACCTGCAGCCCACCTAACTCCTGTTTCAGAAAATGCAAAGAGGAGGCTAGTTGTAAGCATCTGGGCTGAAGCCCATCTTTTTCTTGTCCCAACAAATGTAAACAGGAGGCCAGTTGTACATACCTAGACTGGAGCCAGTCTATCTCCTGCCTCAATTCCAGTAGTATAGAAAGATGATGGTGACTTAGATTTGGGCAATGTTAGAGTAGGTATAAAGATTTGGAATTCATTTTGGGGGTAGATTCAACAGAATATTATGAAGGGTTGAATGCAAGGAGTGAGGAACAAAGAAATCTGGGATCACGTATCAGTATCATCAGTGCAGTAGAATGGTGCGGTTGGACTGTGAGATGTGGAAAGTCTAAGGATCAATTATCTTTGTAGTCAACAACAATCAAGAGATCTGTTCTGCTCTATTTGATTTTAACATCATACTTA
Source organism: Hyperoodon ampullatus (assembly GCF_949752795.1). NCBI lineage: Eukaryota > Metazoa > Chordata > Mammalia > Artiodactyla > Ziphiidae > Hyperoodon > Hyperoodon ampullatus. The sequence goes on from NC_136916.1 coordinate 163,028,910, forward strand.
GAACCAAAAGAGATTTCTCGTTTCATTGCTGATTTAGTCTTTCTGCCTGAGCACTCAAGCCTATATCCTTTAGGTCTTGAATTTGCAGAATTTAGTCTAATACCTAGAATTGCCAAGAAAATAATATTAAGATATAACAAATGGAACCGTGAAGAGAAAACTGATGCTGAGGTGGGAAAATGAGAGAAGCCCTTTCAAATTCAACCTAAAATTTCTGGTTACTGTAAATTGGGTCTCACTCCTGTTTATGGCCATGTTTATCTACCTCAAAACCCCATCAATATTCTAACTGACTGTATCTTTGGGGAATGAAGATAATCCCAAAAGTGCTAGAGTGGGAAAAGTGTTGCTTTTGGCATTGAGCAAGTCAGGGCTTGCCTCCAGGCTTTACCATTAGCCAACTCTGTGACCTTAGGCAAGTTATGTAAACTCCACCTCAATTTTCCTCTGTGTACGGTAAAATTCAATAATTCTTATTCAAAGGACTTTTTGAAAAGATTTAATTGGTTTAGATTAGTTTCATTTTTATCCAGTGGTGTTTATGATATCCAAAGTAGTGTTTATGATATTATTCAGTAGTGTTTATGGTATACAAAGTTTTCTCATTTCATTTAGTACAAAATTCAAATTCCTGATTATGGCTACAGAGGGCTTAAAGCGGGCTTGTGTCCACATTACTCACTCCATATCTACCTTTTCCCCTTCTTTTTAAACCACCTTCAACCACAGAGGCTATTCTCTGCCTCTGGAACACACCAGCGTGATCTCTATCTCATAGGCTTTGCATTTCATTTGCTTCATTTTCACATGGCCTGATCCTTCTTGATCTTTAAGATGCCAGCTTAAACGTCACCTAGTCAAAGAAGTATTACGTGTCACCTAAACACTCAGTTACAGGATTTTTTTTTCATAGCACTTAATCATTAGCTTAAGTGATTTAATATACTTAAGGTTAATAATTTTTTATCAAAAACCAAGCCTAGAACTAAGCCCACACATGATAGACATTCAGTAATTCTTAGATTTCAAGTGAATTGATTAATTAACCCCACCATCTTCAATTCAGTACTTGGCACCATAAATAGTCATTACTATTATTATCATTTTTATTATGGTCTCATTTTGAGATAGGATTTCTAAATTCCCCAGTAATCCTCTAAATAGAATGCCAAGGAAAAATCTCTCAAAGATGCTTTTCTTATTTATTCCTACTTATAAAAAATGACCTTAGTGGAACTGTCTTCTCTTGTAACAGAAACAAAATATTAGTCTAGCAACCTTCAGTTTGATGGAAAGGTGCTCTGGTTTCACACACTGCTGCAGTTACAGTGCCTTAGATGTTTGGGATTTAAATGTTATCCTCCTGGCACAGAAATTTGCCTGCCGTCCCTTGCAAGACAAATTTCCACTAATTTACTCCATTTTTCCTTCCCTCTCTCTTTTCCCTTCTCCTTTCCTTCCTCCCTCCCTTCCTTCCTTCCTTTATTCTTTCCTTTGTTATTTCCTGCTCTTTGCCTTCTTGCCTTCAGTCAATTCCTAACTAGGTACTCTTCTAAGTCCTAAAGATAGAAAGCAAGACAGAAAATAACCCTACTCGAATGGAACTTGCATTCAAATATGGAAGGCTGGCAATAAATAAACAAACAAGCAAGGGATCCTTGAAGCTCTTTGAGTGAAGAGCCTTCCAGGCAAAGGGGGCAGGAAGTGCAAAAGCCCTGAGACAGCAGTACACTTGGCATGTTCATAATGAACAGGGATGTCAGCTTAGTAAGTGGGGAAGTTGTTGGAAATGCTCTTTGAAGATTAACCAGCAGTTGGACCATATAGAGTCCTTACATTTTACTCTAAATATACAAAAAAAAAAAAAGGTTAGATTTGACAGGGTAATGGCTTAATCTGATTTACATTTTGACAGGATTGCTCTAGTTGCTGTGGGAACCACAGACTGTAGGCAGTCATAGGTAGAAGCAGGGAAACCAGGCAGGAGCCCCCTGTAGTCGCCCAGGTGAGAGATGATGATGGTTTGGTTTGAAGTATAATCATAAAGATAGTGAGCATAGGATATATTTTCAAGGTAAGGTTAACAGAGTTTGCTCATGGTATAGTTATGGTGTGTGAGAAAAAGAGAGATCAAAGGTGGTTCTACAGTTTGTTTTCTGAGCAACATGGTAAATAGCAGTGCTATTAATTTAGAAGGGGAAGCATAAGTTTGGGTTGAAAATTAAGTGTTCAGTGTTGCCATGTTAAGCTTGAGATGTATCAAAGATTTGCGGTTCTATATGAATCTAGAGTTCAGGAGAAAGATGGGGATGCATAAATGTAAGAGTCATCTGTATAGAGATGAGGGTGTTAAAATCCATGGGATTAAATAAAGTCACAAAGGATCTAAATGCAGTTGGGAAAAAAGCCAAAATATTGAATTTGGGGTGCTCCCGAACTGAGGAGGAAAGTGACTCAATAAAAGAGATGGAGACAAAGAGGCAAGAAGCCACTGAGACTGGAGGAAAACTAAGTGTGGTTTTCTGTCTTGGTAAAAGTAATAAATGTGGAAGGCAAATGCGTGAGGAGAGGCCACTTGGTTTCCTTTCTCACTGGGTTATATTTAACCATGCAGCCTGCATCCCTCCTCCTCATCACACAAGTACTATGGCTAATTGACCTTATGGCAGATTCCATGTTCACTACCAAAATGAGCTGTTGACAGAGGTCCAATCATCTGACAGCTTTATCTGGGTATGTTACCTCAGTTATCTCTTCTATTAGTTGAGGATAGTATTTATTTATTTTGTAACTAATTCTACATTAGTCCAATGAGATGATACATTTCAAAGCTCTTTGAACATTAGAGTACTCTATTAATGTCAGGATTCTTTGCTGTTACTTGTAATTGAAGCCAATTGTAGTGAGGAAAGACAACCAAAAAGGAAATGATAAAGGTTGGTTTGTTTCCTTTCTGATTTAAAATGAATCACTGAGTGTATTTAGTTTCTGCTCCCTTTCTTTAACATGAGTTTTCAACTTTGTTACTCAAAAGTTTAAGTCTTATAAAGTGTTTCCTGCTGAAATGCCATGCTGACTGGAATTCAGCAGCAAATAAATATTGCTGTCCTCACTAATTTGAAACAGTATGAATTTTAAATCTCTAGCTGTGGGAGATTTCTTAGGATTACAGTTTTCATCACCATCCCTTCAGTCCATCAAGACAGGTCAAATCTGTATAAGTTTTTTAAACTAACAACAATTTCCATTCTTTTTAGACTATACTTTCTGAGCCAGCAATATTGTTAGAAACACAAGCTTGATGTAAACGAAACACATATCCACATATCCTTATAAATATTTTAACCTGACCTCTGTTTGGGAATGAAATAAAAATTGTTGACTATTTCGTTTTATTGTAGCTCTATAAACACAACTTATTTCATGGTAAAAAAGAATACTTATTACACATCAAATTATTTGTATGTTTTGTTTTTAAATAGTCCATTTATAATAGCTAAGTTAAAATGAAAATGTGTAATCCTATCATTTACTCTGAAATGCTGAATATTAGTAAGGCACTCTTTAACTATTGTAGCATTCTAAGCAACCTTTCAATTAATTGCCCAATTACTGTATTTATTGATTTGGAGTAATTGACCTCTGGTAAATAATTAAATGGTCAATAACTCGAATCACATTGCTCTGAGTTTATTAATACTCATGTAAAATGTGTTTCAGAAATATGTTAACATTTATGATGGGCAATGCCTAGAAATAGTTTGAGAAAATTCTAGAATGTTTCAAGAAATACAACTTATGCAACAATAGCCGGCACTTGAAGTGACCCGTCTTGTTGGACATATTTAAATTAATGCTCAAGTGAGTGTTATTACATTGCTTAATAGACCAGTCATGATCATGAAATTCTGAGAACAAATTGGATCATTATATAACAAATATAATTTAAAAGGCACTGATTAATTTTTTCTCAGATTCTGCAGTGAATATTTTTTTAAGACACACACACACAAATCTCCTGTAAAGCTAATAACGCTAACTAGTAAAGCTAACTAAATAATTGAACAACACCTAATATGCATAGGTTTTCAGTTAATATTTATTCAGTAAGTAAATATGTCTATTATAAAAATCTAAATAGTCAGACTAGACATTTTCTTTTAATGATATATCCATATTTATGCTTGGAAATGAATGCTGGATTTTAAGAAAAATATTTAATGTACTTTGTGAAAGACAATACTTTAATTGTACTAAATAAGACTTGGGAGAAAGTTATTCATTTATCAAGTTTACTTTTTACCCATGTATTTCTTCCCTCTGGAAAAGATTTAGCCTTTTTTTTTTTTTTTTTTTTTCTTTTTGCGGTACGCGGGCCTCTCACTGTCGTGGCCTCTCCCGTTGCGGAGCGCAGGCTCCAGACGTGCAGGCTCAGCGGCCATGGCTTATGGGCCCAGCCGCTCCGCGGCACGTAGGATATTCCCGGACCGCGGCACGAGCCCGTGTCCCCTGCACCAGCAGGCGGACTCCCAACCACCGCGCCACCAGGGAAGCCCTAGCCTATTTTTTTATTGTAATTTTTGAGATTGCTTAGGAAAGAAGAAAAAGCTCTGACCCATTTTTTTGGCTTGTGATCCTAAACAAATCTCTTAAATTTTTTATGATTTATTTGTGGCCTCTGGAAAGTGATTAAAATAGTTCAAAATCTATGTGATCAAACTTCTCCCACTCATTACACTTTTGTTTACTTTCATGAATTGCTCCATAAATTAACAATATAAATAGCAACAAAGTTTTTTCTAAGTAATTGACAAAACTCCCTCATATCTTATAAGCAGAAAATCTAACACTGCCTTCAGGAGCTGCTTTACAGTTTCTTGAACTGTTCAAGAACTCCAAGCCTTTCTCTGTCAGAGTTCATTGTGACGCCAGGCAGAAAGGAAAGCAGAGTTTGGACACATATCCATTGTTTCTCACTGTCACAGAGAGTCAATGTTGAAGACTAATAGTGCCGCGTCTTATGGACCTTGTCCACCCTTTGACGATGCCAGGTCTAGAATGCCATTCGCCCTCTGTGGGCGAATTCACAGGCTCTGAATTTCTCTCTCTCTCTCTCTCTCTCTCTCTCTCTCTCTCTCTGGCTCATTTATCATCCCCATTTTTCCTCAAAGTGTAACATCTTCACATGATGTCTGGATTCAGGGGGCTCCCCAGCCTCATCAATGACAGACATCAGCACTACTCTTCTTCACCCTGACCCTTAAGCCATTGTATTGAGCCTGGGTTACTAGCTTAGTTTTCAACTTTACTCAACATATTTTATTTCAGGATACTCTCACTGAGTCTTGGTTGTGTTTACCCTGCTTTACTGCAATTTTGTATCCTGGAAAGCAGGAGCTGGTGCCTTTTATTTTAGGAGTTCCTGAGCTTTGAGTCAATTGAGCTCTCTATAAGGTAGGGATCTCAGGCAAACTTATCAAAGCTTCCCAAAACCAAACTTGTATCCATGCTATTACTGGTGAATATTATCTGCACTAGAAGATTTATTCCAAAGAACTCTTAGTCTCCACAATGGGCATTGAATAAAATCCCACAAAGGGATTTTAAGTAATCCCTTCAGTAAGTATTTTTTTTTAATCTTCTGCCTCACTGGTATCATGAGAACTGTTTATATCAAACATTGTAAATTCTAAAATGTTAGACTTGCTAAGATAATTCAACTTCTGTACATTTACTTTATCCCAAATGGTATGGTCCACATGGAGAAATGAGTCTTTTGTTCAGTGGTCCTGTTCACCTGCAAATGTGCAGATAGAGTCTACACAATTACATAAAATGATTACTTTGTAATTAGTAAAAGATGAAGTATACACCTAATATTATTCATGTTATCATTTTTAGTGTTTTAATTCTATTATAATTTTAATCCAATTAAATTATTTTAAATATCAAAGGGATGATTTAAAATAATTATTTTCTTAGTGGATTAATCTATTTTTTAAATTACAAAAATATATTAAATAATTCTTGCAAAATATTAAAAAATTTTGGATCCAAACAAATCAAAATTTCCAGTATGTTAATAAGTGGGCTTTAAAACAAACAACCCAGAGTTACTTCTTTCTTGTTTTAAGTAGTGATGGTACGTGAATGCACATTAAACTTAAATATTTCATAAATGGTTCAAAAATACTAGTGAGAAGAATAGTAAATATTTTGCTAGTGTACATATATGACTTTAGCCTCATCCTCATGTTGGAAAATGCCCCTCAGGGTTTTATAAATTCATCCTATTATTTTTGTCCCCCAACCTAATATTTCACCCACACACTTTCCTTTCTTATTTTTATTAAGAAGAATATGTTTGTTACTCTATTTCCAGATGAAAGTATGCCTGCTAACCCTCTTCTAATACTCTCCCTATGTGCACCCTCTACTTCTGGCAATTGAATGAGATAAATTTCTGCCACAGGCTGCATATTTCTTGGGATGGGATAAAATGTTCCTGGGGATATGAAAAGAATTTTTGTTTTCTTTTTTTGTCAGGTAAAAGGGGGAGGACATGTAAAGACATCAAAAGATCAACGGAATCTCCCCAGTATTCTTGAAAATGAGCCACCTTCCTTCGCTTGCTTTATTATGCCTTCTCTTCTGTTAAAAGGTTAAAATGTGGTCTCCTTTCCCAGACTTTGTTCTTTTATCTGCTATCTAGTATAAAATGGTGTGTAGTATAGAGGTAGTATCATTGAACCAAAGGATTAAATTTGAATTCTCATCTCACTGTTTACTATCTCATATGTTTTACCCTTATTCTCTTCATCTCATTAGATGATGTTCCTACTTCCTCATTATATAATGTTATTCCATTGGATGTCACCTCCTCATTATATGATGTCATTAATTGTGAAAATTTATATTAAAGATCCTGGTCCATGGTTAATGTTCAATGAATGTTAGCTGAATATAAATAGGTATTGGTAAATAGGTATGTAAGTGAAGTTGGATGCATTTGAAAATAAATTATTGTTTGAATTGTGAGTCTTGACAGGTTACTAATTACTTATTTTGCTGAATTTTAAGTCAATTTAACTTGGAAATAAAGATGTAAAGCTGAACCAGTTGGAGGGAACATGGTCTCATAACTACTTTTCTAGTTCGAGTTCTCTTTGCCATGATACTTACCCTGATACTTAGACTTGTTAACAAGTCTCTAATATTTATAACATTGTGCTAAGTATCATGGGAAAGAGAACTTGAACTAGAAAAGTAGTTACGAGACCTTGTTCCCTCCAACTGGTTCAGCTTTACATCTTTATTTCCAGGGTTTTTGTGTTTAGTTCTGTTTCCTTAACTATTAACAATTTGAGCTTAGGGACTGTATTTCTTCCCCTATTTTATCCCCAGAATTAGTCAAATAACATATTCTCAATAAACATTTATTAAAAGAAGGAATACTTGAATAAAACAGGAGGAGTTTAAGGGAGTTACTGACTCAGGATGGATGTGAGTGGCTATTCAGGCAAAGCTGATGTGTCTCAAGATTTCTTCCCCAAAATACCTGAAATTTTTTCTTTGCCATGAGTTTTGGTATCCAATTCTATCAATTACAATTCTATCCAATTTTATCAATTACAAATGAAACACAATCTTTTAAAATAAAGTTACCTGAGAGGAAACTGAAGGTTACTATTCTTCTCATGTCAATAACAAATGAATTATTTTGTGTGCATTTGCTTCCCCAAGCTCTAGGCTCCAAAAATATTTATTGTAATTAAAATAAAATTAGTTTGTTTTCTTCCCACACCTCACTAAACTTACTTGCACCAATGCAATGAGAGTATGGGGAGAAGATTTGAGACTCATTTGAGATCCCTGAAGGAATTGTATGGGATTTTCAGTGAACCTGAGTGAGCTACAACATTTAATTAATTAAAGATAACAAAATATTTTATAACATAGATTTTGCCATCCAGAACCTAATTACCATTAAGAACATGAATCCATGGAAAACAAAAATATGTTCCATATTTTTAGTTATTTTGGATTGTTTAGAACAGGACCTTTATATATATATATATATATATATATATATATATATATATATATATATATATATATATATATATATATATATTAACACAGACATAAAGTTATAGTGTGCTTTAGGTGAGGTGATTGGGGCAATATACATTATGAGATAATTAATTGTAAAGAGGAAAATCAGTGGTAAAGAAGTAAATAGTTATTGATAAACTAAAATATGCTGAGAAGTTTCCCATTATTTCCTTTAATTATAACTATTCTATAGAGGAGGAAAGGGAACTTGAGAGAGGAGATTAAGTTGATAAATGCCAAAGCCAGAATTTGAAACCAGATCTCTAAGTGCACCTCTGAACTGTTCCATTGCACCACGACTATATTCATTTATTCAGCAGATTTACTGGGTGCCATCTTCATGTCTGATAGTGTCTGGGTAGAGTAGTAAACAATGCAAAAAATCTTATTCTTGTGGAGCTTAGATTCCAATGGAGGGAGAGAAATTACACAAATAAACACACAAATAAATATGTACTTACATGTTGCAACCCATTATTTGAAATAAAAAGATAAGTTGGTGAGAGAGAAAATGGATTCAATTAATTTAAGTGATAGTAAAAACAAACGAGCACTTCCCAGTGTCAACGATGAGATTGGAGTGGTCAAGAAAGGCTTCTTGAGCAGGCTTGATGGTGGAGATAGAATCTGAGCCAGTAGCTGAAGGATGAGTATGATGTAGATAGACTAAAGGGAAAGAAAAAAATGTAGAAGGACGAATCCTTAAAAGATCCATGGCAGTAAATGAGCTTGGTGCTCTGTAGAGTCTGGGAGGGCTTTGCGTGAGCTTGGCCATTTAGATGACTGCCATATCAAAGCAAAAAGTTTTTAGAGATCTTGCCTGAACTTGCCTGACAATCCCTTCTCTGGATTCCCTTATACCATAAAGTAAAGCAGCTGACACTGGCTCACCCACATCTTGCCTCCCTTTAGTCAGTTTTTATCAAGTTTTCTTGGAACCTGTCCCTTCCATCTTCAGAGTTCTTCATGGACTTTTCTGAGGGCCCTTTTATCACAGCTTGAAAAGAAACAGATAAACTCTAATTTGACTTCCACCAAATAGTTCCATTATCCACTAAGCTTTTGGAAAATGTTTATTTCTTGGATTATATTCTGTAGAACTTCATGGGATATATTCCATGGAAAAAATCAATTTGTAAAGCACTGTATGCTATACCATCCTCTGAAATCACCAGTAACATATATATATATATATAATATTGATCAAAGGGCTAGCAAAAATCATGTCTAATTTTCTGCAACACAGCATTTTCTCCAAGTGCATTTGATCGTGGAACACTTTCTTGTTGCTGTTGAGGTTCCTTAAGAACTTTACCTTCTAACTCATAGTTTAGGAAAAGCGGCTTCAACCCCACCACATAAAACATAATGTATAGAACTCTCTCTAAAGAAGGCATTGTGCTTCTTAAATTACCACTAGACAAAATCAGATAGGAGTAAGCAGCTAATACTTCATCCACATTGATATTTTGTTGGCATGTAATCAATTTACATGACACTGAAAAGCTATTCATATGCTTAATCTCATCCCTCATTTTTGTATTACTTTATTTGGACTACCTATTAATCAATTATTAGAAAACCAATCCTATCAGGGGAAAAATCTGTGTACATGTATTTCAGTTTTAAAGCTCTCCTAAGAGTAAAGCCTAAGTATAACTATCAAAAATATATCCCTGTATCTTCTTAATTTCTACCTTCAACATACATTTTTGGATTAGTATTCTCTTCTACTACTTATCTTGTCTAATATTTTTAGGAATGGACAGTTTTTGACAAATTAAGCTTAAACTTTCTTTTCCAATGTGTAAATTAATTCCAATTCTTAATCAAGTTTTCTTCCCTTTAGCCATATATATACCCTTGTAAAATAGTTTAAGCATTTTTTTGAAATGTAGTCATTGATATATCTTGGTTTTATGTTAAAAGTTTACTTTCTTCCAAAGTCATGGAGTCTCAGGATCCAATGAACTTGGTAATACTTGCTTTGTTTTATGTCTTGAGGTTTCTGCTAGTTTGCCCTGGACTTCATACACTCCATGCTGGGATCATCTGTTCTTTTTTCTAATTTGAGTTTTCCACCTCTTCTTTTGCTTCTTCAGTTTGTTTTAAAATAAACACACCACCATTTTGAAATGCTTGGAGAAATTAAAGTTTTTGATACGTTTTTCTTTACTCTGTCAGAATTAGTTGTGTACTATGTTATAAATTCTTTCTAGTACATGTTTGGGTGAAACAATTAGAGAACTAATATGTGCTGAGACAGGTACAGTGATAGTGATTTTACTCAAGAATAATCCAGAGCTCTCCTTAATACTTTGAAATAATATATATGTAAGTCTGGGGCCCAAAAGTAACTTGTCCAACATCCTACAGCTAATAGAAGCAGAGCTCAGCTTGGAACTCAGATTTGTCTGAGTCCAAGTACATGCTCAAGCTTCTCTACCACAAAACCTCATTTCATTAATAAAGTGTTAAGGAAGCCTGAGCTTGTTACTAACATATTCACATGTTACTTGTCATGACTTTCCAGATGATTCCTTAATAAACCAGTTAGGATCCCAGTGGCTAAGTGTTATGCCAAGTATAGGTATGTACATAAAGAAAGAAAAAAACTAGCTGTTGTTTTGAAAAAAAACAAAAGTGATATCATCTTTACCAACAGAAATTAGCTAATGGCTAAATATGGCAATTTGTGTTTGAAGCACAGTGTGTTTGGATTAGCAAATGTACGCTTTTGGTTTAGCTGACATTTTTTCTATTTGGGGTAGGTTATCCTGTAGTTTTCTTAACTAGGTGCGTGCATGTGTCTGTGTGTGTGTGTGTGTGTATTTAAGAAAGACAAAAAATACCATCAGATAGCACTTTTTAATAAATGAGAAAATATATATGGCTTTTAAATTGTCTTGAAAGAAAGACAAATGAAGAGACATTCTCAGCTTAATCTATAACTAAAATATCACCCTCATTTTTACTAATCTCTTTTTAATCACCGTGGTTAATAGCAATATATACAATTTATTGATTTGTATTTACACTCAACTTATATTAGTTGAGTGATTACTATAGGCCAGACACTATTCTGTGTATTGGGAACAAGGCTCAAATAAGATTGAAGTGGTCCTTGCCTTCATGAAGTTTATTGTAAAGGCTTTGGAGACAAACAACAAAATTATAAAGAACTTACAGATTGTGAAAAGTGATACACAGCTGTTATACTAGAAACTAAAGTGTTGGGGATGACATTTAAGCAGAGACTTGCAGAATGAGAATGACTTTAGTCATGCAAAAAGCTCACTGAAAACAGTTCTCAGTCAGAAGGAACAGCAGGTGCAAAGCCCTAGGTCAGAAACCATCTTGGCGTGTTTAAAGCACATAAAGAAAATCAACATCTTGGACTTCAGTGAGGAAGGACAGAAGGAATAAGAAGGTAAAAAATGGCATTCCAGATCCTGTAGGTTCCGGTAGGCTATAATGAAAGGTTTTAGTTCTCTTTTACATGCAATGGACACCCCTAAATGTTTTTAAGCAGAAAAATATGATATGATTAACATTATATAAATATTACTCTGAAATTTAAATATAGAAATATAGAAAGCTGACTACAGGAAGTATGGCACAAACGTCCTGATTATAGGAAGTATGGCATAGTTTCAACCTAATACAGCTGACACTTGAAAAACACACATTTGAAATGCAAGGGTCAACTTACACGTGGCTACTTTTTAATAAATACACTACAGTGCTACATGATCCATGATTGGTTGAATCCACAGATGTGGAACCCATGGATACTAAGGGCAGACTGTAAAGTTATTTGCAAATTTTCAACTGCTTGGGGGTTGACGCCCCTAACACCCGTGTTGTTCAAGGCTCAAACATGTTCCATTTTTCATATTTCTTGGAGTTGAATGGGGCCATGTCACTGGTGGGCTTAGTTAGCAAAACTCCCTTGAGTAATTCTCCAGCCCCTCACATCTCATGCCACAGCAATGGAGGAGGCTGAGTATTCCAGATGCCGCTTCTGAAAGATGGATGAGGCTCAGTCAGCCTGCAACTCTCGATGACTCTACGCAGCAGAGGACCTTGCAAATCTGTAAAAGCATGAACTAAATACCAGTTGGGTTAAGCCACTGCAGTTCTGAGATTGTTTGTAACCACAGCATAAACAAACAGATTATGCGTTATATGGAGAGCAATGTGGAAAGAGGAAAGCAAGATAAATGTCGTAATAGTCCACATGAGAAACAGTATTACCTTAAATTACAGGTGGTTGCAGTGTACAGAGATTAAATTGAAATGGATTTGAATTACATTTTGTAGGCAAAACAGACACAACCTATGGGTGGATTGAAATTTCTAAGTGTCTTCTGTGGGGAATGAGTACATCTTATGAATTGTCTGTTGGAATTTCAAACACATTCCCACACTGTTCTTAGCTATCACCTCTGTTGCAAAAGCTGGAAGCCTGGAAACTGCATTCTCCAGACTCTCTTGCCAGAAGATTCCAGTTTATGCCCTGCAAATGAAAAGCTCTTGCTAAAGATTTGATAAAGATGGGAGAGATGGAGAGTTGCTTTGGCTTCAGTGGGGAGGTGTGAGGGCTTTGGACGATGGCAGATGGAAGATTTTGCCAGTAGATTTCAGGTGTCAAGATGTGAATCAGCCTACTTGATGCCAAGAGGCTTGTTTGGAGTTGTCAGTGACTTCTGCACTTCATGATTCCCAGAAAGCTGAGCAGCAACTTTTCTTATCTTTACTGCCCCAGCTCACCCAATAGTTTCATAGGCCTCTACTTCTTTGTATTAAATCCCTTCTTCATGAAATTACCTAGAGTGTCTCTATTTTCCATCCAAAGTATTCATTATCCAGTATATTGTAGTGTATCTTCTGTTTTCTAACAAGTCATCTCAGTAATCAGAAGAAACTGTGGGTCAGAAAGTTAAGGGCATTGCCTAAGATCGTTTCATCATAATTGATATAATTGGTCCATAAACCCAGTTCATAATTTGTAATTCATAACTTGGGCTCTTTGTATTATAGCATGCCTCCCTAAATCTTAATATTCTTCTCCACAAAATGGAATTTAAACAACTCCCTTGTAATCTGAGAGCCTGTGATTGACACTATCACAATTTATGCATTCTAACTCCAGCAAAGGCATTTCTGCTAATAAGGAAAATGACGGCTACCAGTGAATCTTGGAACATTTTTATTTCAGCCTCTTTTCCATCTGATTGTCATTTAGCATAAAGCTACCAAATCAGATTTTATAATTTGAAACTCTTTGAATTTGCTCGTTTAGCTTACAGGTAAATGATACTGTGCAGAACTGCTGTTACGAATCCAATAACACCACAGTGGGAAATGAGAAAATAGACATTATTAAAGAAGTGAGGGAAAAGGGTTTAAAGAACTGATTTTTGAGTCAAACATCTTTCATCACAGAGAGAGGAACATTAGGGAAATGCCTAAGGTAAGCAAAATGTTACAGCTGTGGATTTTTTTTTCAAAGATATTTTACCCAAATGTCCTGGGAACATATCTTTTTTTTAACTTATCAAAATAAACTAACTTTACTCCTTCTTATTCATATTCAAGAATGTCCTTTTCATTTATGACAAGCTACAGGTGTGAATAGAATTGGCAGCCACTTGGTTAGAAATGGTTGACTAAAAAAGATAAAGAGAAGCAGATACACACTTAAACAGATACCATGAGTAAACTGAACACATGAGTACATATATAGAGGAAAATACACTATTTTTTAGGTTTCACTGAGGAAAAAATATCTTTGCATACCACACTCCCTAATAAATTTTGAAGTCTTAAATCAAGTGAAATTATTTAAATCTAGTTCTATTATCCACAGCATATACAGTGTATTTGTCTCCTCAGGTTGCCATAACAAAATACTGCAGACTGGGTGAATTAAAGGACAATTTATTTCCTCAGTTCTGGAGACTGGAAATTCAAAATCAAGGTGCCATCAGGGTTGGTTTCAGTGAGACCTCTCTCCCTGGCTTGCAGATGGCTACCTCCTCACTGTGTCCCATATGGTCTTTCCTCTGTGCACTTGGAAACGGAGACAACTTTGGTGTCTCTTCCTCTTCTTATAAGGACACCAGTCTTACTGAATGAGAGCCCCACCCTTAGGACCTCATTTAACCTTCAGTTACTCCTTAAAGGATCTATATACAAATATATTCATGTCAGGTATTAGAGTTTCAATATATAAACCTTGGAGGGACACAATTCAGTCCAAAATGTACACATAGCAAGAACTCAATAAGTATGTGTAGAAATGAATTTGATACTAATAAATTACAGATAGGAATTATGATTTATATCATCATATCAATTTCTAAGTAGGCATTACAAAGTATTTTTCTGAAATATAGACAAGAATACTTCTTCAATCACAAAGTGAGAGGGATAAAGAGAAAATGTCATTTTTATGCTTTAACAGAAACTTTTTTTTTGAATTTTATTTTATTTATTTTTTATACAGCAGGTTCTTATTAGTTATCTATTTTATACACATCAGTGTATACATGTCAATTCCAATCTCCCAATTCATCTCATCACCCCCACCACCCCCACCATTTTCCCCCCACCGTGGTGTCCATACATTTGTTCTCTACATCTGTGTCTCAATTTCTGCCCTGCAAACCGGTTCATCTGTACCATTTTTCTAGGTTCTATATGCATCAATATACGGTATTTGTTTTTCTCTTTCTGACTTACTTCACTCTGTATGACGGTCTCTAGATCATCCACGTCTCCACAAATGACTCAATTTCATTCCTTTTTATGGCTGAGTAATATTCTACTGTATATATGTACCACATCTTCTTTATCCATTCATTTGTTGATGAGCATTTGGTTGCTTCCATGACCTGGCTATTGTAAATAGTGCTGCAGTGAACATTGGGGTGCATGTGTCTTTTTGAATTATGGTTTTCTCTGGGTATATGCCCAGGAGTGGAATTGCTGGGTCATATGGTAATTCTGTTTTTAGTTTTTTTAAGGAACCTCCATACTGTTCTCCATAGTAGCTGTATCAATTTACATTCCCACTAACAGTGCAAGAGGGTTCCTTTTTCTCCACACCCTCTCCCACATTTGTTTTTTGTAGATTTTCTGATGATGCCCATTCTAACTGGCATGAGGTGATGACTCACTGTAGTTTTGATTTTCATTTTTCTAATAATTAGTGATGTTGAGCAGCTTTTCATGTGCTACTTGGCCATTTGTATGACTTCTTTGGAGAAATGTCTATTTAGGTCTTCTGTTCTTTTTTTTTTTTTTTTTTGCGGTATGCGGGCCTCTCACTGTTGTGGCCTCTCCCATTGTGGAGCACAGGCTCCGGACACGCAGGCTCAGCAGCCATGGCTCACGGACCCAGCCACTCCACGGCATGTGGGATCCTCCCAGACTGGGGCACGAACCCATGTCCCCTGCATTGGCAGGCGGACTCTCAACCACTGTGCCACCAGGGAAGCCCACTTCTGCCCATTTTTTGATTGGGTTGTTTATTTTTGTAATATTGAGCTGCATGAGCTGTTTATTTATTTTAGAGATTAATCCTTTGTTTGTTGATTCATTTGCACATATTTTTTCCCATTCTGAGGGCTGTCTTTTCATCTTGTTTGTAGTTCCCTTTGCTTTGCAAAAGCTTTTAAGTTTCATTAGGTCTCATTTGTTTATTTTGTTTTTATTTCCATTACTCTATAACAGAAACTTGGTCAATGTTTTTCCTTCTATTTTTAGTCACTGAATTTGTCCAGGTGTCATATGATGCACACACTTAAGTAGAAAAAAGGAGTACCCATCAAGACTAGAACAGGGCAATATACTCCAAAACAAGGTGAAATGTACAGCACAGGTTGTGAGGACTTCTTATTTTCCTGTAAGGAAATGTTCTCCTCTGCAGACCTCAGTACTAGATCATAATATTCATACTGATATAGTTAGGCAGAAATGTACTGATATCTGTAATGTGCATTGAAATGATCTCAACATAGGATAGATTAATGAATGGATAGAAGGACAAAAAAACATTAATGGTTGACTCTGAGTAATAGGTATATGGATGCTTAAGGTAAAATACTTACAACATTTCTGTATGTTTGAAATTCTTTATAATTAAAACTTTAATGAGAAAACATTTAGGAGAGAATAAATTTTTGTTCTACAATTTTACTTATGTATATTCAAAACATACACACATAAAACATTACATATTATACCACAATATTAAAGAACATAAGGGAAACAAGTCAAAGTGGGTGCTTATTTCTGGGAAGGAACAATAGAAGTGAGAGGGGATGATAAGGGAAAATCTTTGAATTTCTTTATAAAGACTGGAGATGATCAAGGTCAATGAACTGAGCAGTGTGATTAGATTAACTTGTTTTTTTATTAATTAATTTTATTTTATTTATCTTTGGCTGTGTTGGGTCTTCATTGCTGTGTTCGGGCTTTCTTTAGTTGCTGCAAACGGGGGCTACTTTTCGTTGTGGTGCACAGGCTTCTCATTGTGGTGTTTTCTCTTGTGCAGCATGGGTGCTAGGTACACGGGCCTCAGTAGTTGTGGCTTGCGGGCTCAGTAGTTGTGGCTCGCAGGCTCTAGAGCACAGGCTCAGTAAGTTGTGATGCACAGACTTAGTTGCTCTGCAGCATGTGGGACCTTCCCAGACCAGGGCTTGAACCCGTGTCCCCTACATTGGCAGGTAGGTTCTTAACCACTGCACCACCAGGGAAGCCCTAGACTAACTCTTTATATCTGAGGTAAAATAATTTTTTTTTAAAGCAAGTGAGGGATAATGTTGTACAGAGCAAGCATCACGTGCTTCCTTCTATATTATGTAATCAAGTCACATGTGGGAAATGATGGTTCATCCACCTCGGTGTGGATTAAAATGACATGACTGCATATTCCAGGAATCAGCTGTCTCTGTGGTAGTTCAATTCTAATTCTGGTTCTGCATGAAAACATTTAAATCTCTATGTACACTCCATATTAACTAGTATAACTAAAAGAAATATGGTTTCTCTAATGAAGTCAGAATACCAATATTCAGTCTTGCATTGCTGTGTGACTTTTGTACAATCACTTGAACACCTAGTTCTTAATGTCCTCTTGTTCAGAACAGGAGGAAAATGATCAAATACTTCCTCCAATTCCTTTTTCTAGCTGTATCATTTTCTGGGGAAGCACTAGAACAGAGTAATTGCAATAGTTTTAAGTTAGGCAATTTCTAATCCCAGTTCTGCCACATGTGTATTGTGTAACTATGGGAAAATTACTCAATTTCACACAGCTTGTTTCCTCATCTGTAAAATGGAACAAAAAGCATTCTGGCTAGGATAGTCATTAGGATTAAATAACAATAAAGGCAAGGCACTTAGTAGTAGATCCATCATATAATATGCCTACAAGAAATGTTTTTGCTCATAAAAATTTCAATCTAATTTTTCTCTGTGAATAGTTTTCCCAGATCATCAAAAACTCATATTAGACTTTTAACTTATATCTGATTTGAACATGCCTTGGAAAACTCAATAAACGCTTGGTATTAGCAGTTCATTAGATATAATTTTTCTCCTGCTTAATATAAGTGGAACCTTTGTTCTGATTCTCCTGACATATGCTAAACTCCCAAAGAGAAGCTTGTTAAACATCCAGCCAATTGGAGCATTTCTTAGTTCCAACTGCAATGTTAAAATGTACCAACCAAGCAAGCATTTGCTTAACATGAAGCTCAAAGCATTTGTTTGTAGTCACTGTCACTGGAGTCCTGTAACAATCTTTTGCCAAAACTAACTCATTCTGTCCCAAACTCCTGTCCCAATCTTCCCATGCTTCCTCCTTTCTTAATTTTTTTTCTTTTACATTTTTCTTAATTTAGTTTTAAAATACAAGAACTGTTTTATCAATAGTGTGCTTTATGTAGTTTTTTTCCCCCCTGGTGTTGGGAGAGTGCTGACTGGAAACTGACAGCTAGGCACTGGAAGCCAAAATTTTTTTGGTTATATTTTGGGTTCTGTTATTAAGTAGCTAGGTAGACCTTCATCTATCACTCATCCTCCATGGGTTTAACAATCTGTGTCCCTGTCTTTGAAAAGCAGACCCATTGTAATTGTGCCCTGAAAAAGTCTTTTTCTCAACTGACACTTTCGTGCAAAATATAAGGGTCATATTTATATCCACTTCTTGCTGCCCTTGCAACACTGTAAGTCACAATTGATGAAGGAGCAACACTCTGTGATCTGATATAATTTACAATTAAACCACTATCCATTTTTGACATTTAAGCTCTTCTTGCCAATTTGCAAGTCTGCTTACAGACTGTCCAACTGTGGCGTCAAGCAATTATTTTGTGGGCCATTGTGAATTCCCTAATCTGGCTGTTCTCTATGTGATTTGATTAAGAAGGTGGCTTGGGGCCATATACGTACCCTTCTTAACAATGAACAATTAGGTAGAGAGCTTTTGAGCATAAGTGGTGTGACTTTAAGGACCTAGGACAGCCCTTCTGTCTTTTTCTTTCTTCCCTAAGATAACTCTCTGAATGTTGGTACTCCAAATCAATTTAACAGGTAGGAAAAAGTATTTTGTTGCATAGTTAGACATTAGTATTTAAAAGTAAATGCCTGTGAGTTAACTAAGACCATTGAACTAAGTTAGTTCTTGTACTGGGTTGAATAGTGTCACCTCCCCCAACTCCAGGCAAATCATATCCTTCCTGGAGCCTCGGAATGTGACTTTACTTGGAAATAGGGTCATTGCAGATGTAATTAGTTAAGTAAAATGAAATCATAGTGCAATAGGGTGGACCCTTAATCCAATATAACTGGTGTCATTTTAAGAAGAGAAGAGACACAGAGGCATACAGGGAGAACGTCATGTGACAACAGAGTCAGAGATTGGAGTGATATATCTACAAGTCAAGGAATACTGAGCATTATGGCAATACCAGAAGCTAAGATAAAAGCATGGAACAGATTTTCCCCTAAAGCTTTGAGTGAAAGCCTGCTGACGCCTTGATTTAGGACTACTCGCCTCCAGAACCGTGTAACAATAAATTTTTGCTGTTTTAAGGCATCCATTTTGTGTTAATTTGTTACAGCAGCCCTGGGATACTCATATAGATCTATTGTAAATTGAGATTTTGATGACATAAGGACACTGAAGCTTAGCGTGAAGGAGAAAAGAATGGATATAGTCTAAAACAGCCCTTTATCTTATTACTTAGTAGCTTACCAAAGCCTTCTAGAACTGGAGAGATTCTAATGTAAGTTCTACAAATGAGATTTTGCTTTTCTCTCTCTTTCATTTCTATCTTCTCTGCTTCTTCCCTACTCTCATGTGAGCTCCATAGCTTTCATTCATTTCCTGTTAGAGTCACCATGTGTCATGTTTTAAAAACTACTTTATTTCTGTCTCTGTAATTGTTTGAGCTAGCAAATGTAAGTGTCCCCATGGTCTCACTGATTAATAAAACTCTTCAAACAAAATAATTGTTCTTTGTTAGGTTATTGACCATAACATAAATGTGAAGAACATAATAATTAAAAGTATTGTGCCCATGACATTTTGAAGAAACAATTTTCAGCAACATTTTTCATGTAGACAGTTTCAGGTAACCTGAAAAAAAAAAAATTAGAGTTTATCTGATTAGTCTTTTAAGTGTTGTAATTTGTACCACAGATAAGCTCACCTCTGTTCTGAGTCTTTTCCCATTCCTAATCTCTGCCAACCATCTGTGATCCTCAGCCAGACAGTAGCATGGGATTGGATTCAGGACTGGGTGAGGGATGATGCCTTTGTTGGGTGTTGGTGGCCTGTCATATATACACTCAGACCAGAGTGAGCATCAGAGATGAGATGAGGTTAGAGGTCTAGTGTTTCAATTTTGCACAATTTTATGTACATTTCTCATAAAACATATAGACTGCATTTTGTTAGTTAACACAATCTGTCCTCTAATGGAAAAAATTGGCATACTTCATGAGATGTATCAATAAAACTTGCTTTAATCTTCCCATCTTACTCTAGGTTTACCATTTAGTTCTTTTTTGTTTTTCTTTTTCCTTGCTGTTTATTTTGCTCATGCTTTCAAGTCACTGTTCATCTTGTGTTCTTTTATTCATTAACTTCCTTTTCTGATAGTTCAACACATATTTCTTTACCATTGTATGAAAACAACATGACATCTCTCCTCTTCAATGAAAATGCTCTACTTTTCCTCTACTGTTCTTTCCTAACTCATTAAAAGAAAACCTTTAAAATACTTTTACACTCCTCAGCCCTTCTGTGTTGAAGTGATTTTGAACCATATGAAATACTTGATATCTGAGTATTTTTTAAAAAATGGAAATGGAAAAAAAAGGGGGAATTCCCTGGCAGTCTAGCGGTTAGGACTCTGCACTTTCACTGCTGAGGGCTTAGGTTCGATCCCTGGTAGGTCAAATAAGATCCCACAAATCATGTGGTAAGGCCAAAAAAAAGGGTGGGGGAAGAGGAAGTTGCATATGGTTCCACGTGTATTTATGTTTTGGTCACCTATGAGGTTTCCCTTTTTAGTGCCTCTGCTCTTCATCCTTCCCTGTAGTGATATCTTTGCTTCTACTCATATTTTGTGTAATTACAGTCTATTTGTAAATATTTTCTTCAGGTTCGATATGTGGGTGATACATTGCATGAATCTTTAAACGTGTTGTATTTTTTTTCACTCTGACAGGTGAACCATTCCTTGGCTTGGTAAGAGATTCTTGGGTAATAATTATTTTTGTTCAGACTTACTCTAGGTTGTGTTTTGTTTTGAATTATTGAAATTTAAAAATTTTACAAGGATCTGCATAGAGATTTTTTTGTTTTTTGTTTTCTCTTTGACCCTGCTGAAACCTGAAAAATCTTCTAAAACTTGTATTTCTTTTTTAGTTCAGATTTTTTTCACACTTCTTTATTATAACCTCATTTCAGTCTATCCTTTTTTTTTTTTCTGTTTCTGATTTTGTTCAAATTCATTTTAGCTCCCCTGCATCTGTCTTCTTAGACATTTACCTTTTATGTCATGTTTTCTATCTCTTTTTGAATTTTGGTTTGTTTTTCCTTACATTTGATATTCCAGCTCACTGATGTATATCCAAAGTGAACACCTGCCATTCAATTTGTCTTTAACTCTATAGTTTAAAAATAATGTGGTTTTAGCTTCAGAAAGACTTTTTGAACTGTAATGGAACCACTTCAAATTATTTTGATTTTGTTATTTTTGTTGCTGTTGTCCTCATTCTCATTCAACAGTTTATTTTTCTACCAGGAGCAGGTTCTTCTTATGTTTTGCTGAATTGTCATTTCTCTGGCTGCTGGATCTTCTTAATCACATTTAAGTGTTCTTTTGCTCTCTCCTCAAGGTTCAACCATACTTGCTATATCTTCAGAGAAGGAATATGATCCTAGGCCAGCATCAGATAGTCTCAAGCTCCCAAGTCTCTCCTGAAGCATCAGGAAAGGTTTATCTTTTTCTCAACTCCAAGCAATCATGCTCTCAACATCATTCCACCTGACAAGTTTCCCCACAGCTTCCGAGGGCAACAAGATTAGTGGTTTCTCCATCCATCAGGTAGTCATTGCTTTCTAAAGGAGTTAATGAATCTCAAGAAGTCAAGCTCTTTCTAGGGTTCATCCTCTTATTTTTGTTTCAAGATTCTCTAGTAAAAGTCCTCAAACTCTCTTCCTGTGCAGAGGTGAATGGTCTTGCATTAACTCCAGTCTGAACACTAACAAGTCCCATGTTCTTGTTTGCAACCTCTAGGCCTTGTCTGCCCACCATTGCCAGCACCTACTTGGCAGGGAGGGGAACTGAAGGTTGGACAGGAATTGGGAAGCGAGACTGTAGGGAAAAGGTCAAGTTTCCCTCTTTTCAGAGTCCATGCTTATTTTCTACACCGAATATTTCTGATACATAAACCCATTTAATTCACTGCTGTCCAGTATACTTTCTCAGTTAACAGACTGGTTATTAGTGCATAGATTTATTTCCTTATGTTAACAAGTTTGTCTCTCTGTGAATAGGGACAATCTCATTCTCTTTCTGTATTTATCATAGTCAAGTGACAACTGCCAGTGTAATTCAGATGTTTAATAAGTACTGTTTGATTTGATACAATCATAAAAAAATTCAGAAAAGATGTATATCCAAAGTTTAATAGTGTTTTTAAGAAGGATTGTTACTTTTATATTGTTTGAACATTTTACAATGAATGTATTTTACTTTAACTTAAAAAGGCAAAAAAATAAAAGTTAAGATTGAAGTCTTTTAAGATCACTTCACTGGATTCTTATATATTTAACTGTCCAGACCTTGAGTTACACTGAAAATGTATAGAGTGAAAGAAGGAAAGAGGAAGGAAGGAAGGAAAAAAGGTAGGAAAAAAGGAAGCGAGGGAGGGAAGGTGGGAAGGGGGAAAAATAATATGCCACAAGATAAATTAATTGTCCTTGATTTGATTTATGATATAACCATGGATGAGAAATTCAGTTTTGTAATATTTGAAGGACCTAATTACATAAGCATATTTAAATTAGATGTCTTATAATTTGAATTATTTGGACAGTTCAAGAAAATCATAATTCCTCTTGTCCTCATGGCAATATTAGTCAAAAAAGCATCTCTAATACATACATAATATGAGTCAATGTTCTCCTTGAAGCAAATCTAGTAGACATTTCACATAATTAGTTACCATATCTAATTGTCTGCCTCTTAATTGTATAATACTTTTATTATTCAGTAGCTTCATATGTTGCAAATGATGTAAACTAGTCCTAGTTACATGACATGGGTTAGAAGAAACAAAGCCCTGTTTGAAAACAAATCCAAAATAGAGAATTTGAGCAGGATTGGAACACTTAGCAATACTTTGTAGTTTGAGCTGTAATTTCTCTGTTTTGCTGATGGCTAAAAAATAAGGCTTTGCATGGAAGGAGGTGCAGTCTTTCACTTAACGGATCTGTTGAAGTATGTAGGCACTCTGTAGTGAGAACTTTGGGTAATGGTAGCTATTTGTCTCTTTATATTAAAATAGTGGAGACAAGTGACAGTATTTTCTTTTCCTCTGTTGACTCTGAATGTTCGGCTGTCCCTTCTAACTAAGGTTTTGAGGTTTGGTTTTAAACAGTGTCTAGAAGGCATTATCACTATCCATGCTAGATCTTATCCAAGACCCCATCAGAAAGAACTCATGTCAGGCTAGGAGTACTATAACATGTTTATTTTTCCAGCTTGTAAAAGAGAAAATCCCACAGTGATTATGCCTTCTAATGTCTCCACAACATTCAGTCTGATCTCTCAGAATGAAGAAGGTGTGAGAACAGTGAAAATGTAAAGCTTTGTCTTATTTCAGTTATCCCCAGTGACACATATTTGGCTGGAGATAAAGTTTCACAAAAGTTTTTATAGTCTGTCATTATTTCATCTTTCCACAGTAATTTTTACTAAAATTTAAAACACTAAGATTTCTCTTATTAAAGTGACCTTTATATTTTAGTTTAGAAATTAGCAGTGTAATCCTGAGAGGGCTGGTTCTTGTATAGTTAAACTATTACTTAATTGCAAATTTGTTAGCATTTCAACAGTATGGATGTTAGTGAACTTCACATGATATGCACATTAATATTTGTGATGTGTGTGTGTGTGCGTGTGTATGTGTTTCAACCCTATGTATCTTTGGTGGGTGGGAGGAAGGGAATTGATGTCTAGTAGTTGAAACTTGAAGAGATGGTTAATTTATGGTGATTGTTGGAAGAGGTCATTGAGAGAATGTGATCGTTGGTTGACTACAATCCGGACCCCAGTAATGGAAGCCTCCTCACTCACTCCCTTGTCCTCGGAGTGTAAGTTCTTTTCATCTTTCTCACAGTGGAAGACATTTTCAAGAACACAGCTTTGAAAGAGTAAGGTATTGTTGAGACCATCAGGACTGTGCAGTTGGCAAGCTGGGGACAAAAGAGATTAGATGATATAGTTTCAGTCTGGGTCTGTTGGCTTGAGAACCAGAAGGGCTGATGGTGTGAGTTCAGTATAAGTCTGAGTCTGAAGGCAGGAGAGGAAGATATCCCAGTTTGAAGACAGAGAGAAAGAACTGTTCTTTACTCAGACTTTTGTTCTATTTAAGCCTTCAAATGATTAAATGAGATCAACCCACACTGAAGAGGGCGATCTGCTTTACTCTGTAGATTTAAATGTCGATCTCATTTAGAAATACCCTAACAGATACTCTCAGAGAAATAATGTTTAACCTAATATCTGAGCACACAAAATTAACCATCACATTTTTGATCAATACAGACATTATTCATTTTGTTGTGTTTTGCTTTATTGTATTTCATATATATTGTGTTTTTTAGAAATTCAAGGTCCGTGGCAACTCCGAGTCCAGCAAATATATTGGCACTGTTTTTCCAACGGCATTTGCTCACTTCTTGTCTGTGTCACATTTTGAAATTTCTTACAATATTTCAAAGTTTTTCATAATTATTATATTTACTAGGATGATCTGTGATCAGTGATCTTTGATGTTAACTGTTACAAAAAGATAATGAGTCCCTGAAGGCTCAGGTGATGGTTAGCATATTTTAGCAGTAAAGTATTTTTAAATTAAGGTATGTGCATTGTTTTTAGACAAAGTGCTATTGCACACTTAATAGAATACAGTATAGTGTAAACGTAACTCATATACACCGAGAAACCAAAAAATTCATGTGACTCATTTTATTGTGATATTCACTTTATTCCAGTGGTCTAGAACCAATCCTGCAATATACCTCCATGGTATGCTTGTATTTATTAAGCACTAGGGAGAGAACATATCTGGAGGCATGTGAAATTTGGGGTGTTTGTTCAAAATTAAGATGGAAATATTTTGCAGGCTTCCCAAAATAAGTTTCAAACCTTGGAAGACAATTTCTGCTGGAGCTTAAAATGTGTGAGTCATTTTCCTAGAAGTAATGGCTGGTGTTCCAGGCATTTGGGTTTGTTAAAGGAGAGAGTAAAGAAAGAGATGAGGTAACCTAGAGAGGGTCTATGTATATTAACTTTATTGAGGCATATTCAAATGACACATTTTACCAAACTGTACTTTAAATAGGAGCATCTTAGTATATGTCAATCATACCTTTAAAAAACTGTTAAAAGTAGTAAACCAAATTATGTATATCCATGGAAGTCATCATGATATCGTCAGGTGCATTGATTGGATCAGTTAACCAAGTAACTTTAGTATATTTTCATCATCTTTCTATTGAGTTAACTCATCAATGCTAAGTGAATTGTTTTTCACATAGCCATAATCATAACAATGTTCTTTGACAACGTGTCCTGTGGTTAGCTCTTAAATCATAGCATGACACTAAAGAGTCTTTCTGATAATAAGTACAAGTTCTGGGCTTCATTGTAATAAATATGTAATAAAATGTGATATGATGGAATAAATAATATTCCATTATATTATTAGATGTAAAAATGGAAATGTAAGACATGCAGAATGAAGTTAGGGAGATCATGCTAAAAATTCAATAATTTCCTTGTCCCTGAAATCAAATAAAGGATTTATTTCTTAATGTCCAGGACACACTGTTTTATTTTGTTTTGTTTTTCCTCCCCTTAAACAGGATATCAAGATATGTTTAAACATTTACTCTTTTAAATGCTAAAAAACCCTCTTTGAAACTACAAAATGTATTGAAGTTTTAAAGAGAAAACTTTATTACATCATGTCTGATTCATCAGAAAGAAGAAAAAAGTCATTCTATTCTACCGTACTTCACAGTTTATAGGTATGTTCACATACACAACTTAATTTGTCTCCCTAAGTTCTTGCGAAGTGCGTAAGACAGATATTGACAGACTCACTTTTTAATCAAGAAACTAAGATTTGGAGAATTTAATGATTTCTCCATGGTCAAAGAGGTAGTAAATGGGACTGAAACTGAGAACCTTGACTTATCTCCTTGATGCAAAGAAACAGTGCTAAAAGTACAGTCCTGTGTTTCTGTCCTAATGAGAAAATCTTAGAAGTTCAATTCCAAGCCAGTTCTTAAAAAGTGGGAAGATTTAGTGAAGAATGACAGTGGCTTATCTTCATTGACCTGCTTTGTTCATCCATAAAAATCACTGAAGGCAGGAAAGATAAAGGCTCAAAATGCAAAATAGAAAGTGGACCGCATGGTCCACCACACATGCAAACCCTGAGCACTGAGAAAAGTGGGTGGCAAACAGCCAGTAAGAACTGCCAACTCAACATCTCCTGCAATGGAATGAGATTCAGAAGGCTGTTGCAACCTTTATGCGTATTACACCAGGGAGCATTCTAATATCCCGTCTCTCTTTGAATGCAAATATCTGCTGAGATCATAAAATCACCTGGAAGAAGGTTAAAACAGTTTTTCTGGGGAAGAAAATATTTTTATCATATGTCTCAAGATTCAGAAGTGCTAGGACAAATAAAATATAAAAGCAAGTGGAAAAGCTGAAATGTTTAACATTTTAATACACAGATAAGAAAGGACAAGAATGATATTGCTAAAATCTTGGCAAATATTTATGGGGTTTCTGTCGCATTGGTCTCCTGATGTGTAACCAGTAAGACCTCTTTAGTAGCAATCAATTATATAATTGCAAGATGGACAACCTTTTAAATATATTTTTTGGAAAATGTTTTCACACAGGATTAACTGAATTAAAACAGCTTTACTAAAATACTTTTTTAAAACCTAGTTTCTCCTCCCCATTATTATTGCAATTATTGTTTTCAATAACTAACAGCATATATTGTGTCTATATTCAGTATAGTGTTTTCTCTTTTGGAAACAGAAAATAGCCTAAAGAAAAGTAGGGAAGAGTGAGAAAAAAAATATATATATATAGTTATAAATACAAGTAGCATTAATTTAAATACATTTTTCAGGTTTTAGTTTCTTGGCCAACTAAAACCATTTTGATAATAGAAATAAATAAATGTTTTGTAAGTTGATGATTGTATGCTCATTAAAGTACTAAAAAAATTCCATTAAAATAATCTAACACTGCTTCCTTCATCTCAGTTCACTCTAATGGTCTTGGAAGAAAGTTCTGGAAGCCTTAAGGAGTTATTAAGATAAACAAATTGAATGCAAATTAATGTATTCAGTCTCAAGCGTAATAGAACAGACATGTTGATGTTGTTTAGTTTGTAAGCGAGTTCACTAACCAGCACACCTATCTGTACTGGAAAAAAAATTGCTACTGAAAGTGCTTAAAAAATGTTCTCAATTAATTACTTAATATAATAGTCATAAAAGACACACGTTTTTTGATTATTGAGCGTTTTTTAACTGTGGTTTCCTATGAAATAACTAGCCCTGATATTCTAAATCTAATTTCCCTCAAAAGCTTCACCAGTGTTAAGGTGAGTAGATGTATTCCAAGCTGAAAGGGGATGTGGAGCAAGATAATTCCTGCCAGAGGGGATAAATAACTTATGCAAACAAACCAACATTTAAAGAAAATATGGTTTATTTGAGGAATAATGATTAATTAGGTATGATTTTAGAGTAGCATTCTTTAATATCAGGTTGGTACAGACTATGAGCTCTCTAAGCCACACACGTATAAAAACAAAAGGAAATTTTGAGTGTCTTAGCCAGCTTGGTTTGCTATAGCAAATTACCACAGAATGGGTGTCTTAACTAACAGAAATTGATTTCTCACAGTTCTGAAAGGTGGAAAATCTCAGATCTGGGTACCAGTATGGTGGGTTCTGGTATGCTCCCTATTCTGCTTTGCAGATGGCCATCTTGCTGTGTTCTAGAGCAGGGATAAGTAAACTAATTAATGCTCTTGGAGCAAACTTGGACTGATGCCTGTTTTTGCAAATAAAGTTTTATTGGAACATAGTCATGGCTATGTATGTGTGTATGTATGTATTGTCCATGGCTACATTTGTGCTACAACAACAGAGTTGACTTGTAGAGATGGAGATTATCTGGCTTATAAAGCCTAAAATATTTACTAATTGGTCCTTTATGGAAAAAGCTTGATGGTGCCTGCATTAGGTAATCTGACGAACAATTTTGTGTCAGATTTTCTGATTTGCTTCACTTCAGTCTGTCGGGAAGTCAAACAGTGAGACATAAAATACGTAAAGTTTATATTATTTATAATTAAATAAAAATATTTAATTACAAGTAGTATAATTCATACATGTAGTTCTCTCTATATGCATGTGTACATATCTACACATTTAATTACATGCACACACTATCAAGAACTAAGTATTTTTAATTGCTTTTAAATTAAAAAGATTTTAATGATCTTTTAAAGTTCCCTTTTTGATACAAGAACTTACATTTAAATAGGTTTCAATTAATTTGTAAAAAGAAAATATATAATTCATCTCCCATTACTGTTTCCTCTGCCAAACTTATTTTTTATTAAGTTATTGTCATTTCTCTTTCATTCTTGCCCATTCTGTTCTTTAATATTATATTTCATTTGTGGCTTAGCACTTGAAATGCAATCATAGTAAAGTTTGCTTCTCATGGGTGTTATTTGACACTGCTAATTATACTTCACACTTTTCTAGCCCAAGCCTCACTATTTTAGATAATTCAACAAAGATTTGTGTCAATTATGAAATGTTTATGGAGCATATAATGTCAATGGTATCTCAACAATTATTTAGTTACTTAAGAAGCAGATTAAAAAGTTCTTCCTTCCTTCCTTATTTTTTCTTTCTTTCATTATATTTAATTTTCATGAATTTAATGTAGCTGATTTTTATATTGCAAAATATTCCTGCTGTATATCTGTGTAAAAAGGAACAGAAATATGTAGTGCATTTTTTCTGAGTGACCCAACACTTGCTTTCCAGGACACTGTGCCTACAGAATTAACATTCACTGAAGCTAAATATAAGTCAAGAGATTTTGGATTGCTGTTATTTATTATAATGTTAAATGGATAAGTGGTTTAGTAGAGGGCTGGAAGGAAAAAAGGCTGGGGATAAACATTGGGGGATCCAAGTTTGAGAAGTTGGTTTGAACATTCAAAGGTATAGAGTAGATTCTGCTTTACTGGCTCATTGGTTTACAAAAAAATTACAGAAGAGAAAAAACACATCTGTGTAGTATTAAGTACAAAGTAAGTATGAATTCAATATAAAGCCCTTGTGTGTATATATATTATATAATGTATATATATTACATATAGAATAAGAAGTTCACTGATATTAGAACTCTACATTTCAGTTTCATTTTTTTGAAATGAGAGATCCCTATTAAGTGCCTTTTAACTTTACCTCTAAAGTCCAAACAGATGCTGAATCATACAACCAGGGGGGACATGTCTTTAAGTGGGTCTTAGATATGGATTAGACTAGGAGTAGTTTCTAGTGGATGATAAGGAGTGGCAGTGTCCTTGGTTCTCTTTGCTCAACAAGGATCAATGCACAGGGTGGAGACCCAGCAGGGCTTCCATCTGCCACCACCTCCCGAGACTTCCTGATTTGTCCTTCAGTTGTGCCCTCTCTGTGAGCTCACTTTATTCTCTGGGGTCAGAGACTAAAGCCTGGGGTCCTTTGAGGCTGCCTGTTTTTACATAAGATACTAATGGCAAACAATGTTGATAGATCTATCAAGCTCTACTATGTCAAGTAAGTTTGAGAAGTCATCGGTATTCTACTGCAAGTCATTTAAAGAGGAATTGTTGCAGAACGGTTTTAGAGAATATTCAAATTATACAAACTTGGAACTGAAACTGTGTACAGTTCCAAGAAGACCTCTTAATTGAATCTAGCAATGGCTTAAATGTGTATCTCAAAATAATTACAATGTTTTAATCAGTTGCTATAAATCAGATGTATACCATGTTACACCCATTTGTATTTTTGGCCCATATGTATTACAGAAATTGAAAATGAGGCCACCCTATCAAGTGTCTTCACTAATTAGAAAAATTCTTCTACTCATTTTATTTTTGCTTTATTTTGTGCTCTGTTGAGGTTCATCAGAAGTTACTATAAACACTTTCTAGGTCATGTAGTCGTGTTTAAAACTGCATAGTTCCTCTGGATGGCAAGCAGCCCTATTCCTAAGGGTATAGTGACAAACTCAACTCTGTTTATCTTCTTTACATTAAATTAAATTACTGGTACTGATATGTTTTTGCAAAGCAGTTCATCCCAGTTATTAAAATGTGTATTTTGGGCTACTTTTAATTCAGCTTTGCTTTTTAAATTTGCAGCATTTCCTCATCTGCAAACATGAATGCAAAGATTAATTCTCTGCCAATGTTTTTGTTGCACATCATCTAACAAAGTATGTTTATGTTTAGTTCATAATGTACAAAAAGAAGCTATTTTTCTCCATTATTTTCACTAGCATTATCATTATATCATCATTTAAAAAAATCTTCTGAAAACTGACTTGTGTGGGAGACTGACCTAGAGGCTATAAGAAAGGTACATAATAAGATCATATAATTCTTTCCTTTTCAAAAATACCAAGCTATACATCTCCTAATAAGAATTTTATTTTATGTTTTTTTTCCAACTGGTTGCAACTAGGCATTTATTCCAATAAGCCTGTCCTGCTCTGGAACTCTGCTTTGGTAGCTGTCCTCCATAAATTATTTTTAATACCTCCAAAGAGGGTGAATTTTACCTTTAATTTGTATTTCATGGATCCCTTGAGGCAATACAGAGATGAGATCAGAGCCAGGGCCCTGGCTTCAAATTCCTGGGGTCCAGTCCCAATTGCTATATGTACTGTCTGTGTGACCTTGACACACCCCACTTCAATTTTCTCACCTGCAAAATGAGAACATTAAGAACAGTCAGCCCTATGGAGTTGTAGGGAGTGATAAAAGAGGGGAAAATGTGTAAAGCATTTAACAGACTGACTGGTACCTAATCAAAGTAAATACTTGTTAGCTGCTATCATTCTAAGTCAAGTTAGGTAATACTTGGTAGATTCAGTAATACTAAGGCCTAATAAAGTAAATATTTTATTTCTCAAATCATCTTATAACTTAGAGGAATTTCTTAAGGATAATTCTCAAAATAAGTTTTACAATTGGAACTAGAATATAGACTTCCAAAATTTTTATCTTAAAAATATACATTAAAATTATCCAATAGGTATACTGGATAATAAGTTACTATTTTTTATCTTTTAGTTACAACTACTCATTGCTTGAGAGGCTGCCCTGTCCTCTTGGAGTCACCAATCTATAAATGACTTAAACAAATTTGGAATGTTTAATGAAAGAGTTGGATGTCTGCACTGGGTAGGTGATAAGGGTAGGTGCATCTTTGGAAGCCAAAGAGGAGAGATCCTCATAAGAAAACATTTGACTCTTGCCATAAAACTTTCATAAATGTGTTTAATAGCAGGTCTAGCTAGTGTATTTACATTCCATTTTATCATAAATTTTACTGTAGTATGTTGTTTCTCTCTGGACATTTTGACAGCTGAGTGGAAAATTCTTCCTCCCTCATTAATGGGTATCCATAGGACAGTTTTCTTTAATACACTCTGGTCCTAATACCATTGGCATTGTTTCCTGCTATTTTGAAACTTCTTTGGTCAAAGGGGTTGCTTATTATTTGCTTAAATCCTTAGAAACTGTGCACTTAAACCATAAAATCTCTCTCTTCAAAACTGAGCCCCACATGGCTACTTTTGCCAAAGGCCGGGAAGGATTTATCATGGTGCTACATCAAGCATTTGAATATGAACTGACTTAGATATACAATATGATTTAATGGAAGTAGTTGATGTTGTCTGAATGATAACTCTTGACCTGAGAAGCTCTGAAGTAGTGAAAGGGGGCTAAATTTGCATGATTTGTGCCATAAGCAATATTTATAATGTAAGAGGGTTTTAAAGATTAATACGTTCCCAGAGCAACACATGAAAGAGACAGGAAAGGTTATTTAATGATCATCCAAACGAGCTATTTATTTGCAATGCATTCATCTGGAAGACTTTCTTAGTTTTTTTTTTCTTTCCCTCTATTAATTTAGTAAACAAAGAAGACATTGATATCTCCCTGATTTCAAAATATTTTCTGCAAGTTCAACTCTTTTAATCAAGGAGAAAAGGCACAATACTGTTTACAAAAATAGTTGATTGATTGATTGCCTCTCATTAGTTAAAAAGCCTATGGTACTTTATAAGTTCTTATATCTTTAACTCCTTAGTTTGAGAGTCAAATAGCTGTAAGTATTTTTCACAAAATAATTAAATTATTGTTTTGTTTAATTATCAATTGGTAGAAGGAGAAATTGATTCATAAAGCCCCTAAGAAAGTATATAATTACACAGCTCAAGTGTTAAAGTCTGAGGTTGACCACACTCTTGAAGGCAGTCCTCAGAATAATTTCTTCAAAATTACTTGTCATGCACTTTTAACTTTTTGTCTAAACATAAGGGAAATTCTCAAAAGAGCTTCATACTCCTTACTTTTTTTTCCAACTTAAAAATCAAATGGTTCTGAGTTCAGTGCCAAAATGAAAAGACTGGCGAGGAGTAGCATTAAAGGAAGTGTCAAGAGAAAGTTCAGAATTAAACAAGTTTTGATCTCTACATATGTTGTGATTTTAATTCCTTTGGCAAATGATGTTCGAGAGTATGGTTTTGTCTTCACCCTTCCAAAACAATTGAGTCTAATCAAAAAGCAAAGAATTCTGTCAGTCAAACATTAGATTTCCTTCATAGTGCCAAGCTGCTTTCACTGCAGATACAGAATACAATGTTTATTCTAGAAATGTGGACAGAAATGGAACAGCCAATAACAAGATTGGTTCCAGTATCAGTGCCTACCTCATAGGCTCCCATTTTTGCTCTGCTTTCCCATCATAAGTCTTGTATAGTTTTCATTCCATTTTGGCATATTGAATCTCAATCATTAAAAAATGTGGATATTATGACTTATTTATAATATTGCTTTGAGGGAGGAATAAAGAAATCCATTCTCCCTTATCTCATGGCATCTGAAGTATCATCTAATGTCACTGCCATTTTACAAAGGAGGGGAATTATTTAGGAAATTTAGCCAAGGTAACTGAAGAAATTAGCAGGGCCAGACAAGAGATCTCCTCGTTCCCCAATTTTTCTAACCTATTTAACAGTAATTTCTCTGGGATCAGTTGCAGAACTTTGAAGAGAAATTTCGGGGAAAATATTTCTATTTTCCCCCGACAGGCACAGAAAACCTATAAAAATGACAATTGATTAAGGATAATCACTTAGGTCCATTCTAGAGTTGTTAAGAACAGTAAGATTTGTACATAAAATGTAAAGATAAGTTCAATAATTAACAGTTATTAGAGCAAATTAAATACATCCAGATTAAATTGTTTCCCAAGCATTAAGGTCTTGACTTTATAATCAGAAGACTACTTTTCCCCATTAGTGTCTGTTCCATTCTAGTAGCTTTGCAGCTTAAGCATGCTTACTGCCAGTAGGGTGATCTATTTTTAATTGAGTACCACAGACTCAATGGAAGTTTACTAACCTCAACTTAATAGGCACATTTATATTCTCTCTACTTGGTTCCCCTCATACCTAATGGTATATACTGTAGCTAAAAGTCCAGGCTATGGAATCAGTCAGGGATCAATCCCAGTTGTAAAGCTATACTTTTCAACTGCATATTAGGTATGTTGCTGCTCTCTTGAAGCAAAACCATGTATGGCTTTGTAAAACAAGGATAATATTGTTTCTGTGTTACAGAATTATTTTTAGAATTCACATAATATAATGCATAGTAAAATCCTTAGCATGCAGTAAGGGGTCAAAATGTTTATATTATTACTTTCTCAGCATTTCCTTATGTCCTGTAAGCAAGTGTAGAGTGGTTTACATTGCAAGGAGGAGGTGGAAAAATGTATCAAAACAATATCCTCTGTGATGTCTTATGTCATCTCCTTAGGCATGAGATTTCTTCCTTTTTAGAAAAATCATGACTATCATTTGCTCATTAATTTACCATTGATATGAGTTTCTTTTTATCGTAATTGTACATATGTCCTATTACTACAAGTCTGCAGTAATCTTGAGGGAAGGTGTCTGGAGTTTTAATTCTCTATAAATATACATTCTATGTAATAGCCCATAATATATAAAATATATTTTGAATCCAGTAGGCCCTCAGAAAGTATTTCTTTGAAAGAATAGGCCAGGTGCCTAAAGGCAGATGACCTTATTTCCAGTCGTGGTTCTTACTCTCAATAAGCTGTTTTTGCTCAGGCAAGTCACGTGCTCACAAGTGACTTATGGCCTTCCTTTATAAAATTGTGGTAATACCCCCTCCCTACTACTTAGAGTGACGTGTGAATCATACAAGATAATGCAGATGAAAGCTTGTGCCAAGTTAAGAAGTTAAAGCTCTAACTTGAAAAGAAGAACGAGAGCTGGCTCTTGTTATGTCTCAGTGCATAATAATACAACATTTAGTTGCATTTATGTACTTGAAATGACAATGTGATTTAGAAAACACACTTGAATACAGTAATTTGCAGGTGGATGTGATCTACTTATAAACAAGAGCTACTGTTAACAGTATCCTATGTCCTCTGAAATTTCTTGTTGCACGGCATGGAGACACATGCATAAATGTAAAGAAAGTAATCATGGAAAGGTCATCACTTGCACAAATGTCATGTTGCCAACACCACGGATCTCCATTAGGAATGAGGAGTTTATCTTGAAGAACTGAAGTGGGATGAGAATAATTTTTATTTCTTTTCATTCTCAGACTGACATTTCACCATTCTGAAAGAACAGTCTCGAAATTCAACCTTCCCTTCTAGGGCTTTAATAAACATAGACAAGGTTTGTTTCCATTTCGTTCAGAGGCTGGAGTGAGAAATGTTGAAATGCCACATGAAAGACCTTGCTTATAGGGTTTCCAGCTGAGATTGGAGGCTGAAGTGCTGAAAACTCTCACAAGGGACCAGGCTTCATGACATTTCCAGACAAGCCTTGTGGCCCTGGGGGACAGAGGTAAAGTTAAGGTGAGCTTCCGGAAGCTTGGTACACTCAGTCTCCTCAATTTTGACCCACTCAAAGAGTATTGATAGAGAGCTTTAGACATGTTTTTTCCATGATATTTTGTACTTGCTACATTATTGTGAGGATTACTATGCTCTGAATAGGAAAAGAACGGCTATTTTTTCACTTAATGTCAAATGTTAACTACATTATGGAAAGTGCAGCTTCTTCTCCTTTTTTTTTTTTTTTTTTTAAATGACCTCTCCTCAACAAGAGGCCTGTGGAAAATGAAGCGTTACCTATCTTAATAGGTTTCAATCTCCTGCACAGGTTGCTTCAGTGATATTTCAGAGTCTATTAAAAGGGACTCAAAATTGCACAGCAGGAAGGCACTGCCAAATATTTCCCTGAAGCTCTGTTTTCTAGATCATCAAAAAGAAAAATAGAAAAAATGTGTTATTAGTTTTTTGTTGTTGTTGCTCTGTTGATGTGAAAGATACTATTCCCTACTAACAAATTATTAGGATTACTGACAATGTATCCAAGTAGTTAGCCATAAGGAATAAAGAAATGAGACTGAAATAGAGTTTTGATCATAAAAGTAGTCTTTAATTTAAAAAGTAAGGTATTATATTGTAACACTCTTTCCAGATATGTTAGTACCTTTTTAGAAAATCTAGACAATTATGCCTGAGTATCTTTATTTTGTTATTTTTATCTGCTAATACATACTTTTGAAAGGAATAAAAGTCAGTTACTACTCACTTCAAATGGTTGACATCATTTTAAAATAATGTGATATGGAAAACATGAGCACATGATTTCTTTCATATTCAAAATCTGTTGGGCTATGTGTATCTTTGCATCATGAATATTTTTATTGATACCTGATGCACCATCATCTCCTATATGTTGACTTCATTATGTGCAAACCTCTTGGGTAAAACAGGAGTTTCTTTTAGCATGTATGTTTTGGATATGAAACAGAATTTTTACATAAAATAATTTTCCTAATTAGTATTAGTCTTTGAGTGACAGTAAAAACATAGAGAGATGGTATATATGCACATAAGCACTAATTTTCATATGAATATTAATTATAGAATCTTTAATAAACTCTTGTTTTTTGAAAGATTGTTTCTTTCCCAGAATATGTTGAGTTTATTTTACTTTAAAGCAGAGTCCTTATTTTGCTTCCCTGGCACTAAATAAAGCAGAATAAATATTACAATGTTTTAACCATATCCTCCTGTTCTTCGGGGAAAAAAAAATAAGTAAAAGGACAGAGAATAATGTCACAATTGTTTATATGCATATGCTTAATGATGATACAACAATCTCTCCTTGTTTTAAAGTTTCTTTATATTCTTTCCAGAATGGTTGGTAACTGAGCGAGTTTTGGCAAACAGATACGCAAGACAAGTGGAAGTGGTTTACTGAGTAAGCTGGCACAGGAAGAAAACAAATTTATTTTTCTTATGACTTCATCTTTAACCTCACCCTCTTTATTCATTCTTTGCCCTCATACACCCTCACCATTCACAGCTCATTGGTTGAAATACTCATTATCATAGACTTTCCTATTTGTATTATTTAACAAAATACCAGTACAGCTAGGGTGACCAGCAGTCCAGCTTTGCCCAAGACTGAGAGATTTTTCTGAGATGTAGGACTCTCAGTGCTAAAACCTGGAATGTCCCAAGCAAACAGAGATGATTTGTCACCCTAAGAGAACAGTCTGGAAATCATGTGACTCCAAGCCTCCTCAGATTAACTCAAAGTTAACTCTGCAGTGCAGCAGTCTCTTATTGTCAGATTTTGCACTATTTCTCACCTTATTTTTCTATCTCTCCATCCACACGCCCAAGGGTGCATTTGGCTGTTCCAGGTTTGATTTGAAAGGGGACAGAAAGGTTGGTGTACATTAGTACAAGTGAAATCTATCTCAGTAAGCTCAGAGAGGAACCCGCCTTTTCTTATATCCTTGAAATCAATTCTACTACTTCCCTTCAGCATGTCAAGGGTTTGGGAGGAAGTGACTTCATCTTGCAATAACTTATTCTCATGATTAGGAGACAGTGCAAATGAACTTTCTATCAGCCACAAGTTGTGCTGCTCTCATATGAGCCTTCTCTAAGACCTCAAAATAGTGGATACCAGATCGAGATATATTGTTGAAATCATTAGAATTACTTCCTTGACAAGTTTTAATCAATATTTTGAAAATTTTTTATTTCTTGGGGAAGAGGAGAGAGATAAGGATGATTGGGGATAAAAATATGAGTTCCCAGCTACAGTTCTTCTCTTACCAAACAAGGGATAATCCTAGATAATGATTATACTTTTTCTCATTGGTTGAGAAAGAAATGTCAATAACTAATAAATAAAAGTAAACCTTTCATTCTAGACCCATTATAAATCGCCTGCAGCGTTTGTCAATTTTTTGGATTGGCAGGAAACTCACCAACTATGGAAAGATTCATATTTTAAAATATTATATAAGCATCTATGTTTTACTCTCAGGATAAAAACTCCCTAGAAGGAAAAAAAAAAAAGTCAAATTCTATATTTCTAAGTCTCCTTATCTTTTCCCCCACTTTTACTCACTTTTCTTCTGAATTGTTTTAGGATTTTAGACTCCCTATTGATTGCTTAAATCACTTTGCTTTTACAAATCCACAACATTTCCCAAAAGGGTCTGTATTTGTACTTGGATGTGAATCACTTTGAAAAGTCAAAACACTTCTTGTAAAGAGTGAGTGAAATCTGAGATGAATATTTTACCTCTATCCATACAATGGAAAAAGAAACAAAGTTATATCTCACCAGATTATATTGGTAGCATTTATACCTAAGTTGACTTCAACCCAGGTTTTGACTAGTTTCTATATTTATATAAATAATTTTAAATCACTACAAAATATTTTCTGCTATAAGGCTTTAAATCACACTTTATGAAAATATACATTGTTTTGAAATAACAGTGTATACACTCTTATTTTGATGCCATTTGCTTCTAACTATTCAATTCTTATCGCTCAATGTGAAGGTGTTTATCTTTGGTCAACAGAACTGCCCTATATCACCACCTGTAAAATAAGCCTGAGATAGCTAGAGTGATCATTTATTTTTTTTTCCTATAAACTAAGGCAGTTTTGAAATAAAAGGGAGCACTAAAATTATTTACAATCAAATAATTTTTTAACATCTATTGACCAAAAATTTGGTTTAATATATTGGTAGATTTATAAAATCATCCTAATAAAATTTTAATTTGAGAAAAAAAATTCCAAGAATAATAGATATGTATGTATTTTGAAGAAAAAAAAGAAATTTTATATGTATATTTCTCTATAATATATATTTTATATATTATAGTATTAATTATAAGAATTTTATATATTATATTAATATTTTATTATATATTTACATTCTTTATATTGATTTTCTCAACTTTTAAAGATAGGTAAACCATTCCTCAGTTCTTATTTCTATACTTTAAACATTGTCTTAGCTCTAAGTTTCTTAGTCATTACAAAACATCTCAATGATGATTTTCTAATTTATACATTTCAATATTATTTTATTATTTTAATGTTTTTATAAAATTTCCTGGAAATTTTTTTTCAAAATTACACTTTATGTACAAAATATACCTAGATACATAAACTCATATAAATACATACATTTCTAATTGATTCTTTTCTGTAGACCATAATATTTTTAATTCAGAAAATATTCACTCTATAAGTGCTAAGATACCTACTAAGCTAAGAGAAAATTTTGCTAGGTGGGGAATATTCTCCAAATTTTTAATTAAATTAAAAAATATTTCAGTTTAAGAGATTACTTTTTTGCCTCCATTTAGAGGTTATTAATTCAACAATTATTTTTGTAAGACAAAACTTGTGAAATGAGTTATCACTGTTTATTATTCTTTTGAAATCTTTGCCAACTATACCTGCAGCAATATCAAAAGCCTTCTCAATTTTATTATAAAGACAGTCAAAAGAATTAGAAAACATGTATGTATGGTCTGAAATAGTTTTTGGCATTTTTATCAGCTTCATCACAAAAATTTTGTAGTTATTATTCTAAATTTGTATATGTAAAGTATTCTTTAGGTATGGAAAACTACAGTTTTAATTACTAGAATATCACAACTTCTCTGAACATAATTATGTTATGTCTGAATGAAATCCAATTCTTAAATACATTTCTGCTCCAAAAATAGTTTTCTCATTTTCTAGAACTTTAAACTGAATTAAATATGCATATTGTCACTTCTAAATCAAATAATTTTATCATCTTTTGAACTTTTTAACCGAATTACAACAGCATTCACAATAATGTTAGATGTTTTAACAAAGTGCATTTCAAAAAAATAACTCTATTACATTAATAGAATTCAAAAACATAACAATTATTAAATGTAACTAATTTTCTATTTAACTCATCTCACATAGTTACATAAAAATGGTGTATTTAACTGTTTGCAAAGTTCTTCTACTAATGATCTAACACATTCACGAATACTGTATTGCTTTATTTTCTTGTACAGTTACAAGAGAACTTGAAATGGAAAATAAGAGAAGTAGAAGAACAGTCTGTTCATCTAAATGAAATGTTAAGCTTCATAGGATGGTATGTAAATGTATTTTTTGTAACTATACACATAAAATAATTGTGTTTGTCATAGTCTCCTTTAAACAATGTATTAGTTATCTAGTGCTGCATGACAAATTTTCTCAAAATTTAACTTAAAACAACTCATTTCTGAGGGTCAGAAATCCAAGCACAGATTAACTGGGTGGTGATTCTGGCTCAGGGCCTCAGAGGTTGTAATCAAGCTGTTGGCAGAGGCTGCAACTATTTCAACACATTCATGGCTGGAGAATTTGCTACCAAGCTCACTTCCATGGTAGCTGGCAGACCACAGTTCCTGGTCTGGCTGTTGGCCAGAGGCTTCAGTCTCTCTCCATGTGGGCCGTGTCATAACAGCTGTTTTCCCCAACAGCAAGAAGAGAGAGAGAGAGAAAGAAAGAAAGCGAATAAGTACCCAAGATGCAATCCCATCTTTTCTAACCTAATGTTGAATGTGACATGCCATCACTTCTGTCATTTGTCACGCTGACCAACTGGTGTATGAAAAGAACTATATGTGAGTGAGAATCAGGAGGGAGAGATCTCTGGGGTGGCCTTGAAGGCTGAGTCCAAGAAACAACTACTAATTTGTAAAGTAGATGAAAATGTGAATATTCTAGATTTCAAGTGATAATGCATATCACCACACTGTTCATGGATTAAGGGAAAATTTGACTGACATTTACAAAAAGTACACATTCATCATCAGCTTTCTAGAGAAACAGAAATTCAATGCCAGATTTTTTTCTCAAATGCTCATTTTTGTTTTCTTCAACTCATTGCAATCAAAAGAAGTTCTTTAGAAATAAAATAGGTACCACACAATAAAATAAATTACTGTAGATTGTTGTCCTGTTGGAAATGACAAAAAAAAGAAAACAAACAAAAAAGCAAACAAAAAAGACACTGTTGCAATAGTATTCAGACAGCCCTCTATATCCTACAGCTGAACAGCTAAAACTATTTCCACACATATATCAGAGAAACTAAGACTATAATTGTCCATATTTACCACTGATGCATTCAATGGTGACCAAACTTGTGTATATTCCAGACCTAAGGGACCAGATGGGTTAACTCTCCATAGCTGCTGATTTCTGAGAGTACTAATTCTTTTATTCAAATGTTATACATCTTATCCTTCAAAAATGAACTTTAGCATTTTGCGCGGGGAAAGAGCAGAGAAGAGAGATATGGATGATCACTAATCATCTTTCAGCTTTAAACACCTGTTAAAGTGAGAACTCAATTCAGTGCATCTGATTATCATAAACTATTAATGGAGACTGTGAAAAATCTGGGAGTGCTACCAAAGCCATCTTTATTTATTGTAGTGTGATAGTAAGAAAAATGCCATAATGTAATAATAATGTTTTATATAAAAAATAACAAAACTCCAGAACAAATACTAAACTGAATGGTATCCCAGACCAATAGAAATAAACCAAGATTGTCCTGATAAACTCAGTGTACCATCACTAGTCATCTTAATAGCTATATTTAGGCTAAAGAGTAAAGAGGAATGTAAGTTACTATACATATTATAGGGAAAATATTTCCAAACATTTCATGGTAGTAAGAAACGTTGCACCAGTATTTTTCCTGGTAAACTCGCTGTGATAAATCGGAAGTTATTGTAAAGTTGACAAAGACTTTGCGCGCTCAGAGACCTATTTTTAATATCAGTTTATTTTGAAAATACAAATATATCATCCCTATTATACTACGTTTATCTCAAAAATAAAGATATTTTCATACCATGAGAGGATACTGTTTATAAGGGTATAAATAATAGACAGGTGGACAGATGGTAAAACAATTTGAACAAACATCAAATAATAAATGGTTATTTTGGCACATGTTAATTATATACCTTTTTCTAACACTTTAAAGAGTAGTTAATAAGCCTGGAGTCATTTTGAGTCATTTCCAAGAGCATTTTGGTGCTTCTCCAAAGAAGAATTAAAAATCAAAAGATAAGATTCCTCGTGTGGATGTGCTTTTCAGTCAGGAGACCTGAGATACACCCTCCCTCTGGTGTTACACCTGTATTCAGTCAAGAGATTACTGTATTTCCTCAACTTGGTGGTTCATGAGATTTAAAAGTTAGCTTTTTTAAAAGTATCATTATAAAAATCTTTAAGCACAGAGAAAACCTATGTACCTGCTACTCAAATTAAACAAATGGAGAAAGTCACTTCTCATCCCTAACTTTTCTCTTGGGAATTAGTGTGCTATGATCTTTTTCAATATTGCTAAATATTAAACATTGATCTCTAGTATATATTGCACCAATATATTTTTACTTGGTATGTCTAGAATATTTGTTTTTTCTACCAGTTTATTTAGTACAGGGTTGTATTAACTTGAATTTACCTGATATTAGAAAATCGATCCTCTCTTTGTATAGTGAAAAGCCTGCAGGTTTTTCAGTTCCAAGTCTTAGCAGTTCATGCCTTTACATAATTTTATTAATTTAAATCTTTTTCTTTATGTGTAGAGATGGCTTATTTGTTTTTTATAGTAATTATTTCACTCTTAAACATTCCCAATATCTTTTCCAAGTCTGTGGATTGTTTTCTAATGTTGAGTACACTGACTTTTGTCATAAAGAACTCTGCAATTTTAATGTGATTCAATATAGCAGTTCTTTCTTGTATGATTTGTACTTCGTGTGTTTTAATTTTGAAATCCCTCTACTTTAAGGGCAAAAATATTCTGTTATCTTCTGAAAATTCAAAATTTTATTTTTCACATTTATATCTTTACTTTGATATTTACTTTATCATATGAGTAAAAATTGACATTTTACCCTATGGTAAACAATTTCCCATATGTCACTTATTTTTTCCCTCAGCTTTATTACAGTAATATTGACAAGGGCTCAGGAAGGTGTGGATTCTGTCTGGCCTCTGGATAAAGGGGACTGCCTCTAGGGCTTTTTCTAGACTGCCTCTAGGGTGATGCTGGGACAAGGGTCTCCTTCAGGGTCCATAGTTGGGTCTTCATACGGTGAACTTGTTATCAGGTGCACGGACAGGTGTGGCTTCCACCAGGTCCCTGGGAGGCCCCCTGCTGGGTCATTGGATGGGTCCCTGGGTGGGCAAGATTGTTCCTGGGTCACACCACAGAAGTGCTGAAACTGAGTCCTAGCAGTGATTCAGGGTCCACCTTCCAACTGAGGTCTGCATCCCTGGTTCTGGAGGCAGGGAGAACATGTCTCCCATCAACACCCTGGGCAAACTAGGTTACTTTCTTACCATGGCTAGAGGAGGATGGTGTCAAGCATGGGATTCCTTCAGCATCTTCAGGGATGCAGATCAGATTGTCTCTTGCCCAGACCCTGTGCTGGCAGGACTGCTTATGGACTGTGGCTGAGAGAGGCTGAAGCCCAGCTCCAGGACCATCTCTGAATATACAGTTGGATCAGTTTTGGTGGGCTTACCTTCAGGGTCTCCTGGGCCATGGTTAAAAGGGACAGGAGCTGGGTCGCAGGCCATTTCAGAGTCCACAACATGGAATAAGGTCCATGTGACTATTACCCAAGGCATGGGTGAGTGTGACTCCTCACAAGTTCGTTCATGTGTGGTTCTGGTGACAGGACCAAAACCAAACAGAGCTGTAACTGAATCCTACCTGGATTACAAACCTTCTATCTGGATCCCCAAACTCCCATAAAGGTACTTTTGTCTGTGGATGGCTGTCAGATTATTATTGTTAAAGGGGTGTACTTTCTTATTCAGTGAAGACATCACTCCCCATACATCACTTATTGATTCATCCATCCTTTCCTTAGCTCTTTGTGTACATACAGGTATTAGTGTATTAGTACCTGCTCATATACTACTATCTGATATATTCTTGATTGTATTTCTGGATTCTTTATTCTGTTTTGCTGTCTATCTTGAACTAATGCCATACTGTTTTAAG
This sequence comes from Hyperoodon ampullatus, assembly GCF_949752795.1. NCBI lineage: Eukaryota > Metazoa > Chordata > Mammalia > Artiodactyla > Ziphiidae > Hyperoodon > Hyperoodon ampullatus. The sequence goes on from NC_136916.1 coordinate 163,072,642, forward strand.
CATCATACATCATGATAAACTTTAAAATCTAGTAGATTGTATCACATTGTTATTTTTTAAATGGTCTTTAGTAATCTTAGCCCTTTATTTTTCTATTTGGATTTTAGAATCATCTCAAGTACCATAGCAAGTCCCTGTTGGAATATTAATTGGAATATCACATTAAATTTATATGGTGATTCAGAGAAAAGTGCTATATTTATAAATGTTGATAATTTTCATCTATAAACACAATGAGTTTCATTGATTGCCTTATATAAAATTTTCATTTTGTTTCAGAGAGTACTTGCAGTTCTTCTGTTAGATTTATTACTAGTTAATTTACAGATGTTTTATCTTTGTGAAAAGAGCCTACTATAAATCATATTTTCTTTTTTTTTTAAACATCTTTATTGGAGTATAATTGCCTTACAATGGTGTGTTAGTTTCTGCTTTATAACAAAGTGAATCAGCTATACATATGCATATATCCCCATATCTCCTCCCTCTTGGGTCTCTCTCCCACCCTCCCTATCCCACCCCTCTAGGTGGTCACAAAGCACAGAGCTGATCTCCCTGTGCTATGCAGCTGCTTCCCACTAGCTATCTATTTTACATTTGGTAGTGTATATATGCCTATGCCACTCCCTCTCTTTATCCCAATTTGTTTTAATTCAATTTGTTTTTATATATTGATTTTGTTACCAACAACCATACTGAGCTATATTATTAGTCATATTTTTCTGTAGATGCTCACGGATGTTCAATGTTAATAATTTTGTCTTCTACTAATACTAGCAAAACTGTTTCTTTCCTGTTCAATCCTAATATTGATAACTATTTCCCTCTTTTTCTTACTTCACTGACTAGAACTTTAAGTATAATGTTCATGTAGGGGAAATTGGATTTTTTCTCACTTTAATGTAAATACTTTAAATATTTTACCAATAGTATAATGTTTGCCATATTGTTTTGATGTTGTTTTGATATATCTATCAAAACAATCTTATCTTTATCAGGTTAAAATGTTTCATTGTATTACAGTTTAAACCAGTGTAAATGGCTCTCGAATTTTGTGAATGCGTTTCTCCATTGACAGCAATGATCTTTTTAATCTTTCACTGTTTTGTTACCATTATTGAGTTGTTTACTATTACTTAGCCTTTTAGGATTTTCATATTGTGCTTGTGAAATATTGATGTCAAGATAATGTTAACCTCACAGAAATTTGAGGAGACGTCCCTCTCTTTTTCATTCTTTGGAAGAATTTGGGCTTAGATAATTCTTTAAAAAAATGTCCCTGTAAATATTAGTTGGCTTATTATATCTCTGACACATTCAGCCAGGTATTTTCTATATATGTGTGTCCATTTTAAAAAATTTAATCAATAGTAATATTTTTCTGAATTGTTTAATCTACTGTTATCTAGAAATTTGCATCCAACGCAAACTCCTTTGTTGAATTCTCATATGATTTTGTGAAATTCTTTCAACAAATTTTTTAAGTAATAAATTCAGTTTTTATATATATGGAAATTGTTTTAATTTTACTTCCATTCTAGAATAATATTCTAGCTGGGTATTAAATTCTAGATTCATATATTATATTTTCATACTATATCTATTATTGTAGATGAAAAGTCAGCCATTCTTCCAATTATTGTCTCATTGTAGGTATTTTGTAATCTCTTTATTTGCTTTATCAAGTATTTTTTCAGTAATTTAAATATGACATTTTGCAACTCAGATGTCCTGATATACTTTGGAAATTAACCCCTTATCTGATATGTGGTTTGGAAATAAATATTTTCTCCCATTCTGTAGGTTTCCTTTTTACTCTGTTGATTGTTTCCTTTGCTGTGCAGAAACTGTTTAATTTGATGTAATCCCATTTGTTTATTTTTACTTCTGTTGCCTGTGCTTTTTGTGTTATATCTGAGAGATCATCGCCAAGACCAATGTCAAAAAATGAGAATTTTCTTGTGCTTTCTTCTAGGAGTTTTATAGTTTCAAATCATACATTCAAGCTTTTAAAACATTTTTAGTTGAGTTTTGTGTACAGTGTAAGGTAGGGGTCCAATTTTACTTTTTGTATGTGGGTATACAGTTTTCCCAAAACCATTTGTTGAAGAGACTGTCCTTTCCCTATTGCATGCTCTTAGCACCTCCTCAAAGAACAGTGGACCACATATGCATCTGTGTGTTTCAGGGCTCTCTACATCTTGCATTTTCTCTTTCTTTGGATGCAGATGTGTGGTAATTAATATTTATATCAGTACCATCTCAATATCTTTGGTATTATCAACTTGGAATAAAGATAATCAAAGATATACCTATAATAGTTAAAAATCTCTGTGCCCTGAATCCTCACTAGCCTCCCATTCTCTTGCTTGATTTTTCTGTCAATGCCTGGTCTTTTCTTGGCTTGGTCTTCTGATGACTCAAGTTCTTAGGATAATTAGATGTGTTCTCTCTGGCCAATGGCTCAGCTCTCTCTGGGGGCTTTCAATTTGCTGTCTTGCTCTCAGTCTTGATGATGGGAGCTGGCATTTGGATCAACGTTTTTCTCTCTTAATCACCTTTTTTGGCTTGTCAATACTTTATTAAATAATTTCCTGTACACATGCCATTCTCTTACTCTCTCATCATCTTATTGTTTCTACTCCTATTGTGACTGTTTTGAGGTGACAAAAAAAAAACCTTTACAATGCCCCTGGTACTATAACACTTTACTTAGGTTTATATTTTTATATTTTCACAGCTAACCTCCTACTCCTGCCCTTTCATCCTTTTAAACTTGTCTCCAGGAGCATCTACAGAAACAAGAATGGATTAATGCAAATGATAAAACAAATCTGGTTAGCTCTATGGCGTCTGGGCATCACCTAAGTTTTTTAACAAGAACCTACCTTAAAACCTATGTTTTCATGAAATAATTTTAGTGACAGTAAGGTGAATAAATTGTAGGTTAGAGAACCTCAAGGCATGGGGACTCAGGTGGTTGTCAGAGGACACTAGAAGACAGATGATTATGACTTCACCTAGATCAGTGTTTAGAGAAAAAAGAATCAATTTGAAAAATGTGAAGGAGGTAATATTCTAGTTTAGTGAGTGATTTCATGGGGAAGGGTAAAAGGAAGGAGAAATCAAGCTTCCTGTCATTCATTCATGTTTCTAGTATGAGTAATATGGGAAGTGGAATCAGGAGAGGAGGGGCAGATATTAGTTTGGAAATGAATACTTTATTTATCTTTTGATTTTACAGTTTTTGATGGAATGACCCATATGGTAATCAGGTAGAAATGTCCAGCAGATCATTATAATTATGAACCTTCAGTTTATTAAAAGGATTATAGAGTGAAGAATTTTTAACTCATCTTCATATACATGGGAGAAAAGATTAGTTAATTCAAAGATTATACAGTGAGAGCCACAGATATAAGGTAGGACAATTTGTCAATGCTTCTCTAGAAACAATGCTCTTACAGAATGTTATTTTATTATCAAACAACTAAGTGTATTAGTTGTTTTGTTCTATACCAAGCACTTTATGTTAGTTTTAAAATAACTATCTATCTATCTATATGTATTTGGCATATATGTATGTCAAATTCTACAAGTTTTGGTGGGATCTCAAAATAATTTTCTATATGTCAACATTTAAAGAAAAGCAAGGGCAGGTCATGAAATGATTATAACAAAACAAAGCTCCACAGTTAAAAATAAAAACAAAATGCACCTGATTTTTTTGAAAAAAGTCTTCAATTTCCCGCCCTAAGTTGCATAACATTCAGCAGCAAAATGACAAACAAGAGAAAAATGAAAGAGAAAAAACACATTCACAAAGAATTTGACCCAATAATTTTCTGTGACTGTTTATTTCTAAACAATATACTAGAAGAATTAATTATGTGAAGATTTGTAGGCAAGTAACAAACACAACTTTGCATTTTTGAACTATTAATTTGTTAACTATATATTCTATAGCCAAGCTCTTTGAAAAGAGTCATGCCTTCCTCTCCTGGAGAAGGAGCCTACTGTAAGGACCAAGTACTGTATCTTCATAAGTATCAATGGTCCTCTGCTGAAGAACATGAACTAGCAAGCTATGGTAAAGGGGTAAAGGTAGCACTCAGGACTTTAGACCCTAAACCACACAAAGATGTATGGACTTCCTGCTGTCCTACTTTACACCACTCATTTCTGTATTTCATGCGCTTCGTGTTCTTTGCAGCCATAATCTTCCAAATATGTGTGCTAAATGAATATATTTTCCTTTACCAGCAAAGACCTCTTTGCCAAAATGGAAAGAGCTTAATCATTTTTGAAGTCTGAAATGTCAGTTTTCTCCAAAGCTCTGTCTTCATCTCTCTGTCTTTCTTATGCTCTCCAACCCCTCTATCTAGTTTAACTCTTGTACAGGCCTCTCTAAGGTGCTCCAGAATAATACTTGGCACTTTGTAGACTCTAAGCATTTTTTTAAATAAATTAATAAATGAATGGATGTACTCTACCATTTTGAATGGGACCACTAAACACCTACTCTCTAAATACAGAAATCCTTTTTTTTAAGTTATTTTGATATTACTATCAGTATTATTACTAAATTCTAAAGGCACCTTTTAATAGATTATTTCATATCCATTAAACATATAGTTACCTGACTCTGTCTTCTCCAAGACAATATTTTAAATATTTAATGATAAACTAAACATTACCATGATATTCTCTGTTTTAGAGTGAATTCCCATAGAACTATGAAGTGGGTACCTTATTTATCTTCATTTTATGTATGAGGAAACTAAGTCTGAAATAACTTAAGTAACATAGCTAGAATAAGAGACAAAAATTTAAACTCATATCTGAGAGCTTGTAACTGGTCATTTTCTTGGGAAGCTCAATCTACATGAGAATAATCCATTCAACTCTAGCCTTACAATTCCTTGAACTTCTCTATGCCAGTATTCCACTCCAAAACTAGGCATTATTTCTTAGAAATGCTTCACATAAGAAATCAACACTACATATTTACCCACTGTGTCTTGTCTTTCCAGCACTATCATACCCTTGTCTTCAACTCACCTGATCTGAGCTTTCATAGACATTCTCCACACTTTGATCCCTTTTTCTTCTAATCTATTATTCTTTACCTGTCTAACATATTTCCTAGTCAGTCTAAAGAACAAGGAGTGACTTTTTTAGTTGGAAGAACAAAACCCAATTAAAATTATTCAAGTAAAAATTAATTGATCTTAGATTACATAGTACAGAAATTTATTGATTTTGAATGACAGGATCGAGGTGCTCAACTGAGTTTGAACATGGTTCAATGTGGGTGCTTAAGGATCTCATCAGAACATTGTCCTCTCTCTCTCCATCTTTTATTTCTACATCTCACCTTTTCTAGGTATATGAGTTCCTGGTTAAAAAAAAAATTCAAATTTGTGTTCTCTAATCTCTGTAATTGCCTCATCACCATTCATAACATTTTTCCCTTGGACATGGGATACTCCGTTTTTTAATTTCCAAGCTAAAAAGTTATTAGTCTCCTCTATTCCCTACCCAGTTTCTATCTGCCATATTCTCAGAAAATATCTTCAACTAACTTAGATCAATTTAAGGTCATCTAAAGTATGAATTCTTTTCATTTCTGACCACTCTCAAGTTTGAAGTTTTCTAATTACATTCTTCCTTCCTCTCCTCCAGTCTCAGAGGTTGAGATGTATTACTGCTTGTTGTTCCATTTTCTGCAGTACTCACCCATCCTTATCTTGTTACTCTTCTGTGTTTTCTGTTTTAAGGTTTGCTAATGGCTCCTTTCCTTCACTTTATATATATGATGTTCTCAAACTGAAAACAAAACAAAAAAGAGTCACAACAAATGCCTCCCTTCACTATGCTACTGCTGTAGCACACGCCTTCCCTGATCAGGTGGGCTTTTAGAAAGTTAAGTCTTTGCTATCACTCCATGAGTTTTTGCTTCTCATTTCCTCTTCAGCTGATTGCATTATAGCTTCTGCCTCTACTCTGTTGAAATTGTTTTGGCAGATATTGTCAATAATGTCCTTATTGCCAAATTCAATTGATAAATTTTAGCCCTTATCTTACTGGAAGAATGAGCTGGTTATCTAATGCTTTTTTTTTTTTTTAATTACTTGGTCATCAGTAAACTTCTTTTACTTTCTTCCTACTTTTCTATTTTTTTCTGGTCTTCTTTATGAAAATTCCTAATGTAGGTATTTTCCTATGCTTTCATCCATTATTGTTTCATTCTAAATATGCTCCTTGGGAGAGCTTATGTATAGATTGAGCCCTGATAATCCCCTTGAATTTTGCCTTTTTTATCCAATCATCACTTTGCCTTCTTCCTTCAAGAATGCCCCACAAATACTTCAAATTCAACATATCCAAACTCACCATTTTTCCACATGACCTCACCAGTGTTGTTGCTCTCTTTCAAATGAATAAAAGTTATTGTTATAACCATTGTTATTATTACTGTTGTTATCATCATCATCACTTACTATGATATTTATATTTCTGGAATACCTTTTAATAATGAGAAGACCACAATAACTTTAAAAAATAGTGTTAATACATTTTTTCCAACTGGTAAGCAAACCTCATGCAGCTCTCTAAGGACATCATCTTCATCATCATCCTTATCATCATAATCATCATCATTTCTAGTTTCCGTTCTAAACTAGACTGAAAATGCTTTGAGAAAAAGAGCATAACTTATTTTACGTCAGTGTTTTCACAATGCCTGCCACTTAGTGGAGTTTAGTAAATATTACTAAATAAAGTAAATGAAGATTTTACTGTTAATATGTCTTAAACTGTAACCTAATTGGAAAGGATCATTCTTTCATTTTTCTTCTTGCCTTTTTCTTCTCTGCCATCACTTACTGCCATAATAAAATACCACAGACTGGGTGGCTTAAACAACAAAAATATATTTCCTCACAGTTCTGAAGGCTAAGAGTACAAGTTCACGGTGCCAGTTAGAATTGGTTTCCTCTGAGGCATTTCCTTGGCTTACAGATAGCCACAATCTTGCACATTTTTGGTGTCTCTCTATGTCTCCTAGCATTTTCTTATAAGGACACCAATCAGATTGTATTACAGCTTACCCTAAAGTCATCATTTTAAGCTCATCACCTGTGTAAAGGTCCTTTCTCTAAATACAGTCAAAGTACACTTTGAAGTACTGGGATTAGGGCTTTAACATATAAATTTTAGAAGAACACAATTCAGTTTATAACCCTGTTTTGATTATTTCATTCTTTCTCATGATTTTAAATACCTTCTATCACTGACAAAATTTTTGTTTCTAGGCTGTATCAACCCCCTGAAACACAATCATGGCAACCCCATCCTTCAAGTGCTTTTAGACGAATGCTTCAATTCATCAGTTTCTTTCTCATTCTCCATCTAGTCCACCAGCAAAACTCTTGACCCTTCCTTCAGAATACATCTAGTTTATACCAGCACTTCTCATTACTTTCTTTATAATCACTGCACTATAATCAACCAATTTGCCTCCCGTGTATTGTTGTAAATGCCTTCTATCTCCCCTTGACTTGAACGTCTACCTATGCTCCACCTTTAACCTCCTATAGTCTTTTCACAACACAATAGCCATAGTAACGCTTTTACAAACTAAATTGGATCATGTGACTTCCAATCAGAGATTTCCAGTAGCTGTTTATCTCGCTTAGGGTAAAAGCCAGCAGTGAAATGGCCCATGGGTCCCCACATGATTGCCCCATCCTCAGCCACTATGTCTTTGACTTACTCTTCTTCTATGACTACATTGTTCATTCACTCTCCCCTTTCCACACAGACTTTGTTCCTTTCTTGTTACTACATCTGAATGTTTCTATCTCAAGGACATTTCACTTGCAGTTCCTTCTGCCCTGGATCACCTCTCCCCGTGGTGTCTGCATGGTTTATTCCCTAACCTTCTTGGGACCTTTACTCAAACACCCTCTTCTCAGTGAAGCCATTTGTGACTCCCACATTTACAATGACAGAATAATCCTGACCTCCTTCTCTCTACTCTCTTTCTTGTTCTAATCCCCAATGTACTTGGTGAAAATACTATATATTTTAATTATGTGTCTTATGTTTCATCTGCTCCCGCCCCAGCAACTAGAATCTGAGTTCTATAGGGGAAACACGTTTTTTTATAATTTATTCACTGTTGTATCCCCAGGACCAACCCTTAAACACTGATGGTATGACTACATGTGTATGAGGCCACATGTCCCTTCCACATTTTAGGTGTCTTCATGTGAAATTGCTTTTTGAAAGATATTGCCGATTATTTAAATGGAAATCCATTGAAGACAGAGAAAACAGTCTTTGGTTGAGAAATATCGAAAGAGCCATGGATTGCTTCAGTAATCTAACTTTGTTCGGCTTTTCCAGAATTTCGGTTTGTTTATTCATATTGTTTTTGTATGTGTGTTTTTTGTTTATTTGTCTTTGTTCATTTTTTAGGAATGACAAGTAGTGTTTTCTGCAATGAACAGCCTGCTTGAGGTCAGAGAAAAAAAGTATCTGAATTCTCAAATCTTCTTTGCGCATGTTAGAGTTGAAAAGTAAACAGATATGCTTGTCAGCTCCAGCTATCACAAAGTACTGCTTTTCTGAAAGCCAAGAAATACAGAAAAGTTAATAGAAAGTGAATTAGTGGAACTTTTTTTCCACCACCTAGTAGAAAAAGAAATGTTGTATTTGTGGCCAGCAGCAATAAAAATATGTGAATTCCTGGGACTTTAGGTATTGTTATAGATATTCTAAAGATATTATTGTTTTCTATAAGCTAGGCTTTCCTTTTTATTAATGTTAACGAAGACAGATTTTTTTCTGAGTTCTAACGCCAAAATGTAGATTAAATGTTCTGTAAATATTACATATAAATGATGACAATATCTGATCAAGAATTCACCAAATACTGTTACATTTCCTAGTTTTCAGGAAGAATAAAATATGATTATTCAAGGAAAATTGAACTTTAACTGGCATCTACATGGGTTGTCAATATTGAAGTCTAATTGCAAGCACGTATGTGTCACCACTGGCTTCTTTGGACCCAACTAACAGAGTCTAGCTTACCTATCCTGTGGTTCTTGATGCCTCTGTCATATTTCTACTCATTTGAAAGTATCCACAGAAGAACTAAATATAACCTTTGTAAAAAACAAAAGTCAGTTTAGTCCTCAGGTCAACAGGTCCCTTCTGTTGGGGAATAAGCTACACTGAAATCATGAGTGCCAGTCAATGAGCCCAGGCATGCAGGATATTGCACATTACTTCCTGGTCTTAAGTTAGCTTAATTTTTTGACTCTGAGCCTCCAACCTGCCTTGGAGACATGAAAGGTAAATTTATGTTTCCTGAAGTTCTTGGGATAGTGTGAATCTTCAATGCCCTGACATAGTGAGGAGGTACCTAGGAGTTCATTTCGGCCCTTAGTCATCTTTCTGTCTCAATTACCACAGAGATCTTACTGTCCCAGTGAGTGGTCCTTCAGGTCTGCTAGTTTTCCAGCTTCTGTGCCTCACGTGGAGCCTAGGAAACATTGACAAGGCTGAATCCAAGTAAATGCATCATTCTTGATATTACTTCTAGCACAAAGGCAGGGAGAGGGTGAGACAGAGTAACACGGATTTTTCTTGATTAGGAAACTTCTTCCTTCTGTCCTCTTCAAACATCTACTTTTTAGCTCTTTACAAGACATTCAGTATAATCTCCTCAATGCCTTGAGGTTTTGGGAAAAATAGATGCTGGGAAGGGAATTGTCTGTGGACAACTTCTACTTTCCGTGTTGTTACAAATATTCCCTGGGGAAAGAAGGAATAAAAATCTGCCCCCTGCTTGAATGAAAAGCAAAAGAGGAAAACAAGAAGAAAAAAAAAATACATATAAACATCTTTAAAATGTTATTGTCACTGATTTAATTATATTTGGAGTTTAAATCACTTAAAAAATAAAAAAGAGCAAAACACAAATAAATGAATGAAGTAAAGGTTTTAGGATTTCATCAGAAATAGTTGAGGGGAATAGGAATATCTATTCTTAGAAAAAGAAAATATTATATAGTTATCTTGATTTTTCTTGCTCTGGAGGAAAGAAATGAAGTGAGGCATGTTTCAGTTTAGCATGAAAAAAGGAACATCAAAGTTTGATGAATATGGAGTCAGAAAAACTTGGATTTGTTCCCAGTTTCTCAACTTTGGGGCAAGTCAAATAGTGTATGAGTCTTAATTTTTTCAATCTCTCTTTCTATGTCTGTCTGTCTCTCTCTCCTTCACATATTCAAGAAATGCTTATGTAGTACCTTCTCTGTTTCAGGATTCAAAGCACTGGTTCAGTTATTTGCATCAATGACCAGAAAGGTCTAAATGTTTTGCTTTCATGGCACTTACGGTTTAGTGAGAGAGATAGAAATTAGTCAACAGCAGTTTAACTCAATGTATAATGATAACAGTAACAAAAGCTATAAAGGAATATTACATGGTGCTAGGAATGAGAGGAGACTAAGACATTCTGAAAAGTCTGGAGAATGTGATTGAGGGTAGATCTCGGGAGGTTTTGATGTAGGGGTGGTGCCAGGTACCCAGACAAATGGAACGGGTGTCATGGGTACAGTCCTTGAGTTGGGAAAGGAGCCTGCCACCCCCCAGGGAACTGAACAAAGGTCAGTGAAGACAGAAAGCAAGAGGGAAAGGAGAGAGAGGCTGGGAAAAGAAGAAAGACTCAAGTCACATAGAGGTTAAAAAATGTGACAATTTACCCTAACACTAATAGTAAGCCAGTGTAGTTTAATTTGAGGCTATAGGTTTAAGGCCTAATCAGATCTGTAGAATGTCTATGAGGAGCCATATGGATTTTTTTTTTTTTTTTTTTTTTTTTTTTTTTTTTTTAGCAATGAAATAACATTTGAAAGGGATTCAAAGGGCCATACCAAAGGCAGCTGTTTGCAACAAGTACAACTTTCTATAAGCCATTGCCTTTTAAGGTAGATAATTTCTATACTTGTACATATTTAAGCAGAAATTAAATGGCCATCCATTTGGAATGTCTTTTGAGGTAGTTTTGCCTTGGGAGAGAGTTTGCAATTCTAGGGATATGTTCTGTGTTTAGACTCCATGATTTTCCTTAGGGAAGTCCTGAGGAGAATCTTCCCATGAAAAAGCCTTCTATTGGGAACAAGTCTTTGTGGTTTCACAATAATACAAGAAGCCTTTACCATTTTGTCCCTCATTATCTGACAGAGTTGTTTGGGAGGAATACATACTTTCACATTAGTGGAGAAAAACTAATGGGTAGAACAATTTTTATGGAGCCTCCTGAGGCTTTATGTATTGAAGGTCAAGAAGCGTAAGTTTTATCTGGGTGTATAATTCTTCAGAATGGTGGGTTACTACCTATTTCTTTCCCACCTGCTTTTGTAAATAATGAGTTTTTAAAAAAGTGAACTGACACCAGAAATTATGACAGTTTTACAATCTTTATAATAACCTGAATTGAGGTCTCATATGCAAATTATCTAACAGAAATAGTTTTCTTGCCCCTTAGATTTAGCTTAGATATGCAGGGATTATATCGAAACATGACAAGCTCATACATGTCATATTGTTTTGTTTTGGCAGACATTGTTGGTGTCTCCTCAAACTCTCTGGGATTACTTTTATTAGTTAGATGTGGTTCCCATGCCCTAGCAACCATAGGTGCTTTGGCTAATGGCTCATTGATTGACATCTGCAACTTTCTCCAATGCATTTCTTTTGGGCTATTTAATTTATCTCATGGGGAACATAAAACCTCTCCCTCTTCCTCAAAACAGGACAAACTCTGCCTTAGGTTTTATGCTCCAAAACTCCCTGGACAATCAGGCACAAAGCCAATTTCAACTAACACTACATTCATGTGTAAATTATTTTCCCTTCCTGTCCAGCTTCTTTTGTTCCTATAAGAGCTGCGCTTAAGGACTCCACCTGAATAAATCATATACACAGGAATCCCAGCCTCAAGCTCTGCTCCTTGGGATCCCAAATTAAGACACATGGATATGTTACTCTGTAACCCCTAAGAATTTCCTTCTTACATGAAGAAAAAGTGAATAAGTATCTTTTTTAAATAATGTGAGAACTGAGGTAAATGGCATTAATTGTGTAAACATATTCTATAAAGAAACTAAAGAAACATATATTCCTAACATTAAGCATGAAAGAAAATAATAATCTGATTAGAAAAAAGAAGTATGCTTTTTCTCTGTTGATTGCTTTATTTGCTGTACAGAAGGTTCTTATTTTTATGTAGTTCCATGCATCTTGTTTTGCTTTTGTTGATTGTGCTTTTGGTGTCATATTCAATAGAAATCATTGCCTAGACCAATGTCACGAAACTTTTACCCTATGGTTTCCTCTAGGAGCTCTATAGAGTCAGGTCTTATGTTTAGATTTTTAAACCATTTTGCATTGATTTTTGTGTATGGCATAAAATAAGAATCCAATTTTATTGTTTTACATGGGGATATCCAGTTTTCTCAACACTGTTTGTTGAAGAGACCAGTCTTTCCCCCATTATGTATTCTTGGCATCCTTGTTGAAGATCATGTAAACATATATGCATAAGTTTATTTCTGGGCTTTCTATTCTTTTCCATTGGTCTATGTGTCTGTCTTTATGTCAGTACCATACTTTTTAAAACACTATAGTTTGTAATGTATTTTGAAAGCAAGAAGTGTGATGCCTCCAGCTTTGTTCTTTCTCAAGACTGTTTTGGCTGTTTGGAGTCTTTAGTGGTACTATATGTATTTTAGGATAGTATTTTTTTTACTTCTATTTAAAATTGCCAGTGGGATTTTGACAGAAATCACATTGAATCTGTAGATTGCCTTGGGTAGTATGGACATTTTGATAATACTAATTTTTCCAATTCATAAACACAGGGTGTCTTTTTCTTTATTTGTGTCTCCTTTACGTTTTTTGATCAATGTTATGTAGTTTTCAGTGTACAAGTCTTTTACCTTTTTCCTTAAATTTGTTCCTAAGTACTTTACTCTTTTTGATATTATTATAAATGAGATTGTTTTCTTAATTTCCTTTTTGGGTAGTTCACTGTTATGTATATAAACAAGATTGATTTTTGTATGTTGATTTTGTGTCTTTCAACTTTACTGAATCCTAACAGGATTTTTTTTTTTTTTTTTGGTCTTTAGGGTTTTCTACTCACAAGGTCATATCATCAGCAAACATAAATAAAATTTCACATCTTATTTGATTTTGATGCTTTTTTTTTTTTTCTTTGTCTTGTCTAATTGTTCTGGCTGGGATTTCCAGTACTATGTTGAATAGAAGAAACAATACAGAGTTTTTATCATGAATGATAAATTTTGTCAAATTCTCTTCTGCAAAAATTACAGGATTATGTGAGGTTTCTTTTTCTTTTTTAACTTGCTAACATAATGGATTATATTAACTTAATATCTTTTTAGAATTTTCTTTTAATTTTGTTAGTGATTTTTAGTATACTTGCTATGGTTGCCATAATAAAGGACCACAAGCTGGGAAATTTAATAAAAATAGAAATTTATTGTGTCATTGTTCTGAAGGGTAGAAGGCCAAAATCAAGGTGTAGGGAGAATTGGTTCTTTTGGAGGGCTGTGAGGGAAAAATCTGTTTCAGGACTCTTTTTTTGGCTTGTAGATGGTCATCTTTAACCTGTGTTTCTTCACATTATCTCCCCTTTAAGTGTGTCTGTGACCAAATTTCTCCCTTTTATAAGGATACCAGTCACATTCAATTAGGGCTCAAAGTAAAAACCATGTTTTAATTTTATTGCTTCTGTAAAGACCCTTTCACCTTATTAGGTCACATTTTGAGGTACTCGGAATTAGAATGCCAACATATAGTTTTGAGGGGAACACAATTGCACTTTATATAAATTTCACTTGGTGATTGTTCTAGGTATTATACGTATATAGTCTATGGATGTCATTTTTTTTCTTTTAACTTTTATTTTATATTGAAGCATAGTTGATTAACAATGTTGTGTTAGTCTCAGGTGTTCAGCAAAGTGATTCAGTTATACATATACATGTATCTATTCTTTTTCAAATTATTTTCCCATTTAGGTTATTAAAGAATATTGAACAGCATTCCCTGTGCTATACAGTAGGTCCTTGTTGGGTATCTCTTTTAAATATAGCAGTGTATACATGTCAACCCCAAACTCACAATCTGTTCCACTCCCTCGCACGTCTCCCTGGTAAACCATAAGTTCATTTTCAAAGTCTGTGAGTCTGTTTCTGTTTTGTAAGTAAGTTCATTTGTATCATTCTTTTTTTTTTTTAGATTCTGCATATATGCAATATCATATGATATTTGTCTTTCCCTATATGACTTACTTCACTTAGTATGATAATCTCATCTCCAGGTCCATCCATGTTGCTGCAAATGGCATTATTTCATTATTTTTAATGGCTAAGTAATATTCCATTGTATATATGTACCACATCTTCTTTATTCATTCATCTGTTGATGGACATTTAGGCTGCTCCCATGTCTTGGCTATTGTAAACAGACAGCACGGCAGTGAATATTAAGGTGCATGTATCCTTTTGAACCATAATTATCTCCAGATATATGCCCAGGAGTGGGATTGCTGGATCATATGGTAGCTCTATTTTTAGTTTCTTAAGGAACCTCCATACTGTTCTCCATAATGGCTGTACCAATTTACATTCCCACCAACAGTGCAGGAGAGTTCTATGGGTTTCATTATTTTAGCAGATCAAGTAAAGTATTGACACCTTACTGTATTTTGTATCCCTATACCCTCACCTGTTAATAATATAATTGTCTTAACTATTTCCTCTACATACATTTAGAACCTTATCAGTTTTATTACTTTTCTTACATATAATTTAGAAAAACTGAGAAGAGAAGAAAGTCTATTGCATTTACCCATATTTTTGCTTATATGCTCTTCCTTCGCTCCAGGTATTTCAAGATTCTTTCTTTCATAACTTCCTTTATGTTTAAAAATCTTTCTTTAGCCATTTTTTATAAGTGCACCTGTTTGTGACAAATCTCTTATTTTTCCTTCTTCTAAGAATATCATGATTTCCTCCATCATTCCTGAAGGATATTCTCATGG
This sequence comes from Hyperoodon ampullatus, assembly GCF_949752795.1. NCBI lineage: Eukaryota > Metazoa > Chordata > Mammalia > Artiodactyla > Ziphiidae > Hyperoodon > Hyperoodon ampullatus. The sequence continues at coordinate 163,087,793 of NC_136916.1, forward strand.
CATATTGGATTATGGGTTGACAGGTTTTCTTTCAGCACTTGAAAAGAGTTGTGCCATTTTTCTCTGGCCTGCTTGGTTTCTGATGAGAAATCCACTGTAATTTTAAATTGATTTTTCCTCTATAGATAAAATGTCTTTTTCTCTCTCACTGCCTTCATTTTTTTGTTTTTATTTTTTTACTTTTTTAGTTTTCCAAGTTTGACTATAATGTTTCTTCATGTGAATTTTTGGTGATATATGCTGTCTGTGGTTTGCTTAGCTTCTTGAATCTGTAGGTTTATGTCTTTTGCCAAATTTGGGAAGTTTTCTTTTCAGTTATTATTTCTCTTCTTCTGGCTCTCTGATGACAAAAATGTTGGATCTTTTGTTCTAGTCCTATTGGTATCTGAGTTACTGTTAAATTTTTTCAGGCTATTTTATCTCTGTTGTTCAGATTGAGTAATTTCTATTGTTTTATCTTCAAGTTCATTGCATTTCTTCTGTAGCCTTGATGCTGCTGTAGAGCCATTTGTTGACTTAAAAAATATATTTTGCTTGGACTTTTTTCATTCTAACACTTCTTTTTTTTTTTTTTTTTTTTTCAATACATGGGCCTCTCACTGTTGTGGCCTCTCCCGTTGCGGAGCACAGGCTCCGGACGCACAGGCTCAGTGGCCATGGCTCACGGGCTCAGCCGCTCCGCGGCATGTGGGATCTTCCCAGACCGGGGCACGAACCCGTGTCCCCTGCATCAGCAGGCGGACTCTCAACCACTGTGCCACCAGGGAAGCCCTAACACTTCTATTTTTATATCTTCTTTTTTATCGATATTTGCTGAGACTTTCTATTTGTTTGCTGAGACTTCCTACTTGTTTGCTGAGACTTTCTATTGCTTCATTTGTTTCAAGTGTGTTTGTAATTGTGCATTAACACATTTTTGTTTGGTTACTTTAAAATCTTTGTCAGATAGTTCAGATATCTTTGTCTTTTCAATATTGGCATATATTAACTATCATTTTTCTTTCAGTTTGAGATCTTCTTTCTTCAGTTTGAGATCTTCCTGTTTCTTAGTATAGCGAGAAATATTTTTATTTAAATCTGGACATTTTGAATATTATGAGACTCTGGATCTTATTATGTTCTCCATTTTAGCTGGACTTCCTGATATTATTGTGGTGGGGCAAAAGAGGGGCACTACCATGCTACTGCCAGGTGTAAAGAGAATTCCAGTCTACCCCTTGGCCTCCATTGACACTTAAGGGGGAAGGCTGTTTGATACTGCTGGTTCAGAGTAGAGGTTACAGCTTTCCACTATACCTTCACTGATTGTTCCTGATGGGATGAGTAGGAGTGCCTTGCCAATGCTCCCATTTTGGTTGACTTGATAGCATGGTGAGATGAGGTGTTTGACCTTGTTACCACTAGGCAATGGTGAAAATCCTGGCTTCTGACTTGACCTCTCTGACACCACTCTCAATGGTGGTGTTGGTGGATTTTGTTATAGACAGGAAGGGTAGAAGTCCAGACCCCCCTACATAGCTTTGGCTGATATGGGTGGAGGTGGGAGCCACACTTTTTTTCCATGGTGTTTTACTTGTACAGTGGCTATTATATGAAAGTTTTATGTTTTGTTAGGTTGCCTCTTTCCTGTCATTCATTTAGAGAGAAAAGGATTTTTGAGGGATATATGTTACCTGTACCTTTTGGCATTTCCAGCTTGCCACCTTCGTCTGCTCTAAGACTAAGATCTATAAGACATAAAGCAATCCCAAAGAACTCACCACCATGACATTCCTTGACTACTGAGGTGTTTAGTCACTTTGGTTTCTTTTCTCTACACTTCAGAAGCTTATGTCTGTGTTACATTTAATGCCCATGGGTTTTAGTTTTTATTGTGAGGAGAATGGGAAAATATGTTTTCTCTATCTTCATGGAAGCAATAGTAATGAGAGCTGATATTTTAATAGAAATAATGGATCTCACACTTGTTAGAATGGTTGTTATCAAAAAAGACTAGAAATAACAAGGGTTGGCAAAAATGTCTCCACACTTGTGAACTGTCGGTGGTTATGTAAATTGATGCAGTCACTATAAAAAATAGTATAGAGATACCTCAAAAAGTAAAAATAGAACTACCATATGATCCAGAAATTCCACTTCTGAGTATTTATCCAAAGAAAACAAAAACACTAAATTAAAAAGATATATGCACCCCAATGTTTATTGCAACATTGCTTACAATAACCAGAATACGGAAACTAATTAAGAGTTCATTGATGGATGAATGGATAAAGATTATATGTATGTATGTATCTTACCGTACTGCTGGGCTTTATGGAGATGTTCACATTAAAAATGTTATTTTGGCTGTGTGTTTATGATCTGTACATTTTTCTGTAGGTGTATTATACATTAATTGAAATAAAATGTGGAGGGCACATACTTGTACACCATTGTGATTTTGTGATACTAGAAGGTGTTCTTTACAAAAGAAGAATTTAGTGGTATAGACACTTTCTTCACTAAAATTATGAGAGTTTTTAAAAAAATGTTTGTTGTGTTATTGTTATTATAGCATAGTACTTTCTCAATATTAATCACTAGCAAAAGTGTCAAGAATATACACTTTGCAGGTCAGGGAACAGAGAGCCATGTTCTTTATAACTTTAATGATTTTCTGGTAAACAGTCCTACATATTGTGGAAATTTAGTGGCAAGAGAGAAGTTATGTCTGAAATATTTTAATAACTAATTTTGATTAAAATAAAATAGACCAGTACAATTTTTGGCCATAGAATGTTAATAGGATTCATTGGCACTTTGAAACACTCTATAACACTGTCATTGAAAAGCCCATTAATAACATCAATGCTTTGGGGTGACATGGCGAGCCAGGTAACTTTTTGGAGTCACTTTTTCCTTCTCTGCAGGAGGATACAGCATCAGTGCACAGGGAATATAGTATGGTTTGAATTAAGAAATCTAACTGCTGGGAAGAGAATCCAAATCTGAAATTTCCAAATGACAGCTTAGATAGAGAGTGCCAAATTTTATCCCTCTCATGTGCTACTGAAAGCCAAGAAAAACTAAAAATCAACAAAGGGACTTTTCATGCTATCTGCAGTGATCCAGATCAAGAAATCTATTCAGGCTGGAGGCCATTAAACCAAGAGCCACATGCTATGCCATGAATTGGCTCACCCCCAGACTCTACCATATCACACTTGGTATATATGTTAGATCAACTGGTGTGCTTCACCATCCTTGATTTGAAAAAAAGGGGCTAAGAGAAGAAGGTGCTAGTCTGACTTGTGATATTTATGGGATCATAATATTTTCATTAAATATGTGTGTGTAATTCAGTGAATGTGTTGACACTTGAAAACATCGAACCACATTAAGGGATAAAGTACAGGCTTGACGTTGACTAAGATTACCAATATTATCAACATATCCAGATTATTTTGTTAAAAAATCAATAATGTGCCTGAGTAACTCCAAACATCTTGATATTTGTAAATAGGTATAGGAACAACCTCATATGTTGGCATCATACACAATTGGTGACACTGATGTATGAATCCTAATCATTATCCTTTGGGAACATTGACCAAGAAAATGTAATGTTACAATTTCATAACAATTTCTTGAATTTTTATTGTGCTTTATACTTTTTCAGGATATTTTCACATGCACTCTTTTATTTGCCCTGTGTGAAACCATTTTCAATTAAACAGAGCTTGTTTATTTGTTTGTTTTTAAAAGAGATGGATGAAATGTGGTTTAGCGGCTCCACCAGTGTCATAGCTGGTTACACACAGAGGAGAATCCATTTTTTTGAGAATCCATTTTAATTAAAATTTATTCATTTATCTTTCTCACAACTCTAATACTGTGGAATTGAGTACAATGTATGATTGTTGTGAAATGCATAGATCTATTGAAATGGAAAACCTAATAACATATCTTGATGTGTTCTCACCTCTCATGTGTTACCAGACATTCCTCCAGAGGTTTTTTTGGGGTTTTTTTCATAATTGAGATTTTATTGGTTGTTTTGAGGATTAGTACACAAACATTTCAATTTGTACACTATTCTTAACATATATACCAAAAACCTAAAAGATCATGTAGTTGTGATTCTTTTCTGAACAGTTATTTCAGTAACTTTCCAGCTTAAAATTTGGAGGCAAATTTTCCTTAACAGGATATCAAGTACCAATATCTTTAAATATTGTTATGTTGTTACAGCATAAGTCCCACTAATTCACAATTTAATATCATATACACTACATACTCAAATTGTCAATCGTTCATAGCACATTAACAAAGTTACTAGGAAAACTGGGCTACCATGAGCAAATACGTTACAAAGTGCACAAAATTCTGACCAGGAGTGCCAAGACCAGGGAGTGAGTGGTTTGCTGTAGGAAACAATTCTACCAAAACAACATGGGAAGAGAAGAAATTTAAAGTGTTCAAGACATTAAATGCACAACTGACTCCAAACTGCCTTTTAGTATGCTAGGAGTGATCCATAGCACAACTAGATATCAACATTTCTATAGACTAAGAATAAAGGAATTTTTGAGTAGTAGGAAGCCTACTAATCACTCCTTGAGAAATAGAGACAAGCTCAGATAAGCTTTGTAATCTATTTAAAACTACATGGTAAACTCAGAGCTGGTAGTAGAATTAGTTCAGTAACTGAAGCCAACTATCTTTCCAGGATATTATGCATTAAATTCTTCAGCTGAAAACAAACAAACAAAAAGAAAAAAAAATACTAGATACATAGAATGAGATGCCTCTTAGTCAGAAAATATTACAGATTATATTTGTGTTGACATTTTCCCAAGATTATTACAAAAAAATTCAGTCACATTTTGGAAAAGTGTTGTTCTTTTCTTTGACAGTAGCCTTGAAACAGTAACATTCTTTTGCCCTTTCAAGTACGAGCTAAGACCAAAGACACCTTATCCTAGAAATAACATTTGTTGTAATAATTTGAGGACAAAATTTATTTATTTTTTTCCATGAATCTTACCTGAATCACTTCAGGCTCAATCATCCACCACGATGATTATTTAATGAACTTTATACCTTTTCAATACATATAAAAATTTTCACTTAAAATGAAATATGTCTACGAGATGTTAATTTGATTTTAGTGCATAAATAAGAAATGTATAAAGAAATATTTAAGTCTCAGAGGCAAGCTACTGGGAAGAGCAAAAGTGTTAAGAGTGAAAAGTGGCCCGGGGGGAAGATGGTGCAAGAGTAAGATGCGGAGATCACCTTCCTCCCCACAGATACATCAGAAATTCATCTACACGTGGAACAACTCCTACAGAACACCTACTGAACGCTGACAGAAGACCTCAGGCCCCCCAAAAGGCAAGAAACTCCACACATACCTGGGTAGGGCAAAAGAAAAAAGAATAAACAGAGACAAAAGGATAGGGATGGGACCTGCACCAGCGGGAGGGAGCCGTGAAGAAGGAAAGGTTTCCACACACTAGAAGCTCCCCTTCGTGGGCGGAGATGGCGGGTGGTGGAGGGGGAAAGCTTCGGAGTAGCAGAGGAGAGCTCAGCAACAGGGGTGCGGAGGGCAAAGCAGAGAGATTCCCGCAGAGAGGATCAGTGACCTCAGGCACTCACCAGCCCGAGAGGCTTGTCTGCTCCGCTGCCGGGGTGGGCGGGGCTGGAGGCTGAGGCTCGTGTATCGGGTTTCAGTCGGAGCACAGGGAGAGGACTGAGACTGGCGGCGGGAAGAGAGCCTGAAGGGGTTAGTGCACCACGGCTAGCCGGGAGGGAGTCCGGGAAAAAGACTGGAGCTGCCGAAGAGGCAAGAGACTTTTTCTTCCCTCTTTGTTTCCTGGTGTGCAAGGAGAGGGGATTAAGAGCATTACTTAAAGGAGCTCCAGAGACAGCTGTGAACCGTGGCTAAAGGAGCGGACCCTGGAGACGGGCATGGGACGCTGGGGCTGCTGCTGCTGCCACCAAGAGACCTGTGTGCGAGCGCAGGTCACTGTCCATGCCCCCTTTCTGGAGAGCCTGTGCAGCCCGCCACTGCCGAGGTCCCGGGATCCAGGGATGGCTTCCCTGGGAGAATGCACGGCGCACCTCGGGCTGGTGCAACTTCACACCAGCCTCTGCTGCCGCAGGCTCACCCCACACTCCGTGCCCCTCCCTCCCCTCGGCCTCAGTGAGCCAGAGCCCCCGAATCAGCGGCTCCTTTAAACCCGTCCTGTCTGAGCGAAGAACAGATGCCCTGCAGTGACCTACATGGAGAGGCGGGGCCAAATCAAAACCTGAGACCCCGGAGCTGTGAGAACAAAGAAGATACAGGGCAATCTCTCTGTGCAGCCTCAGAAGCATGGATTAAAACTCCACAGTCAACTTGATGTACCCTGCATCTGTGGAATACATGAATAGACAACGAATCATCCCAAATTGAGGAGGAGGACTTTTAGAACAAGATTTAAGATTTTTTCCCCTTTTACTCTGTTTACAAGGAATTATCCCAAATTCAGGAGGTGGACTTTGAGAGCAAGATTTACGATTTTTTTCCCCTTGTTCTCTTTTTGTGAATGTGTATGTGTATGCTTCTGTGTGAGATTTTCTCTGTATAGCTTTGCTTCCACCATTTGTCCCAGGGTTCTATATGTCCGTTTTTTTTTTAATACTTACATTTTTATTAAAATAACATTACTATATTTTATCATACTTTATTATATTTTACTTTATCTTCTCTCTTTCTCTTTTGCCTACTTTCCCTTCCTCCCTCCCTCCCTCCTCCCCTCCTTTCTTTATTTCTTTCCTTCCTCCCTCCCTCCCTCCCTCCCTCCTGTCTATCTTTCTTTCTTTCTTTCTTTCTTTCTTTCTTTCTTTCTTTCTTTCCTTCTTTCTTTCCTTCCTTCCTTCCTCCCTCCCTCCCCCCCTCCTTTCTTTCTTCCTTCCTTCCTAGCTTCCCTCCTTCCTTCCTTCCTATCTTTCCCTCTCTCTTTCTTTCTTTCTCTCTTTCTTTCTTCTACTAATTCTTTATTTCTACTTTTTCTCCCTTTTATTCTGAGCCGGGTAGATGAAAGGCTCTTGGTGCTGCAGACAGGAGTCAGTGCTGTGCCTCTGAAGGGGGAGAGTCAACTTCAGGACAGCGGTCCACAAGAGACCTCCAAGCTCCACATAATATCAAGTGGCAAAAATCTCCCAGAGATCTCCATCTCAACACCAGCACCCAGCTTCACTCAACGACCAGCAAGCTACAGTGCTGGTCACCCTATGCCAAGCAACTAGCAAGACAGGAACACAAAGCCACCCATTAGCAGAGAGGCTGCCTAAAAATATAATAAGGCCACAGACACCCCAAAACACACCACCAGACGTGGGCCTGTCCACCAGAAAGACAAGATTGAACCTCATCCACCAGAACACAGGCACTAGTCCCCTCCACCAGGAAGTCTACATAACCCACTGAAACAACCTTAGCCACTGGGGACAGACACCAAAAAAAAAGGGAACTACAAATCTTCAGCCTACAAAAAGGAGACCCCAAACACAGTAAGATAAGCAAAATGAGAAGACAGAAAAACAAACAGCAGGTGAAGGAGCAAGATAAAAACCCACTAGACCTAACAAATGAAGAGGAAATACGCAGTCTACCTGAAAAATAATTCAGAATAATGATAGTAAAAATGATCCAAAATCTTGGAAAGAAAATAGACAAAATGCAAGAAACAGTTAACAAGGACCTAGAAGAACTAAAGATGAATCAAGCATCAATTAAAAACACAATAAATGAAATGAAAAATACTCTAGATGGTATCAATAACAGAATAACTGAGGCAGAAGAACAGATAAGTGATGTGGAAGATTAAACAGTGGAAATAACTGCTGCAGAGCAGAATAAAGAAAAAAGAATGAAAAGAACAGAGGACAGTCTCAGAGACCTCTGGGACAACATTAAATGCACCAACATTCAAATTATTGGGGTTCCAGAAGAAGAAGAGAAAAAGAAAGGGACTGAGAAAATATTTGAAGAGATTATAGTTGAAAACTTCCCTAATATGGGAAAGGAAATAGTTAATCAAGTCCAGGAGGCACAGAGAGTCCCATACAGAATAAATCCAAGGAGAAATACACCAAGACACATATTAATCAAATTGTCAAAAATTAGACACAAAGAAATCATATTAAAAGCAGCAAGGGAAAAACAACAAATAACACACAAGGGAATCCCCATCAGGTTAACAGCTGATCTCTCAGAAGAAATGCTACAAGCCAGAAGGGAGTGGCAGGACATAATTAAAGTGATGAAGGAGAAAAACCTGCAACCAAGTTTACTCTACCCAGCAAGGATCTCATTCAGATTCGATTGAAAAATTAAAAGGTTTACAGACAAGCAAAAGCTGAGAGAGTTCAACACCAGCAAACAAGATTTACAACAAATGCTAAAGGAACTTCTCTAGGAAAGAAACACAACAGAATGAAAATACCTACAATAACGAACCCAAAACAATTAAGGAGATGGGAATAGGAACATACATATCTATAATTACCTTAAATGTAAATGGACTAAATGCTCCCACCAAAAGACACAGATTGGCTGAATGGATACAAAAACAAGACCCATCTATATGCTGTCTACAAGAGACCCACTTCAGACCTAGAGACACATACAGATTGAAAGTAAGGGGATGGAAAAAGATATTCCACACAAATGGAAATCAAAAGAAAGCTGGAGTAGCAATTCTTATATCAGACAAAATAGACTTTAAAATAAATACTATTAGAAGAGAAAAAGAAGGACACTACATAATGATCAGGGGATCGGCCCAAGAAGAAGATATAACAATTGTAAATATTTATGTACCCAACATAGGAGCACATCAATATATAAGGCAACTACTAACAGCCATAAAAGGGGAAATCAACAATAACACACTCATAGTAGGGGACTTCAACACCCCACTTTCACCAATGGACAGATCATCCAAAATGAAAATAAATAAGGAAACACAAGCTTTAAATGATACATTAAACAAGATGGACTTAATTGATATTTATAGGACATTCCATCCAAAAATAACAGAATACACATTTTTCTCAAGTGCTCATGGAACATTCTCCAGGATAGATCATATCTTGGGTCACAAATCAAGACTTGGTAAATTTAAGAAAATTGAAATTGTATCAAGTATCTTTTCCGACCACAATGCTATGAGACTAGACATCAATTACAGGAAAAGATCTGTAAAAAATACAAACACATGGAGGCTAAACAATACACTACTTCATAACAAACTGATCACTGAAGAAATCAAAGAGGAAATAAAAAAATACCTAGAAACAAATGACAGTGGAGACACGACAACCCAAAACTTATGGGATGCAGCAAAAGCAGTTCTAAGAGGGAAGTTTATAGCAATACAATCTCACCTTAAGAAACAGGAAACATCTCGAGTAAACAACATGACTCTGCACCTAAATCAACTAGAGAAAGAAGAAGAACAACAACAACAACAAAAAAAAACCAAAATTAGCAGAAGGAAAGAAATCATAAAGATCATGTCAGAAATAAATGAAAAAGAAATGAAGGAAACAATAGCAATGATCAATAAATCCAAAAGCTTGTTCTTTGAGAAGATAAAGAAAATTGATACACCGTTAACCAGACACATCAAGAAAAAAAGGGAGAAGACTCAAATCAATAGAATTAGAAATGAAAAAGGAGAAGTAACAACTGACACTGCAGAAATACAAAAGATCATGAGAGATTACTACAAACAACTCTATGCCAATAAAATGGACAACCTGGAAGAAATGGACAAATTCTTAGAAATGCACAACCTGTCAAGACTGAATCAGGAAGAAATAGAAAATATGAATAGACCAATCACAAGCACTGAAATTGAAACTGTGATTAAGAATCTTCAAACAAACAAAAGCCCAGGACCAGATGGCTTCACAGGCGAATTCTATCAAGCATTTAGAGAAGAGCTAACAGCTGTCCTTCTCAAACTCTTCTGAAATATAACAGAGGGAGGAACACTCCCAAACTCATTCTACGAGGCCACCATCACCTTGATACCAAAACCAGGCAAGTATGTCACAAAGAAATAAAACTTCAGGCCAATATCACTGATGAACATAGATGCAAAAATCCTCAACAAAATACTAGCAAACAGAATCCAACAGCACATTAAAAGGATCATACACCATGATCAACTGGGGTTTATTTCAAGAATGCAAGGATTCTTCAATATATGCAAATCAATCAATGTGATACACCATTTTAACAAACTGAAAAAGAAAAACCATACGATCATCTCAATAGATGCAGAGAAAACGTTCGACAAAATTCAACACCCATTTATGATAAAAACCCTGCAGAAAGTAGGCATAGAGGGAAGTTCCCTCAACATAATAAAGGCCATATATGACAAACTCACAGCCAACACCGTCCTCAATGGTGAAAAACTGAAACCATTTCCACTAAGATCAGGAACAAGACAAGGCTGCCCACTCTCACCACTCTTATTCAACTTAGTTTTGTAAGTTTTAGCCACAGCAATCAGAGAAGAAAAGGAAATAAAAAGCATCCAAATTGGAAAAGAAGAAGTAAAGCTGTCACTATTTGCAGATGAAATGATACTATACATAGAGAATCCTAAAGATGCTACCAGAAAAATACTAGAACTAATCAATGAATTTGGTAATGTAGCAGGATAACAAATTAATGCACAGAAATGTCTGGCATTCCTGTACACTAATGATGAAAAATCTGAAAGTGAAATCAAGGAAACACTCCCATTTACCATTGCAACAAAAAGAATAAAATATCTAGGAATAAACCTACCTAAGGAGACAACAGACCTGTATACAGAAATTTATAAGACACTGATGAAAGAAATTAAAGATGATACAAATAGATGGAGAGACATACCATGTTCCTGGATTGGAAGAATCAATATTGTGAAAATGATTCTATTACCCAAAGCAATCTACAGATTCAATGCAATCCCTATCAAACTACCACTGGCATTTTTCACAGAACTAGAACAAAAAATTTCAAAATTTGTTTGGAAAAACAAAAGACCCCGAATAGACAAAGCAATCTTCAGAACGAAAAACGGAGCTGGAGGAATCAGGCTCCTTGACTTCAGACTATACTACAGAGCTACAGTTATCAAGACAGTGTTGTACTGGCACAAAAACAGAAAGATAGATCAATGGAACAGGATAGAAAGCCCAGAGATAAACCCACTCACATATGGTCAACTTATCTTTGATAAAGGAGGCAGGAATGTACAGTGGAGAAAGGACAACCTCTTCAATAAGTGGTGCTGGGAAAGCTGGACAGGGACATGTAAAAGTATGAGATTAGATCATTCCCTAACACCATACACAAAAATAAGCTCAAAATGGATTAAAGACCTAAATGTAAGGCCAGAAACTATCAAACTCTTAGAGGAAAACATAGGCAGAACACTCTATGACATAAATCACAGCAAGATCCTTTTGGACCCACCTCCTAGAGAAATGGAAATAAAAACACAGATAAACAAATGGGACCTAATGAAACTTCAAAGTTTTTGCACAGCAAAGGAAACCATAAACAAAACCAAAAGACAACCCTCAGAATGGGAGAAAATATTTGCAAATGAAGCAACTGACAAAGGATTAATCTCCAAAATTTATAAGCAGCTCATGCAGCTCAATAGCAAAAAAACGAACAACCCAATCCAAAAATGGGCAGAAGACTTAAATAGGCATTTCTCCAAAGAAGATATACAGACTGCCAACAAACACATGAAAGAATGCTCAACATCATTAATCATTAGAGAAATGCAAATCAAAACTACAATGAGATATCATCTCACACCAGTCGGAATGGCCATCATCAAGAAATCTAGAAACAATAAATGCTGGAGAGGGTGTGGAGAAAAGGGAGCACTCTTGCACTGCTGGTGGGAATGTGAATTGGTACGGTCACTGTGGAGAACAATATAGAGGTTCCTTAAAAAACTACAAATAGAACTACCATATGACCCAGCAATCCCACTACTAGGTATAAACCCTGGAAAACCATAATTCAAAAAGAGACATGTACCAAAATGTTCATTGTAGCTGTATTCACAATAGCCCGGAGATGGAAACAACCTAAGTGTCCATTATCGGATGAATGGATAAAGAAGATGTGTCACATATATACAATGGAATATTACTCAGCCATAAAAAGAAACGAAACTGAGCTATTTGTAATGAGGTGGATAGAACTGGAGTCTGTCATACAGAGTGAAGTAAGTCAGAAAGAGAAAGACAAATACCGTATGCTAACACATATATATGGAATTTAAGAAAAAAAAATTGTCATGAAGAACCTAGGGGTAAAACAGGAATAAAGACACCGACCTACTTGAGAATGGACTTGAGGATATGGGGAGGGGGAAGGGTAAGATGTGACAAAGCGAGAGAGAGGCATGGACATATATACAGTACCAAACATAAGGTAGATAGATAGTGGGAAGCAGCTGCATAGCACAGGGAGATCAGCTCGGTGCTTTGTGACCACCTGGAGGGGTGGGATAGGGAGGGTGGGAGGGAGGGAGACGCAAGAGGGAAGGAATGTGGGAACAGATATATATATATGAATGATTCACTTTATTATAAAGCAGAAACTAATAATAAAAAAAGAGTGAAAAGTGTTCTTGATTGTAAAGTAAAACTATATTTTATGGTGCTTTATCAAAATTCTACTTGTAAATCAATGCTGTATTTTCAGTACATATTTTATTACTCCACATTTATAAATATATATATGTACATGTTTATACTCACTCCTCTACTCAGTTTAATTAGTTACTCTGATATTTATAGGTGACCATTATTAATCCAATACTAGTAGCTGCATAATCTATAAAATGATATGACATGTTTTCAGGGCTATAAAATTAATCGATGCAAAATGAAAACATTTGTGTGGTTTAGTATGTATTTCTTAATCTCAGTGCTGCCAAGAACTTCAGTTTCTTCTCCCCTATTTTCCAAAGTGTATTGGTTCATTTTTCCATGTGAAAATTGGTATAGAAGCCACACCCTGATTCTCCCTTCCTGATTAACCACAGTAAAATAAATTTTTCTACAGAATATCCGTAAGACTAGTTCAAGTTTAAGAAAATCATTTAGTTATTATAAAGTGACATTTTTCACCTTCCCAAGCATACTCACTTAAATACAATAGAATAATATATGTTTAATTTAAATGTGTTAATATTTTTAATTTATGTCCAGTTAAAGCCCTTTTTGTAAATGTTTTTGAAGTTATTGGTTTTAGTTTTTAAAATTTAATTTTATAAATGAATTGATTTTTTTCAAAATGGAAAATCACAATATTTGCTGATTTTTGTCTGCATACTTATATATGCCTGTGTGTGTGTGGGTGTGTGTGTGTGTGTGTATATATATATATATTGGTTTTAAATGCACACAAGTGGGCTCCCCTGGTGGCGCAGTGGTTGAGAGTCCGCCTGCCGATGCAGGGGACACGGGTTCGTGCCCCGGTCCGGGAGGATCCCACGTGCCGCGGAGCGGCTGGGCCCGTGAGCCGTGGCCGCTGAGCCTGCGCGTCCGGAGCCTGCGCTCCGCAACGGGAGAGGCCACGGCAGTGAGAGGCCCGCGTACCGCAAAAAAAAAAAAAAAAAAAAAAAAAAAAAAAAAAAAAATGCACACAAGTTGTTGCTGTTGATATACAGGTGCATGTGTATAAACTAATGCTATTTTCCATGCTACCCTGCTTAATAGAACTAACATATTTGGCTAATTTCAACAACTTCAATTTTTGGCTATATTTTTATTTCTTTAAATTTAATGTTTCTTTTTCTAGATTGTGATCTTAGCTCCATTCTTTCTTTTTTAAACTTGTACTTATTTACTAATTTCTCCCATAGCTCATAGAAGATTTATTAATTTACACATTTTATTTTAAGATAAAACAAGATTTTTCATTGATAATAAAAAGGAAGGGACTAAGTAAACCTGCTCTTTCTGTCACAACATATTATATTGCAGAACATGATATAATTTAAAATATTGCATCTAATATTATTCTGATAAAATATAGATCATGGACTTTGTAAGTTATTTGGACTTGTTGCTTAATGCTTCCCCCTATGTAGAATAGTTACTAATATCTAATTATCATTAAATCAATAGATGTTTTCTTTCTTATTGACTGCTACACAAAGCAATTATTTAGATCTGTGGTCTCTCCCACATGGGTCAACCTCTCTATTGGTGAACTTATTTTTAGCATAGTGAGCCAGTGCAATATTCTTGTGTCTATCTATTTAAACATCACTTAATTTCCATCAGAAACTAGATTAACTGTAGAGTAAGAAAAGTAAAGGAATTATTTCGATCGCATGTATCAGCATTTTATGCTGCTGTTGTTCTTTATCGGGAATAAGAAGTTGATGACTTTGGTGCAGATTAAATTTTGCTTCTTGGAGTGAAATAAAAACATAAACAGAAAAACAGAGCAATGTACAATTGATGGAACTGTCTGTGTATTTGTGTATTTTTGAATATTAATTGTTTAAAGTTGTTTGTCAGGTTTTTTTTATTTTTTATTTTATTTTATTTTATTTTTTTGCTGTACGCGGGCCTCTCACTGTTGTGGCCTCTCCCGTTGCGGAGCACAGGCTCTGGACGCGAAGGCTCAGCGGCCATGGCTCACGGGCCCAGCTGCTCCGCCGTATGTGGGATCTTCCCAGACCGGGTCACGAACCCGTGTCCCCTGCATCGGCAGGCGGACTCTCAACCACTGCGCCACGAGGGAAGCCCTGTCAGCTTTTTTAACTGTCTTTTTTTTCCTCAAAATTTGTAAGGTACCAAGTTAGCATGTTAAAATTAGTAACACTAGAACCAACGTCTGTCATTTTCCTTTTAATTTATTTACCCATTGAATTTAAGTGGACTCTTGAAATTCCCACTGGGATTCTGCAATGTGTAGGTGTAGAATCAGTAAACACTGAAGCAATTACCATGTAAGCATTGGACCAACTATACTAAAATATGGATTACTTTGGTGGTTTCCATAACAGAGCATCCAATTTGCCATTTTGAATGCATTAAAAATTAATAAGTAGAATTTGCGGTTTATCCATTGAAATGCTCTAGTGATTCATTAGTGTGGATTCACCCACACTATTACAATACCTAAAATATAGAATAAATTATGGTAGAGTCCTATATCTGCATATACCCACAACAGATATTTAACACAGTTCATCGTGTTGTAACATTTGTTTGAGATCATTTTTGTTTCATCAAGTAAACAGTATTTAATACCCCAATCTTGTCTCTTCCTCTCAAGAGGTAAGCATAACCCTAAAATTGGTGAAAATCCTCACAGTTCATGTCTTTATAGGTACCCAGCTCCAAAGACAAATGTGTTTGTGCTTTAAATTACTTACAATTGAATTAATACTGCATATATCATTTTGTTCCTTGCTTTTTTCACTAAAAGTACAGTTTTTGAGATTTATATACATTTGGTATATATAGATCTAGTTAATTTATTTTAGAATTTTATTATATGACTATGCCATAATTTACATATTCTCCAAATGAAGCATATTTACATAATTACCAATTGTCCACTGATGATGCAAACATGCTATTAAAGGTGAAAATTGTTTCTTAAGTATTTACTTGGAATTAAAATTTTTTGATGGTAGGATTTGTAAATCTTGGTTTTACCAAACTTAAAGCATGGACTCAATTTTCTGCTCAGATTAAGAAATAAAACACTAAAAATATTTCATTAATTCATGTTGGGTGAGAAGAGGCAGTAGATCATTTAAAATAAATCAATCATACAAAACTAAAAGCACTTCAGAAGTTTCAGTATGTTCCACAGAGGCAGTATGCTGAATGAAAATCAGGGCTCCCATTTGGAGGGACACCATATAGAACCCAACACATGGAATCCATTTAACAGTAGATACCACCTATCTGACCCCCTCACCCCAGTTTTTTCTATTCCATCTCTCACTTGCTGCCAGGATTATCTTCAAAACAGAAAAATGGTCATGCCAAGCACTAGCTTAAAAACTGTTGATAGTTCTCCAATGCACCAATGTGTTTCTAACCTACAAGAGAAAATTAATATCTGTTCCTTTACTTTTTCCACCCTCTTCTCCTTACTCTAAACTCCGCTCAAATCTTTGAACTTTGAATTATTCATAAGGCCCTGTATGAGACATGCTCTTTCAAAACTTCCAGGTCTTTGGCTGTATTCTTCCTCTTATCTGGAATGCACTCTTCTCTCTGCCCAGCAACTTCCTTCCCATCATGTAATGTAATGTCTGTAAGAGTAGCTCTGACATTGCCTTTTCTATGAAGGCTTCCTGGTAGCTCTCTGAAAGAAAAATTAATCTCCGTCATTCATATATGTATATATATATATATATATATATATATATATATATATATATATATATATATATATATAGTAACATGTGACACATGTCTTTTTTAACCCTAAGATTCTGAGCTCCTAAGACAACTTATTTAACAAACCATAATTTTAAAACATTAAGAAACTGAGATTATATCTAATTTATCTCTACAGATTAGAGGTGTTCAATAGATATGTGCTCAATTTATAGATGAAATCTACTGTTTAATATGCATTTTATGTTATTTAAACACATATTTAGGGAAAATGTATGATGTGCCAGTTTGTGTTCTACCTGATGGAAATATAACTTTGAGCTACCCCCACAAAAAAAAAAGAATTGAAATATTTGAATCTGCCCCCTAAATTATTGCCTGTTGTTTGGGTCTCTGAATTATGGGCCGTCTTTGACCAGAGGACACATTTAACCTAAGTGGTTTCTCCTGAAATTGAACTAATAACAAGCACCTCATTTGGACAGTGTTCTAAATCACTACAGTGAAAATATTTCCATGTGTAAGGTGTGAATGCATGAAATTTATGAAATGATGATCTAATTTACCTCCTGAACTCAAGGAGAATAGCTTGAATGGATAACATTTTGGGGGTAAGAGTAACCTCAGAATATTGGCTCCCAGCCATTGAAGATGGAAAACTGCTCTGGCTATTAAATTTCACATGATGCTATAATTTAGTCTTGCCCTTTGCAATATCTCCAAATACCACACAAACATATTTATGACAGTTGAGACTGCAGCTAACTTTCTCCAAGCACTTGTACCATGGATCCTTCCACTCACAGAAAAAAACAAAATTTTTTCAAACCATATTCCCTTGGACAGACTACAAAGACCTGATCACAGCTCCCTCGTCATTTTTCTCTTTTTGAGAAATATAACTTTAAACTACTTTTGAAGTATGTGAGGGGAGACAGTGTATATTTTCTGCTTTAAAAGCAATTTAAGGTGGAGTTATGTGGCACAAACGCAATTCAAAAATAGCTGAAGCTTAAGAGCTGAAACTCCCCCTTCTCTGGTATATATTGAGTAGAGTTATTAGCAATCAGAGCTGTTTTCAAATGCTCAGTACAAAATTTTAAGAGTGTTTAGGTTTATAAATACTTTGCAGGCAATTGAATTGTCAAATCGAGGGTACTATTTGTTCAGTTAGAATTTTGAAGATGATGAGCTCTTGGGGTGCCATTTTAATTGTTTAAGTCTTTTCAAATTAAAAAAAAAGGACAAATTAAATGCAAAAAAAAATTGAAATAAGAACATCTCGATATTTCATGTGAAGTATCATTCTATTACCTTACTTGTGAGGATTAAAATACACCACTTGGTGTGGGAAATATATTAGTGTAATATTAAGATCAAGAGCTTTGGACTCAGGAAACATTTGGTTCAAATCTTGTCCTCAACATTTTTACGTTTACTGTGAGCAAATTCCTTAATCTACTATGTTTCCTTAGTTTATTATCCATAAAATATATATATGTCAGTTATCATACCTAACTTATTAAGTTGATGGAAGTAGTTCATCTTCATTGAGAATATCCCATATTTCCATCCCAAACTTAATTCATAGCTTTTTAGAAGATAAAGTGCCTTTCACATTAGAAATGAGATTCACAGGGAAGATTGGAAATATTTTGAAAATACGTTTAAAGTTGCTGTGTCTTTCATAAAGTAATTAGCAATCAGGCTTTGAATTTGTAAACCATATAGATAAGCAATTCACAGCAAAATCCGTGCATAGAATTGTCACCCAAGTCTGACTCAGAGACATTAATGTAACTCATGTGGGTAGCTCTACACATATTTTTAAGATGCAACGAGTTCTTAAGGGGCAAGGCAAAATTACTCTATGCAAATATCAAGGTGGCTGTATCCTGACAGATGGCATAAGAGAAAAAAATAACGTTTAAAGTTCAGGTCATTTTTAAGAATGGTAAGCATGATGCTGTATCACTCTGGAAGTCATATTCATAAGATACGGAAAATGAAGGTAAATTAGAATAAAAATCACACGTATACCTAGAAGAAGGCAGCTGGACAGGTACTAGGTAAACGAATGGCTACATATGAAAATGGATGGAAATAAATGGATTACATGGACCTCCAATCAGAGAAGCTGCCAGACCCTTGAAGGGGGTCTAGAAGATGTAGCTGAGACATATCCCCTGATGGCATACATAAAATAGATTCTTTAAGGAAACATGTTTATTAATGCCTTCAATCAATTTAGATCTCCTTTAAGTCTATATGGATAAAAGATCTGTAGAGTTATTTTTTTAAAATAGAAAAATAATTGGGAAAAATTTCAATAGCATGATTTCTATGTAAAAAACATAAAATCATTTAAACTATGAGGTAGTGCTACCATTTAGACTTTTGTGTCATAAGTTAAAAGATCTGAAACTTGTTATGACTTCAGCCCAGTTGTAAAGTGAAACGAGTTTAATATTACCCTTGTGTCAGCAGGGACCAAAAAACTAATGGGGATTTCCTTGAGGAACACTTTGTATATAACAGAGGTGGCTAACATACCAAACTTATTTCTTCTTCTTGGACCACAGATAGACCACATTCTCCATTGGCACTTGCTCTTTCTTTGGCCATGTGCTTAAGTTTTGGGCAATGGAATATAAATGGAACTGATAGACACTACTTCCCAAACTTTATTTGTAAGAAACATCCATACATAATTCTCCTCCTCCTATTTCTTCTTCTAATTTGATGTAGTTGAGAATAAGAAAATGGAAAGCAACAATTTGAAGATAACTGAAGCATAGATGGAAGGGACCTGGAAAACAATGTGGGAGAGGCTCAAAAATTACTGAATCCCTTCTGGAAGGAAAGCTTCCCTCCATCCATAGACACATATGCATGGGCACTCATGGACTCTATACAGGATATAAATAAAAATTACCTTCATGAGAAATGATCTGTCATGTTTGAGCCATCATGTATTTCTAGTTTCTATTACATGAGTTTTTATTTTATCTTTAGTGAGAATAATTTATATATGTTAAAATACACATCCAAATGTGTTTGAGAAATTTCCATCTGAGTTTTCTAATAAAATTTTCTAGTCAGCCACCTGTCCTCCTTAGAGGCAACCACTATTCCAACTAATGTATCCATAGATTAGTTACCCATATTTTAGAAATTCATAGAAATGGAGATATATAGCACCTATTCTTTTGGTGTAGTTTCTTTCATAAATATTCTGTTAGATTCATCAATGTTGTTAGTGTAGAAGCAGTACATTCATTTTTATTAAGTTATAGTCTACTTAAGTATTTCACAATTTGCCTCTTCACTTTTGTGTTTATGAAAATGAAACTTTTGTTTGGGGCCATTATAAACAAAGCTGCTATGGGCATTCTTGTACAGGTCTCTGTGAATACCTGTTTTCATTTCTCCTGGGTAAATATCTAGAAGTAGAATTTCTGGGTAGAAGGGAAAGTATGTATGTGACATTTTTAGGTAAAAAATTGCCAAACATTTATTTCAAATTTATTGTATAATATTCAGCTTTCCCCAGTGATATATGAGGTTTCCATTTGCTCTATATCCTCACCAAAACTTAGCATTAATCTCTTTAATTTATCCATTCTCGTAGGTAGAAAATGGTATCTCATTATTGTTTTAATTGCATTTTCCTCATGATTAATGATGCTGAACACCTTTTAAAGTGCTTAAGTGTTATTTTTTATGTAATGGCGATCTTATTTGTGAAGTGTCTCTTCAAATTATTGCTAATTTATTTTTATTGGGCTGATTCTTTTTATTGAGTTTTGGGTGTTCTTTATATAAGTTAAATATAAATTCAGTATCAGAAGGTGTATTGAAAATATCTTCTTCTACTATATAGCTCATCTCTTTTACCTCTTAAAGATGTCTTTTAATGAACAGAAAATTCTCAGTTTAATGAAGTCCAGTTTATCAATTTGTATGGTTTTCATTCTTTGAGTCAAGAAAATTTTGCATTAATGCAAGACTGTCAATATATTTATCCTATAATTTCTTCTAGAAATTTATGGTTTAGGTTTTACAGTTAAGTTTATGTGCAATCTTAATTTGACTTTTATATATGGTATAAGGTAAAGTATGAAATTCTTTTTTATCTTCAAAGGATTATTCAGTTGTTACAGCATTATTTGTTGAAAATAATTTCCATTTCATTTTTATTCCATTTCTTTTTTTGATACCTTCCTAAAGATCAATTTACCAGGTAAGTATGGTAATGTGGAATCTCTATTTTGTTTCTTTAATAAAATGCCAATGCTATAGTGTTTTATTTACTATGGTTTAAGATAAATCCTATTTTGGTTTTGCTACTCTTTGCAGTGATTGTTATTTTGCTATTCTATGTCCCTTATGTTTCCAATAAATTAAGAATCAATTTGTTAATTTCTACAAAAAATATTCCTTTTATTTTAGATGAAGTTCTGTTGAATCTACAGATCAAATTTGGAAAAATATTATCTTAACAATATGTCTTTCAATTTGCATTGTCTTATTTAATTTTTCTCTACATTGCTTTTGTAAAATTTTAACTATAATAGCCTTGCATTCTTTTAATAAAATAACCCTTAAGTATTTTACACTTTTTGATGCTATAGTAAATGGTACTTTCAATTTTTTTCCAACTGCTCATTACTAGTTCCTAGGAAGATAATTATTGTATGTTAACTTTATATCTGTGAACTTGTTAAAAGTCATTTATATGTTACAGGAGGTTTTTGTTTATACCACTGAATTTTACTGTAAAATTCTGTGCATGAAGAGTCTGACTTTTCCTTTCGAATGTTTATACTTTTATTTTTCTTGCTTTTTACATTATATATGTTCTCCTGTACAATACTGAATAGAAATAATAAAGGAAGAGATTCATACCTTGTTCCCAAACTTAGGGGAGATGGGTTCAGTGTTTCACAATTATGCATATTGTTAGCTCTTGGCTCTTTGTGGATGCCTTTCAATAGATAGGCAAAAATATCTTTCTATTCCTAGCTTGATGAAATTATTCTTCATGAGTGTGTTGAATTTTCTCCGATGATTTTTATGCATCTCTTTGGGTGATCATATAATTTCTCCTTATTTTTTTATGTTAAACCATCTTCTCCTTCCTGTGATAAACTCTTCTTGTTCAGGATGTATTAGCTACTTATATATTGAGGGATTTGATTTGTTCATATTTTGTTAAGGGTTTTGTACTTATGTATACAAGAGATTGCACATTTTTATTTTATTTTCTCATAATTTCCTTGTCAGATATTGATATTAAGTTGATTCTTGCTCCATAAAAAGCTCTCACCTGGCAAAGATGGGACAATTTGATCATCCAAAAGCAAAAGATTATAAGGGATTAAAACACATTATATGTGAGTTCAAAAATCATTGATAAATTTTGGAAATAGGAAATGTGATTTTTTTTAAAAAAGAAGCAGAAATAAAACCTTAAACTCTCTTTTCTATATGAAATGTACCTCATGTGAGCATATAATTAAAGAGAGGAGATTTATCTTAAAAGAAGTATTCTAGCTAATAAGCAAAAGACATGAGAGAATTAGCGTAACATTTTAAAACCCCCTAATGGATGTGTGTGTCTATCCGAAGTTCACCAGTGGCTGCTAAAATCTCATAAAGAAGTTATCATACACACACATACACACTCAGTAAGTCACACAAAATACATAACATCAAATTTATGTACCTTATGGTGACTACTTGTGAAGTAGTTTTACCAAAATAAATTTGAACCTCAATTTGACCAAGACTCTAATGTAACTCCCAATTTATAGAAAATACATGGAACAGAGAATGTTAAAATGTATTAAAGATATGCACTCAGCAGTATCTATGCTGGGCAGTTTTATAGGAATAACAATCTGGTTTCATCAACCAAAAAGAAAAAACAAAAAAACAAAAAATGTTAAAGTGTGACATTTGTATTTAGAGAGGCTCAAGAGATATATCATTCATTGAAATACATAACCCTATTTTATGACCTAAAGTACAATTATATAAACAATACAGACATACACATATATAGATGCATGCAAAAATAATACACAAGTATATTGTTTATTGCTACTTTTTAATATATTTGCACATTTTCATAATTACTTAAAAATGATAAGAAAGTGGATGGAATAACTAGATAATGCATTCTTTCTAACATGATTAAATATGAATTCCATGGCACCATGGAATGAACTATGAACTATTTGTGTCAAACTTGCTGAATCTAATTTTAATCAAACCTTTGGCTACGGCTTCCAGTTTAAACCAAATGCCAAGTCTAGAGGAACAAATTGAGCAGTAATATGAGAACGCAATCAGACAAACCCAGAATGTGAAATTATTCTGGAAAACTAAAAGTAGGTCAGTATGATGAAAAAGGGCAGGGGATCTGTTCTAAAGTAAAAGAGGCTAAAGACACAGCATCCAAATAAAATTTGTGTATATCATTTAGATCCTGACTAGAATAATAAAATGTTGAAAAAGATGTGGGGTAGGAGCAACTGAGCATGGATGGCATGTATAATGATGATATTCAAAATGTTACATTAATCTTTTTAGATATCATAATGGTATACTGATCATGTACGAATATATTCTATATGCAGTTTTCTAACATGTAATGTTTATTGGGTGTGATCACAATATTGAGGTCAATTAAGAAAATGTTATTTTTCAGAATTGTATTCTGAAGTATTTGAGAATGAGTTTTCTAGGAATAATTTTAAAATAACATTTCAGCAAAGAAAAAATAAAGTAAACAAATATGACAAAATGATAATTATTTAACCTCAGGTTGGGGTTTATTATGCCATCCTATCTACATTTATGGATGTTTCAAAAACTTTTTCATAATAAAAAGCTTTGCTATAAATTAATAAATTAATAAAATGCCTTAGCATCTTATCTACCATGAGTAGCATCCAGGTCATTAATGTTCATTAAAAGTTACTATCTATTCATTTAAACTGATTTGGCAGTATATATTTACTAAGAAATATTTTGCTAACTACTCAGATTTATGAATGGGTATGCATTCTTGAAAGCTGTAAAAAGGTATGATTCTTAGAATGTCATCTAATTTAATTTAGCCAACTTCCTAACAATCCTCAACCATAATGGATTGACTTTTAAAAATATCCAGGATTTAGAAATCACTTTTAAAGAAGAAAACAAAACTGTGTATTGATATCTACATATTATCATTGAATAATAGGTACCTCTTTTCATTCAATTATTGCTTATTCTTAATATAGACAATGAGAATTTTTTTCATTGTCTATTGATGGCTTTCCCAGAAAAGTTAGAAAGCAAATATCATAAAACTCAAGGCATCCTGACTCATGCAGCCATTACAGATACACTGTAAAATAAAGACATCTTGCTAAGATTTCTTGAAAATGAAGGTAAACTTACTGTGATTGCTTCATCTTTGATAGCAGAAAATCAGTATAATAAATGACATATTTTATATCCACATATAAATGCATTAGATACATTCAGATCATTACCCACATTCTTGCAAGTTTCCCTAATGCAAGTTGTTTATGTTCCTCTATAAACAAATACTTTCCAGATAGCTGTTTTTTTGAATTTTATTTTACTTTATTTTTTATACAGCAGGTTCTTATTAGTTATCTATTTTATGTATATTAGTGTATATATGTCAATCCAAGATAGTTAGGTTTTTTACTTTATCACATAGTTAACTATAATATTTTACATGCTATAAATTTGCATGCTATAAATTTGCACCTAAATCATTCCTTATTTATAAAGCTCTAGTCACATTCAAAATTAATTGGAAACTTGATATCTCCCCTAAAGCTCATACCATATAAAGGTCAGTAAAGAGGTAACAATAATTATTGAAAAAAAATAAGATATAAAGTGAGGATCTTAGTAAACCACTTTATCTAGAACTGTTTCATTACAGATATATTTTAAAACTGTAAGTTCAGAATAAATAAGTCTGATAATTTTTAAAAATCTCTAGATAGAACAAGAAACAGCTAGGGTGCTTAATATGTGGTCTTCAACTACTCAGTTTTATTAATGGTGACAGCAATTTGGGGATTCAAATGATCACAAAATTACATAGAAAAGGAAAACCATGGAGAGAGAAAATATATTCTTATTTGAAAGAAATCAACTTAGGTACAAAGATGTCAGCTTAATTTCTTCTTACAAATTGTTCTTAATGGATTAAGATTTTAAATACAAGTTTTCCCATTTGTGCTGACCAAGGGAATGTATCTATCATCTATAACTAAGCATTGGGCTCCTTGAGTGTCACTGAGTCCTTACTTCTGAGTTCATCTCCTGTAATGAACATATACTTTCTCTTTCAAAGCAAAACAGGGTTTAAGAGGGCAAAAATGAACTTTAAACAATTGCGCTGCTACAATAAGCATAAACGTGAACAGCCCTGGGCAGATTGGAACATCTACTTACCCTCTGCATGACCCCTCTCTTCTGAATCATAGACGATCAATGTCTCATACAGCACAGTGGTTGGATCTCCAGTGCCAGAGGATGAGTGTGGGGCATGGATCTTTACTCTAAAATCATCTGGATCCCAGGAAGTCTGTTAGGTGCTCATCTAGTGTAGGATTTACCAGAGACACCGGAACCAAAGGTTGCTCAGTAGAGCACACAGATTCTTTAACTGTCTCCTTGTTTTCAGGTTCCTTACATATCCCTAACCTCAACTAATCTTGCATTCTTAGGGTTATATACTTATTCCTGTTTCCATCTCCCCTTGTTCATTTTGAAGTCTTCTTCCCCAAATGAGAAGAAGCTGGCATCAGCACGAGCCTGTTCCCTGAATTCTCTTTTTAGATATGTATCCTCAAACATGATAATATATTTCAGAGAGTGAATGGCATCAGCCTTCCTCCCTCTGATTTCTTGCTGATTACAGGATGGTCTGTCTAAACCAGGATGTCGCATCTGGGAAGCTATTAGCCACATCTGTCTCTGAGCACTTGAAATTGTCTAGTGTAAATTGAGATGGAGTCAAAGTGTAAAATACACACTAGATATGCAAGGCTTGATATGAAAGCCATAATGTAAATATTTCATTAATAATTTTATATAGATTACATTTCAAAATGATATGTTACATATATGTGGTTAAATACAATATATTATTAAAATTCACTCATTTTTCTTACTTTTTTAATGGTTACTAGAACATTTTAAATTACATATGCAATCATATTTTAGCTCATATTAATTTTCTGTTGGGCAGTTCAGGTAAAGATTTGCTCTACTTTGCCTTCTGTTGATTATGGAGTGCCTTGACTTTTTCTGTCTTTTATTTTACATCACATTGCATCAGACAACACTGAAGGAGATTATATTTTTCAGTCCACATTTTACTTTCTGCAGCCTATCAAAAAAATTTTCTATGCCAGGCATGGTGATATCCTGACAATCTAGAAACTCCTATAGTATCAATAAGACTTCCAAACAGGACCCAATGTTTCCTATGGTCCTGTCTACACACATTTTCAATAGGTTTTCAGCAGAGCCTAACACCCAGCACAGCCTCCAGCACTACCTTGCTTTATCATCATGTATTAAAAGATAGTCCAATGGCAGACTGTGTGATAAAGTTACACTTTTATATTAATTTGGGGAATGTATTTCATATACCCTGATTGTCATTAAACCAAACACCATTCTTTCTGATTGAAATTGCAAGATGCACAGTACACCCACTACCCACTTCTCTGTGTAGATCACGTTAGCCAAAAAGCAGTCTCTTATACTGTAGGATTGCTTCTTCCTTCTCACCACCTGTTATCATTGGAAAAGGAAGGATATTTCCCTGCTCTAAGAGAATACAACAGTTGTTCCCTATTTATGGTCCGTAAGCACATACAATTTTATGTCTCATACCTTGCCTCCTACATGTTACAAATATATATATATGTGTGTGTGTATGTGTGTTTTTATGTATATATGTGTATACATTTAAACTATGTTCTTTGTATCTACTGTTATCACTTAAAGTTATTCAATAAAAGCTTTCATGATATTCCATACTTTGTGATGACCATTAGTAGATGTCAAAGATATAAGTTATCATCAGAGGTAATCTGACAGTTACTTGATGTAACTACATCTTTACTGAATATATTAATGCATGCCTCTCACACTATACAGTCATAAGACTCAGGAAAAAATAAACCTCTCTCCTGATTTATAGAGGGAAAATGGACTTCTGAATTTACTATCCTCCACCAATAAATAAAATGATTTTAAAACCTTGTTAATTCTTCACTCTGCTTACATTAGTTTTCGGTCAATTTAATCCATCCCAGGAAATACACTTGCATAAACATGGCTCAGAAGAAATGAATCATTGAAATTCATTCCCCCACAAAAAAATGGAACTGTGCAGAGTTGGCTCTGAATAACTACCCAACATTATCTTCCCCATGTAACTCATTTTTTGGTTTCATTGTCTGTCCCTAAGAAACCTAAAAATATCATTTGGAAAATTGTTGATGGCTTGGAAGGCAGGAAATCTCAAAATATGTTCTGAAGCCCAAATGCTGTATAACAATGGAGTGAAAAAAAGATGAAGACAGAATGAATCCATATGTGGAGCTCATTCACCTGACCTTTTAAGCTATGTGACTCTTCTGTGTGAATTGATTTCATATGTTTATGTGTTAAGAAAATATTTATTAAGCAGGGAAATCTGGTTAGGATTTGGCACAAAGTGAATTAAACAGGTATTAAGATCCTTTATTACCCAACACTCTAATATGTGTGACTCGAACTGTCCCCAAAATTAACAGCACAAAATAAGGTAAGTGTCACATGTGTGGTTCAAGGTGCTGTAGGATTTCAGAAAGCAGGGACAGTTGAAAGTTATAAATTATCAGGACAAGTTGTTTATTCCCCTTAGCAATGATAAATGAGAAGTGGGAACATTGATGGACACCATAAGATGTCATCTAGTGTTTCCAAATACGCTTACATAAACATGGAACAAAAACACTTTTTTTTTTTTTTGCTTTCAATTCAACACGTTTTTTTCAGTTTTTAAAGTATTTAAATAAAGTGTGTTGTGACAGTTAGAGGTAACATATGTAGAGTGACTGCAGAAGTATTTCTTCCAGTTGTTAGCTGTGTTTTTATATCCTTACCACTGTGAACTATTTATTAGTAAATGGGAAAATATAACTTGAGCAAACTTAGTAGATGATCTGCAAATATATGGTGCTATTTTTTTTACAAGAAATACCACATTCCCATATCAACAGAAATATTTATTATCTGGACATTTTTTGAGGCTACAATTAATTTCCCCACTATTTCCTTCAGAAACAACCTGAGGAGGTTAAAAGACATCATTTACAAAAATGCCTCTTAATTCTGCTTCAATTAATTGCTATTTACAATTTATAAGGTCCCAACTGATTAGGGATGTGTTTGGAGAGGAAGCCAGAAGATAAAACTTTATGTAGCACAAGAGAGAGAACCAAATAATGCTTCTCCTTTTTACCAGTTGTTTTGGCATTAAGCAGACAGAATATCTACACCTAATATAGGCAGATGTATTTAACCTTTTTCCTTATTATTATTTTTTTTTGTATACTCTTCCCGACCAGCTCTGTTGAATTGAATTCAATTCACTGGGCAAAGATTCTTCAAAAGCTGAACCAATTATAGTCTCAGGAACTCAAATTGAAGGCATCTGATTAACCACAAAACAGCATAAATGTAGAAAATGGTCAAACCATAATGATCAAAATAAAGCCATATAGAATATTCACAGTGTGAAGAACCATGAAATCTGCCACTGAGGCTAGGAGATGACTGGCAGATCATTTTACTGGAGACAACTCTTCTCAGTCTTTTTTGCAATCAGACTTTTAAAATGGGTTCCATAGCTTAATTAATCCAACATCTGACAAGTAAGTCCTTAGAAAAAGAAAAGTCAGCTGCAAAGAAAAAAAAAATCATTTAACTATGAACTGTAGTTTGAATCATCAAAGAGAAGAACAGCAAAATTAGAACTGAGAATGCCTAATGTGGATTTTGGCTTTAGGGTTCCTCTTAATTTAGATCACAGACACAGAAGAACAATTGTTCTATTTTTTGTTATGTTTTGTCTTCTCTTGGCCAAATCCCATTCTCATGTTTGACTCTTAAAGTGAAAAGTACGAATGAAATGTAGGCAGAAGTGACATCCTTTTATAGGTCCTTCCTAGGTGCCTTGAGAAACTATTTCTCTTGTCAGAAGTTAAATTGTAAAAATCAACTCTGGAATATGGCGGGTAACACTATATGTTGAATATTTGATTACCTATAGTTCCAAATCATTTGTGAGAAACTCAATTAAATGCAGGGTAATTTTCTCTCAAAAATATATTTAACCCATTGAAGACAAAATAAAAATATCACATTAAAAACTTGGGGTAAAATTTTTGTGTGACTGTGTGAGTGTGTATGTATGTGTATGCAATGCTCATTTAAACAATATTAGCCTATTGTAAAAGCAGGTTTAGAGAAATTACCACTCCATTTTCTTTTGAAAATGATACAAGATAATATAACTTCTTAATTACATGGAAAATTGTGTATATGTCTAAACCCAAGTGTGATTTTATTTATGTTTAGTTTTTGTCAACAATCTCAAAAACTTATTTTATACAGGAATAGATGGGATATAAATGCAAAGTAAAATTATTGAAAGCTCTATGTATTCTATGTGTATCTCTAAGCAGTAGTGCCATAGGACAGGCAGTGTGCTATATTAAATATGCTTGGAACTAGAAGTCAGAAAGTGTTTGCTTCAGTTCTGATTTTATCATTAACCAGTAAGAGCTCATAGGCAAATTTAATCACTGACATGGTGCCAGACTTTGAAAATAAAAAAAACATACTAGGCCAGATAATCTCAAAAATACCTTTTCTCCCTGGATCCTCTGATCTATCAATACATTTCTGGTGCAATCAATTTTTTCTACAAACCCTTATGAGTACCTGCTATGTTTTGTCCACTTTTCCTTCTAGGTGTTGGGAAAATAATCATAACTTCATCCAACAGCATCCCTGGTTTCATATATAATAAACCAATGAGAATCTATGAAGTAATGGTGTGTGTTATGAAGAACACAAAGTGTGGTGCTATGCAAAACAATGTCCAGGTGTTACTCTAGATGAACTAATCAAGGAAGACCATTCAAAGGGTGATACTTAGAGTCAGAGCTGAAGGACAAAAAAAAAAAAAAAAAAAGATGTGAGGGAAAATAAGCAGAGAATATACAAGTGCAAGAACTGAGAATTTAAAAGAAAAATGAGAAAACACCTTAGTGGCCCTGGAACCAATGGACAAGAGGAGATTGGAGTAGCCAACAGAGGGCAAATCTTGGACTTCCCCACAAATCAGCATCAGTGTGTGTATTTTCATCTTAGATGCCTGATAATGGCATGAGCTGATTGACATTTCTCAAAGATCACCCTGACTGCTGGCTGTGGTGGGGGTGATGGAAATCATTAAGACAATTTCTTAGTTTGAATTCCTAAAAAAGAATACCATAAACTGAGTGACTTAAACAACAGCAATTCAGTTTTCATAGTTCTGGAAACTGAAGTCTGAGATCAGGATGCCACCAGGTTATGGTAAGGGCTCTCTTTCTGGTTATTAGATGGTCATTTTTTGCTGCTTCCTAACATGGTGGGGGAGCAGGGAGAGGGGAAGTAAGCTCTCTAATGTCCTTATAAAAGGGCACTAATCTCATTCATGAGAGTTCCATCCTCATGATCTAATTACCTACCAAAGGCTTCACCTCCTATCGTCACATTTGAAGTTAGAATTTTGACATATGAATTTGGTTGGAGTGGAAGGCAGAGGGAGAGGGAAGCACAAAATGTTCAGTCTATACAGAGAGGGAGGGTGGGAGACCATTAGGCCAGTTAGTAACTCTTAGGATAAAAGCAAGAGCTGATTGGAGTGTTAACGGAATGAATAGATTTGACTTGAGAAATATTTGAAATGAGGAGTTGGCAGGAATTGCTGTGATTGTTTGGTTTAGAGGTGAGGGAGAAATCAAGGATCAATTTCCAGGTCTTAGACTTGAACAATTAAATGAGATGGTGTTATTTACTTTACTGGGGAAGAGTAAAAGAGAGACAGGGCATTTGGGGGGTGTATCAAGAGTCCTCTTCTAAACTGATTAATTGATATGCTTTCAGACATCCAGGTGCAGATGGGTAAGTCAGTAGCTAAGGAGTTTTGAGCTGATGATAGAGGTTTGGGAATAATAGCTTATTAAGGACACTAAAAACCACGAGACTGAATAATAACTAATCACTGGCAATAGATTTTCCACAAAGACTAGGGTAATGTGAATGGTTTAATTAGAACTTAGGTTTGTATGTTTTCAGAAGAGGCTAGCATAACCACCTTGAGGGATGTACCTCAGGCAAGACCTGGTGCTCAGATATTCAAGATCAGAAACTTGATATATCTACACTTTGGTAACTGATTCCTTTCTCAGGGAAATACACACCAATAAGTGCACATAGACTAAAATATGAAGCCAAAATCATAATTTATTAATTCATATTTGTGGCCATATGGAACAGGTATTTTTAAAGCAAAAGTAACCTGCGATTTTCATTATAGGAATTTCTACAGATGAGATCAAATTTTGCTCAGGACCCTTCTTATGTAAATCCTTTAATGCCTGTGTTCTCATGCCAATCTCACTATAATTAGAATTTCCTACAGTGAAGGGAATGTGTTGTTTATGGTAATAGAATTAACTTAAGGTAGTCTTCCTCTCTCCAGGAATGGTTTACCAATAGCTCCATAAATACTTTGGTGAAGGTTTTCTTTCTTGGAGAAACTTTGAATTATACTTGAATGGATGTTACTGATATTTGCCTGTGCAAATCATGCTTTAAGGCTCCTTTTCCTGACCAATCTTTTTTTTTCTTATTGACATGTTCTTTCTCTGTATGTGTTAATGTACTCAGTGAGATTTCCTCACTATTCTCAACAATTCTTTTACTTTAAGTGAATTTGCATACATCTAAATTGTGTATTGGCTTAATAGCTGAGCCTCCTGTTAGTAATGCTGTATTTCTTTGGTGCAAGTTCTTGGGGTAAACCTATAGGTGCCTTGTAAGATTATGAATCACTGAAGAAAATTTTAGTAGTGCTTACTTGGCTGTATTTATTGAAATAACCACAAAGACTACAATTTTCCTCCACAATATGAATGGGAGAAAAATAAAATATGTTCATGATAAATCTGAATTATCCATATATTCAATTAACCATATTTTCACCAACCTCAATATGTCAGGAAAACATGATACTTTTATGGTAGTTTATTTCTTTAATTTCAGAACTCAGATGACATTATTTAAAAGTTCATTTCTTCCAATCTGAGAAACTCAGAAGAAATTATTTTAAAGTAATTGCAATTCATCTAACAATTTACAGATTACATTTGAAACTCCAACCATTTCTGCTGTGTGTGAAATTTGCTGGTTAGTAAATATTAAGCCAGGACTTAGCAACTCCTGTCTCCTAACATTCAATCTTATAATATTGATAGCCAAGGTTTCTTGGGTCTCTTCTATGAGGCAGGTACTTTGCTAGATGCTTTATGAGAAATATCTCATTTAATCAGTACACAAATCTATAAGATAAGTCATTGTATTCTCTTCCTTATATGGCAGAAAAATTGAAGAATTTAGGGGAATAAGATATTCTGCCTAAGTCTTCAGAGCTATGAAGAGATGGCACAGGATTTGCACTAAGGGAGTCTGAGTTCAGAGTTCAAAGTCCCTAAACCATAATGATCAATTATGGATCCTTTAACACTCTGAGTGTTTTTCATGGTCATGACACCTCAGAAACATGGTCATTTCTCTGAAGTTTATTTTTTTCTTTAACTTCCTAAATAATTGTCCATTTTTCATTTGTAACACTGCCATTATATATATTATCATGTGAAGTAATAGTGATAGAGCTCTTAATAAAATGATTTACAGCTAGGCATTCAACTTTGCAAATGGGGTCCTATAATCAGTCCTGCAATCATTATTAGATTTATATAATATTACCCAGAATATACAGTAAAATTTACAACCTGACCCACATATTCTTTAGATATGCTGCTCATTAACGGAAACAATGATATGGTAATAAACCCAAGAGAAAATGAGTTCTGGGAATTACTTTCTAATTTTCTTTGATTCCAGAAGTATTTAACTTCAACTTATTGGGTGGGCTAAACTGTTTGTTCAGTTTCTTTTCTGTAAGATGGCTCTAGTAGCAGTTAGTTGTCTTTAACTTTATTCAAAACAATTCCGTGGGCTTCCCTGGTGGTGTAGTGATTGAGAGTCTGCCTGCCGATGCAGGGGACACGGGTTCGTGCCCCGGTCCAGGAAGATCCCTCATGCCGTGGAGTGGCTGGGCCCATGAGCCATGGTCGCTGAGCCTGCGTGTCCAGAGCCTATGTTCTGCAACGGGAGAGGCCACAACAGTGAGAGGCCCGTGTACAGCAAAAAACAAAACAAAACAATTTTGTTAGATTGTATGTGACAACTCTCATATCAGTGTGCATTTAAAATAAGGCTTATCAAAATTGGTGAATTTTTGTGTAGCCACTTTAATATTGAAGATGGAAGAAAAAAAAGGCAGCATTTTCGGCCTATTATAGTTTATTATTTCAAGAAAGGTAAAAACGAAACTGAAATGCAAAAAATGATTTGTGCAGTATATGGAGAAGGTGCTGTGACTGATTGAATGTGTCAAAAGTGGTTTGTGAAGTTTTGTGCTAGAGATTTCTTGCTGGACGATGCTCTATGTTCAGATACACCAGTTGAAGCTGATAATGATCAAATTGAAACAATAATTGAGACAGGGAGACTTGGAGACATGTTGGACAAAGTATTAAGGAGTTCAAATAAGTTCTTGAGAAAATGATTAATCATTAAATTGCTTTCATTTCACCTTTTCTGCAGTGTACTGTTTTCTTCTACCTTTCTACCCTGTTTTTCTGACTCCCTTTTCTACTTCTAATAGCATGTCCATTTTCATCACAGAAATTCTTGAATTCAGAGTAGTAAGGTTATCTTCTCAACTCTATGATTCCAAACTCCTCAAAACTGATGTTCTCTTTTTATAAAATAATAAATGGTGTCTATGATAAGCTTTGAACAAACCACTAGATGTGATTTATTTTTCACTCAGCTAAAACCCATCTTACATGTTTCTACAAAGCATATCTTAAAATGAAAATCTTGTAAGGGAGATGCTTTCCTGAATCCATTTCTGCCTTCTAGTATCCAGATCAATGTAGACATTTAATGGCATTCATTAGAAAAATACAGAAGGATCTAGAATAAAATCATAAATCTAGAATCAAAAGCACAAAATGTTTTGGATCCCTAACATTAAATGTTTTGATTTATTGCATTCTATCATAACATTTTGACCAAAACCCTAGAATCTGAGAGGTCTTTGCAAAAGTACTCGACTTGTAAGCAACACAGTTTAAGCCTGAGGTTCCTTACCACCAGAAGAATGGTGTAACAAGCTTTTACTAGAATATAATAGCATCATCTAATCTGTCCTGTATGTCATGTAGTTCTTCTTTGACTATAGAAAAAAATACATTGTAAGTTTTCACCCATCTTTCTACTCATGGTGATTAATTTTGTTACATAGAAGCTGTCTTACAATTATTTTCTGAAAAGTCAACTGAAAGATAGGGATAAAACTTTGTATGGTAGTGGTCACTAAATCATTCATAATCAATAACAATTACATGACACTTTTTATATTTATTTTCTAGTATATAGATACTCCTTCCCCCCAATTCAGTTTCCAATTACCTCTGGGAAATCCAATAGGCAACTATCTCAGAAATTAAATAAAGCAAGAGGAAAGGTGGATTTATCATTTGTTTTAGTCTTCTTGGGCTACTATAATAAATACTATATATTTGGTGGCTTAAACAAGAAAATGTATTTCTCACAGTTCTGGAGACTGAGAAGTCCAAAATAAAGGTGCCTGATGATTCAGTTCTTTATGAGAACCTTCTTCCTGGCTTGCAGACAGCCATCGTCTCATTTTATCCTCACATGGCAGAGACTGTGAGCCCTCTCTCTCTTCTTATAAGGATACTATTTGCATCATGGGGGCTCCATCCTCATGACTTCATCTAAAGCTAATTACATCGAAAGGCCCCACCTCCTAATACCATCCCCTTTGGCGTTAGGGTTTTAACATATAGATTTGGGGGGGGTGGGGCACAAACATGTAGTCCATAACATCATTAGACCATAAAACTATCAAACTTTAAAAAAATATTTATTCTTTCTATACATGTACAAATATTTGACGTATGTTATAAAGAGGTGGTGTATTTTAAAATATCACTATTTTATGTACAATAGAAAAATATAGCAGGAGTGATGTATATCATTTTCAGGGCAATAATTTGAGAAATAAGTGTATTTCTTCATCCTCAACCGTGCTCACTCTCTCCTTTCCTTGGCTGGAGGCAGATAATGACATGTCTCTAGAGGAACAGGGAAGCCAAAATCTGGAAAGACTGGGCAGCTGAACCACCATATGGAGATGAGCCATCAGCTAAAACACCCTCTGTGAATCAGTATATAAGCAAGAAATAGGCTTTAATTGCAATTGGACTGTTACCACTGATGTTGGATTATTCTGTAACACAGTCTTATGCTAACCACTTCTTTCTCTTTCTCTTTCCATTTTCTATCATTATTTCATATTTTTTATGCTTTAAGACTGGATAAAATATTTCTCATGGATAAAATATATGATATTGGAGTTCTTGTGAAAATTTTATGAGACAATGTTGATGTAATATTGATTAATCCTCAAGATGGAAAGAACTCTCAATTTTCAAATAGATTTTTTCCTTGAAAATTCTTGGAATCAATGATTAAATGATTAAATATTTAAAGGTTATGTATAATCTTGCAAATGCTAAAACAATAAATACTTGTATGGAGTCTAGAATTTTGTTATGTCAAGCTTTGCTATAATTTAAACTAATATAAATATAGTTAACTCCAAGACGATATATTTTTCTTCCCAAGATTATTTTGCTAGGGGTAACTTCTTGGTGTTTGTAGTATTTACCAAGTTATTTATCTATTTAACTACTTTTCTAGTTAATCAACAACCTTCAATTTTTGGAGCATTTATTTTTTTCAATTAAAAACACATATTTATATTTCTAATGATATCATTTTGGCAAAGATATTCCAAAAGAGATTTTACTCTAGTTATATCCAGAATGCTAATAAATACTTGAATGTGACTATTCAAATATTAACTCTAAACCCAAATGTGTTGCTCTGATTGTATTCAGTGTTTGGGGGCTGATAATTATGAGCTTAAAAATGCAGTCACAGCAATTGATCATGTATGAGATCAGGTATGACAGAAATGACATTGATGTGGTTATCTGACAGTTTCTTGGTCCAAAACCTGAAGCCAACACTGAGCATCAGAATTTTGCCATATACTAAAGATGAAACTTAACATGTTAGTATATTTTTACTACTTCCACAATATTTTATGTGTTCATACCTCACTACTTTTGCACACATTGCTCCCTCCCCCTCCATTTACCCCATCATTACCTCATCTGTCTGATCAACATATCTTTCCCGACCCAGATGGAGCATCTCCTCTTTTCAAGAAATCCATCTTGAACATTATTTTCTCAACCTCTCAAACTCTATAGTCTTATGTATCACACTTAATTTAATTATTTGGATGTATGTGTGTGTGTTGTGTGTCCTGTAGTAGGTCAGTAAATATTTGTTGAATAATATTGAAATAGTATCTTTTTATAGGGATTGAGTATAAAGAATTTCAGACAACTTTTTTTTTCAGGCTTCTGGTTAAACAGGAAAAAATGAGCCCACATATTGTCAAGCCTCAGTCACGAGTTTGCAATAAAATGCCCAACTATGTGCCCACTTACAACAGTGAGGAGAACTTGATTGCTTTGAGTGGGTATGGGAATTATAGATTCATTGTAAGTCAGAGGTATTTGCTGGGTTTCTGGAAAACAGTACATGTGAAGGAGAATATTCAAGATAAAAGAGAGATGAGGAAGCCCTGTAGCATGGAGAAGATACCTGTGGTGGAGTTAGGAGTGTTTTCTTAGCACTGATTTACAAAGTCAGCAGCAGTCAGAACTGGCTGCTGTGCAGAATAAGAGTAGATGTTTGAACACAAAGCAGCAACGTTCCTTGAGGAGTTGACAATGGCTCAGTTCTGGGGACAGTTCTCCATACTGAGTACCCCTTTACTACACCCTTGAGAGTCCCGATCACCTGCCATTTAACACACAGGGCTTGGGATAGGGAAAAAATAACAACAAAAAATAACAAAATTTTTTATGTCTCTAGCAAAAGCTGGGGTTTCTCCAGTTATTAGGCCTCATTCTAGCATTTGGAACAGGCCCTCACTGTTTTCAGCTCACATAGCCCACAGTGATACTTGACAGCCACCACCTTCTGTCCAGAAAGAGTTTTGCTTGCAACCAGCTCTCCCATTAGAAACCGAGGCCAACTGCAGAAATGGTCTTGACTATATAGCAGCAGAGGATACTCAACACTAGTTTATTCAGCCAGGGCTGTCATAGGTAAACACAAAAGGACATCCAAGGAGCAACACCCATTTAAGGAAAATCCAGAGCACAAAAGAAAAAGACCAAGACTAGCAAAAAGGACAAAATAACGCAGAGGAAAACAGGGCAAAAAGTAAACTAAAACGTTTAAATATGTTCTGATCCGTATCTTCAGAGGAGTATATTAAATCAATAGAACAAGAGTTAACAAATAATAAAGAGAAGCAACTAGCTATTAAAAAGTATTCTGACTGGTAAAGTTACAGGGGAAAAAAAAACAGATGTTCTGAAAATACAATTGAGAAACTCTCTGGAGAGTTAAAAGAAACAGTAGTGTAGCTACAATCCTAGTCATAGGAGTTTCAAAATAAAGAGGAAGATGACAGTAAAGGAAAGAAAATAATCAAAGTAATAATAAAAGAAAGTGTTACAGAGCTGAAGTAAGGCAAACATCTTCAGACTCAAAAGACCCATTGAATAGCAAACAGAACGAAAGCAGACAGACCTACATATAGAGTTCTATAAACTGAGGCCATATAAAGTGAAATCTTGAAAAACATATTAAGACCATTTACCTATAAAGGAAATAAAATGGTAATAAAGTCAGATTTTTGTGTCTTTAAAGCAGATTCTAGAGAAAACTGGAAAAAGGGGAAATTATTCTGAAACAAAATAATTTTGAACCAAGGGAAATAATCTATTTTGAAGATAAAATAAAGATTTTAGGTAGGGATAGACCAAAAAAAGTTACTTGAAAAGTATCTTTGTCCTTTATGTCACAACTTTAAAAAGTATCTTTCAAAAGTGTATCTGTTTTAAGTCACAGTCTTCTAATGTGTGTGTGTTTTTTCCTTTCTGTACTTAAAAGAGTGTCATTCGTGTGAAACTTTCTACATCTATTTGTGTCAATTACTTTCTCAACACACTTGCTGTTCTACTAGGTACTTGGGGGCATAGAATGATTTGGGGGTCATTCAATACATTGCAGGGATAAGTAAACACGTTATTCAGCTGAATTCCACATGAGAGTCAAAACTAAAACAAAATAAAAAAATAAGAAATGTTTGATTGAGCTACCACCAAGGACTGATCATTTTATTGATGTTTTCCTTAATTTTTATGACAATCCTGTCAAAGATTTGAGTCATTTGCCATCTACAGATGACAAAACCAAGATTCAGGGACTCTCAGTGGTTTCACAAGTCTACAGGCTCTATCCGCCATGCCTTATTTTCCCTCACTGCCCTATGATGCTGGTTTTCACTTTAAGATTCCTAACTGGGATTTGAAATTTGAAGGATTTATTTGGGAAAAACTCAGTCTCATTGTGGAAACATTTTTTTAAAAAATTCTGGGCTGAATTAAACTAAAGGGAACACAGATGGCAACATGTATTTTCTTCAGATCATATGAGAGACCTGGAAGAGAAATGCCAGCAGTCCCACATACATTGGAAGAATAAACGTGGGGGGGGGGTTCCATCCAGGCCCACTCTGCATGTGTTGCAATAAGTTATTAATAGATGTGACATCTTGAGGGATTTCAATTCAGGCTGCCGATAGAGAATTTGAATGGATTAGATGCCAACAAATGCTACTTTATTGTCATACTTTATTTTGCATTTCAGGTTGTCTAAAATATTAAAGAAGGTTACTGTGCTGATTGGAGTATATTCAAGAAATCTACTCAGAGAGTATCCAAACTAAAAACCATAGGCGAAATAGTGCCATTTGCGGAGACATGGATAGACCGAGAGACTGTCATACAGAATGAAGTAAGTCAGAAAGAGAAAAACAAATATTGTATAATATCACTTATGTGTAGAATCTAGAGAAATGGTACAAAGAACTTATTTGAAAAGCATAAATAGAGACACAGGTGTAGAGAACAAACACATGGATACCAAGCGGGTAAAGGGAGGGCGGGATGAACTAGGAGATTGAGATTGACATATATACACTATGTATAAAATAGGTAACTAATGAGAACCTACTATATAGTACAGGGAACTCTACTCAGTACTCTGTGGTGACCTAAATGGGAAGAAAATCTAAAAAAGAAGGGATATATGTATATGTATAACTGATTCACATTGTTGTACAGCAGAAACTAACACAATATTGTAAAGCAACCACACACCAATAAAAATTAAAAAAAAAAAAACATAGGCCACCTCAAAATATAAGATGATTTTTCATTGCTATATTTGCATCGATTTGTACAGTGGATCTCCATCAGAATAACTGAAAAATGTTAACCCCATCTAGCATTAAGACTGCTAGAGACAGAATGAGCTACATTATTTTTAGGGCCCAGTGAAAAATGAAAATGTAGGCTCCCTTTTTGAAAATTATTAAGAATTTTAAGACAGGGACAGCAGATCATTAAACCAGGTGTGGAAGCTTTCCAAGCAGGGGGCTTCCCATGTCTCATATGCCCATGAGGCCAACCTGCTAGGTAAGCAGCCCAGGTGATGCCTGTGAATGTGAACAGGACCACTAAAACAGGGCAAGCAGCCTATAAGGAGGAGTATTCCTGCTCTGGACACTAAGCATCCTTGCCTTAATGCCCTGAGCTTTCTATGCTTTACCAAATCTTTCCATGTTAAAATTTATGAGCAATCTGTGACTCAAACTACTTTAAACAAACAATTCTGCATACAGTAAACTTCCTTCCTGTATTAGGAATTGTCAATAATG
The DNA here is from genome assembly GCF_949752795.1 of Hyperoodon ampullatus. Taxonomy (NCBI): domain Eukaryota; kingdom Metazoa; phylum Chordata; class Mammalia; order Artiodactyla; family Ziphiidae; genus Hyperoodon; species Hyperoodon ampullatus. The sequence goes on from NC_136916.1 coordinate 163,127,634, forward strand.
ATTTCGGGAGGCTCTCAGTTGGGATACCTAGTCCTGCTCCATTCTTACTTGGCCTTTTCCCCCACCTTTTCTTGTGTGGCCTGGAAGTCACCCTTTCCTTTTGTAATCAGTGACTCCATACATTTATTGGTCTTCTTGTTGCATTTCTGTAAAGAGAGCCCCAAGTTATATAAATTTATTGCTCCACAAACTTGAATCCACTTATCACTATTAGTTATTACAGAGATATAGAAACTGCTAATTTCAGAGAAACCTAAATCCTCCCAGTGGTAAAGCTGGATCTCATTTTTTTCTCCAATATACTTTGCTGCCTTACTCTGTTATTGCTTCAAGTGTACAGACATGGACACTGAGGCACAATAAGGGTGAGTCCCTTAGCAAAATCACACAGTTCCTTTATGCAAGGGCCACCTATGAGTCCTCAGTCTCTGACCACTTTTGCTGTGGTCCTCCTTCCCCAACCATGCCTGTCTATTTTAACTCCTATTACTGCAGTGAACAAATTCTGGACTAAGATTTAGATGTAGAATTATATATAAAGGGCTGCTACTAAAATTCTTTCTTTTTCTGCATCTCTAGTAAAATACTTTTTCTATCCTCAAACCCTTTTTCTGTGAAAGCACTTTAATGCAATATATTGCAACAATGCTACGATCTCCTTTATAGAAATGACACGGAAGACAGGCCAGGTCCATGAAATGTTCTGGTGAATAAATCTGCTGCATTAATATGATGATTTGAAATAATTATAGCCATTAATTCTTAAATAGATCTTCTGCATACCAGGCACTTTTCTAAATGTTTTGCACATGCTAACACACATAATTCTTACAACAAACCTAAGAGAATAGATATGTAATTATCCCCTTTTTACAGATGCAGAAACTGAGGCTCAGGAAAATTAATTAATTTGCCCAGATGATGTGCTCACACCCTCAGTGTTGTACCACTTCCTTATTGTAGATTCATTAATCATTTGAATATGACCTAAGTCTTCAATCTTAATATAAATGCACTGTTTCTGCTCTTGGTTTGATTTAGAAGATCTCTGGGGTCCTTTCTATGTCTAAAATTATATCATGTTGGAGAAGAAAACATCAGTTGTAAATGACATTCAAATAATTCCCATTAACTATCAACAATTTAATTATGTGTTATTTTTACGTGGCTCTTACAGGTTTTCTTACTTTAAGAAATTAAATGGTTGCATACAAAATGAAATTGTGTCCTCATTTACTCCTTACTGTGAGTATGGGCACAATGATTTCATTATTCTGAATCTATTGATTGCTCTTGAAATGTACTGCTTCTGTAAATAAGACAGGCTGTAATCAACCACATTCTAAATCTTTCCTTCAATAACCTTTTTTGGCTTTATTTTTCCATTGTCCTGCTTTGAATATAATGGTGCCAAACACAATTTGAGGTTTTCAGGTAAACATAGTTTATTAGGATGTTCTTGTTAAAGACACCTGATTCAAGGTAAAACGTGTTTGATAAGGCTCCCTTTAAGCGTGGCTTTTTATATTGCTTATTCATCCCTCCAAAACATTTATGTTGGGTGACACTGCACAAATTAAACAGTGCTGACTTATGTTATAATTAGTTATATGGTACAGTATCTTAAAATAATTTCTCAAAGGAAGATTGCCCTTTTTGAAGAGAAAAAAATGGTTTAAATATTTTAAATAATTAAAACCATTTGGCTGAAAAAGTCTGTAATCAAAAGGCAAAATGTCACATGCTTATGTCAAAGATGCCACTACAAAATATTAGCCAGTATGTTTAAGTTCCTTGAAAAACATGCTGTATTAAAAAACCAAAAACTTTTTAAAACATTTTAAAAATCATAGGAATGTTCTTTATTCTTTTCAAGTTATCTATGTTTCCTTACTGTTTCTAAAAATTATATACATACGTGTAAAAACACATACACACAGATTAAATAATTAAAAATACATATTTTCTGAGTCAAGTATCTGCTTTAGACTTCCATGTATTTGTAGAGATAAACTGAGAAATAACATTTTTCCCTGCAAACAACTGTCTTAAGGGGAATAAAATACAAGCTACAAACTGAGAGGGAATATTTGCAAATACAAACTGACAAAGTACTTCAATCCAGAGTATATAAAGAACTCACCACATTCAACTGTAAGAAATGGTCAAACAATTTGAGAAGACACTTTACCATAGAGGATACATGATAACAAATAAGTACATGAAATATGTTCATCATCCACCATTCTAGAAATACAAATTATAGACACAATGAGTTACCACTACATGCACATAAGATGGCTGAAATAAAAAATACAGACAATATCAACTGATGATAGGATGTACGACTCTCATGCATTGCTGATGGGAATGTAAAATGGAACAATCATTTGGCAGTTTCTTAAAGAGCTAAATGTACAATTTAATAAGAAAAATGCTAGACATTTTCTTCTAAAGCTAACATACAACCTAACAATAACACTTTAGTGTATTTACTCTAGAGAAGTAAAAATTTATGTCTAAAAAACCCTGGATATTAATATGCTTTGCAGTTTTATTTATAATAGCCCCAAACTGGAAACAAACCAAACAAATGTCTTTTAATGGGTGAATGATGAAATAAATTGTAGTATATCCATACAGTGGAATAGAACTCAGCAATAAAAGAAATAAACTATTGATATAGACAACAATTTGGTTGGATTTCAAGAATGTTTCACTGGCGAAAATAGGTCAGTCTCAAAAGGTTATATACTATATGATTCCGTTTATATAACAGTCTTGAAATAAAATGTTAGCAATGGAGAATAGATCAGTGGTTAACAGGGGTTAGAGGAGGGGAGGTCATTCTCAGGCACAGATGGCATAAATAGTTTTCTTTGTTGTGATGGACCAAGTCCATATCTTGACTGAGTTGTAGTTATACAAATCTACACATATGATGAAAGGTCACATATTTATACACCAATAAAAAGAGTTTTTGTTTCAAAGCTGATAAAATCAAAATAAGGTCTGTATGTAGTATAGTCATTAGTACTGTACTAATGTCAGTTTCCTGCTTTGGGGAATGTACAATGGTTATGTAAGATATTATCACTGAGAGAACCTGGATGAAGTGTATACAGAAACTTGCTGTGGTATTGATGCAACATCTTTAGGTCCACAATTATTTTTAAATAAATATTTTAAAAATAAATAAATTCAGAATATTTATGTACTATTAACCCATACATTATGCATTTCAAATTACAAATAACAACCTATTACCTACATAATAGGTTTTAAAACAGGTAGGACCTGGCCAAGGTTGTCTCTAATGTTTAATTATTTTCTCTGTGAAAAACATATTTAAATAACTTCCTAAGTAGTATGCAATCTTTAAAATAAATGAGTGTATGAGTTAGAAGATATATATGTGTCATCATTTTAGGAAGAACTTTTAGATTTGGAATTTAGTACGTATTTTAACTGAATTGAAAGAAAATTGTGTATGTAATAGAAAAACAATTATTTCTGTATTATTTTACAATTGTCTTATTTTATGCTGATGAAGCATACTTCTAGCTAACGTTTGTCACATAAATAGACTCAGAGAAGATAACAATGCATTCTAATAAAGGATACAATTTACTAGTTTGACCACTACTCATTTTGTTTCACTTGTGGTAGACTGAAAAATTTCCCTTATATGTCTTTGTTCCACTTTTCCTTAAACAGTTTCATGGGCCATATTTCTGAAATGTAGCAGAGAACTAGGTAAATAGAGAAGTGCTCATTTTTGCCTTAAGTTCTCCCATTTTCCTGAGACTGTTGATTTTCATAGTAAAGTGCATTGTGTTGAATGGCTCTTTTGTGAAAAATCTATTATATTTTTTCCAGACAGAATAATTACCTTATGCAAGAACACTGTGTTACAGAAAACTCACTATTATCTTTTCTGAAAAGAAACAGAAGTTTTCTTGAGAGAGAGGAAATAGATCAACAGAGCACGCAAAGCAATATGTTCTAGGATAAAGGAAGTTTAATGAAAGAGACACCATAATGGCTGGTTCTTTGCTATGGGGGCTGTTGATTACTGTTAGGATAAAAGGGCAAATCATTATTAGAAATTTTAGATATTTATTTATTTATTTATTTATTTGTGGTACAGGGGCCTCTCACTGTTGTGGCCTCTCCCGTTGCGGAGCACAGGCTCCAGACGTGCAGGCTCAGTGGCCGTGGCTCACAGGCCCAGCCGCTCCAAGGCACGTGGGATCTTCCCAGACCGGGGCACGAACCCGTGTCCCCTGCACCAGCAGGCGTACTCTCAACCACTGCGCCACCAGGGAAGCCCTAGATAATTATTTTGATATATTATTTCCTTTCATATTGAAGACCATATCTGACTTCAATGAGATTTTCTAATATGTGCTTCAAAAGACTGAGGATGAGAGGGAAAAATAGAAACCCTCAGAGCATGATGGCAGAAGATACCATCCAAGTAACTTTATGACAGTAGATTTAAGTAGTAAATCTATGGCAATAAAAAACTTCCTGATTATTACAATATAAGCTATTAGTTATGAAAGAAAGAGTTGCCCTATCCTTGAATAAAATACTTTGGAGCATTTCAGCAAATATTTATTGATTTCCAGGCATTTTGCTGGACACTTGATACTGAAACTTTTTTCCTTGAAAAAAAGGAAACCATTAACATATTGTAGTAGATTGAATTTTGTCCCCTAAAAACATACATCCAACTCCTAACTCTTGGTATTGTGAATGTGACCTTATATGGAAACTGAGTCTTTGCAGATGTAATTAATTTAATGATCTCAAGATGATATCTCACTGGATTTAGAGTGAGCCGGGAATCCAATGACTGGTGTTCTCATAAGAGGAGGAGAGGACACACCAACACGCAGAGAAAAAGGCCATGAAATAATGGAGGCTAGAAAGCTCTACTTCACATCTTTCTCATCCTGGGACAAGCAAACATGTTCTCTTGAGAAAGGCAGCTGTACAAGAGTGCAAATAGAACCATGAAAATCCTCTCAAGGTCTAGGAATGGAACTGGCCCACTGACTTTTCTGTGTTATTCCACCAGGCAAAATAAATTGAAAATATGGAAAATTATATTCAACACTTTTTATGGGAGGAATTTTGAAGTTCCATGGAACAGGACATGAATACAAGATTTGTTAAAAGAGTCCAGTAATACAATTGACTGTACAAAGTACACCATATTCCCATATTTTCTGTTGCATTTCAGAACATTTTTTTTTTCCCCTCAGGCGCTTAGCTATTCTTTCTCATCTCCTAAATCTCTAATCAATGGACTGCACTTAGGCTCAGTGCTTGAACCCCTTTTCTTTTCTACATACACTTTTTTTAAGTTTTCTCATCTAGTTTCCTAGGCCACAGATAATACACTTTCCATAAAAGCAGAGATTTTTTTTATTAATGGATATGGTCCATGTGTATATACAAGAGCTTTGTAGATATATGTGCTCACCCAAAAAAATATATTTTTGAATGAATGAATCTGTAAATTAGTATGATGATGACTCAGGAACTCCTGACTTAACCTCTCCTTTGAACTCTAGACATGTATCTTCCACTTACATATCTACTCAAATGTCTTTTAAGGATTTCAAATTAACCTTTTGAAAACTAAATTATATATCTTTCATGCCAAAATCTTCTACAAATGAGCAAATGGCAAATCCATCTTTCCACTTGGCAATACCTAAAACCTTGAAATTGTCTCTGATTTCTCTCTTTCTCTCATATCTGATATTTGTGGTATATATGTGTATGTCTGTAACTACTTTGGAAGTTGGTCTGGCAATTTCTTATAAAGTTAAGCATGTTCATAGAAGCTGTTTTCATATTAGCCCCACACTGGAAACAACCCAAATATCCAGTAACAAGAGACTAGATAAACAAAGTTTGGATATTAATGCAATTAAATATTACCCAGATATAAAAGGGAAGAAGCTATTGATGTATGCAACAACATTGAGAAACCTCAAAAACATTATGTTGAGTTAAAGAAACCAGGATTAAAAAAAGTACATATGATTCCATTTATATGAGTTTCTGGAAGAGTCATAACTAATTTATAAGAAAAGAGATCAGAACAGCATTTGCTTGCGGGTCACTGATGGACTGGGAAGAAAAATAATGAATATTTCCAGAAAGATGAAAATGTTTTATATATTGATCTAGTATATATTATACAGTTATAAGAAAATTTCAAAGTTCTCTGGATTCTGAGCTTTGATGTATGCATTCCACTATATATATATATATATATATATATATATATATATATATATATATATATAAAATTCAGTAAAAAAATATCATGAGATATATGTATATATATGGTATCAAGAATAATATTAAAATAAAATACCTAGAATAATAACCATGAAACTTAATGAGTTAAACATTAATAATATTTCAGAAGTTCTGCATGTGTTCTTGAATGTACCACCTACTATTTTCCCCAAAAGTGAATAGTCCACCAAAATATCTATTGTTACTTCCTTGCTTTTACTTTATTATATATAGTATATAATATATGCATTATGCATAACATTTTATGTTTAATTAATATATTGCATAGATGTGCATGTTATAGCTCTATCATGCTATATCATACTATATGTATGATTCTGCAATTTGCTTTAACTTTCTTTTCATGAGCTGAAGTAATCAAATTTAATGTAATTTAATTGATCAATCTTTTCCTTTACAGTTTACATTGGTTGTTTCTTGCTTAGAACTTTCAACTCTACTCTGAATATATGAAAATGTCTTAAACAACTTCTTTTTTTTTTATGTTTTCATTTTCAGATTTAAGTCCTCTGACCACCTGGAATTGATCTTTATGTCTGGTATATAGTAAGGATCTGATTTCACTCATTTCCATTTGGACAACCGATTGTTCCAGCACCAATTATTGAAGAGGGCACCATTTTTTCCTTTGACCTACACTGTTCTGTCATATATCAACTTTCCATATATGTGTAGTTTCTGGAGTCTTACTATGTTATATTGCTCTACTTTTCTATCCTTTTGTTGCTATCATACTGACCTAATTACTAGACATTTTTCTAGCCATCTTGTGTCAAGTTAATATAGTATCCATCAATTCCTTGGCTGCTAAGATAATTTATCAACAATGGATTGAGAATTTTCTTAAGTTATTTTCCATTTCATTTATGGAAAATTTCATATGGTGTTTTGCCTTTAATTTGTTGATACAGCAAATATTATTGAGAGAGTTTCTAATTTTGAATCAAATTGCATTTTGTTTTCCTGGTATAAACCCAGATTGAATATAATTCTTTGGAATCCAGTATCAAGCTTACTTCCATTGTCAAGACTCTTAATATATGTTTGGTTACATTCTCTCCTTTTTAATTCTCTGAACAGGTTTGTGGAAGATTGAAATCATGTGTTTAAATGTTGCGTACAACCACCTTATAAATATTTGAGCCTGGTATTTTCATATTTGAAGTCTTTTTTTTTTTTTTTTTTGCGGTACGCGGGGCCTCTCCCGTTGTGGAGCACAGGCTCTGGACGCGCAGGCCCAGCGACCATGGTTCACAGACCCAGCCGCTCTACGGCATGTGGGATCTTCCCGGATGGGGGCACAAACCCGTGTCGGGAAGCAGGCGGGCTCTCAACCACTGCGCCACCAGGGAAGCCCGATATTTAAAGTCTTTTAAACTATGTATTCAATTTATTTGATGGTTATAATATACTTAAATTATTTTATTTATCTTTCATTTTTTTAAATTGGTAATTTGTGGTTCTTTAAGATATTTTGAATAACATTGATCTACTCACAAACATAGAGGGTGTCTATGATGCTTTGTTGAATGTGTCAACTTGATTAGGCAATAGTGCCCAGTTATTCAATCAAACACAAATGTAGGTACTGCTGTTGAAGTATTTTGTAGATGGATAAATTATATAATCAGACAACTTTAAGTAAAGCTTATTCTCGATAGTGTGGGTAGGCCTTATCCAATCAGTTGAAAGTTCTTAAGAACAAAATTTAGGTATCCTGGAGAATGAAGAAATGATTGCAGTATTGGTTCCTGCTCAAGATTTCCAGCCTCACATCTTATTTTATAAATTTTGGACTTGCCAGCCTCCACTATGGGCATGAGTCAATTCTTTGAAATCCCTTTTCTTCTACTGGTGTGTTTCTCTGGAGAATTCTGACTGATATGTGTCTTAGTTGAGATCTCATTTTCCAGTTTGTCCTCCCAACTTCCTCAGTCAGAAGCTGCTCTAGGTCATGGCTTCAGACTGTATTATACAGCAGACTTTTTTCAGCCTTTCCTCCAAACTTTGTCTGTTGATTCAGTCACCAAACTCTTGGGAAGCACTTTTCTTCCTCAGTAGATCAGAGTTGAAATCCTAGTCCCCACTGCCTTTTATGGAACCCAGAAGACATACATTTCATCCTGATCACAACTTTGTGTTTTAATCCCTCAAGATGTTTACCTTGCTTTTGAGGTTGGATTTAACTTCTTTAAAGTTTGTAGTAGAATTTGTGCATCAAAGTATGCTACATGATCTTCCTCATTTACTCTTGCTACACACAGTTATATTTCTATACATTTAGAAATATCATTATTTTTGCCAGTTTTGAGAAATATAATTCTAAATGATTTTCCATTGAGTAGGCTACTACTATTTTCCTTCTAAGTGTTTAAAATGAAGTGAAAGAGTTTGAGATAAAAGTTTATAGTGATGTGCCACTTGAAGAATTAATTTTAGGAAATGTTTGACCATTGAGAGCAGATAGACTACGTACTGTACTCTCTCTGTGTTTTAGCCTTCTATTTATGTCTAATGTCATGTATACAGAACATAAGAGCATAGGCTGCTGATAATGGGGACTCAACATTTAATTGAGGATAAATAAAAAATTGTTTTGAGAGTCCTAAAGGTTAACCCTGAATTTGTCTGTAAGCTAGGGTTCTACATTTGGAAAGAAGGAAAATTATAAACATATCCAGTGGAATGACAGATTCCTTAGATTTTTTTATTATCACTTTGTTTCAAAGCATTTCTTTTAAAATGTTACTGTGAGTCATGGTAAAGGATGAAAGAAATGCACATTCAGGCCTGACACAAGGAATAAAATCCTCTGCAGGCAACTTACAGGAAAACACAGAGATTTGTTCCTAAGCTGGAAGAAGCCACAAGCTGCTAAACAAATGAGCACAAACCTTATAGGATGAATGGAGTTTGCCAGGTTTGCCTCTCTAAAAGTAATTTTTAAAAATACCATTCCTATACGAGGTTAGACTTGTGGTTGACACATATAGAAAATTGAGATGTGAGATAGTCCATCCTAACTCACCAGTAAGCATTTGGTCCTGTGACTAGAACTCAATTCTTGGCACTCAGTTTTCACTAAAGCCTCAAAACAATATATCTCTAAAGCATATGGAAATGTATTTTCCCAGAGGCATTCTCGAGAATAATATAGAAAAGAACCATCTAGACGGTATCAAAGTGTTAAAATTGGGCATCAGCTTTGGGAAAACAGTCATAATTTGTGATCTCAAGAAAACTATCTGTGTTTGTTTGCTGTTTTGATTTCTCAAAAAGATTAAAAATTGTGATATTTCTAATGAATATCAAACTTCTAATGATTTGTTCAAACTAAAACTTTTCAAATGTATTTGCTGTTCTCATATTTCAGTATAGGAGACTCTTCATGTTTAATAATTTTCAATCTGTTTATAGCTCAAGGACAGCAATCTTTACAAAATAAAGTATACTGAAATGTGAGAATCACGAAAAGTATAATTTCTATGTTATTTTAAATTAAATGCAAGCTTTCAATTCATATTACTTATAATATACTATCTCTATTTTCCAAATGCACACCAAATTTATTTTATAATTTAGAATACATGGAAGATGATTTTTGGAACAATGAAAAAAATTATGCTACCCCTCAATTAAAATATTAGTCATAAGCTATGGAGGAAAATTTTTTAAAAATCAATAGTAAAACAGTTGAATATGCAACAATGAAATGACTATATTTATAAACTGCCCAAAGTGATGAAATATGGGGAAAAGTTGTGCCTCCTTATAGAACTAATGTACCCAAAGTGAGATTTGTAAAATCTTTCACCTTTGAGGCTTAATGGGCTCCTCTCTGATAACATCCCCCGACCTTGAATAATCTGATCGATCCTTTTTTTTCTCTAATTTTGTTTTATTATAGTATTTAATTGAAATCATAAAAAAAGAACCAGAAGGGAAATATAGAAATTTATTTTAAATGTTTTATCAGAGTATGGGAAATGTGAACAGCTCTTACAAAAGCCTAAGCTTCAACTTTTCAAGGTGACTCTAATCTACATTTTCACAGAAAATGAGAGTATATATTGTCATAATGTGTTTCTATGGTAACTATTTTTTATGCTGAAAATAAACTAATGAATCTCATAAGAAGATTGCCCTTCATGGGCTTTGGACAAATAACTGTCTTTTTATTTACCTGTAAATAAAGAAAGTTCTTCAATATGCATTATTCAGACCTTCGCTCACTCAGAAGTATCAAAAGGATCGAGGTTGTCTGAGGCTCTATTTACCAAGAAGCAGCGTATAGCTAACTGAGCAGGTTAGATAAGTAAGTAATCTAACTAGGAAACAATAGTTCAGATTTAGTTTTATTTCAGGGCATACTAGTGTTGAAACAAATGTTTCCATGGCAGACAGTGATATAGAATGAGACTCAGCATGAATGCTGGAAATTCCAAGGAAAGAGAAAGGATTTTCTCAGTCACTAATGACTCATAATTACCATAAATATGATATTTATTAACAACACAAGTAAGTAAATTCACATTAAAGAAAAAACACGTACATAAGGTACTTTCAGATTTTAATTGTCAATCAATGTTCCCAAGGTCTGGTGCCAAGGTTTATAGGACAATCAAAACTCCCTCCCTTGACCATCCTTCTTCATTTTCTCACTTCTCAGTGCTTCATCATCCAGTGCAAAATGGGAACAATAATATTTCTCCTATTTCCTTGGTAACATTATTTTGAGAGTAAAATAAGGGGTGACAAATTCTTCCACAAATGAGTATACTCCTTGGTAACCACTTCTGAAGTGCCTAGTGCTTTCGGGTGACCTGAGCAGTTTTCCATGTATCTCCAGTCTGGAGACTTGCTTATAGTGCACACAAAAATCCTTGAAATAGAGTAGTGGAAAGGCATCAAAATAAAAGACTTGTAATAGTCCAGATAAATTGCTTCTACTGATGAAGTTATCTCCAGTTTAAGAAACTGAAAGCCAATCTTGGCACATTAGAAATGTAAGTAAAGTCTCATTATACTATGGTGACATCCCTGGGAGTTACCAATTCAGTCTACTCCTTTACAGAAGAAATATCCCTCATCCACATCACAACCCCTTTTTTGGCTGTTTTATTATATGGCTCTCAAATTCTTTGACATTGCTGTTATTCTGGTTGTTTGCATCTGGATCAGAAGATGTAGAGTGAGTCCTCTGAGGGTGGGTACTAAAAGGTAAGGTGTCATCAAAACACTCACACTTGGAGCCCTGGGTTGCCATAAAGAATATCTGACTATCCTGTAGCCACTTTGTTGTGAGGAATCCAAGCTACAGGGAGACGTGACATGTAGGTGCTCCTGTCAGCTGCCCCTGCTGAGCATAGCCATCCCCTGGACCCACTGTATGAAATCCTGACCCAATGATTCTGCAAGAATAATAACATGGTTGATTTTAATTACTGTCATGGAGTAATTGTTACCCAGCAATAGTAACTGCTACAGAATTTTTTTCAGAGATGAAATGTTGACTTTTCCAGAGTTTTAGTTAATGCCATAAAAGGATGAGACTGTGGGAGTGTGTATGTATGGGTACGGGGATTGGGGTATCTTGCACGTGAGAGGAATGTAAATAGTTTGTAGTCAGAGGACTCAATGCAAAGATTTCAAAACATGGCTCCCAAATTCTTTGACACTTTTCCCATTAAGAATTGGAATCCGCCTTCCCATTAAATCCTGACAGTCTTTGATTAATAAAGTACACTAATGAAGTCCTGAGTAATTTGTTGTGCACCACTTTGACCTGGAATATTCTTTTTCTTTTATAGGTCCATATGAATTTATTGAAGGATAATTTACATACTTAAGAAGGCACATATTTCAGAGTACAGTTTGATGACATTTGACAATTTTAAACACCTGTATAACCACCACTCCTTTAGGTCATAGAGCATTTCTAGAAAACTTTCTGGTACCAAGTGACCCTTTCCAGACATATTTTTATTTTCTTCTTACCTGCCTCCACCCCATCCCATCCAGGCAACCATTGTTCTGAGTTCTATTAGCATAGAACAACTTTTATTTGCAAGAAATACTCTTGAACTCCAATTTCACATTTTATAGTAACCCTTGCAACTAAATGTAGCAGGTGACCAGTCCCTGCCAATGGAATTTGTATAAATCATGTGCACCTTCGCTACCCCTCTTCCAGTTGGCTAACTAAATGTCTACAACTCCAGGACACAAAATGGAGAGAGGTCAGGATCATGAATCCCCATATAGGTGTGGCCCACTGAATTTCACATCGGACCACTGCTTGGGTGAGAAGTGAACTTTCAATATGTCATTTACCATATCTTATCCATTGCAGCATATAGCCTTTTCTCAACCAATACACCATACAGAATAGGCTCTTAGGATCTAGTATCTTGTTATTTAAAGAAACAAAAATCAGCAACACTGCCTCATAAACTACTGAGACAGCAAAAGCATCTTGTTAAACATGGTGTCAGAAAGAGAGTCAGTTACTTGGGTGAGGAGGGCTGATTGATGTGTGTAAACTGTAAGGAAGACTTCACCTAGAACACTCAAAGTCTATTGACTAAGATTCCTCCCACCCTCACAGTTTTCATATCATTTGTTTGCCTCCATGGTTATTTCTTCTATGCTTTTTCACTTATACAATTCCAATTTTTGTTCATGTACTCTTTATTAAGATATCTCAATATATTCAACTGAGTTTTACTCAAGTTTTATAGTCCTGACTCTTAGATATTTACATATGTTTACATCTGTTGATTTAATTTATTGATCTAAGTTTCAATTTTAAAAGAGTAATCTTATTTCCCTCTTTGTTTTTAAAATTTTTTTTCACCATTGCCCTTCAAAATAAAATTATAAGAGAAAATGAATATAAAATACCAACATTTTTCCTTTAATGTATTTGATGGCTAGTTAGTTATGTACATCCGAATATAATTGATAGCTAATACTAAGAACAGAAGAGAAAATCTTTCTTATGATCTTTAACGTCTACTGTTTAATCACTGCTGGGTCATCATTTCCTGTTTATTTTACTGTGGCTTAATCTGAGGACTTAATGTGTTTGCATTAGCTTGTGACATATATCCACTTTTATCCTATGAGTAGGGCATAATGAATTTTTAGTATTGTCTTAATTTTCCATTTCATTTGTTAATGCAGAAAGAATTCAAAGTGCTTCACTAAATTACTTCTTAAGTATAATAATATTCCCTCAAGAAATTAGGAGCTTCACTTTTAACTTGAAAAGGGAAGGTCAATAATAAAAACAAGCAACACTAAGTCTCTGTGCCAATATGTAAAAATTCGGGAATGATTACTTCATTTTAATTTCTTTCTCTATGTAATTTAAAGTATTCTTTTATCTCCCTTCATATTTTTCCCTTTGAGAAATATTTTGTTTAATATAAACTAGTGGGATTTAAGAATGACGTTTGGATTTAATTTACAAGGAGATAATCCTTAATGGCAAAAGGAATCTCTAAAATTTTTAGGCCAATGAGAAGTATATTGGGATTTTTTAGAACTTGGTATCATGACTTCTTAATGTTACAGATAGCAAACTATACAAAAAGGATGCATGTACCCTTTCCATTGCCTAGAGTTTTTGCTGTACATCTTCAACTGGATGATCCAATAGTCCCACAAATACAAAATGTTCAAAACTTAATCTGGAAATGGCAAAATTCAAAATAACATAATATTGTGGTTGTATGATCTCTAGGGTAAATTGAGTGAGAATCAAATAAAATAATACATGTTATATATCAAAAATATTTATGATGATTTTTCTCACCAATAATTTACTTTGAAAATGTCAAATATATTAAAAAGATGCAAGCCATGTACAATGAACCCCATATACTCATGTAGATTGATTAATTGATAACTTTTTGCCATATCTGTACTATCACACACACATACACACATACCTTTTATGCCAAAACATTTGAGGGATATGTATAAACACAATGACATTTCATGCCTAAACATTTAGTAAATATCTCCTAAGAAAAACACATAAACACATTCTCTGATACAAACACAATCTATCATACTCAGAAAATGTAACCTTAATATAGTACTCTTTTCTAATATATACTTCACAACCAAATCTACCAATTGTCCTAATAATTTGCATTATACTCATAAAAAACAATTCAGGATGCAATCAGAGATCATTTTTTGCATTTAATTTTCATGGCTGTCTAGCTTCTCTCATGTAGAACAGTTCTCCATCGTTTTAGATCTCATGCTAGTATCATAAATAATTCTGGTTATTTTGAAAAATGCAGTATCTATTTTTTGAATTATTTCCTGATGGTTGGACTCAAGCTGTCCTTTCAGGCAGTGGAATAACAAGAATATACATAGGTGATGTATATTTCTCAGTGCTTGCATCACAGGACACTAGCTTTTTCTTCAAGATAGGGTTTTTATTTCTCTTGCCAAGTACCTGAGTTCTCTTACTGTCCTGAGCCAAAGTGCTGGGGTTTTCTGGTCTCCCTAATGACCTGAAAGAGTAGAGTCTCTAGCCCCACTCCCAAGTTTAGCCCTTCAGGAGTTCTGCCTGAAGCAGTTGTGCCACACTGGACTTGCACTTTTGGTTTGCCCTGAAGTTCCACTCCATCCCTCCAGCTTCTAGAATCAACTGAATAATGACTGCCCTCCTCTTTGGCCCAAGGTCTAAGGCAATGAGGTAAATCCACAAAGAGAGTGAGGGTGATTCTTTGAGGCCTTCATCCCTTGTGCTCTCAGGACTCTGATCTCTGTCATCAGACTTGGTTATAGAGTTTTTTCAGCCCTGGCTGCCCTTTGTAGCATACAAATATTTTGGGGACAGACCCAACTCAATTTCATGTTTTGGAGTTCTTATACTAGCCTTGATATTGAAAGAGTAATCCTTCACTGTTTTATTAAATCTTTCAGGCTACTAAGATGTATATATTTTAAAAAATATATTTGGAGGGAGGTTTGCTTCAAATCATGTAGACTACCAATATTAAAAGAAGAAATCCTGATTTTTACATTGTTTATTCTCAACTTTATACATATATTTTTTGTTTATTATTTATAAGCTACCTATTGCTCTTTTTGCCTTTTATGCCTTCTGTTTTTCTCAATCTCTTATATTTGCATTCTTATGGTATTAATCTCTAACTTAAAAAAACATATTATTAAGCATTTTAGCCTCTATAATGAATGATATCTATATCTTCCCTCCAAATATGATTACTTTCTGATGTAATACAATTAGATTCCTTTGTTTTCCAGTTACCAAATCTGTTCTCCATAGTCTACTTTAGTTCAAGAAATCAATTCAGTGGGTTGCAACTATTAAAAAAAGATTCAGAATAAGAAAGTTTAATGTGCACACACATTGAAAATTTATTATAATTTATTCCTTTATATACATATATATATACATGCACACTCATATTCACCATATAAACACTGAATATAAAGAAATATACAAAATATATATGTACACATAGTTATGGTTACAGTTTTTGAAAAATTGGAAATTCATTAGTTCAATTTTATTTCTATACTTTATTATATCAAGGAGTGCATCATTTATGTCTTGATTTTGAAGAAAATAATAGAGTACACTAAATTGTCTTCTTTACAGTGCTTCCTTATATAAAATTGTGCCTTGCTTATTAAAGTTGCATCTTTGGGGGTATACTCTTCAAGGGTCTTTCCAAACGTAATTTTTATATGATGAACCTTCTGAGGTTTGGTATGAATGAAAAAATCTGTATGGCACTCTCACATTTAAATGACATTTAAATTTTATTTTTGATATAATTTCCTTTTAACGTTTCAAATATATTATTTCATTTTCTTTATGTTTCTAATGTTACTATTAACCAGTCCAATATCAATGTGATTTTATTCTTCTTCCCGTTTTCAATTTTTTTTTCTGAAGATCATGTAATATTTTTCCCTTCATTTTCAAGGGAGAAAAATGAGCAAAATCTAGAAGCTCTCCTCCACCCCATCTTTTTCGGTACGCGGGCCTCTCACTGCTGTGGCCTCTCCTGTTGCAGAGCACAGACTCCAGACATGCAGGCTGCGGATGCGCAGGCTCCTGATGTGCAGGCTCAGCGGCCATGGCTCAGCGGCCATGGCTCACGGGCCTAGCCACTCGGCGGCATGTGGTATGTTCCTGGACCAGGGCACAAACCCATGTCCCCTCCATCGGCAGGCGGACTCTCAACCACTGCGCCACCAGGGAAGCCCCTACACCCCCATAGTTTTAACGTGGCATTTGGACTTCTCCATCCCAGGTTGCCAATTCTTCTTCACAGCAGTTTGAAAATTTATATCTCAGTAGGACTTTCACAGTTTTTAACATCAGTTTTCCTAACTCATATATTTCCCTCTCATTTCTTTTGTTTCTCCTGAAATAGGTCTTATGGAAGTGATTAAAAAGTCTATGCTTGCTTACCATCTTGTCAGCATTACCAACATTACCCCTATTTTAATATTTTTAATCAATCAATCATTTACAAAGAACAGTATACTCACCTTTTCAGTTTTTTCAATGCTCAATCAATTCTCAACTCAGTGAAGTTGACTTTCTTCTTGTCAATAAAAATAATAATAATAATAATAATTACTAAATTGTTCTTAATTTCATTACTGACTTCCATGTTGCTAAACCTAGCATGGTTTGACTTTTTAGCTCTCAACTTACAGCTCTTATTAGCTCATGTGACTCAACTATTGGATTATCAAATTTCATTCCTGGTCTGAATTTTGAAAACCCATTTACTTTGAAGCCAAATCCCTCAAACCTCCATTTCTCTCCCTTCCAATGTTTACTCTTCTTTAGCCTTCAATTGTTACTAGGGCTACACATGGCATGCATAAGAAGTAATAAATATTAAATCTATCTTTAAGTTATAGGAAAGATTCTGCTGAGTTCCAGACCCATGTATCCATTTACTTACTATATCTTTCCACTAGCATATCCCACAGACATTACTAATTTAGGATGTTCAAAGCTAATATCATCATGCATTCCCTAAATATGATGCCAGTCTTGTGTATTCATTCGTGGAGAATGATAATTTCATCACTTCAGTTTCCTAAGTCATAAAATGCACAGTCCTGGTTTCTCAACATATTTTATACTCTTTCCCAATTCTTCCACTTCTCTCATATCCAATTTATCATCATTCTTTGTGTCTGTCTTCTTAACATCTCTTGAATCTGTATCTCTTTCTCCATTTTCATAATCCGTCTCCTAATTCTGTCATGCATTAAATTTTGCTTGAACCACTGCCATAACATCTCTTCTGTGTTAATTTCCTGTGAGTTTAATTATCTCCAATATATTCTCAACCCTGACAATACCATCCTAACAACATAACTCCCATACTCAAAATGTCTAGTAAATCCATGGTACAAATTTAAATCACTTAAAGGGTATAAAAGTCATTTAAAGTCTGGCTTGTACCTGAACAGTTCACCTCATCACCCCTTCATGTTTATATTCTAGAATTACTGCCATTTGTACTTCTCACATCTTGTCGTGGGTCTATAGTACCTACAGGATTTTTTCAGAGTGCTCCCTGATATTCATTGATATATCCTCACTTTGCTCTGCCTTCCCTTCTTTTTCATCTTCAGATTTCACTTCAAATAATATATTTTTTGTTAAATCTTCCCTGAATACCAAAGAGCCATAGATGTCACTGCTCTGGTGCTCCACTGCATTTTGTATTTAAAATAAGATATATTGGAATAGTCTCCTTGTCTGTTTACTTATTAATTGAGCCAGCTCTTTTAGGAGAGGGTTAATAATAGAAACTACTGAATATGGTTTTAAAATTAAATTCCTGGAAAACAGTTTTGAAATTAAATTCTGTAAAACAGGAAGCATAACATAAGTTTCAGCTATTAATACTATTTTCTGGCAATCATGATTAATTCACAGATTTGCTATTCTTTAAAAAACGACACTGCTGAAAACAATATTATAGTTATTTAATAAACATGCATTGAATTTATGAATATATTTAGAAATATGTTGCATTCTTGTATCATGACATCAGGGTTATGAAGTTGTAGTGGCAGTGAAAGGAGAATACCCTTAATTCTTGGTCAAATAAATCAGTAGATATCACAGATATTGCTAGATCAAATATTATCTTAAGACATGCCAGAAATTACAGGTGTCTAAACTCCAGGAAAAATGGACACAAGGATCTGGAATGAGATCAATGCACAATTTTGGCTTTATACTCCAACCCACCCCAAATTGAGGGCTCCTTATTAAGGCTTATTAAGGGCTTTTTATTAAGGCTGTTGAAGATGTGCTCTTTTGTAGTACTCAGACCCTTAGCTATTTCAGAGTCTGTGGGAATATAGGATAAAACTTCTCAGGAGGTGGTCTAACATCTTGAATAGATGTGGAATATGATATACGGAAATTGTAAATCTTGCTATGATTATTTTCTGTGCTTTGCCCTATGAAGCTACAGCTTTGAAAATGGTTATTATCATAACAGGAAATATCAGAAGGGATTGCTTTACAATGAAGTTGTATACATATTCAGGTCACTGCTGTGTGCTTTCTGAAATTATTGGAGGGGAAATCCACGAGAAGCAGTTTCATTGTCTCTTACACATAGACTGGGAATATATGTATACATGTTCAGATACACACGAATGCACAGTTCTACATAAACTTGTAAATAAATGATATAGATGAAACACATAGAATTTCTGTACTTTAAAGTTATATCTGTTTAAAAACTTTTAAAGGACCATCTCTTAAAATACAGTTTGTCCACAGCCATATAAAATTGATTAATGGGAAAGATTAGCTATGCAATTCGATGAAGTCACACATTGATTCCATGTCAGGTTTTTGTTTGTTTGTTTGTTTTAACTGAAGTTTTGTACTATCCCTATATACTTGCAATTCCTGGGGCAGATGGTGCTAGAAAGGTCTTTAGGAACTGAACACAGTTTTCTTTCACAATCCCAGAAAAATCTCTTGGTTCAGAGATTTAATCAAACAATATATGACCACTGTACCATTAACACAGTTACATCCCCTCCATCAAAAAAAAATTTGTCTTTTTTACATACAAACCCTATATCAAATGCCTATCCCCTATCTACTGATTACTAATGCTGGGATATCTGCCTGATTATTTCAAAGCCAAACCACCAAGCCATTTCTTTCTATATTACCTTACTAGCATATTGAAACACCAAAATTTGTTCTAACACTACCCATATTTAATTTCTGTATCTTCCTATGGCTTCTTTTGCTAATTCTTCGTATGAATAATAAGTATATTATAAGCCCTTCCCTCATACCATCTAATATAAATTTTATAAGACTCTGATAGTTAGGTAAATGAGGTATAGCTTCCTCTTTGGGGCTCTAAAATGTTCATGATAAAAAACAAAATAGGTGAAACTCCCCAGAAATCCCGTAAAGACAGGAAGCTATTTTTACCAAAATGCCACATTTTTATCTACATTAAGTGAATCCATTGTTCCCTCTACTACCCCTTGGGGTAGCAGATTTGAATATACTTTAAAAACATTTCATCTTATTCTTTTGGCTGTTTGTGTATCTCAGGTTCTCATTGGTGAGTCTAGAGGGTTCCATTTTTACCTGTTTTTTTTTTCTTCCAATTTAACCAAAGTAAGTTTGGTTTTATTTATTTTCCTTTGTCTCTTAATTTCAGAAGTCCCTGGTTGGCAAGCTTATATTTTTACTTTATTGGCAATGTGTGGATACACTTATCTCCATCATGGCTACCTCTGGGCATCAGAGAGGTAGAAGAAGTACTGACTGAAAATCTCCAAATAATATGTTTCAAACTCATTTCATTCTGTTTTATTTTATTTTTTATGAATGTTAACTTAGAAAGACAATAGGTTTAGTTGGTCTGGAATTAATAATATTCTCTGTTCAATTTTCTAAAATAAACTCTCAGTGGATTTTTAGTAAAGAGGTATAAAATACATTTGCAGCTTAAACTTTTCTTAGAATTGCCCCCCAGGATGGAAGAAAATGGCAAACCAGAAAAAAATGATGAAGGATCTAAATTTTTTTAGAATTTTATAGTGCATTAGCATCCAGTTTTTGTTATTACCCAGTGTTTATTCCCATAATTCTGATACAACAAAGATGTATGATGTTTAGCAGTATACTAACACACTAAACATTGATTACTGAAGAATGGATATACATTTTATTTTTTCTTGGATGTACACCTAAAGTTAGCAAAAATTTTAACTGGCTCCCATGAGCTTGAATATGACGCCTAACAGAGCATGAACTATAGTCTCTCCATCTTCTCTAAAGTCCCTAGAGCCAATGAAGCAGTGATTTAAAAAATCAATAATCACCTTGGAAAACAACAAGAGGAATCCTTGAGGATGAGAGAACTTTAGAAAATCTTGATTGGCACAAGCCAGGCAGGGTCAGAACTGAAAAAGGAAACCTCAGGTCACATGTACATAAGAAAGTATTGCTGCAATATAGTGATGAAATAAAAGAGCTTAATTCCTGAAAGATGGGTGCTGGTTACAAAAGTAGGTCTATGTGTAATTTACAGGGTGATTAAGTGAGGCTTCGTAGAAGGTGAATCTACACCTTGGGAACACCACTTAACACACTGATGTAATCGTGGAACCCTTGGCACTGACAGTTGTGTGTACCTCCCAATGTGAGCAGCAAGTGAGGGTAAATAGAGCAGTGCACTGAATGGCTGGTGATTGCAAATAAGAAAGGGGAACATTCATACCCAAAAAATGAGCAGGTGAAGTAACTAACCAACAGTTATATTCTTCCCACCAATCACTTGGTAAAGACTGAAAGTACCAGAAGATGAGCAGCCCTACACTCATACATCTTCCTCACAAATCTCTGGGCAAGGAGATTCAGCATTTGATGGGACAGGGAACTTCAGCTACAAAGATGAGCACACACCAGGAAATGCCAAACATTTAAGGAAAACACATATCATGAGAAGTAAAGAAACTAAATATAACAACATTCATGTGATGAATCATAGTAAACAGTGAAAATATATCATACCTTAACATTTCATTAACTTAATAGTATCTGGAAAATGTGAAAGGACATTGGGTTCATACAAAAGAATCGACTAGTGATCAAAATTTTCAATTATGAGAATAAAAATAATAAGAGCTGAATAAAAAACTCAGAAGGATACATTAGAAATTTTTGTAGTAACACAGAGTGAGACACAAAATACAACATAGCAGGATAGGTAAAATAACAGTCATGGAAGAAAATGAAGTTTAGATCTAGAAATTGAAAATGTTTCTATGGTGTTCCAGGAGAAAATAAAGAGAAGACTGAGGACAGGACATAGCCAACAAAATAATGGAACACAATTTCTCAAACTGATGAAAGATATAAGTTATCCAAAAGCGACTACCTAGTGGCAAGGATAGTGAAACAGAAGCACAAACAAACACACACACTTAGATACACCTATTAAACCCATTGCAATAAAGTGTAAAACTACCAAAAAGACATAGAAAATTCTAAAAAAATTATAGACAGGGAGGGCAGAGGAAAAAAATAACCTACACATGAACGAGAGTTAGCTATTAGACTGCTGTTATGAATTGAAAACTTGTGTCCCCCTAAGTTGAAGTCCTAACCCCCAATGCAATGATAATGCTGTGTATCCTCCAGAACCTGTAACAGACCTTATATTTTCAAAGATCTTGGATTGTTGTTGTTGAAGTGGGTCTTGAAATCATAATAAGAACTACAAGGGCTGTTCCAGCCAACATTGGTTCAATCCGGGAAATGTCTGGGGGCTGCCACAAGTAGTAAAGCCCAGGTGAGTAAAGCCCAGGCATTTCTAGCCAATAGCATTGCTATCAATGTGCTGAGACCAACCCAAAACAGAAGAGGAAGAGAGACCGGACCTCTCTCTCTCTCTCTCTCTCTGTCTCTCCACCATGTGAATAATGCAATCATCTGCAAGCCAGGAACCAAACATGTGGGCATCTTGATCTCGGGCATCCAGCTTCCAGAACTGTGAGAAATAAGTTTCCATTGTCACCCTGTCTATGGTATTTTGTTATGGCAACCGTAGTTGACTAAGACAAACTCCTATCCGCAATATTCTCAGCATGAAGTCAACAGATCAATAGATTTAAATTTTTGAAAGAAAATACTTTACACCTATCTATAGCAAGGGTAAGCTTGGTAACATGAGGACATTTCAGACATGCAATAATTCTTCAAGTTAACCTACACTGACTCTATCTAAAATGTTCTTAGATATTTATGGTTGCACAACATTGTAAATGCCATTAATGCTACTGAATCATACAGTTAAAAAGGGTCAAAATGGCAAGGTTTATGTTATTCATATTTTATCACAATAAGAAAAATATTAGATGAATTCTAACAGGACAAAATATGAACCAAGGAGGAAGAAGAAGGATGAAAAAAGCAGCGGTGAACAGTCATTATACGATAATTAAATGCACTGGTCTTAGAATATGTAAAGCAATGAAGCAAAATTAAAGCTTAGAGTAGATTTAAATACCATAACTGAAAGGGCATAGCTAATAAAGCTATAACAAACTTCTTACCTGACTAAAACACAGTAAAGACTTTTTTTAAGCAGATGAAACTCACAAAAATGATCATATACTAAACCACAAAACAAAACAAAATACTTCAAAGTTGATGTTATGCTGGCCATATTCAATGACTATCATGTAATGATAGAGATTGATAATCATAATCTCATAACATAGAGATTGCTAATCTTAAGTAGCTAAATATGCATATATCTGGAAATTTATATATATGTCATATTTACATATGCTGTACACACATGCTATATACATGTATATATATATGCTACATTCTAAACATTTTTGCTTAAAAAAGAAATTCAGTTGGAAATTAAAATTGTTTTACAAAACGAGAAAGTGTTTTACACAGGCAAATACAGTTTATAGAAAATTTATAGCTCTTTGCTATAAATTGTCAAGATTGTCTCAAAATAGAAAACCTGAGTATACAAAAACTATAGGATGCATTAAAACAGTCATAAAAAATTTATCTCTTAAAAGTAAACAGACACAGATGTTTCAAGAGTAAGTGATATCAAGCTCTCAAGGAACAAATAATTCCTGCTTTATAAAAACTGTTTAGAAGATAAAAAAAAGGTGGGGAGCTCTCCAAGTCATTTTGCAAGGCATGTATAAAGACAACTTTACTGTTGTCTTGGGATTTCAACAGAGACCATGAAGTTGGAGAACAATAGTCACCAGATTGTCACTTCAGAATGCGCTGAGATATTGTGAACACTTGTGGAAATTTCAGCCCATCTTCCATCTTAAAGCCTGAAAGTGCAGGTGAGTAGACTGATCAGTTGTGTTCCTTAGTCAGAATTCCCTTGGAGAGAGTCGACAGCATACCTTGCATCTCCAATGTTGTCCCAGCAAAGAAGAGCTTCCGATAACCTTTCAGATGCCTGATGTAAGCAGACTGCAGATTGGATCCCTCAGGAGATGGGAACCTGCTTCCAGAAATTAGTGGGACAAGGACTCATGAGTTTTTCTGTGGCATGGATGGACCCAAGAATAAGATCCAAGCCTCACCCAGGCTAAAATTAATCCCTTTCAAGGGGGTCATCAGGAGGAGTAAGGTACCTGCAAGCCAAAGAGTCTGTGTAGAAAGAACTGATGGAAACTGGGAACTATCAGGCCATAACAAGGAAGCCAGAGAAGGCATCTCCTGTACCAGATTACATCAGTGTGACATCTTGAATACTGAAAAACTCCCAGAGTCAAAAAAAGCACTGCACAAGAGAAAAAGCCATAACTCAGACAAACTATTACAAGGATGATCCCAATACCAGATGAGAATGAGCAGATGAGTCACGTAAGACTTTATTCTCTTCCTCTAATGTTACTCCCTAATATTACTTCTTTTCCTCCAATACTATGCCCTAGGCCTGACCTTAGAGGAGCCAAAAAATAAGCCAACTGAAGGAAGAAGAGATAGAGCAAGTAAAAGAGTGAGAGAACCAGCCACTTCCCCCTTCTCTCCTGCCTTTGCATCAAATAATGGAGGGTGGTTTTGATATGAGGCTTGACTAAACAGACAATAAGAGACTGCTGCTAGTAATTCAGTAAGTTACAGGCTCTGCACAACAATCACCCCTGGAACCACTTTATAATTTTACCCCTACTGAGCCAAACTCCTTCAATCTACTAGTAACACCGCAAACTCTAATAGCCAAACAAATTAGGATAGCACAATAAAAGGAAACAGTAAGAATACCTCCTGAATAAGAGGTTAATGAATCAAATGGTAAAAGAAGAGTTCATAGAGCAAAGTATGATTGATCCTTACTTTAAAAAAAAAAATGTTTCAGTAACAAAGAGTATATATATATATTTTTTTCTGCATAGATTTTTTCTACATATACATTCTACATAATACATATAGTCTACATGTATATATAATATAATAATTTAATCATCTATATTAATAAATCTAACTGGAAAATATGATCCCAGCACATGCCCATTACGTCTTGGCTAAAGTTAAATAGTTATGATGAAGTTAAATCCAAAAAATATCTTAGCAGCTATGAAATAAGGAGGGTATCTTTAATGGGAAACATCTTACTCACTAGTGTAGCCTAAAATTATTTTATCAGTATAAGAAATAAGAGATAGTAGAATTTACTATCATGACCAGTCAGGATAATACTGGTTGTTTCCAGGCAAATGAATCAGATAAGACATTGATATGGTTTTAAACACTAAAAAGAAAAGAAAAAAACTATTTTTTTTTATTTCAGATGATATAATTGTCTACCTAAGAAATCCAAGCAAACCAACAATAAGTTATCAGCAAGGGGACTACATTAAAAAAAATATAGATAGATAGATAGATAGATGATAGATAGATATAGATCATAGAAATCAATCCTGTTTCTCAAATAAACCTACCACCACAAAAAATAACAGAAAAAGATCTCTTTCACCAGGTAATAAGACTATAAAGTACCTGGGAATAAAAACAAACACAATTTTTTAAATGTACAACTTAACTGAAGGAATTTTTTTTTAAAAAAAAGCTGAGTCAGTGGGATAAAATTGTGGTCATAAAGGTGATAATGCAGAATAAAAGTATTACATTGTCCTCATTAGTCAATTCCAAGATATTATTCATAGAACCTGAGAAAATAATTTTAAAAACGCTTATGTCACTTTTACCATATTATACTAGACAAGATGATTATGAGGTTATGAGAGAAGCAGAGAGCAAGAGACAGAGGGAGAGAGATCACCTTATCACATCCCCAAATATTTGTTATGTAAATTCAGTCAGTGTGGTATTATGTAGAATTGGACAAGGAGATGATTTAACCAGAACACATAGTCAAGAATCAGACCTATATGTACAGGATTTTGGCAATGGGTAAAGAGTATTTCAAACTGGTGAGTCAGCAATGGATTATTCAATAAATATTGCCAAGAAAGCTTGATATTCATGTAAAAACAATAAAAGTATATATTTAATCCATTTACTCAAATCCTAGATGGAATAGAAAATAAACATAAATAACAAAATGATAAATATATTAAAAGGAAATATGATAAAATATGTTTATGACTTTTGGGGAAAGTCTTTGTAAACAAAACACACAAAATAAATGTTATAAATTAATGGAGGCATAAATTCACCACATTGAGATTTTTAAATTTCTATAAGACAAAAGGCAAGTTAACCAGAGTGAAGGTAAGCAGTATACTAGGAAAATATATTCATGATTTGAAAAATTCTAACAATTACTCTCCAGAATACAAAAGGGCATCCCTATCCCTCAGAATCAAGAAAGTGCAAGTCAGTAAAAAATGGATAATTTCTATGAACAGGCAATTTGCAGAGAAGGACGTGAAAATGGCCGAGACACTAAGAAGAACTTTGGCACTACCTAGTATTTTAGTACTAATCTTAGTACTATCTAGGTAAATGCAAATCTAAACAACAAAATACCACATTTCAAGTTGGAGGGTTTATTTATTTATTTATTTATTTTCTTGGGGGTATACTTGTTTTACAATGTTGTGTTAGTTTCTACTGTACAGCAAAGTGGGGTTCCCTGTGCTATACAGCATGTTCTCATTAGTTATCTGTTTTATACATATTAGTGTATATATGTCAATCCCAATCTCCCAGTTCATACCACCCACTCACTTTCCCCCCTTGGTGTCCATACAGTAGTTCTCTACATCTCTTACTCTATTTCTGTGTTGTAAACTGGTTCATCTGTACCATTTTTCTAGATTCCAAACATATGCATTAATATACAATACCTGTTTGCCTCAATTTTGTTCCTTTTTATGGCAGAGTAATATTCCATTGTATATATGTACCACAACTTCTTTATCCATTTGTCAGTCGATGGGTGTTTAGGCTGCTTCCATGACCAGTTATAGTAAACAGTGCTGCAGTGAAAATTAGGGTGTATGTGTCTTTTTGAATTATGGTTTTCTCAGGGTATATGCCCAGTAGTAGGATTGCTAGGTCATATAGTAATTCTATTTTTATATTTTAGGAACCTCCATACTGTTCTCCATAGTGGTTGTATCACTTTACATTCCCACTAACAGTGCAAGAAGGTTCCCTTTTCTCCACACTCTTTCCAGCATTTGTTGTTTGTAAATTTTCTGATGATGCCCGTTCTGACCAGTGTGAGATGATACCTCATTGTAGTTTTGATTTGCATTCCTCTAAAAATTAGTGATGTTAAGCAGCTTTTCATGTGCCCCTTGGCCATCTGTATATCTTCTTTGGGAAATGTATATTTAGGTCTTCTGCACATTTTTGGATTGGGTTGTTTGTTTTTTTAATATTGAGCTGCATGAGCTTTTTATATATTTTAGGAGATTAATCCTTTCTCCATTGATTCATTTGCAAATATTTTCTCCCAATCTGAGGGTTGTCTTTTCATCTTGTTTAAGGTTTCCTTTGCTGTGCCAATGATTTTAAGTTTCATTAGGTCCCATATGTTTATTTTTGTTTTTATTTCCATTATTCTGGGAAGTGGGTCAAAAAATATCTTTCTGTGCTTTATGTCAAAGAGTGTTCTTCCTATGTTTTCCTCTAAGAGTTTTATAGTGTCCAGTCTTACATTTAGGTCTTTAATCCATTTTGAGTTTATTTTTGTATATGGTGTTAGGGAGTGTTCTAATTTCATTCTTTTACATGTACTTGTCCAGTTTTCCCAACACCACTTATTGAAGAGGTTGTCTTTTCTCCATAGTATATTCTTGGCTCCTTTATCATAGATTAGGTGACAATAAATGTGTGGGTTTACCTCTGGGCTTTCTATCCTGTTACATTAATCTATATTTCTGTTTTTGTGCAAGTATCATACTGTCTTGAGTACGGTAGATTTGTAGTATAGTCTGAAGTCAGAGAGCCTGATTCCTCCAGCTCCGTTTTTCATTCTCAAGATACTTTGGCTATTTGGAGTCTTTTGTGTTTCCATATAAATTATAAATTTTTTTTGTTCTAATTCTGTGAAAAATTCCATGGAAATTTGATAGTGATTGCATTGAATCTGTAGATTGTTTTGGGTAGTAGAGTCATTTTCACAATATTGATTCTTCCAATTCAAGAACATTGTTTATCTCTCCATCTGTTTGTGTTATCTTTGATTTCTTTTATCCGTGTCTTATAGTTTTCTGAGGACAGGTCTTTTACCTCCTTAGGTAGATTTATTCCTAGGTATTTTATTCTTTTTGTTGCACTGGTAAATGGGACTGTTTCCTTAATTTCTCTTTCAGATTTTTCATCATTAGTGTAAAGGAATGCAAGAGATTTCTGTGCATTAATTTTTATCCTGTAACTTTACCAAATTCAATGATTATCTCTAGTAGTTTTCTGGTGGCATCTTTAGGAACCTCTATGTATAGTATCATGTCATCTGCAAACTGAGAGTTTTACTTCTTTTCTGATTTGGATTACTTTTATTTCTTTTTCCTCTCTGATTGCCATGGCTAGGACTTCCAAACCTGTGTTAAATAATAGTGGCAAGAGTGGACATCCATTGTCTTGTTCCTGATCTTTGAGGAAATGCTTTCATTTTTTCACCATTGAGAATGGTGTTTGCTGTAGGTTTGTCATTTATGGCCTTTACTATGTTGAAGTATGTTCTGTCTATGCCCACTCTCTGGAGAGTTTTTAATCAAAATGGTGTTAAATTTTGTCAATAGCTTTTTCTGCATATGTTGAGATTAACATATGGTTTTTATTCTTCAATGTGTTAATATGGTGTATCACACTGATTGATTTGCATATATTGAAGAATCCTTGCCTCCCTGGGATAAATACCACTTGATCACGGTGGATGATCCTTTTAATGTGCTGTTGGATTCTGTTTGCAAGTATTTTGTTCAGGTTTTTTGCATATATGTTCATCAGTGATATTGGTCTTCAATTTTCTTTTTTTGTCATACGTTTTTCTGGTTTGGGTATCAGGGTGATGATGGACCCATAAAACGAATTTAGGAGTGTTCTGCCTTCTGCAATTTTTTGGGAGAGTTTGAGAAGATAGGTGTTAGCTCTTCTCTAAATCTTTGACAGAATTCACCTGTGAAGTCATCTTGTCCTAAACTTTTGTTTCTTGCAAGGTTTTTAATTAAAGTTTCAATTTCATTACTTGTTATATGTCTTGTAATATTTTCTAATTCTTCCTTGTTCAGTCTTGGAAAATTGTACCTTTCCAAGAATTTATCCATTTCTTTAAGTTTGTCCATTTTATTGGCATATAGTTTCTTGTAGTAGTCTATTATAATCCTTTGTATTTCCGTGGTGTCAGTTGTGATTTCTCCTTTTTCATTTCTAATTTTACTGATTTTAGTCTTCTCCATTTCTTTTCTTGATGAGTCTGGCTAAAGGTTTATCAATTTTTTTTTTATCTTCTCAAAGAACCACCTTTTAGTTTTATTGATCTTTGCTATTGTTTTCTTCATTTCTATTTCTATTTCATTTATTTCTGCTCTGATCTTTACAATTTCTTTCCTTTTACTGACTTTGGGTTTTCTTTGTTCTTCTTTCTATAGTTGCTTTAGGTGTAAGGTTAGATATTTTATTTGAGATTTTTCTTGTTTCTTGAGGTGAGATTAAATTGCTATGAACTTCCCCCTTAGAAACATTATCTGCATCCCATAGGTTTTGGGTCATTGTGTTTTCATTCTCATTTGTTTATATGTATTTTTTGATTTCCCCTTTGATTTCTTCAGTGATCTCTTGGTTATTTAGTAATGTATTGTTTAACATCCATGTGTTTGTGTTTTTTACATTTTTTTCCCTGTAATTGATTTTTAATCTCTTAGTGTTGTGGTCAGAAAAGATGCTTCATATGATTTCAATTTTCTTAAATTTACTGAGACTTGATTTGTGACCCAAGATGTGATCTATCCTGGAGAATGTTCTTTGTGCACTTGAGAAGAAAGTGTAATCTTCTGTTTTCAGATGGAATGTCCTATAAATATCAATTAACTCTATCTGGTCTATTATATCATTTAAAACTTGTGTTTCCTTATAAATTTTATGTCTGGATATTCTGTCCATTGGTGTAAGTGAGGTGTTAAAGTGCTCCACCATTGTTGTGTTACTGTATATTTCCTCTTTTATAGATGTTAGCATTTGCCTTATGTATTGAAGTGCTCCTATGTTGGGTGCATACATATTTATCATTGTCATTCCTTCTTCTTGGATTGTTCCCCTGATCAGTATGTAGTGTCCTTCCTTGTCTCTTGTAACATTATTTTAAAGTCTTTTTATTTGATATGAGTATTGCTGCTCCAGCTTTCTTTTGATTTCCATTTGCATGGAATATCTTTTTCTTCCCCTCACTTTCAGTCTGTATGTGTCCCTAGGTCTGAAATAAGTCTCTTGTAGACAGCAGATATATGTGTCTTGCTTTTGTATCCATTCAGTGGATTATTTTTCTGGAAGTTTGCCTATCTGCACTTCATTTAGTTGCTCTTCTGGCATTTTATCTTGTTCCTTCATCTGGTACATAGTCCTCTCCATTTTCAGTTTGTCTATCTTTCTGTGAATGTGTTTTTCATTCCACTGGCTGCAAGATTGTAGTTCTTCTTCCTTCTTCTATCTGCCCTCAGGTGGATCAGTCTATCTAAGAGGCTTGTGCAAGTTTCCAGATTTCAGGGGCTGCTGGTGGGTAGAGCTGTGTGTTTCTCTGGTGGGCATAGCTTAGTAAAACTTTAATCTGCTTGTCTGTTGATGGGTGGGGCTGGGTTACCTCCCTGTTGGTTGTTTGTCCTGAGGCAACCCAGCACTAGTGCCTACAGGCTTTTTGGTGGAGTTAATGGTAGACTCCAGGAGGGCTCACTTCAAGGAGAACTTCCCAGAACTTCTGCTGCCAGTGTCCTTGTCCCTGCAGTGAGCCAGAGCTGCTCCCCGCCTCTGCAAGAGACCCACCAACACTAGCAGGTAGGTCTCATTCAGTCTCCTATGGGGTCACTGCTCCTTCCCCTGTGTCCCAATGTGCACACTACTTTGTGTATGCCCTCCAAGAGTGGAGTCTCTGTTTCCACCAGTCCTGTTGAAGTCCTGCAATCAAATTCCACTAGGCTTCAAAGTCCAACTCTGTAGGAATTCCTCCTCCCGTTACCAGACCCCAAGGTTGGGAAGCTTGACATGGGGCTCAGAACATTTACTCCAGTGGGTGGACTTCTGTGGTATAATTGTTCTTATGTTTGTGAGTCACCCATCCAGCAGTTATGAGATTTGATTTGATTGTGATTGCACCCCACCTACCAGCTCATCATAGCTTCTCCTTTGTCTTTGGATGTAGGGTATCTTTTTGGTGAGTTCCAGTTTCTTCCTGTTAATGATTGTTCATCAGTTAGTTGTGATTCTGGTGCTCTGTCTGAAGGGAGAGAGCATGTGTTCCTCTACTCTGCTATCTTGAACCAATCTAAGTTTTTTTTTTAAATTAAGGTATGTACATAGTATGTTAGACATAATGCTATTGCACACTTAATAGACTACAGTATAGTGTAATCACATACTTTTATATGCACTGGGAAACCAAAAAAAATTGTGTGACTTACTTTATTGCAATATTCACTTTATTATGATATTCCCTTTACTGCAGTGGTCTAGAACCAAACCAGAAATGTCTTTGAGGTATGCCTATAGTAAGGAGATGGTTTCATGTTTATATTGAAAAAATATTTAAATAAAAAGTTGGAGAATAATATTCTTTTATGAAGGTACATACATATATATGAAAATGCATAGAAAAAAATATCTGAAGGGGGATACACTAAACTGAAAACAGGTGTTCCTTTAGCAGGGAACAGGGACTTTGGTAGTGTGGGCAAGGTGGTTCAAGTGACTTTTAGCCAATTCTCTCTTCATTTTGTATAATGGTCAATCTGTCACATGATGGCCATAGTGGGTCAAAGGAGAAAGATTATTGGATCATCTTGAGTGACCCATATGATTTTTTTCTTATATTTATAGTCTATTATTATAACTTCTAACACATGTGCATTGCATTTGTAGATCAATTGATATCCCCAGGCAGGAGAAAAAAATATTTATGTTTTTTCATTCTTGTTAATGTGCATGTAAAATGTTACTCTTCATGCTTTTCAGAGAAGCAGTCCTCTTTGCAAGTTGTTTGACACTTTGCCATAATTGTGTTTGAATGAGTCAGCTAACACAACTGCATGTATTTTCCTCTAATGATTCTGGTATACTCTACCTATATCTATATAATCTATCTATCTATCTATCTATCTATCTATCTATCATCTATTTATCTATAACATTTCCAAGTATTAAAAATTTTGCCTAAAATTAGAACTGATTTAGTATTGAAAGAAAGAAAGTTTAAACTCTAGTGAGGAAATAAACCATCCACCCTCCTCTAAAGTTCAGGGCATTCCATTCCTCCCACCCCTCATTAACTCCTCCTTGTGTTTTAACAGAGAAAAAATAGTCATTTCCCAGTGTTGAGAGCCAACTGCAGCAGGCAAATATTGTAGAGCACGCTCTTCTACATTTAGGAAAAACAGGTGTCACTATCACTTTAATTTGTGAGAGAGTAATTAAGATGTGGCCTCCAAGTGCTGCACAGGCAAAGCTGATGAATATTTTGTCCTTTAAAGTTTAACTTTGAATAATGTCTTGCAGGTAGAGAATCAGCAGTTATTATTTTCAAGGACTGATCATTCTGATGTGTAATAGTTTGGGGCTGGTGATGATTATAGGGCTTAGGGTGGAATTAAAATAGGCAAAAACCTCAATAGCTGACAATAAAGTCAAATGTGAATCTATGTCTACCATGTATAGGATTTCATAAATATCTTGTGAATTGGATTTAACACTGCACTCATTAGAATTACATATTAATGTTAATCTGATGGACAGATGTGCACATATAAAGATATATCTTACCCATCCAATGAAAGATGAGATCAAAGGGATGGATTTTTAAAATAACATAGTATGTGAAGAATCTCAAGCACTTGGTTTCTGGGGGAAAAAATGAGGAAGAGAAGGGATTGACAAAAGGGTAGGCAGAGCCAGCTCTGCTAGGATCTGGAAAGCCTCGTCTGCCAGGTTAAGAATCCTGAGTTTTATATTGAGATGATCAGTCTTCAGACAGGAAGGCTGATAGGTACATAAAAACTTTCCAAGTAGTACCTGTCAGAGATAATTTTATAGGAATTCATTTTGAAATCCTCAATTTTGAGATCCTGAATTTCCACATAGACTCTTTCTAAAGCTGAATGAGAGCACTCATGATCCCGATAACCCTTCCCTTACTTCACAAAAGAAAGGCATAGCCCTAACCTTAGTTGCAGAACAAAGAGAGTACATATATTATTTTTGTAGAAACTCCATTAATCATTAATGGATATGACTTAAACTTATTGGTCTTCCTGCTTTTCCTTGCATTTTGCATATAAATGTTAAGAGTGTTTGAATGTTCTGAATTCAAAATGACACTTACATTAGGAGTAACTGAAACTGATTTTCTTAAATCTAACTGATAATTTTGTCTGAGGTGACCAAATTTCTCAAGATATATTAAGTAAAACTCAGCGATGAAAAAATGTACATGATTCTTTAAGATTGGGTGTACATTATTCTAATGGTATTTAAAACACATTTTATCAAAGTATGGATTATTTATTCCAATTATAGTAAATCTTAATTTCATCTCACAAAATATTTAATATGCTTATCTTCCATTAACCAAAAATAAACTTCTAAAATTGTGATGAAACATTTATAATTGTGGACAGTTCTTTGAGGGAGAGTGAAAACAAAGTATTTGAAGACTGTTGTTGTGGTCGTCAATGTAGAATCCTAAGGCAGGAAGAGGGTATGAAGGTCGACTTGGTAATTGCAGTTAACCTTGGGTGATTGTGAGGTGGCAGAAGAAGTTTTATCATAATGTATTAAGCATTTAAACAGTATCACGAAATCTAAGAGCAAACCAAATCGCTGCTTCTGTGTCTTCTCCAGGTGTGCACCCTTCAGTTACTTGATTAAGTAGACTTTTTAGAGCCTCCAGAGTGGGGCAGGCAGTGTGAACATGGCAGATCTGTGTCTTTTACCACAAGAAGATCATGTACATCATGATCTTCCAGTGTTTTGTGTTTTTTTTTTGTCTTTTTGTTTTTAAAAATTTGTTTATTTTTGGCTGAGTTGGGTCTTCGTTGCTGTGCATGGGTTTTCTCTAGTTGCAGCAAGCAAGGGCTACTCTTCATTGCGGTGTGTGCCCTTCTCATTGTGGTGGCTTCTCTTGTTGTGGAGCACAGGCTCTAGGTATGCGGGCTTCAGTAGTTGTGGCATGCAAACTCAGTAGTTGTGGCTCACGGGCTCTAGAGCACAGGCTCAGTAGTTGTGACACACAGGCTTAGTTGCTCCGCAGCATGTGGGATCTTCCAAGACAGGGCTTGAACCTGTGTCCCTTGCATTAGTAGGCAGAATCTTAACCACTGCATCACCAGGGAAGTCCCAATCTTCCAGTGTTTTTAATTATTATTCTTAAGTTAGAGTACATCAACTTTGGAAGGTCTACAGGAAACACATTTTTATCCAATGTTTTTCTAGGATAGAATATTCATTTTCTGGAAAGTGAGTACATTATTTTCAGAATGAAAGAAAAAATCACTGACCCAATCAAAAATAGGTTAAGAACTATTGTCAGAGGCTCTTAATTGCATCATGAAGAGAATCATCTTTCCTTTCACCACCTTATCTTCTTTCCTTCTTTTTCTCTTCTCATCTTTCTCTTCCCCCTCCTTCTTCTTTGTCATTTTTTCTTCATTTTCATCTTCTTTCTTTCTCTCACACTCTCTCTTTCTTTCTCTTCTATAGTTGTCTTTGAAAACAACCTATGATGCTGATTATTTTTCTATAATTTCACATTCTGACAAATTTTGCTCTACATTCTTCTTCCTTGGAACATTCCTTAGAGAACTCCTCCCTTGGCCCACCTGCACTATACATGGGTTATGTTCAGAAATATAATGCATGCATCATGATATTACTGAAAGATCAGATCTCTAATAAAAGTTGTAGAGGCACACAAGTTGAGAGGGAATAGTGGTCTTTTGGTAGCCATCCATTACTGGACATTGATGAAGCTACTGGACATCCACTCCACATCCTGCAATGAACATCTTTTAGGAATTTTCAAAAGACAAAATGCCTTGCAAGATTTTTTTTTAAATGCCAATTTTTTTAAATGCCACCTTCAGCTGTCTGAGCAAACAGTAAAGAATGGTTGTTTTAAAGCTGAAATTGGGAAGGACTTCTGTGACCAATATCCTCTGGCATAAAAATGGAATGGAGTCTTTTTATCCCAACTGGAAACAATTGCAAAATAATTCATGTCTGATTGAAAGAAGAGCAAAAGTAGTGAATAACTCTTGTTTTGAAGAAGCAAACCTGTGCCTAATGAAGACATAACTGCTTTGGGAAATCAGCTCTGAAATTTGGCTTATATGTTTTGTGTTTTGGTTGCTATGAGCATTTCTACTTTCTCAAAACATTTTCATAGTTTATCAGATTCTTTCCTTTCTCTCTCCCTTTCTCTCTTAGGAAATGTGTATTTAAATACAATACTACCATTTATCTTCTGTTACTGTGTTTTATATTTATAATTATAAATTTTTGTCTGAAATTCAAAATTTTCTTGAAACACAAATTCTCCTTCAATAACCCAATACATGAGATCAAAATTGGCACATTTGCTTTGAGAAAAATCATCATTTTAAATAAAGTCAAAGAACGATAGCCTGGAGTTGCTGAGTGACTTACCCGCCTTTGTTTTGTATCATGTTGTGTAAGAAAATATGACTTTCTAGTCATAATAGTAAATTTAAAATAAAATTTCACTCTCACTCTGTGAATGAAAAGCAAACTTCTGATTCCAGGTAAGACTCAGAAAAGCTTAGCGCTTAGACAAATTCACAAAAAAACTTTCTTAGAATGCTTAAATAGTTGATTAATAAATATGCCCATGTTGCATTTTGGGTGTCAAAGAGAAAAATAAATCTATATATAACAGCACTTGTTCACCAAATACAGAGTCTCATAAAATCATACATTTGGGTGTTTAGTGAAAGATCCTGAAATATCAGTATAATAAATAACATGGTGAGCAAATTATTATTTCTTATATTAATACTGCTGGGGGGGGGGAAATCAGTGACTAAAATATTCTCTTATACCAGGAGTGTGGTATCATCAAACAGTTAACTGCAATATTAATGCAAAATGCCAGTGTGAATTGTCAAGGTTGTAAGGTAGTATATTAATGCTACATAAAAAGCTCGTATTATGTAGCATACAATACTGCACTGTCAATTCAAAAGCTTATTTTAAAAGAAGAT
The DNA here is from genome assembly GCF_949752795.1 of Hyperoodon ampullatus. NCBI lineage: Eukaryota > Metazoa > Chordata > Mammalia > Artiodactyla > Ziphiidae > Hyperoodon > Hyperoodon ampullatus. The sequence continues at coordinate 163,163,958 of NC_136916.1, forward strand.
AATTCTGAATTATATTTTTGTCTCTGTGGTGACAGCCTAAACTGAATATGTTCTTTGCTTTTCATTCTAAAAATGAAACTTATGTCAGTTCATCCGAGGGGAAAATAATGGAAATGGAAAGCATCACAGGGAGTTTAAGACTATATTACAATCTAAATTAAAGATCTATTTTGTCTCTAACGTGAGTCATGGTTTTCTAGCTGCACAGAGGTGGAATTCAGCTAAAGCAGAAGATAAGTTCCCTGCTCTGTTCCTGGAACGCCAAAGGCAGAACATTCAGCACCTCATCAGGCAAACGATGAAAAAGCTAATAGATTTAGCAGAATTGAAAACTAATGTGACCCCTGGAATTGAAAAACTTGCTGACAAGGTAGAAATATCATAAGCCTGGGATTTTCTACTCTTGGTTCTATAGCCAACTTATAGGAGTTTGGCGCTGCAGAGGACACCTGGTAAGACACAGGTTTTCAGAGTAAGAATCTAAGATTCATAAGCTTTATCATTTGGTCAGGCTCACAGAGTGGTCTGTGGGACTACAAAAACTGAGTGAAGGGAGGACAGCTGGAAGTGGTGACCACTGAAAATCCCAGGGTTAATGGGAAAGAAATGATGCAGCTGGTGACTTTCACGTTTATAGGATTCCTCTCTTTCTCTTTCTTTCCCTTTCTCTCTTAAGAAATACTGTAATTAAATGTGATACTACTGTTGATCTTCTGCTGATACAGTTTATGTTCATGAATACAAACTTTTGTTTAAAATTAAGATATATGGTGAATAACAAAATCACTATGCATAATCCAATATGTAAGATCAAAGTTGACATTTTTCCTTTGAGAAAATCATCATCTTACATCAAATAGGCTATTTTGGGAAGGTCAAGTGGGGTCACCAGGGAAGATGGGACAGAGCTACACAATTCTACCAGTTACCACACTGGTAAAAGCCAGGTCACTGAGTTTCATAACCAGTGGTTATTAGGAACAATTATGAAAAAAAAGTCTCATTTCCAACTTTGCAAATTAAAAAATTAATTTAGCAATTTCTACATAATTCCTTAGTTTTGAAGTTGTAAATCTGATATATAATTGTTACCATAATATTCATATTTGGCCATAAAAATCAAAGGGACTCTAGCTTTATTTGTCTGCATATGCAGAGAGAAAGAGATTATTAGCAGTATCAAAAGAGCTGGTAAACTCATTGAAGAGGATAGATCAAAATATAGCAAACCAAAATAATGTCAACATTTATTTAACAAACTTCTGATAGCCTGAAGGAAAATCCCTTCTTAGACTTTCCCTTGGTAGAGTAAGATTAAGAGATGTTATCTTTGCCAGCAGTATAGGTAGTGCAACATCCAGTTATAATGAAATGTTTCCCTTTATCTGCCTCAATAGTTTACTGAACTCCAATTTAGTACATTTTTAATCTTACAAGTTTAGATTACTGGGCAATTGAGTACATAACTAATAATTGCATTTATTATAGAAATTGTACTACATTTTATAACCAAACATTCGAGACTTTGTTGGTCAACATCTGGGGTGCTTGATTTAAAAACATCAATTATCTGAATCTGCTTCCCTAATAATAACTGTTAGATGATAAATTGTTTTGATTAAAAAGCCTTTGTGTAATTCATACAGGTATTAAAATTTGGGGCCATGCCCATAACATTTCTTGTGATAAACATCTGACTTTAGAAAAGCTAAATTTTACGATGTTCCTATGGGTAAATGTAATATATAAACACATACATATTATAATCATCTGTAGAAGAAATAAATATTAGTAATAAAATAAGTGCTACAATAAAATATTAGCTTAATAATTAGAACAAGAAAGTTGGACACCATTCAAATGATTAATGATCATTCTCTGATTTGTTTTATTTATGTTTCAAATATTTACCAACTGTGTCTTAATCAGGATACTTTAAATGTACATAGTTTAATATTGAAACAGAGAAAAACACACACACATACACACTTATATACACGTGCAAATATCTTTTTAAAATCACTTTTTAAATATAAAAATAGAGGGAAACAAAATAAAAGATTATACAAGCTGAGTTATAATTTATGCTTCACTCATATAATGTCATAAGATGCTCTCTTAAGAAACTTGGTTCCAAGAGATTTTACCTTAGAATGAGTAAAATTAAACTCATTTAATTTTAAATGAGTTTTCTTGGTTACATTGTATCTTATAAAGGTCAGAATTTTGTTAGTTACATTGTATCTTATAAAGGTCAGAAGGGATAGAGAGTTTACTATCCTCCATTGTAGAAAACTGGCAAGACCATTAAATGAAAAATTAAAACATTTTTCAAAAAGCTGCATTTACATGTTAAATCCATCCAAAAGACTGTGTTTAATTTATGCTCCATTAAAGTAAGTGGGTTTATATGGCTATCTATTACATTATTGAGACCCCTTCTAATAGCAGATGCCGTTTACAGTACCTGGGAGATACCGAACAGTTTATTAAAGTGCTTATTTTCACTAATAGGAAATCTGATCACTAGCTCTTTTTCTAGTATTGTTAGGAAAGCAAAAATGCCTTTTCTCTAGATTAGATTTGGAGGTCATTTATCTTTGTAGTAGATGTAGATTTACCCTTATTGTTTCAATATATCAAAAAAGTAGGATTATAAAAGTTGTTAATAAAATGAATCTGCAGAAAATGCACAGAGTAATGTATACCCTGCCAGAGATATTTGTCCAGGAGAATAAGTTGGAACAATGGACTCACTGCCATCCACATCTCTAGATCTCTCATTTACTTGACTTTTTCATTCCTTTTAAGGAAAATCATTGACATTGGAAAATATAGGTGGCTTCAGAAATCTAGATTTCTACACAAAGTTTCTTCTGTATGGTTTGTTTTGTTATTAGCAAGCACAACACCAAGCTCAAGGAAAATCAAACTTTATTTTTCTTGGCTAAAGGAGATAAGCAGAAGCGTGAACAAAAGAAATCAGTAGAACCTTTTTCAATACTTTTGGAAACAAGCATTCTTAGATACTAAATATACTTCCAATTAGTCCAGGATATTCCAGAATATTAAACCATACCATAACTTACTATTAACTAAATTGGAATATCATATCCCTTCAAATGAATTCCCATAAAGTGGGAAATTATTTATAACAATAAACATCCATTGGCGCTAATAATAATAAAATAAGAGTGATGGTAATTATCATTTATTACATGCTGTTTATATGCAAAGCGTTGTGTCAGTGCTTTACCTAGACTTTATTATCTTATCCAGACAACAGCTCTACAGGGTTTATGGTAGTCACCACCAAATCCAGTTTCATACTTTTGCTAATTTCTCAATCTTGTTTTCCTTAACATTTTTAGCTATCTAATTTTCCATCCTACAAGGGCTCAAAAATCAAATACATTATTTTTGGCTTTGATTTCCCCAAAACATGATTTACAAAGACAACTACTTGCAGTCTAGTTGTCATCATATTTTGTGAGTAATGACATAGTTACTTTGCTGTACATCACAACAAAAGGTATCCATGTACTAAAAATATTCCAGGTTTTTAAACCCTCATCCTTTCCTCTTATCATTTCTAGCTCAACTCATATCTTTGATCTTGATGTGAGCCCCCAAATTCTAAAACTCTTATAATTTTTGTGCAGAACAATTCAGTTCTCTGTCTACAATAATGTATATATACATGCTCTGATGAACTGGTATATTTTAAATTAGTTAAAACAAGAACAACAACACAAAGTTTCCACTGCTGCATTTAGGAAAATAAATGTATTTGAATCAGATTCTAACATTTAGTGGTAAGGCAAGCTTGATACATATCCATTGCAAAATAAATCATTCCTACATAAGTAGCCTAATTCAGTTGGTCTCTGTTGGTTGCAGCTCAAAATATCAGCTAGGAATATGGTACAGAAGGAGTGTTACCAAATTTTCTGTTACAGATCTCATGCGCTCTAAAGTGGGCTGTCTGAATATCCCCACCCTACTTGAATTTGGTAGAGGGGTATAGACTTGGACAGAGTTCCCAAGGGTTTGGAAAGTATTTCCCCCTATTAGGAACTCTGAGATTATTTAATTGCCTGTATCCCTGTCTTTTCCAGGTCTGCACCTAGAGGTCAAGCTGCAGTGACTTTCATGAAGTCACCTAGACTAGAGAGTGACTTGGACTTCAGACCATAGGCACTGTATCTATGAAGTTGCAGCCTCCCAAAGGAGGTACCTTTTCTCATTCATACAGAGGCTCTCATAGCTTATCTGTGGCCTTGAATATTCTGCCTATCATGTGCCTATGTGTGTTATACAGTGGAGTGTGTAATTCATGTTTCCTCTATTCACTTAAATTTTTAAAATTTTTATACAATTTTTAAAGGTTACACTCCATTTACAGTTATTACAAAATATTGGCCATATTCCGTGTGTTGTACAATACATCCCTGTAACCTATTTTATACCCAGTAGTTTGTATTTCCCAATCCCCCACCCCTCTGCTCCCACCACCACTAGTAACCACTAGTTTGTTCTCTATACCCGTGTCTGTTTCTTTTCTGTTTCATTCACTACTTTGCTGTATTTTTATAGATTCCACATATAAGTGATATCATATAGTATTTGTCTTGCCCTGTCTGACTTATTTCACTTAGCACAATGCCCTCTAAGTCCATCCATGTTGTTGCAAATGGCAAAATTTTGTTTTTTTTATGCCTGAGTAATATTCCATTGTATATATATACCACATCTTCTTTATCCATTCATCTGTTGATAGGCAGTTAGTTTGCTTCCATATCTTGGCAATTGTAAATAATGCTGCTATGAACGTTGGGATGCATGAGTATTTTTGAATTAGTGTTTATGTTTTTGTTTTTGGATATATACCCAGGAGTGGAATTGCTAAGTCATACTGTACTTCAATTTTTAGTTTTTTGAGAAATCTCCATACTGTTTTCCACAGTAGCTGAACCAATTTACATTTCCATCAACAGTATATGAGGGATCCATTTTCTCCACATCCTTGCCAACATTTATTATTTGTGTTCTTTTTGTTGATAGTCATTCTGACAGGTGTGAGATGATATCTCATTGTGGTTTTCATTTACATTTCCCTGATGATTAGCGATTCTATTATATTCACTTTTGAGGGATAGCACAAGAAATGTTCCTTACACTCCACTCCTTTTCAGTTTCCCATATTTTCAAATATCTTTTATATGGTAGACACAGAAGATAATAAAATGAACTAGGATAAATAAAAGGGTGAACCCAGCTCTCATCTCACAAATCCCTTCGAAAACCTCCTGCATTTCATGTATTTTTGGAAGTCCCAAGGGAGTGTCCCACAAACGCTCACAAACAAGCCCACCCAGTTCTGCAGTTGTTGGGTTGAAAGACACTTTATGGGAAAACCTTTTTTTCCCAGGAGTATCATAGCTTGTTATGTTTTGCTGCTCTGCCACTCCTCCTGGGTAATTAGCAAGCCCAATTCATCACAGCACCACCCCCAACCCCTCGCCACTTCCCCCCTTGGTGTCCACACGTTTGTTCTCTACATCTGTGTCTCGATTTCTGCCCTGTAAACCAGTTCATCTGTACTATTTTTCTAGGTTCAACATATATGAGTTAATATACAATATTTGTTTTTCCCTTTCTGACTTACTTCACTCTGTATGACAGTCTAGATTCATCCACATTTCTACAAATGACCCAATTTCATTGCTTTTTATGGCTAATATTCCCTTGTATATATGTACCACATCTTCTTTATCCATTCATCTGTCGATGGGCATCTAGGTTGCTTCCATGACCTGGCTATTGTAAATAGTGCAGAAATGAATATTGGGGTGCATGTGTCTTTTTGAATTATGGTTTTCTCTGGGTATATGCTCAGTAGTGGGATTGCTGGATCATATGGTAATTCTGTTTTTACTTTTTAAAGGAATCTCCATACTGTTCTCCATAGTGGCTATATCAATTTACATTCCCACCAACAGTGCAAGAGAGTTCCTTTTTCCCCACACCCTCTCCAGCATTTGTTGTTTGTAGATTTTCTGATGATGCCCATTCAAACAGGTGTGAGTTGATACCTCATTGTAGTATTGAATTGCATTTCTCTAATAATTAGTGATGTTGAGAAGGTTTTCATGTGCTTCTTGGCCATCTGTATGTCTTCTTTGGAGAAATGCCTATTTAGGTCTTCTGCCCATTTTTGGATTGGGTTGTTTGTTTTTTTAATATCGAGCTGCATGAGCTGCTTATGTATTTTAGAGATTAATCCTTTGTCTGTTGATTCATTTGCAAATATTTTCTCCCATTCTGAGGGTTGTCTTTTTGCCTTGTTTATGGTATCCTTTGTTGTGCAAAAGCTCTGAAGTTTCATTAGGTCCCATTTGTTTATTTTTGTTTTCATTTCTATTAGTCTAGGAAGTGGATCAAAAAAGCTCTTGCTCTGATTTATGTCCAAGAATGTTTTTGCTATATTTTCCTCTAAGAGTTTTATAGTGTCTGGTCTTACATTTAGGTCTCTAATCCATTTTGAGTTTATTTTTGTGTATGGTGTTAGGGAGTGTTCTAATTTCATTCTTTTACATGTAGCTGTCCAGTTTTCCCAGCACCATTTATTGAAAAGACTGTCTTTTCTCCATTGTATAAACTTGCTTCCTTTGTCATAGATTAGTTGACCATAGGTGTGTGGGTTTATCTCTGTGCTTTCTATCTTGTTCCATTGATCTATGTTTCTGTTTTTGTGCCAGTACCATATTGTCTTAATTACTGTAGCTTTGTAGTATAGTCTGAAGTCAGGGAGTCTGATTCCTCCAGCTCTGTTTCTTTCCCTCAAGACTGTTTTTGCTACTTGGGGTCTTATGTGTCTCCATACAAATTTTAAGATTTTTTGTTCTAGTTCTGTAAAATATGCCATTGGTAATGTGATAGGGATTGCATTGAATCTGTAGCTTGCTTTGGGTAGTATAGTCATTTTCACAATATTGATTCTTCCAATCTAAGAACATGGTATATCTCTCCATCAGTTGATATCATCTTTAATTTCTTCCATCAGTGTCTTATAGTTTTCTGCATACAGGTCTTTTGTCTCCCTAGATAGGTTTTTTTTTTTTTTTTTTTTTTTTTTGCGGTACGCGGGCTTCTCACTGCTGTGGCCTCTCCCGTTGCGGAGCACAGGCTCCGGATGCGCAGGCTCAGCGGCCATGGCTCACGGGCCCAGCCGCTCCGCGGCATGTGGGATCTTCCCAGACCGGGGCACGAACCCACATCCCCTGCATCGGCAGGCGGACTCGCAACCACTGCGCCACCAGGGAAGCCCCCTAGATAGGTTTATTCCTAGGTATTTTATTCTTTTTGTTGCATTGGTAAATGGGAGCATTTCCTTAATTTCTCTTTCAGATTTTTCATCATTAGTGTATAGGAATGCAAGAGATTTCTGTGCATTAATTTTGTGTCCTGCAACATTACCAAATTCATTGATTAGCTCTAGTAGTTTCCTGGTGGCATCTTTAGGATTCTCTATGTATAGTATCATGTCATCTGCAAACAGTGACAGTTTTACTTCTTCTTTTCCAATTTGTATTCCTTTTATTACATTTTCTTCTCTGATTGCCATGACTAGGACTTCCAAAACTATGTTGAATAAGAATGGTGAGAGTGGACATCCTTCTCTTGTACCTGATCTTACAGGAAGTGCTTTCAGTTTTTCACCATTGAGAATGATGTTTGCTGTGGGGTTCTCATATATGGCCTTTATTATGTTGAGGTATGTTCCATCTATGCCCACTTTCTGGAGAGTTTTTTTCATAAATTGGTGTTGAATTTTGTCAAAAGCTTTTTCTGCATCTATTGAGATGATCATATGGTTTTTATTCTTCAATTTATTAATATGGTGTATCACATTGATTGATTTGCATATATTGAAGAATCCTTGCATCCCTGGGATAAATCCCACTTGATCATGGTATATGATCCTTTTAATGTGTTGCTGGATTCTGTTTGCTAGTATTTTATTGAGGATTTTTGCATCTATATTAATCAGTAATATTGGTTTGTAATTTTCTTTGTTTGTAGTATATTTTTTCTGGTTTTGGTATCCTGGTGATGGTGGCCTCATAGAATGAGTTTGGGAGTGTTCCTTTTTCTACAATTTTTTGGAAGAGTTTGAGAAAGATGGGTGTTAGCTCTTCTTTAAAGGTTTGATAGAATTCATCTATGAAGCCATCGAGTCCTGGACTTTTGTTTGTTGGAAGATTTTTAATCAGAGTTTCAATTTCATTCCTTGTGATTGGTCTGATGATAATTTTTATTTCTTCCTGGTTCAGTCTTGGAAGGTTATACCTTTCTAAGAATTTGTCCATTTCCTCCAGGTTGTCCATTTTATTGGCATAGAGTTGCTTGTAGTAGTCTCTCAGGATGCTTTGTATTTCTGCCATGACTGTTGTAACTTCTCCTTTTTAATTTCTAATTTTATTGATTTGAGTCTTCTCCCTCTTTTTCTTGATGAGTCTGGCTAATGGTTTATCAAGTTTGTTTATCTTCTCAAAGAACCAGCTTTTAGTTTTATTGTTCTTTGCTATTGTTTTCTTTGTTTCTATTTCATTTATTTCTGCTAACTTTGATTTTTATGATTTCTTTCCGTCTGCTAATTTTTGTTTCAGTTTGTTCTTCTTTCTCTAGTTCCTTTAGGTGTAATGTTAGATTGTTTATTTGAGATTTTTCTTGTTTCTTGAGGTAGGCTTGTATAGCTATAAATTTCCCTCTTAGAACTGCTTTTCCTGCATCCCATAGGTTTTGGATTGTCATGTTTTCATTGTCATTCGTCTCTAGGTATTTTTTGATTCCCTCTTTGATTTCTTCAGTGATCTCTTGCTTATTTAGTAGCATATTGTTTAGCCTCCATGTGTTTGTGCTTTTTACTTTTTTTTTCCCTGTAATTGATTTCTAATCTAATAGTGTTGTGGTCAGAAAAGATGCTTCATATGATTTCAATTTTCTTAAATTTACTGAGGCCTGATTTGTGACGCAAGATGTGACCTATCCTGGAGAATATTCCATGTGCACTTGAGAAGAAAGTGTAATCTGCTGTTTTAGGATGCAATGTCCTATAAATATCAATTAAATCTATCTGGTCTGTTGTGTCATTTAAAGCTTGTGTTTCCTTATTAATTTTCTGTTTGGATGCTCTGTCCATTGGTGTAAGTGAGGTGATAAAGTCCCCCAGTATTTTGGTGTTACTGTTGATTTCCTGTTTTATAGCTTTATCTGTTGCCTTATATATTGAGGTGTTCCTATGTTTTGTGCATATATATTTATAATTGTTATATGTTCTTCTTGGATTGATCCCTTGATCATTATGTAGTGTCCTTCCTTGTCTCTTGTAACATTCTTTATTTTAAACTCTATTTTATTTGATATGAGTCTTGCTACTCCAGCTTTCTTTTGATTTCCATTTTCATAGAATATCTTTTTCCATCCCCTCAATTTCAGTCTGTATGTGTCCCTAGGTCTGAAGTGGGTCTCTTGTAGAGAGCATATATATGGGTCTTATTTTTCTATCCATTCAGCAAGCCTGAGTCTTTTGGTTGGAGCATTAATCCTTTCATGTTTAAGGTAATTTTCGCTATGTATGTTCCTATGACCATTTTCTTAATTGTTTTGGGTTTGTTTTTGTAGGTCTTTTTCTTCTCTTGTATTTCCCACTTAGAGAAGTTCCTTTAGCATTTGTTGTAGTGCTGGTTTGGTGGTGCTGAATTCCCTTAGTTTTTGCTTGTCTTTAAAGCTTTTGATTTCTCCATCGTATCTGAATGAGATCCCTGCTGGGTAGAGTAATGTTGGTTGTACGTTTTTCCCTTTCATCACTTTAAGTATATCATGCTACTCCCTTCTGGCTTGTAGAGTTTCTGCTGAGAAATCAGCTGTTAACCTTATGGGAGTTCCCTTTTATGTTATTTGTTGTTTTTCCCTTGCTGCTTTCAATAATTTTTCTTTTCTTTAAATTTTGACAGTTTGATTACTATGTGTCTCAGAATGTTTCTCATTGGATTTATCCTGTATGGGACTCTCTGCACTTCCTGTACTTGGGTGGCTATTTCCTTTCTCATGTTAGGGAAGTTTTCGATTATAATCTCTTCATATATTTTCTCTGGTCCTTTCTCTCTCTCTTCTCCTTCTGGGACCCCTATAATGCGAATGTTGTTGTGTTTAATGTCGTTCCAGGTGTCTCTTGGGCTGTCTTCATTTCTTTTCATTCTTTTTTTTCTTTTCTTTCTTTATTCTGTTCTGCAGCAGTGAATTCCACCATTCTGTCTTCCAGGTCACTTATCTATTCTTCTGCCTTAGCTATTCTGATATTGATTCTTTCTAGTGTATTTTTCATTTCAGTTTTTTTATTGTTCATCTCTCTTTGTTTGTTCTTTAAATATTCTAGGGCTTTGTTAAACATTTCTTGCATCTTCATCTTTGCCTCCATTCTTTTTCAGGAGTTTTGGATCATCTTCACTAACATTATTATGAATTCTTTTCCTGGAAGTTTGCCTATCTCCAGTTAATTTTGTTGTTTATCCTGGGGTTTATCTTGTTCCTTCATCTGGTACATAGCCCACTGCTTTTTCATCTTGTCTGTCTTTCTGTGAATGTGGTTTTTGTTCCACAGGCTGCAGGATTGTAGTTCTTCTTCTTTCTGGTGTGTCTTTTTTTTAAAGAAATTAAATTCTGAGATACAAACTGGAGATATGCTCAGATGATAAATTGATGCTTGGAAAATATGGTTCTCTCTAAAAATTCTAACTGAAGAGTCCACAAGAGATGACATAAATGTTTCCCATGATGATTTTCTGCTGTGAGCACAATGATACAGAACACTGGTCCTCAACCCCCACTGCCCAGGAGAATGACCTGGGAGCTTTTAAAATTCTGGATGCTCAGGCTGCATTCCAGGCCAATTAATTCAGATTCTCTGGGGTGGAGCAAGGACATCAGAAGTGTGTCAAGCTTCCCAGATGATTCTAATATGCGGCTAAGTTTCAGAACTGCTGATGGTTATGCCATTTCATTTTATTTGTGGTACAATTAAATATATGATAGACACCAGTTAATAATAGAATGGAAAGAATATATTATGCTTTTGATATAATGGCCAAAAACTAATCTGACTTTAATTAATGAATCACTAACGTTTGACCCTTAAATTGTCTGAAAAAATTTAAGGTAAAGAAACCTAACAGTTGTAGCTATTTATTAACTCATTCAATTTGAACAAGTGCATGATGTATGTACAACATATAATTTTATAAGAACAAAATCTTTGCTCTTAATAGAGTTCAGTTTACTGATGCCTGTTTCCCACTTAATGTCATAATCTTCTGTGACAACACAGTTAATTCCTGTGGAGATGATTATAATTACAGAGAGAGGATTATGATTTCAGGGAAGTGATAAACAGCATGAAGAGAATGAAGTCCTTTTTGGCTTCCCAAGCAACACCAGCCTGGTAAGAGTGAAAGTCAAAAAAAAAAAAAAAAAAAAAAGAAAAAACAAGAAATAATTCCTTCAGAATATTTTAAAATTGTAGATTTAGTTTCTTTTGTAAAAGGCAATTAACTCTTTAAACAGTTATTTGTTGATTACACCAGCTTAATTATTTAAACATCTAGTGTTTTTTTTTTAATGAAAATACAGTAATTGTTTTATTTTTTAGGTTCATTTTGAAAGGCAGTATTCGTTAGGGTGTATATTTTGGCAGTTTTTAAGAGAGACTTTATTTATTCATTTATTTATTTATTTTATGTATATTTATTTTTGATTGTGTTGGGTCTTCGTTTCTGTGCGAGGGCTTTCTCTAGTTGTGGTAAGCAGGGGCGACTCTTCATTGCGGTATGCAGGTCTCTCACTATTGCGGCCTCTCTTGTTGTGGAGCACAGGCTCCAGACACTCAGGCTCAGAAGTTGTGGCTCACTGGCCCAGTTGCTCCACAGCATGTGGGATCTTCCCAGACCAAGACTTGAACCCATGTCCCCTGCATTGACAGGCAGATTCTCAACCACTGTGCCACCAGGGAAGCCCACAGCTAGTGTTTTATCAACTCAATCAAATATTTTATTAGTATTGCTTTAAATTAAGATTCCAAATGTACCTTGAAATTTAGACTTATCAGTATCATTACTGTGGATATTGGCTACCTGTGAATGTTTAGCTTTTCAAATACCTCCAACATTAGAACTTTAGAATAATGATAAAATAAAATTGGCCTTCATGGAATGCATTCCCTTCTCCTAATGTTTTCAAGATTTGGGTGATAAAGCAAGTGATTTTTTTGTTTACATACACTCCATAGTCTTTGAATGAAAAATCTAACAGTATTCTTAATTCCATAGAATGATATTCAAAGGGTTATGTATAAAGGATCTACATCTATACTTTCATTTAAACATTGTTATTTGACCCACAAATCTCTCTTGATATTATTATAGCAGAGATGCAGATCAAGGTTACTATGTAACAAACATTATTCCCACCTGGCCTGACCATCTGATGAGTTTGCCAGTAAGGGATATTTGAGTAGCTACAACTTTTTGGAATTTTTATTTATCTGTTTGTGTAACACACTTTCATAGAAGACCCAGTCAAATATGTAAGGGGATATAATGAACCATCTCCCTCAACTAATAATTTACATAAAAATCATATTTTAAGCTCAGTTGTGTTTTTTTGTTTTGTTTTCAGAAACATTTTCAGAAATCATCAGGAAAGCATAAGCATTATTTAACAGTTATACAAACTATACTCAGTCTTCAAGGATTCAAAATTATCTACTTTGTTTCTGAGATACTCTGAGTTATCACTCCTAGAAATCTCAAGTGTTATAATCAACAAATGGTTAAATCTTTTTCACAATTTTGACATTGTTCTTGCGACTTAAAGCAAAATTTAAAAGTTTATAATTAACTTAAGGAACCTGAAAAATGGCATTTTGTGAGGTTATCTTTCTATAGAAAGAAATTTCTTCATAATTGCCCAAACACGATTTTCATTCTGAAAGCTCTTTAGCTTTGAAAATTCCTAAATTATAATTAATTGATTTAAATCTTGCCTTGATGAAAGAATCCAAGCAGATAAGATTAATTTCTTAGTCTCTAACTGCTTAACTTACCCAAGGGCTATTCCAAAATGCTCAGCACTCAGACCTCCATCGATTACAATTTATGTAAATGATCTGTTTCTCCCTAAAACTACTGAGGAACTGTAACAGATACACAAATCAGTGGGCTGGTGGGAACAGAAAGAGCAGACTCTCTCCACGTGGGCTATTATGAAAACTGATATAATTATTTCTTTTAGAAGTTTAATATGCAAAAAGTTAACTTCTAGAAAGAGACCATTGCCAGATGGCTATGAAATTGTTTTTCATTAAATTGGACTGTTTAAATTTTCCAGGCCCATGAATCCAAAGACAGTTTAATCATAGTCAAGAGAGAATTTTAACTCTGGAAAACTAAGCAGAACCCTGTAGCCAGAGCTATGAGGATAATTATAATGAAATAAGACCACACGGTTGGGAATCAGCCTACAAGAAGGTAATTCTAGTCATCCAGAGTCTGATACGAGAGGTTTATCAACAACAAGCTTTGTGGAAAATTCCTGGGTAGGCAATTGAAGAAACAGGGAGAGGAAGTCTCTAGAAGAGAAGGGGACGGACTTTATCATCTCTGGGTTGTACATACCATTGAGTTGGGATTATGGGTTCTCATGTAATATTCATTTACTTAATAAAAGGAACAGTTATCAAATACCCCATTCATTATACAAAATTTGAATACAAACAAATGTGTTTGATTTTGAAAACAATTTGTCAGATGAATGACGTTTTCACCTCCATCTTTATTAGAAGTTTTCTGTGATGCTCCCTAATTTTCAAACTATTTTGAAAATCCCTGTTTGCAAAACATCTTCAAACTCAGTTCCTAAAAACATAAGAAAATATTTTATTACCTTGGCGGTAGTATCATAAAAGCATTGTTACTGAATTCTGTGGGTTGATGAGATAGTTGAGAATTTATGATTAATGTGAAATAGAGCAATTTCCAGGCTATGTAACAATTGCATAGTAGTGTAGTATAAATGCACCCCCTCAAAATACCCCTACAGCAGGATTAAACTCTAAATCTTCTATTGTCCTGCTGCAATGGGCATGTTTGATGGTGTTGCTTAGGGATTATCATGGCATTCTTATTTGCATAAAAATTAGGGATCTATTTTAACAAAGAAAACTAGACAGGAAGGGAATGAACCTTTGCACCAAGAGAAGATTTAAATAGATCTGGTGCCTTCTCTATATTTGAAAGCACTAATCCCACAGATAAACTGGAGTTGCTAAAAAAAGAGAGTCAAAATAGAATCAGTTTAATAACCACTCAAATAACATGAGAGTTTTACAGACATTGCAGAGATACAAAGCTTTCCACAATTAATGAAGAGTAGGTACTTGCAGTCTTTACATAGAATAAGTGTAGAGGCAAAGGCAGGGCATCAAAGCAGGAGGGATACATCTTCCTTCAGGAATATTGTGAGATGCATGGAAGACACTTCAGATTGTAACGGAAGTATTCTCTTAGCTCTCCTTGTTAAAAGTTTTACCTGACCTTTGTAAAAAAGGATTCAAGTCTGACAACAGAAACTGCAATCCTCCAACACTCTTATACATATAAATGTATAATCATAATTCTCATTAAAGACTGGGGTTCAGTAATTCTCAAAAAATGAATTTTTCATACTCTTAAACATCTTCATTCATTATTATAAAGATATCACAACTGTGTTATCATAGTCAAATTTCTGGGCATTGAAGTATAGACATGTTGGTAAACTTCCAGTTACAAACATCCAGCTGAAACAGACTTCTGGTAGCTGGAGTGTAACATGTGTATGTTTAAACTCAAAAGAAACTCCAGCAAAGGGATAATCTAGGGTTGATGGCAATATGTTAACTCCAAGTGTAATTTCACATTCTTTTCTGAAAAAGACTAAAATATACACTTTATTTTCTAAAAATAAATGTAGTCAATTATTTAATGTCCCATTACAATTTGCCAGAAAAAAAGAAAGAGAAAAAATTTCCCTAATGGTGATTTTATAACCAAAATTGAGTGAAGCCTTACACTAACCAAAAATGATTGCTCCCTTTTCTGCATTTCATTATGTAAAGGCCAGGAAGGGGTTAAAAATTTAAGGTTTAGCCTAAAAAGAAAATTTCTACGTATGCAAGAAACTAGTGGGCGGCTGGATTTCACACCAAATTATACCACTTTGTGTGCTTTTCTATTCCCTCATGAAGACTTGGTAGCTACATGTGCTGTACCTGAAGAACACTTTGCTTTTAAAAGAATAATAGCAATGAAAACAACTAAGATTTGTTGAGAATTTCCTAATGATAGTTTAATTGCACTTCAGATATTATTTCATATAATTCTTACAACCACAAGGTGAGGTTGATGCTCTTGTTATTCCCTTATATTCAGAGAAGGGAAGGGTTTTTTTTGAGGGGGCAGGTATAGTTGCTTTACAGTGTTGTGTTAGTTGCTGCTGTACAATGAAGTGAATCAGCTCTATGTATGCATATATCCCCTCTCTCTCGGGTTTCCCTCCCACCCCAACCGCATTCCATCCATCTAGGTCATCACAGAGCACCAAGCTGAGCTCCTTGCACTATACAGCAGGTTCCCACTAGCTATCTTTCTTACACACGGCAGTGCACATACATCAATCCCAGTCTCACAGTTCATGTCCCCCTCCTCCCTCCTGTGTCCACTTGTCCATACTCTACATCTGTGTCTCTATCCCTGCCTTGCAAATAGGTTCATTTGCACCATTTTTCTAGACTCCACACACATGTGTTAATATATATTCGTTTTTCTCTTTCTGACTTACTTCACTCTGCACGACAGACTCTATGTCCATCCACATCTCTACAAATGACCCAATTTCGTTCTTTTTTATGGCTGAGTAATATTCCATTGCATATATGTACCATATACCCTGAGAAAACCATTATTTAAAAAAAGACACATGTATCCCAATGTTCATTGCATCACTATTTACAATGGTCAGGACATGGAAGCAACATAAATGTCCATTGATAGATGAATGGATAAAGAAGAAAAGCTTTTTAAAGATTAAATGTCTTGCCCAGGGTGACCAGAGAGAAAGTCATAGCCCTTAACTTCTACATGGTACCACTTCTTTAAACTTTGCAGCAAATAACACCTTGCATTTTAACTAGTTTCTTTCCTATTTCTCATATAAGGTTAGAGTGTCAACTCTCAGAGGGGAAGATTTTATGTTATGCTTCTTGTCCTTCTTAGAACCTAACAGCTCCTGGCTCTAGTGCCCACAGAATGAATAAAGTAATGGAAAATGAATAAAGAAATGGTGAATGAACGAATGAATACTTCAAAATAATTAAATCACTTTCAATCAAGGCAAAATTTGCTGTTACTTCCCCTTTTTCGTGTAGACTTTTTAAAGGCTTTAAATCCTTGCAGCAAAAACCAGAAAGCTCATGTTTTTGTTTTGAAAATACTAGAAGGGTCTCAAAGGTAGAAAGCTAAATGTTAGCACTTGATTTGAGGATGATCTGCTTTCATTCGATGATTATTTAGAGTCCTTCCTCAGAGACAGTCCACAAGATAGCATGGCTTATCATAACCCTGGCTCCAAGAAGCACTGGGGAGGGAGACAAGATTGGACTTATTAAGAGCTGAGCCCTTTACATGAGCTCCCAGTGGTTTATGTAACTGCCAGTGTTCACTGATATGTTCTTTGATGGAGACAGGCTGAAACTTTTCTAGTAGTATCTAGTATAAACCAATTTTTCACAACAAAGAGTGGGTACATTCATGGCAGAACCCCACATCTGTTTTTTGTGGTAATGATACAGATCTCATGAATTCCTGCTTCTGTGGTCCAGCTATAAAAACCTCTGCTCAACACCATGCAATCATAGAAATTTGTTCCTAGAAATGGAGATGGTTTGATCCTGAGTAGCTCTCAAGTACCTTAGAAACAGTTCTTACCTCTCTCTTAGGACTGTTGAGTTTAGTGACCTTTAAAAGATTTAATATTTACAAAACCTCTGAAGCTCCCTGAAGTACTATGTAAAGATGCAAATCACAGACAAGGTAATCAATATATGTAAGTGTCCCTTAATTTTTTAAAAAATGGCTTGAATTAGGCACAAGAGACTGTCCATTTACCTAATTTGAACAGAAAATGCAAAGACTAATACTAGAGAAGGTTTTTCAATTTCACTTGTTTTTTAAACAATCACTTGAAAGATCCTTTTAGTGTTTTTGAATAGTTGATGATATAAACCTACACAAAAGAATAACATTGACTCTGCTATGAGATTATTTTCAGACTCTCTTCCTCACAAAATGATGCAGGTCTTGAACTGATGTATTCAGTTCATTATTCAACAGGGGCTGAAACAGAGCGGAGAGCAAATATCAACTTTGGTGATAACAGTTTACTTGAAATTCTTTATGTTTATCCCTAAGGTTGTTAATTACACCACACCTCTTGGTGTTGAGACTCATTTGCAAGTTGCAGCCATGAGAAACATTTGTCACAGCCAGAGAACTTCTTCCTGAGGGCATGTTGAAAGACATAATAAGGTAGACCAAGCTCTCAGAAGTTTGGATGCTTATCTGCACCCCATTCAAAAACAATCTAAATGGCTTTTGATATAATATTCTGACACTTTCCATTTAGATTTTGTTGGAAAGAGCAAGGGCAGAGGCAATCAACAACAAGGAAAAAATATGGAGTGGGAGAGTAAATATTGAAATTTCATGAGCATAAAAGATTCAAATTAAATTTGTGGTGAAGGTCTAAAAGAGTGGTTTTTTTTTTTTTTACCATTTTTATTGGAGTATAATTGCTTTACAATGGTGCGTTAGTTTCTGCTTTATAACAAAGTGAATCAGTTATACATATACATATATCCCCATATCTCTTCCTTCTTGCATCTCCCTCCCTTCTACCCTCCCTATCCCACCCTTCTAGCTGGTCACAAAGCACCTAGCTGATCTCCCTGTGCTATGTGACTGCTTCCCACTAGCTATTTTACATTTGGTAGTGTATATATGTCCATATATACACAACTACTGAAGAGTGTCTTGATGGAAACTCTGGTTATCTATTACCATAGCAAAGCCACTTATAATGTCTCCCTGGAAAATGCACATATGATGGGGTTAGCTAAGGTCCTTGTCTATGCAGGCTGTCCTAATTCTCAAGTCTCCAAATAGATGGACTATCAGAGCTAAGATCCTCTTATCTTCCTTTTTCTTGTTTGTTTGTCAACAAGATTCTGTTCCTACAAGTTAGATTAAAACAGAACAGGCACAGCAAAGACAAGCAAATACCCTCATCTTCATGACTCATCCTGTCCTACAGATATTGCTGATGCTGCCCCTCTTTGCTCAGAGCACAGTGGTCACTCCTTATTGTAATGCTGATAAAAGCATACCCAGGGTTAGGTAAGGGAAAACTTGGCTTCAGTATCCAGGTTTTCCTCAACTGTACCCTATGGATGATCTGACAATATTTCTTCTTCTGCATTACAGTATATATATATATATATATATATATATATATATATATATATATATATATATATATATGTCGATCCAATGGAAGGACCCAGAATCAGGAAGTGAGATCACTCTCTGAAAAAGGAAAACTAATCAGAATGAGATAATGTTCAGATCAGAATCAGAAATATTTTAGAGGCATTTAGCTTAAGAAGTGGTTTGTAAATATAAAGCACTAGAGGGACTTCCCTGCGGTCCAGTGGTTAAGTCACTGGGCTTCAGTGCAGGGGACATGGGTTCAATCAGTGGTTGGGGAACTAAGATACTGCATGCTGCGTGGTGTGGCCAAAAATGAGAAAAAAAAGTGTATATATATATATATATATCACTGGAAAGGTTGGGGAAAAAAATATTTAGCAAGTGTTTGAGCCTCAATGGAAAAAAGAGCATTTATTTAATGAATTATCTTTTTTTTTTTTTTTTTTTTTTTTTTGCGGCACGTGGGCCTCTCACTGTTGTGGCCTCTCCCATTGTGGAGCACAGGCTCCGGACGCATCGGCTCAGCAGCCATGGCTCACGGACCCAGCCGCTCTGCGGCATGTGGTATCTTCCCAGACCGGGGCACGAACCCGTGTCCCCTGCATCGGCAGTGTACTCTCAACCACTGCGCCACAAGGGAAACCCTCTATTTATTTTTGTTGTCATTTGTTTTGTCATTTCTGCTCACTCCTAAAGCGTAGATGCCTAGACGAGTGTCTGGTACATCACAGTGCTCAGTGTCAGTTGCATTAACAGAATTCAACAAATCAGTAATAAGATAATAAAAGCTAACATCTCAGTATAAACATAGGAAAGTAATATAAGGGTACAGTTAAAAAAGTAAAGCAGAGGATTAGTAAGAATTGTAAGAATTAATAAGAATTATAGCTTCACTAGTAATCAAATATATATATGTAAACATGCAATATATTTGCCTATCAAAGTGACAAAAATTGACAAAAATACTAATATAATTTTGATCAAAGTGTGGTACAATAACTGCTTAAAAGTTAAATTCTGGAAAGAAGTAAAATTTATATTTAATCCAAATTTTCAAAATATGCATACCTTTGACATATCAATTCCATTTTTAAGAATATATTCTATGATTAAAATAAGAAAAAAGAACATATATACATATGCAAGGATATTTCTTCCAGTAAACTTATAAATAAAGGAAAAAAATTATGGTAGATATAATCTAAATTTCTACCAAAAAGGTTTGAATATATAAAGTATGGGCATAGCTGTACACAAAATATGAGGCATATTAATCGATGCCACTAGATGTTAATGATCTATCATTAAATCAAAAAGAGGTTTATAAAGCAATATATGTTTATGTGTACATTACATATATCAAAAGATGCAAAGATTTCTAATAAGTATCAATAGAGGTTAGAGGAAAAAGTGATTCCACCTTCATGTTTTTATTTTTAGTAAATATTTGGAAGGATTTATGTTACATTTATAATCTGATTAACTTTTTTTTGGAAATGTATGCCCTTATAGAAACTTAAGAACTCTAAGTCTAATCAAGTTTACTGCTATCTAAAGAATCTTTAAGGAAAAATGGTATGTGGTCTAGAAATTTAGAAAAGGAGATTCCAAGAACAAGGTACATGCAATTATTTTTAGTCCTTTGAAATGACTCTGACCCTGCACATAATTAATTTTATATTCTGTTTTTTTCCCCCATAGATGAATGGATTTGTTATGCTAACTTATTTTAATGTCTTTATCAGTAGAATTTTCCAACTCTTTTGTTCTGTTTGTAGGCTTCATGCCCAGGAGAAAATAGACTGACAAGTGGATGCATGTGTTCTTTTATATTTAGACCCAATATTATCTGTCTCTTGTGAATTTGGCCATCCTAAAGTAACCAGAACTCTGGATGAGCTGAATAAATTGAGTTTCTAATCTGTAAAGGTGAGGACATGTTGGCCCTCTTACTACCAGATGGCACGGTCACCTGGACAGACACAGGTTCTCACACAGCCAGCAGGTCTTCCTGTAGGATGTTGCTTCATGTGGTACAACTGGGGCCATCCTTACAGCTTCAGTCTTATTGGATGATAGGTAGCTTTAAATGTATGGTATCTGTAGCATGCAGGGCATGAAAGTCCTACTGTAATTTGACTCTTGCCTACCCCTCCAGTTTCATTCCTAAATATATCCTCCCCAGTCATACCAGTAAGTTGATTTTCCCTGTTTGCCATTCAGATTACCTCTTCAGCCAGACCTAACCCCTACTTTCGGCTGTCCATTCTTTTCTGCTAGGCTTTCCTTGACTATTTATGCCAGGTGAGTGTCTTGTGCTCTCATAGTCCACTGTGCACAACTCCAGTTCCACATTGCTCTGGTATATGTTGGTTTTCTGGCCTCTCTGCCTATGAAGTTCTGATTCCCTAGAAGGAGGGAACTATCTGTCATAGAACCTGGTAAGACAATGACAGACACTAACCACTCAAGAAATGTTAATACAGGAATGAATGAATGACTGAATAACAGCATAAATGAATGATTATCAATAAGATTAAGAGATTGCTCTCTCTCCAAAGATAAAATATTCTTGGTATTAACAGTTACTCCATCTAATTGTGATTTGAGAAAAAACAGTACTGTAATTTTGATGAAAAATAAGATAATCAACACAGTCCTTTAATAAATGAAATACAACATTTTTTGACTTTGAATGTTTTAATTACTATATATTTTATTATAGGGTATTACAAAATGTTTTAACCTACAGGAGGAAAAAATCAAATAAATCTTGAGCAGATAATTAACATGTTATCATGCCATAACCATTATCTTTGTGTTCCTTATATTATTTTCATGGTGGGCTCCATGTAAATATTTATAGTGAACTACATGAAAATATCTTTATGAGTTAGGGATACACAAGTAAATAAGATCAACAAGGCTCATGACCTCATAATGTCCTTGCTGGGAGAAATGAGGAGACAATCAATAACCAAATAAATAAATATATAAATAATATAATTTGAGCACAATAAATAATGGAAAGAACAATGTCCAATGATGGAGATAACTGAGGTTAAATGGTATTTCTGACTTAGAATAGGTGGTTGAGGAGGATCTATGTAAAGAGGTGATAATTAAATTCTTGCCCTGGACAAAAACAAAGTCAGGAAATGTACCATTGTCAGCTTGATCATGACTTCAATTTTCTAGTCCTAAATCTACACCTAATTTGATAGTCTCCAAAAACCAAGGTTATGGTTGATGGAGAAAGAATTCCTCAGGCATTGGAGTTTCAAGGTTATACTTGTTCCTTATTTCATGGATCTTGTAAAAGTTGTCAGATTTCAGGCTTGTTTTGTCTTGACATTCCGAGATGCAACTTTTTTCTTTCTGGTAGTTAATTGGTGACATGTTTGCCATTTTTTTAGTTATTACAGACCCATGGGCACAGTGGGATACTTGTTTTCTACATTTCTACTTTTTGTCAAGAAAAAACAAAAGAAAACAAAACAAAAATGCTAAAGCTGTTGAAACTGATGAAGCAAACTTCTCTCTCTCCAGCTTTAGAGAAAATATTTCTTCAAATTTCATAAAGATGTTCAGGTTTGCTACATCTCTAGAATAATATGAACTTGCCAGTTCTATTGTACACCCACCTTGTACAAGGCATAAGTAGGCCATCTATCCAATGAAAGTATATAAATAATAAACAATATGCCTTGGCATATCACATGGGGTCAAAAATTATTTTGATTTTACTTAGTAAGCATTTTATCTAGATTATTTTGTGCTTAACATGTTTGTCTTCTCCAATAAATGGGTTATTTATAAGAGAAGTTCTTAGTTGGACATAAAAACCTTCTGACAGTCTAACTCTTCACGATTTAGTGAAGTTGCCATGAAGGAGACCTGAGATGGAAGGCTGAAGTGACATGCAAAAAAATGACATCCATCAAGTGGCACATTTCCCATTCCTTTCAAAACAGCATCTCTGTTGTCACACACCCCACTTTCACCAAAAAAAAAAAAAAAAAAGGAAAACAAAACACAGAAACACAAAAGTACACACAAAAGAACAAGAAGGACACACACATACACTCACAGATGCACATACACCAGCAATCCAGAGGATTGAAGAGTTTAAAGCATAACTTCCTGTTTCACCTTAGAGAACAATTGTAACATTTTTAGACCACCAGAGTTTTAAAATGATAAATCCTTTGATGGCTTCTCTGACAGTTCCTAGAAGAGCCAAGAGTCCCATGCCTTCTCCAACCCCAGCACATAGAGATGCTTTCTTTTCTCCTTCATTTGGCAAGTAATCACTCACTGCCATGTCTGGCATCTCTGGTATTGATATCTTGAAGTAATATAAATAAATATAAATAAATAGTTATTTTCTCTCTGCAGGTCTCCATGTTTACCTTCTTCATGATCTCTAGAGCCCTCAGAGCTTCAGAGAAGCTCAGTTCACGTTAATTGATGCCTCTCTATTCAATTGCTTGAATACAAACATACAAATAAGTATATAATTGAAAGTTTTAATCTTTAATTAATGAAGACTATAGAAGGTCTGGGCAGTATTATTTGAAGAAGAAACACTTAAGTCAAGGCCAGGCGAGCAGTTTGGGGGAATAATATTCCAGGTAGACTGAAAAGCAGGAAATCAAAGAATCCCACAGTGGCTGGTGATCAAAGAGCAAGAGGAAATCCTGGCGAGATAATCCTAGAGGAGAATTCAGAAGCTATATTATGTGGCTGTTTGTAGGACAGGCTATAGATTTTGAATTTTATTCTAGTGTTAAAGATAAAGTGAGACACATTAAAATGTTAGATTTATTTGAGAAAACACCGATTCCGATCTGCAGCAACAAACTAGAAGTCGTTGTTAGCACTCTACCCATGGAAGACTGGGGGCAATGTTTTCATAGAGAAGACAGAGAATCGAAACAAGGAAATTATTTGATTGGCTGTAGCTTAAGGTTGCATTATTTAGGAAAGCCTGTTGGATGTCTGTAATCGGTTTTCTTCTAAACCTTGAGGCATTTACAGGAATTGACTCTGGCTTAGGTTTAGGTTTGCTCATGTAAGCAAAAGCATTAGAGCCACTTCAGTCTAATGTCTCCTTTTTTGATCATTTTAACACAAATATAATGGGAAACTAGTAAAGGATATTATGGAGGAGAGTAGAATTTTATATGTTAAATTGATGCCATGTTATATTTTCCTCTTGTCTCAAGGTCTTAATGTTTTCTTTCCTACATTACTTCCTGGTTCAACAACTTCAAACACAGTTTCTATTTCACTGTGTTCAGAGTTATAATCACAATCATTGCTCTTCCCAGAGAGCTTTCTGTGTGCGTCTCACATACTTTTTCACATTTATTCTTTATTGTCACCATCAAAGCTCTGGTGATGTAGGTGTTAATATCCTCACATTAAACATAAGGAAACTCAGGGCTGGAGACATTAAATAGCTTGCCATATTTATCCCAGGTTTGACACCAAAGTTCATTGTGGGATATTGTCTATTATCCTCCACAAACCACACTGTTTCCCTCTTGCCATTTCAATCACCTTTCAACTCATAAATGTATTCTTCAACACCTATCAGACTACATTCTTATATCTACATTTATCTCTTCTATTTACATCAAAGAAACTTCATTTAATCTTTTTCCTTTACCCACTTTTCCCCATCTCCTACCTCTCACCACACATGACATGCTTATTCTACCACCTTGGATGATAATATCCTAGCAAGAATGCTGGTCAGCAGAAAAGTTCAGTTTCAGTCTTGCCTCTTCCGCTAATTGGGCCTCACTGAACCTCAAAATTTTTTCTTTAAAAACAAAATGGTTATCTCCAGCTCACCTATCCTCCAGGAATGGAGTGAAAGGTACAAGAAATGTTAAACATGGGCATATTGTTTGAACTCTAAGAGACTATAAAAGTGTCCATTTTATTTTATATATTGTTGAAGACTCTTTTCTTAGTTAGTGATGGTTTCCTCCCATTCTCCATCTGCCCAAATGCCACCATGTCCAAGAACTGAGAAGAAGGAAATGCTGTGAACAATAAAGCTTTTTTCTACTGTATAGCACAGGGAACTATATTCAATATCCTGTGATAAGCCATAATGGAAAAGAATATATATGTGTGTGTGTGTGTAGCTGTGTGTGTGTGCGTGTGTGTATGTATAACTGAGTCACTTTTTTGTACAGCAAAAATTAACACAATATTGTATATTAACTATACTTTAATAAAATTTAAAAAACAAAATAAAGCTTTTCACATTGAACTTAACTGCTGTGTTCTTCATCTGCACTCTCATATTTATAGCAAATAAAGAACAAATTATTATATTTTCCTGTGTTCCCCATGTGTGTAATTCATGATTGGTTATCAGTGATGCAAAATCCTTACAAGAGTCGTATTTTCTGCTCTCTGCATCTTCACCAGGCCTGTCATTATGCTGCTAGAAAAGCAAAGCCTAGCAGTTCAGAGAACAGACCCTAGAAGCAGGCAGATATGAATTGGAATCATGGCTCTAATACTTATTAGCTGAATAATATTGGGTAAAACCATGAACTCTCTTAGCCTCAGTTTTCTCATCTTTAAAATGGATTACATATTAATTACAAGTTTCTCTCTAAGCTATAAAATTTAAGTCAGGGAAAACATGAATAACACTGTGGCTGCCTTCTGTTCTATTAACTCTTGCTATCATTGTTCTTCTTGTTTTAAATATTGTAGTGCCTATTTTTGTGTACCTCCTTATCATGTGTTTCCTGAAAGCTCAATGTGCATTTGCAAAATAATTAAGCATATCAGCTGTTCCTTAGGACTTCTATATCTTAATATCAGTGGATGTATCCTACATGTACACTTCAAACAATTGAACTGATCAGATTTTTATTTTTTTTTATATTGGAGTATAGTTGATTTACAATGTTGTATTAATTTTAGGTGTACAGAAAAGTGATTCAGTTATACATATGCATACACCTATTCTTTTCAGATTATTTTCACATATAGTTTACTACTGTGATCCAATTTTTAATAACAGCTATTTCCAAATAGCCTAAGGTAAAACATAGCCAGGTTGCCTGAAGCCTTAAATGAAAGAAGTTGCTTTCTGTTTTATTAGCTTATAACACCATTTACCCCAGACTAAAAGCATTATAATTTACTTTTAAATAAATTTTTTCAGTGGTTATCACTATATTTTTGGGTATTTAATAATTTAAAAGTCAGTACTTATATCAAATATTATTTTTCATGGAATATAGAAACAGCACAGCTGAGTAAGTGGGGCTGAATGTTGCATTACTGGTTGATTTACTAGAGATGAATGGTGGTTGAACGGAAGAGTCAGTGTCTTTTTGTCAAACTGAAAGCAGGGTATGGAATTGCTCCTATGTAACTATGTAAACGTACATGCAAACAATTTAGGTTGTCATCCTTAATCTCTGAAAATTT
This sequence comes from Hyperoodon ampullatus, assembly GCF_949752795.1. Classification (NCBI taxonomy): domain Eukaryota; kingdom Metazoa; phylum Chordata; class Mammalia; order Artiodactyla; family Ziphiidae; genus Hyperoodon; species Hyperoodon ampullatus. The sequence continues at coordinate 163,190,069 of NC_136916.1, forward strand.
TAAACTAGATATTAATTATTCTATAGCACCATGTCACATTCATCACATATTTTGCATTATGAATATTTTGAATCCTCTTACCATAGGAAAGGGTAGAGAAAATTGTAGGGATAAAATATTGAGTACTTTAGACAAGGAAGACTTTGGAAAACACTTTACAAAATAACTATATGCCTTTGGAACTATATTAACAATTTTGATTGAAGATGGTTTAGTCATGTCGGTTTTTATTTATATTCATGGGATTAAACTGATGGCTGGATTTGAGAATGGAGTGTTTTTAAAGTACAATGTGAACATAATTTTGCTTCTAGATATTTTGTAATTGAAGAGTTCAGTTCTTTAAGCAGATTTGTCTTTAGAGCTTCTGTGACAGAGCTCACCATTGATTTAGAATTTCTCAGAACACTGAGGCCAACCTAGACAAGAAGCTCTTTGAAACTTTTAATTTTTTAAGTCTCTAAATATATTCAAGACTTGAAGCATAAGTGGAGACTAAGATCAATTTAACTGTCTCTGCTTCATTTCTCTTTCCTTCTTCCTTTCTTCTGTCTCTACCCCTCTTCTTCTTTCTTTTCCTCCCTTCTTTCCTACAAGCAAATTTAGTATGTAGAACAGACACATGGAACAGAAGCAGAGATTCCAGAGCTTAACAACTCTGTCTAAGCCTCACAGGCAAGTGTCCAATGGGGAGAAACTGATTTACCTTGATTCTAGTGTCTTTATCCTACCCCACAGCTGAAACTGAAGGTGAGTATAAATACTGTTCCTTGAGAATGGGTTGGGAAGCTGGGGTGACTAGAATGCCTGCCATCAAAATCCAGTTCTTCGGTTGCATAGCTACATGATACTGGAGAAGTTGTTTTACCTCTCTCCACTTCCATTTCTCATCTGTAAAGCAAGGATAATAACCACTTAAATCTGTGCCCTAAACATAGTTGTGGTCAATAAATATTAGCTATTATTATATTATTCTTTTTCTTTAAACATCTTTTTTTTTTTTTTTTTGGTACTCGGGCCTCTCACTGCTGTGGCATCTCCCGTTGTGCACACAGGCTCAGCGGCCATGGCTCACAGGCACAGCCACTCCGCGGCATGTGAGATCTTCCCAGACTGGGACAAGAACCTGTGTCCCCTGCATCGGCAGGCAGACTCTCAAGCACTGAGCCACCAGAGAAGCCCTTTTTTTTAACATCTTTATTGGAGTATAATTGTTTTACAATAGTGTGCTAGTTTCTGCTTTATAACAAAGTGAATCAGTTATACATGTACATATGTTCCCATATCTCTTCCCTCTTGCATCTCCCTCCCTCCCTATATGATATTCTTATTTTATTATTAATGTATAGGAAATCCAGGTAGGGAAGTGGAAATATCAGAAGACAAAATAGCCTGCTAAGAGGAGTGAGATTTAAAAAGTAGCATCATTAAACTTCAGTCTCCTCATCTAGAAAGTGGGAATAATTATAGTGTCTACTACAGAGTTGTTTTAAGGATTCAGTGAAATAGTGCAATTAAAGCATTTAATTCAGTGCTTTGCACATGGTATACACTTTAAAAATGGTTGCTATTATGGTAATGGCAGTTGTGAATAAAATTACATAGAATCAGGGTTAGCAGTGGTGTGACCTGGTTGCTATATGCAGACTAGAGACAGGGAAACTCTTGAGAGGAATGCTACACATGTTATTAAGTCTTACAAAAAATTATATATAATATTATATATTATATTACTGTTATGCATAAGGGTGTATGTGTGTGTTTATTTTATTATTTATTTATTTATTTTGCATGGGTTAGTGAGGATCAGGATGTAATTCTTCTAAATCTATGCCTTAGGCCTCCACATAATATGTAAAGAACTGAAATTAGTATTCCTAAAGTTCAACTCCATCCCCCAATTCTTTTCTTTTTTTTTTTTTACCATCTTAATATCTCTTGAAAATGGAGGTAAAGTTGAGTCATTCGGCTCAAGTGGTTCAGGAAATTTTCTCACCTTAATGCTTCACTTTGAAATAGAGACTATTAATTGTCACAACTCTTGAGTAGCTGAGAGATAAGAAAGATGCACTGAGACAAAGACGGGGCATAAAACGGCTCATTAAAACGCAGGCGTTGCCGGTCCCCGCCCTGAAACTCAGGGAGCTTTGATTCTACAGCTGTGTGATTCTCATCACCACGCTAACCAGGCCCTGCCCTGACGACCCACAGTCTTTTCTGAACTCCCTGCGAGCTTTGGGTTGAGTTTTTCATTTCACACATCATTCAACTCCTCGCTCCGATGATTCCGAAAGACCAAAAACCCATCGGATCCTATGTGCACATCAGCGACAATCATTTAAACTCATGTTTCAGAAAGGTGGAGATTCTAATACAAATTCTTAAAAAGATTGCACACTGGGGACTTTTATAGTGGATTGATTCTCTTACAAATCATCTCAGAAAGTGATGAAATTTGGAGCCCCAAAACAGAATAGTTTACTTCAGTTCCTGACCAACCTTTACAATTATATTAACGTTTCTGTGGGTGAACTTCTCTTTTCATGGTCATAATATGTAATTGAACTTGAGTTTACATTAAACAAACAGTATTTTCATTAAATACAAAATATCTTCTTTGGCCAAGTTAGGTTAATGTGGCAGCCTACTGGTGGGTAAGAAGCATCTGTTTTTAACCGAGAATTGGTCCTTGCCTAAAAATATCCACATGCTCTAATATTCAAAAGTAAGTATTTCCAAATTTGGTATTGTCTACCTGATGCCAACATAAATAGTTTCAAATAGAGAAACTAAAAATAGTAACGTTTTTAAGCCAGCAACCCAATAGCAGGCCAATTTTTGATTTAAAAAAAAAAGCCTAAATTAATAGTTGAGCATTTATGAGAAAGTTTTACTCTCATTAGAAGCATTTTTACTCTATGTTGGGTTAATAAACACAGTGATAATGTTTTTGGAACTACTATAAAACTTTGAACAGCTGGAACAAATAGAAAATTTAAGAAGAAATTAATATTAACCATATTCTGAATTTAAAATTAAATTCGAATTTGAGTGTAAAAGGGAGAAAACAGGGGCTTCCCTGGTGGCACAGTGGTTGAGAGTCCGCCTGCCGATGCAGGGGACACGGGTTCGTTCCCCGGTCCGGGAAGATCCCACATGCCGCGGAGAGGCTGAGCCCTTGAGCCATGGCCGCTGAGCCTGCGCGTCCGGAGCCTGTGCTCCGCAATTGGAGAGGCCACAACAGTGAGAGGCCCGCGTACAGCAAAAAAAAAAAAAAAAGGGGGGGGGGAGAAAACATTTTCCCCACACTCTTCTAAGTTCTTACTGTGACACCACTGTAATAAAAGACAGATAAACTGGAGATAAAAAGAAGATTCATAAAATGTATACCTCCTGTACATATGGGAGATACCAAAGAAAACTGAGTAACTCCCTGAAATGGCCTAAGCCATCACATTAAATACCTTCTCCAGCTAAAGATAGAAGATGTTGCAGGGAAGGGGAGGCCAGTTATGGGAGGTTATCAGGGAAAGCATAGTTAGGTTGTTACGCAGATTGAAGGTTTTGCCTTTTCCATCAATAAATTTCTAGAGATTTAGTCATCCTTCCATTCCTGGAACAGAGAGGGAGACACCCTTACAAACAGAGATTTCCGTTATAAATGTTAAATGTTGCTTACAAAAGGGTAACTTCTACTTTGTTTTCAAAGCTTTTACTGTCTGCTATTTTCTTAAAAATAATCAGTCTAAAATAATCCTTATGCCAAAGAGGCATATTTTGGGGTGGCAAATTCTGGTCCCCCCTCAGTGCATTGCATAATGTTGAGAAATCATTTTACCTCACTGTCTGAATAACTTTCCTATTGTCAGACACTACCATCTACTCAATAGTTATTATTTACTTTTTTTTTGCTAGCAGAACTCTGAGTTTATTCAGAAATTGGGTGACCATTCCTTTCATGAAATCTCTTAACTCTAGATGACTGTTGATTAGACTAAGGAACCAATTCCAGTAAATCTAACTTAATTATAGTAATTTGTTTAGGCAGGATAATTTGATACAACACTGGACCCTTAGATATAAAGATTGGGGGTGGGCGGTTAATAAATGATAATAGAAAAGTTTTGTTCCCTTAAAACTGAACCATGAGAATAAAACGTACCTCTCCCTAATCTTGGATATTAAAGTTCATAATACAACACTTGGACCTGCTGTACTCATTGTTAACACATTGCTAAGCTACTGTCCTAGAATAATCCACCTCCAGAATACATTTCTATATGAGAAAATAAATATCCCATGGTTAAAATAATTTATAGTAAGATTTTCTGATACCCAAAACTAAAAGCATACTAACTAATTAACTTCAACTTCAAGATTTTGGATCAATCACTATATATTTGTGGCCTCTTTCTTATGTCTGCATGAACCAGATTAAGCTGAATAAACCAAAATTCATTTCCATCTATATAATTCTACTACAACTCCCATGGATTTCCAGGTAAACTCTAAGTATTGACTTTGGGATTCATTATTCTTCCACTGTATGGCTCTGCCATCTAGAAGCATGATTTCCAGCATGACTGAATGAGGAGAAGAGAGAGAGCTAGGAGGTTACCCCAAAACATTTTACTGCCTCAAAATTATGGTAACTTTCATTCACAGACCCCTGACCAGAGCTAGACACATGACTGGGACCAACCACGAGATGCTGGAAAGTGTAGGATAGCTCTTGGATATTCAGTGAGCTAAAAAAAATCTCTGCCACAGTGTTCCTGGTCTAGACTTAGAGGTGTGAGAAGTCAGGATTAGGAAATTTTCATCTCTTAATATGTAAGAATTAGAAGGAACTCTCCTGATTCTCTTTAGTTCTTTCAATCTTTTGGAGAAATATTTTAGGAGATTTAATTTAATTACAAAGAAAAAGTTTCATAAAACAGGAGAAAAGGCACACTGCAGGGAACTGCATGTGTGTAAGGCTCAGGATGATGGGCATGACTCAGAGCATGAACACTGGAGTCTGATGAACCTGCATTGTATGCCACCTCCTTCACATGCTAGCTGTGTAACTAGGTGTAAGTTGTTAAAGCAATATTTGATCTTGGATTACTCATCTGCAAAATGGGAATAATATTGATATTTGTTCTATAGTTTTGAAGAAAAGTTGCTAGGTGTAGAAAAATGCACAATATATGATAAACAGTATTTTCTTATGATGTTGTAAGCAAGGGTGTTAAAAAATTCCATCAATAGCCTAAACAAGGGCTTCCCTGGTGGCACAGTGGATAGGAGTCTGCCTGCCGATGCGGGGGACATGGGTTCGTGCCCAGGTCGGGGAAGATCCCACATGTCGTGGAGAGGCTGGGCCCGTGAGCCATGGCCGCTGAGCCCGCACGTCTGGAGCCTGTGCTCCGAAACGGGAGAGGCCACAACAGTGAGAGGCCCGCGTACCAAAACAAACAAACAAACAAAAAAAAGCCTAAAATATTCTTGAGCATCCATTATGGCATAGCCATCTCTGCTTTGTGTTTTCCAACAGTACCTAACAATTCTTAATTATCTGTGGACGTTGACTGGGTGCCCCATGAATTTACCTCAATTCTGATGTTATTTATCTGGAGATAGTGTCATATTTCACAGATTTAGATAGTGTCATATTTCACAGGTTTAGGGCTAAGTCCCACAAGACTGCTCTCACTTCAGATGCCAGTTGCAAGTCCAGGTTGTTACCTGAGATTCCAACAAACTACTGTAAATCAGTGGTTCCAACAACCCCCCTCCTTGGGTTCAATTCATCTGCTAAAGTGGCTTACAGACTTCAGAGAAATGTTTACTTATATTTACCAACTTATTACAAAGGATAAGATAAAGGATACAAATAAACAGTCAGATGAAGAGATTCATAGGGCAAGGTCTGGAAAGGTCCTGAGAGCAAGAGCTTCTGTCTCCATGGAACTGGGATGCACCACCCTTTGGCATAAGAATGGGTTCACCAGTCTAGAAGCTCATCAATTCACCTTGTTCAATAGTGTTCATAGAACTTTAATCTCCAACCCATTCCCCTTTCCCTGAAGATTTAGGTAGTTGGGGCTGAAAGTTCCAGTCCTCTAACCCCATGGTCTTTCTGGTGACCAGCCCCATCCTAAGGCTATCTAGTGGTCCCACTGTAAGTCACCTCATTAGCTTGAACTCAGGTGTGATTGCAAGGGGCTCACGATGAATAACAAAAGACACTCCTCACTCAGGATATTCCAAGGGTCTTAAGAGGTTTATGCCAGGAACCTGGGACAAAGACCAAATATGTTTCTTACTATACCACACCATCCTATATGAAAAAAACATTTTATTTTATGATTTTATAATTTTGTTATTCAGAACACATATATTATACTTAAGATGCAGAAGAGGTAGAATTAATAAATGTGTTATTTTATTTAGTAAGTAAAATAGCACATTCTTTCTTAAGCTAACTTTCCTTTCTGCTATCTATGTTTGTATTTTATAATTATGTCACAGTTTTACCAGTGGAAAGAGGGTAGCATAAGTCAATTAAGTATATTTAAGATTATATTAGGCAATTACAGCAAATGTAGTACCATGGCAATAAAACATAGGAGATGTTTCTCAATAAATAAAGTGTTGGGTTATAAATTTTTCTGCATTATATTTCCATATCTCTGTAGTATATCCATAAGAAATAATGCTGGAGAGATTCTGTAATATTGATATTTCAAGTGCACATTGATGTAACAACACCCCTATTTTTCAACCATAATTGTGTCAAAATTTGCTACACTTTCATATTTTAAATATACAGACAGCAGGAATAGCTTGAATATAAAAGACTCTTAATCCCTTTATATCACCAAAGACCAAGTTTTACCTTTAATAGCTTCAATGTGCTTTATGAATCTGAGTATATATTATGTGTGTGTGTGTGTGTGTGTGTGTGTGTGTGTGTGTGTGTGCATGTTGGGTGTTGGTGGAGTGATTAATTGGAAGAAGAGAGGAAGTAATGTTTGCTTCCCTTTTGGTCAACTCTCCATTCATTTACCAAATTTCTACTGAGCATTTATTATGTACTGAAACCTGGACTAAGAACTGGGTGAAAATAGCAAAGAGAGCAAATACATTCTGTGTCTTTAGAAGTATAAAGTTTAGGAGCAAAGATAAACATTAAATAATTTCAATAAGTTGTGATCAGCATCATGGCATGCCAACATATTATACAGGTATTTACCTGATAATGCAGCCTAGTTTAGGTGAGTTAGGCGAGGCGAGTTTAGGTGAGTTAAGTGAAGAACAGAAATGTAATGGAATGGGTAGGAGGTAAAAATGTAATGGGAAAACCATTCCCACACATCAACACATTCTTTCTATTGAGACTTCTATTTCTGAATTTTGTTATAGATGTGTGTACAGGGTTTTTGGGGGCATGTGGTAGAGGGATTTCTAGTTAAACTGAGTAATTAACATCTGCAAGGATTTTCCATCATTTTGCAAAAAGATTAATTTCCAGATACCTTTATGTATTATGCTCTGCAAAAGAAAATATGATGGGAATTGGAGTCTGACAGATATATGTTTGTGTGCTAGTTGTGTGACCTGGGGGAGATTTTTAACCAAGCAGGTTTTCTTGATTCAAACAGCTAATCCACAGATATTGATTAAAAATGTTACCTCTGCTTGTGCTTTGGTGGACCAGAAGAAAAAGATGCCAAGGCAGATGACTAGCAGGAACAGACTAGGGGAAAAGAATATTTTTAAAAGTGTGGACTGATTCATGAAACATGGCATTCATTTTTCATATATACTATACACTGAGTTAGAGAGTGGAAGATTAATGAGAACTGCAGTAACAGCAATCATCATTAACAGCTGGATATTGCTCTAAAACAATACAAAACATCTATTCACACACATTCTCTGTATTGATCTTTATGTCAAGCTAACTTAATTCCAATTCCTAAAGTTTTTACACGGTGGAAGCCAATGAAAATTTTTACAATTGTTTCTAATCTATCATTCATTATTGTTGTGGCCTTAGGAATGACACTTAAAACATCTTGTCCTTGTGCTCCTTATCTGTAAATGGGAATGCAATTCACCAGACTCATTAGGATTTCTGTAAAAGTAAAAAGGAATCAAAAATGTTCATCCTATACAAACACACAATGTACTAAAGGCAAAAGTTGGACTTTGGTGATACAAAAGAAGGATTAACATAGTAAAGTAAGAAACATTTCTTCTTTGTCTTTTCAGAATCCTTAATATTACAGGGAAGAGTTAGGGAGGCTTAGAGAAGAGACTTGATAAATATACATTGATTGATGCTGAAGAGGTTTATAATGAGCCTCCCCAAAATGTGCCACTTTGGCACATGGATTATTTTGAACAAAAGGTGACTGAGACCCTGTGGTCTCAAGAAAACCTTCTATCCCTCTCTCAACTACCTAGATAAATTTAATTTGGGGGTATTTCGAGAATGAAAAGTTAATCTGTCTCATGTCGATTTGATTATTAGACCAATGGAAAGAACATTTATTCTTTCTCCTCAGCATTTTTGGTGAGCTAGACAAGAGACCTCACTGGCTGGACACTGCTCACCCCAAAGCTGCTGTAGTAGAAAGATGCTGGGCCCTCTGGCAAAAGCTTGTCAAGGATAAGAATTCTTATCAAGTCAAATTCCTAGATCTCTAGCTGCAGAGTCTGGTGGAAGCAGAGTGGTAAAAACCTCTTTTTTTTTTTTTTTTTCCTAAATTTAGATTAGCCGGAGAAAAACATTTGTGGAACTAGTTTTTTGTCTTAGTGACTCTGGTTACTTGGTATGAGTACCCATGTGCTTCATTGATCTTTTTCCTCCCAGAGGTGGTCTACTTTCTGACCAGTGAAAACATTCTCTCTGGTCTCTGCCAATCAGAGTATGTATATGTATCTGATGGGCAACTAAATAAGCTATGGATCTAAGCTTAGGGAATCTAAAAAACGGGTAAACTTTTGGCTTGGTTAGTTACCTTATTCTGTTCAAGAGTCAGGGTGGGGAGCGGACATGATTTCCTGTGTTTTGGAACAGCTGTTTAAAAACAGGGCCCTTTGTAGGTACTTTCTTAGACTGTATTTGGAAATGAATCTTTGGAGCCTGGGAGCAACATCATCTGCACCCACACCAGAGATACCTCTTCTGTCCATGATAAAGATTTATTCTCAGCCTGGAAAGTTACCTCTAGATCTCTCCATGAAATGGCTATTCCTTTGAGTTGCTACTGAGATTAATAGATCTTACTCATCAATGGCCAAACAATAGATCCTTTGAATTGACCATATTTGAAAAGGGAACATTTTTAGAGAGTATTCATCCTAAACAATTGCCTTACTGAAAGACAAATTTAAATAGTGAACACAAAAATGTATAAGAACTAGCTTTAGGAACTCTCTTAGCAAAATGAATGAACAGAAATTAAACTCGACATCGAACATAAAATTTCCCCTTTTAAAAATCTAAAGAGTTAATTGTGCCATCTTCCAGTATACCTGCTTATTTATATCTAAGAACTGTGAGTCCTAGAAGCTATAAATATTTACCAAAAAAATGGCAGAATCCTACCAAGTTTATTTTGTGACCTGAGAACTCAGTTTGTAACCATCAGGTTAGGGGTTCCAAAATACGGCCAGGCAGAAATGTGGGTTGAACTCTATTTACAGCTAAGGACCTATCAAACTGCTACCAGTACTCAGGGGAATTACAACCTAAAATTACAGTGTCTATTATGAGAAGTGTTCCAATTAGATAAGATCTCTTAAAAAGTAATCTCAAAAGCAAAGCCTTCCGAATCAAACACATATATGGGATACCTATTTTAATTGATATGCAGGAGCCTCTAGAAGCCTTCAAAATTCCAAAATATCTTCATTGAAAGATCTGTTGTAAAAGGCTAATGAAAAGTTGAAGACACAGAAGATACATAAAATGGAGCACACTGTAACTGATGTGACTCTTACTGCTTTCCTCTATCCTGATTTTCCTGAGTACTCACTCTACTGATTCTTTGTCTGAATTGCCTTTTCACTCTGAAGACATCATTAAACAGTTAGCTTTTAAAATAAGACTACCTGAGACTATGGAAAATCCTCTTCAGATACCTTTCCCTCCTTGGTCAAAGGCTAAGCTAAGGACTATAGTTAAAGAATTTCTTAAAACCAGGGAGGTTCCTCTAAAGTTTTTGTAAATGGATTACTTCCTGAGATTAGTGGATAAATAAAAAGAGCAGAAAATAAGATGGGAGGCCCCTGGTTTGACTGAACTCAGGACCATAGCTGAAACCTGAGACCATATAGAGAGAATAAAATTTTTTTTAGGCCTTCTCCCTTAAGATAAAATGAAACTACGTACCCAGAGGGAAAGAAGCAAATTGAGAATGATATAGTTAGATGGATGGATCAACCTATGAAGTCATTTAGGGTACAACCCAGTTCTTTGAGGAATTAAAGGCAACTGTCCTTATAAAGCATTGCAAAATGAGCAATGCATTTCTGGAAAAGGCTTATAACATCTCCGGGAACTCTTTTCTAGACTCTCCCCAATTCTAAGACTGAAAGAAAAAAAAGGAAAAAGTGGCCTTTTAAAAAATACAAATTGCTACAGAATCACACTAGCCCAAAATCTTATTCAAGGACAAACATAAATCTTAAGTGTCTTCTCCACAAATATTGGTAGAGAAGGAGTTTTAGCCATCTGACCAGACCCCAACTGTTATTTATAACTAGTGTGTTTTCTATTATTATACCTCATTCATGCCCACTCCCCCAATTTTTTTAAAAAAATGAAAACTATAAGATCTCTGTTTTGCTGTCAGTATGTTTAACATATGTTTATGTATGTACATGAAAGATATGCTATTTTTCTACCTCTACAAGGAATTGCCAAAATTAATTTGTAAAGAGCTCTATTTAACTAGCTTAAACAAAGTATATATGTATATATATACATATATATGTAAAAGCTAGTTTAAGTTTGTTGGTTTAATTAATACAGACAGATCTTTAGAGTTATCCTCACTAAGAATAATACCATTATTCTACCTCCAGGTTTATTAAAAGTCAAATAAGCTCATGTTATAACTATTACAAAATTTATCAGCCAGAAAAATAATTGGAATGGTGATTGACATGGCCTGTGTTGAATAAAGTATTTATAGGTAATCTAAACATAAGAACAGAGGGACCTTCAAGATGGTGGAGGAGTAAGATGTGGAGATCACCTTCCTCCCCACAAATACATCAAATATGCATCTACATGTGGAACAACTCCTGTGAACACCTACTGAACACTGGCAGAACACCTCAGACTTGCCAAAAGGCAAGAAACACCCCACGTACCTGGCTAGAACAAAAGAAAAAGCAGAGACAAAAGAATAGGGACAGGACCTGCACCTCTGGGAGGGAGCCGTGAAGGAGGAAAGGTTTCCACACACTAGGAAGCCCCTTCACTGGTAGAGAGGGTGAGTGTGGGGGGCAAGCTTCAGAGCCACGGAGGAGGGTGCAGCAACAGGGGTGCAGAGGGGTAAAGCTGAGAGGTTCCCGCACAGAGGCTTGGTGCTGACCAACATTCACCGGCCTGAGAGGCTTGTCTGCTCACCCGCCGGGGCGGGCGGTGCTGGGAGCTGAAGCTTGGGCTTTGGTAGGATCTCAAGGAGAGGACTGGTGTTGGTGGTGTGAACACAGCCTGAAGGGGGCTAGTGCGCCACAGCTAGGCAGGAGGGGGTCTGGGAAAAACTCTGGACCTGCCTAAGAGACAAGAGACCACTGTTTTGGGGTGCGTGAGGAGAGGGGATTCAGAGCACCACCTAAATTGAGCTTCAGAGACGGGCGCGAGCCGCGGCTATCAGCGCGTACATCAGGGATGGTCAGGAAAGGCTAAGGCTGCTGCTGGAGCCACCAAGAAGCCTATGTGCAAGCTCAGGTCACTATCCACACCTCACCTCCTGGGAGCCTGTGTAGCCGCCACTGCCAGGATCCCAAGATCCAGGGAAATTTTCCCTGGGAGAATGCACAGCGCACCACAGGCTGGTGTAACGTTACGCTGGCCCCTGCTGCCACAGCCTCGACCCACATCCGTACCCCTCCCTCCCCCCGGCCTGAGTGAGCCAGAGCCCCTGAATCAGCTGCTACTTTAAACTTGTCCTGTCTGGGTGGGGAACAAATGCCCTCAGGTGACCTACACGCAGAAGTGGGGCCAAATCCAAAGCTGACCCCCAGGAGCTGTGTGAACAAAGTAGGCAAGGGGAAATTTTTCCCAGCAGCCTCAGGAGCAGTGGATTATGTCTCCAAAATCAACTTGATGTACCCTGCAAATGTGGAATACCAGAATAGACAACAAATCATCCCAAAATTGAGGTGGTGTACTTTGGGAGCAACTGGAGACTTGGGGCTTGCTTTCTGTATCTAATTTGTTTCTGGCTTTATGTTTATATTACTTTAGTATTTAGAGCTGATTATCATTGGTAGATTTGCTAATTGATTTGGCTGCTCTATTCCTTTATATGTATATATATATTTCCCTTTTTCTTTTTTTATGAGTGTGTATGTGTATGATTCTACATGTGATTTTGTCTGCATAGCTTTGCTTTTACCATTGTCCTAGGGTTCTGTCTGTTTATTTTGGTTTTATTATTATTATTTTTAAATATAGTTTTTAGAGCTTGTTATCATTAGTGGATTTCTTTTTCGTTTGGGTGATCTCTTATTTCTTTCTTTTTGTTTCTGTTTTTCTCTTTTATTAATTGTTAATTTTTTTATTTTTAATATTCTTTTATTTTCCATTTTAATAACTTTATTTTACTTTATTTATTTATTTTTTCTTTCTTTCTTTCTTTTCTCCCTTTTCTTCTGAGCCATGTGGCTGACAGGTTTTGGTGCTCTGGCCAGGTGACTGGCCTGAGCCTCTGAGGTGGGAGAGCCGAGTTCAGGACATTTGTCCATCGGTGACCTCCCAGCTCCATGTAATGTCAAACGGCAAAAGATCTCCAAGAGCTCTCCATCTCAACATGAAAACCCAGCTCCACTCAACAACCAGCAAGCTACAGTGCTGCACACCCTATGCCAAGCAACTTGCAAGACAGGAACAACACCCCACCCATTAGCAGAGAGGCTGCCTAAACTCATAATAAGTACACAGACACACCACAACACACCACTGAACGTGGTCCTGCCCACCAGAAAGACAAAATTCAGCTTCATCCACCAGAACACAGGCACCAGTCCCCTCAACCAGCAAGCCTACAAAACCCACTGAACCAACTTTACCCACTGGGGGCAGATGCCAAAAACAACGGAAACTACAAACCTGCAGCCTGTGAAAAGGAGAGCCCAAACACAGTAAGTGAAGCAAAATGAGAAGACAGAGAAATACACAGCAGATGAAGGAGCAAGGTAAAACCCACCAGACCAAACAAATGAAGAGGAAATAGGCAGTCTACCTGAAAAATAATTCAAAGTAATGATAGTAAAGATGATCCAAAATCTTGGAAATAGAATGGAGAAAATACAAGAAATGTTTAAGAAGGACCTAGAAGATCAAAAGAGCAAACAAACAATGATGAACAACACAATAAATGAAATTAAAAATTCTCTAGAAGGAATCAATAACAGAATAACTGAGGAAGAACAGAAAAGTGACCTGGAAGATAAAATAGTGGAAGTAACTACCAAAGAGCAGAATAAAGAAAAAAGAATGAAAAGAATTGAGGACAGTCTCAGAGACCTCTGGGACAAATTAACCACACTCACATTCGAATTATAGGGGTCCGAGAAGATGAAGAGATAAAAAAAAAGTGGTCAGAGAATATATTTGAAGAGATTATAGTGGAAAACTTCCCTAATATGGGAAAGGAAGTAGTCAATTAAGTCCAGGAAGTTCAGAGAGTCCCATACAGGATAAATCCAAGGAGAAACATGCCAAGACACATACTAATCAAACTATCAAAAATTACATACAAAGAAAAATATATTAAAAGCAGCAAGGGAAAAACAAGAAATAACATACAAGGGAATCCCCATAAGGTTAAGAGCTGATTTTTCAGCAGAAACTCTGTAAGCCAGAAGGGAGTGACACTACATATTTAAAGTGATGAAAAGGAAAAACCTACAACCAACATTACTCTACCCAGTAAGCATCTCATTCAGATTCAAAGAAGAAATTAAAACTTTTACAGACACGCAAAAGTTAAGAGGATTCAGCACCAACAAACCAGCCTTACAACAAATGCTAAAGGACCTTCTCTAGGCAGGATATACAACAGACACAAAAGGCCTACAATAACAAACCAAAACAATTAGGAAAATGGTAATAGGAACATACATATCGACAATTACCTTATATGTAAATAGATTAAGTGCTCCAACCAAAAGACATAGACTGACTGAATGGATGCCAAAACAAGACCTGTATATATGCTGTCTACAAGAGACCCATTTCAGACCTAGGGACATATGCAGACTGAAAGTGAGGGGACAGAAACAGATATTCCATGCAAATGGAAATCAAAAGAAACTGGAGGAACAATTCTCATATCAGACAATATAGACTTTAAAATAAAGACTATTACAAGGGACAAAGAAGGACACAACATAATGATCAAGCGACCAATCCAAGAAGAGGATATAACAATTGTAAATATTTATGCACCCAACATAGGAGCACCTCAATACATAAGGCAAATGCTAACAGCCATAAAAGGCAAAATCAAGAGTAACACACTGATATAGGGGACTTTAACACCCTATTTTAACCAATGGACAGATCATCCAAAATGAAAAAAATATATATAAGGAAACACAAGCTGTAGATCATGCATTAACAAGATGGACTTAATTCATATTTATAGGACATTCCACCCAAAAACAACAGAATACACTTTCTTCTAAAGTGCTCATGGAACATTCTCCAGGATAGATCATGTCTTGGGACAGAAATCAAGCCTTGGTAAATTTAAGAAAATTGAAATCATATTGAATATCTTTTCCAACCACAAAGCTATGAGACTAGATATCAATTACAGGAAAAAAATCTGTAAAATATACCAACAATTGGAAGCTAAACAAAACACTATTAAATAACAAGAGATCACTGAAGAAATCAAAGAGGATATTAAAAAATACCTACAAACAAATGGCTTTGAAAACAAGATGACCCAAAACCTATGGGATGCAGCAAAAGCAGATCTAAGAGGGAGGTTTATAGCAATACAATCCTACCTCAAGAAACAAGAAACATTTCAAATAAACAACCTAACCTTACACCTAATGCAACTGGAAAAAGAAGAACAAAAAAGCCTCAAAGTTAGCAGAAGGAAAGAAATTGTAATGATCAGATCAGAAATAAGTTAAAAAGAAATGAGGGAAACATAACAAAGATCAATAAAACTAAAAGCTGGTTCTTTGTGAAGTTAAACAAAATTGTTAAACCATTAACCAGACTCATCAAGAAAAAAAGAGAGAAGATTCAAATCAATAGAATTAGAAAAGAAAAAGAAGAAGTAACAACTGACTCTGCAGAAATACAAAGGATCATGAAAGATTACTACAAGCAACCCTATGCCCATAAAATGGACAACCTGGAAGAAATGAACAAATTTTTAGAAAAGTACAACCTTCCGAGACTGATTCAGAAAGAAATAAAAAATATACACAGATCAATTACAAGCACTGAAATTGAGAGTGTGATTAAAAATCTTCCAAAAAACAGAGGCCCAGGACCAGATGGCTTCACAGGTGAATTCTATCAAACAGTTAGAAAAGAGCTAACATCTATCCTTCTCAAACTCTTCCAAAATATAGCAGAGTGAGGAACACACCCAAACTCATTCTATGAGGCCACTATCACCCAGATACCAAAACCAGAGAAAGATGTCACAAATAAAGAAAACTACAGGTCAATATCACTGCAATTAGATGTAAAAATCCCCAATAACACACTAGCAAACAGAAACACATTAAAGGATCATGCACCATGATCAAGTGGGGTTTCTGCTAGGAATGTAAAGATTCTTCAATACACACAAATCCAAAAATATGATAAACCATATTAACAAATTAAAGAAGTGAAACCATATGATCATTTCAATAAATACAGAAAAAGTTCTTGACAAAATTCAACATCCATTTATGATAAAAACCCTCCAGAAAATAGGCATAGAGGGAACTTATCTCAGCATAATAAAGGCCATATATGACAATCCCACAGGCAACATCATTCTCAATGGTGAAATATTGAAACAGTTTCCTTTAAGATCAGGAACAAGACAAGGTTTCCCACTCTCATCACTATAATTCAACATAGTTTTGGAAGTTTTAACCACAGCAATCAGAGAAGAAAAAGGAATAAAAGAAATACAAATTGGAAAAGAAGAAATAAAGTTATCACTATTTGCAGATAACACGATACTATACATAGAGAATCCTAAAGATGCTACCAGAAAACTACTAATCAATGAATTTGGTAAAGTAGCAGGATACAAAATTAATGCACAGAAATCTCCTGCATTCCTATACACTAAGGATGAAAAATCTGAAAGAGAAATTAAGGAAACACTCCCATTTACCTCTGCAACAAAAAGAATAAAATATCTGGGAATAAACCTACCTAAGGAGACAAAAGACCTGTATGCAGAAAACTATAAGACATTGATGAAAGAAATTAAAAATGATACAAGCAGATGGAGAGATATACCATGTTCTTGGATTGGAAAAATCAACAATGTGAAAATGACTCTACTACCCAAAGCAATCTACAGATTCAATTCAATCCCTATCAAACTACCACTGGCAGTTTTCACAGAACTAGAACAAAAAATTTCACAATTTGTATGGAAACACAGAAGACCCCGAATAGCCAAAGCAATCTTGAGAACGAAAAATGGAGCTGGAGGAATCATGCTCCCTGACCTCAGACGATATACAAAGCTACAGTAATCAAGACAGTATAGTACTGGCACAAAAACAGAAATATAGATCAATGGAACAGGATAGAAAGCCCAGAGATAAACCCATGCACATATGGAACCTTATCTTTGATAAAGGAGGTAAGAATATACAATGGAGAAAAGACAGCCTCTTCAATATTTGTTACTGGGAAAACTGGACAGCTCCATGTAAAAGAATGAATTTAGAACACTCCCTAACACCATACACAAAAATAACCTCAAAATGGATTAATGACCAAATGTAAGGCCAAATACTATAAAACTCTTAGACGAAAACATAGGTAGAACACTCTTTGACATAAATCACAGCAAGATCCTTTTTGACCCATCTCCTAGCGAAATGGAAATGAAAACAAAAATAAACAAATGGAACCTAATGAAACTTAAAAGCTTTTGCACAGTAAAGGAAAACATAAACAAGACAAAAAGACATCCCTCAGAATGGGAGAAAATATTTGCAAACAAAGAAACTGACAAAGGATTAATCTCCAAAATATACAAACAGTTCATGCAGCTCAATATCAAAAAAAGAAACAACCCAATCAAAAAATGGACAGAAGAACTAAATTGGCATTTCTCCAAAGAAGATATACAGATTGCCAACAGACACATGAAAGGATAGTCAACATCACTAATCATTAGAGAAATGCAAATCAAAACTACAGTGAGGTATCACCTCACACCAGTCAGAATGGACATCATCAAAAAATCTACAAACAATAAATGCCTGAGAGGGTTTGGAGAAAATGGAATCCTCTTGCACTGTTGGTGGGAATGTAAATTGATACAGCCACTATGGAGAACAGTATGGAGTTTCCTTAAAAAACTGAACATAAAACTTCCATACTATGAACAATCCCACTACTGGGCATACACCCTGAGAAAAACATAATTCAGAAAGACACATGAACCCCAATGTTCATTGCAGCTCTGTTTACAATAGCCAGGACATGGAGGCAACCTATGTGTCTATCGAAAGATGAATTGATAAAGAAGATGTGGCACATATATACAATGGAATATTACTCAGCCATAAAAAGAAATGAAATTGAGTTATTTGTAGTGAGGTGGATGGACCTTGAGTCTGTCATACAGAGTGAAGTAAGTCAGAATGAGATAAACAAATACTGTATGCTAACACATATATACAGAATCTAAAAAAAAAAAAAAAAAAAAGGAAAAATGTAGCGAATGGCCTTGAGGACTCTGGGAGGGGGAATGATAAGTTGGGACGAAGTGAGAGAGTGGCATGGACATATCTATACAGTACCAGATGTAAAACAGATAGCTAGTGGGAAGCAGCTGCATAGCACAGAAAGATCAACTCGGCACTTTGTGTCCAGCTAGGGGGGTGGGATAGGGAGGGTGTGAGGGAGATGCAAGAGGGAGGAGATATGAAGGTGTATGTATATGTATAGCTGATTCACTTTGTTATACAGTAGAAGCTAACACACCATTGTAAAGCAATTATACTCCAAAAAAGATGTAAAAAAAAGAGATACAAATGGAAAATAAATAAATAAATAAACAGAATAACAAATTATTCAAATAGATGTAAATGAAATAAGAGTTTTTAGGTAAACTTTTTAGCAATGATTGTTTCATGATATGTCTATTTAAATAGTTTACCAAATCTCTTTGGTAACTTACACCTTTAGTGTTTTACTAAATTAAATAAATTATTAATTAATTGATTAATGTAACAGAAACATTGATTTCTGAACATAGGTTTAATTTATTTCGGCTTTCTATTGCAGGGAAACTAAAAATAAATTTGAATCTCTTAGTAAACATGTTTTGTGTCACATTTTTAAGACTGTAATATTAAAAAGGGCAAATGTTTCTGGAACTTATGAAATGTATTCATAAATTTGCAAATCTAATGTGTAGCAGACAGTTTACAATTACTAATTTCTTAGTTTTCTCTAGAAATTAAGGTTTCTAAGAGTTAAGAATTCTTATGATGTGTGAAATGAAGGGAAAATAATAAGGGAAACAGTTCATGCAAAAAAAGTAGGATGTTTTGTTTGCTAAGAGAAGTTATGAAAAAGGACATGTGTTTTTGCTGAAAAAGAGAAAGAGGGAGAGAGAAAGTCTTGGATGGTTAAGCTGACTAAAATTTGATGAATTTATCATAAGCATTAAGCTTTAATATCAATAGTGGACTTATGTGAAACTAGAACTTAATTTTTGTTCATATGTTTAAAGCACAAGTGTTATTGGACTCTTGGTGTGCTTCTGATAAGAGATAATGAATATTTCTTTCTTTTTTTTTTTTTTGTCTTTTAAGTAATCTGCCTAGAAAGCAAAGATTTTGTGCTTTATCAAAATAATTTTGTCTTTATTAGCTCTTTGATTACTGTAGGAAACTGAATCTTCTTAGTATTAAAAGAGCTAAGTTTTGCTTATAACTATGCAACCTTTTGTATTTGCCTTTGAAATCTTTTATTGTCACTTTGGTAAGATATATAATTAAGTATTGTTTCATAATGATCTATGATCCTATTTAGTCAAGTGTCTAAAACTTCTGATATTTTTGACAAACATCCCCAAATAAAATTCCTAATTAAGTCCTTTTGCTCTCTAGCTAACTTTGAGATTTTTCAGAGGGACCCTAAAGCATTTCAAAAGATTTGCTCTCTCACCTTATAAAAACAGAGATGGTATACTAATTAGGCTTATTTGGTATGTTAAATTATGTGGAGGTATTGTCAAATACTGATGCTAAAACCTTTTTAGATTATACTGGTGTCAATCTATGTTATTAATATAAGTGTTTCAGAAATAACATGAAATTCCTAGAAATCTGGTATGTCTTGGTATAATGCTACCAGTCAGAGTCTAGTTATTATTTTAAAATATCGTATGTCACAGAAATAATGAAATCTCCTTGCCGATTGTATTACAATAAACTGTTATCAGATCTTTAACCATGGCCATTTTTAAATCTCTTTACAGTTATTGTTTACTCTGATGGAGTTACAAATATATTTCATCTTCAGAGAGATTCACAGAAGGGACTTTTGACAAATGTAAGTTTCTGATATCTTTAAGATTATAAAAATGAACTGGGTTAAAATTTCCAAAACTAATGAAAATCTAGGTTAAAACAGAACCAGAATAATTACATGGAATAAATAAACTTATGAGGATGATTTTCTCCTGTCAATCTGTCAATCTGATTATTAGACCAATAGAAAGAACATTTAGAGGGTTGGGGAAAATTATTTCTCCCCAGCAATACAGAATTTTGAAGGTAAAGTAATTTAGGATGCTTTCAGCTATAAGAGAGGAAGAAATAAATGAAAAGAGGATAGAAACAAGAATAAAGAAGAAAGAGAGGGAGGGAAGTAAAGGGGAGAAGGATATACCACCCCAATATATGCCTCTTTTGCATATTGATTATTTTTAGTTGGTTATTTTTAATTTAAAAAAAAGCAGACCTAGGAAAAGCTCTGAAAACTGAGAAGTTACTCTTTTGTAAGAAAAATTTTAATTTTTAAAGGAAATCTTTATTTGTAATGGTGTCTCCCTCTCTGAACTAGGAAGATGGATAGCTAAATCTCTAGGAACTCTTATCAACAGAAAAGACAAGACTTAAAGCTGCATAAGAGCTATATCCTTGTTTACAGTGCTTTTCCTGGTAACTTCTCATAACTGGCTTTCCCCTTCCCTTCAATACTTTTTTGTTTTTTGCTGAAGATGGTATCAGGTGGTGGCTTGGGCCATCTTGGGGTGTTACTCAGTTTTCTTGGTTATCTCCCATGTATATAGTATGTATACTTGTTATGAAACTTCTGTTTGCTTTTCTCTTGTTAATCTGTCTTTTATTACAAAGGGTGTATCAGCCAAGAGCCTGGAAGAGTAGAGGGAAAATAATTTTTCCTCCTCTACAGAGGAAGGGAGAGAAGGAAGGAATAAGAGAGAGAAAAAAATAATAACTTAAACTTAACTCATGTTATTTTACATAATTAAAAGCCTGGAAATAGTTTTATCCAACTGGGGATAAGGATGAATAAATTTGGGAAGATGAAGGAAAGATGATTTCAGAAGTAGAAGATCCTGAGTGTTGCTGGAATAACGGTGTCATAGACAGAGATGGGAAGATTGGCAGAAAAGCAGTTTTTTTTTGATAAATTCATGATCTCTGACACTTCTATGTTCAATGTAGGCTAAATCAATATTATAATACAAATTTAAGTTTTAAAAGCAAAGCTTGATACTATTTGTTCACAAGAAGAACACTACATATTTGAACTCTGTTTTAAAGTATCTTATGATGTAAAATACTTATTTCCCCTCAAAACAGAAAAATTAAGGTCCACTTCCTTTGTAGGATAAAACAAGAAATTTTAGCTTATCTATCATTCTTTCCTGTAATTTTCTTATCTAACGCAACCAAGAATCAGTAATACAGAAATATTGAATATGTGTAATAATGTCCTGAGGCTCAGCAATGTTGACAACACATTCCTAAACCACCAACAAATTAACTGACCATGATTTAATTAAATTTGTATATTGAGAATGAGTGGTGTTCTTTGCTATTGAGAAGGTACTTTCATTTATTCAATAACCAATGAGAGACTACTGTGCTTTGGAGCTCAAAAATAAATTAGGTAAATCCTTATTCATACAGTTTACAGCCTAGAGACAGATAAACAAAAATTCACAATCCATTGTAATGAGTAATTTTTTTTTTTACAGATTATTTGGAGTCAGTTTATTAAGGTCAAAACTATAGCACAGGATATTATGGATACCTCACAGCATAATCTATACCTGGCTGGGTATTTAAGGGGTAGGGGGTGGTAGGAATCATGGAAGGCTGCCTGGAGGGCGTAATCTCTGAGTTGAGTCTTAAAGGGTGAGTTTGATGTAGCCAGGTTAAGAGTGGAAAGGTCAGGCAGAGGGCACAACACATGCAAAGGTCAGGAGGTAGGGCCAACATAACATTCCAGGCACATGCCCTATAGGTATTGGCTCCGTGTAGCATTCTACCACACACTCAGTAAATATTGTTCACCAAATAAATCCATTTTCCTCCTACAGTGCCTGAAGAAAACCTTTTCAGTCACTCAGTTGATTTGTCGGTCACGTTCTTCTTGAATTTTTCACCTGTTGGCCAGGATCCTACTTCCACCTCCTACCCCCACTCTCTAGTTCCATATGGAAAGTGTTATTTTTCACCAGCAGACATTTTTTTGTCTGGTTCCTGGGACTCCGTCTTGTAATGAGTAATTTTATATTCCTATGTGGTCCTATGACAGCAAATTTGAACCTCACTATAAACTAATGGGTTAGATTAAGGCAAAACTTTTAAGTATAGTTGACCCTTAAACAACTTGGGTTTGAACTTTGCAGGTCCACTTACATAGGGATTTTTTTCAGTAAATAATTACTAGAGTACCTCATGACCCAGGGTTGGTTGAATCCACAGATGAGAAACCTCAGATTCAGAGGACTGATGATAAAGTTATAGGCAGATTTTCCACTGAGCAGAGGGTTGGTGCTCCTAACCCTCCCCACTTCCCACATTGTTTGAGTGTCAACTGTAATTTGTACAATTGCCATGAGTTTGTAAGAGCAGTGCATAAATCTTAATATTTTACTTCAAAGTTTATATTTTTTCTCAAAAACTTCTGATTTTTAAGATACTAGGGATCTGTGCATAGAATATGCAGTGATATTTTTTAAAGTTGCTCATTTGCACACTCATATTCCCTGATCCACTCCTTCAGCTACGGTGAACATATTGATACACATGTGTTATCTACCAAACCACAAACTCAACCAACGGCACTAGTGTGTCTATCTCCAGAAGGGCTTCATCATCAGCAACATTCAGGGCCATATCCAGCCTCTTCTATGAAACCATAGATCTTGGTCTGACCCTGAATCACCAGTCACCACCAGTCTGGACTCCTCTTCTCTTGCTATCATTTCTGTTTTGTATTTTGTCACTCTCACTCATAGAAATTGGTGTATCTCCTTCTTAGGGACCTGTTCTGCTAACCAAAGGGGATTTGATTAGATCTGCCCTTTTTGGGTCATAAAACATTCCATTATGTCTTCCCCCAAAGCAATCGATGCCAGGTAACCTCAGACTCCACAATTAATAGAACAAAGGGGAAGCAATCTATTAATGACTCTCGGAAGTAAGGATCAGCCAGAAGGTGACATGTAGTCGCCAACCTTATACAGAGTTTTGCATAATTTTATGCCTCATCCCCAGGGAATTTGTTGTGTTATCTATGACTTAGTAGGAATATTGGGTGTTCCTCTATATTGTAAATACAATTGTAAACATGGAAACATCTCAGACTGAAAATAGCACACCTGAGCCAGTTCTTGGCCTGAATGAACCCATCATAACTGTGTTAATTGCCAGGGTAAAATTCATATATATTGCTGCTAAAAGCTTTCCCAAGATGGCACGATGAAAATGCTATACACAGAAAATAATCTTGCAACAATTTTTTGCTGGTGATGGTGTAGCTTTCCATCATACTCACTTTGCCAGCTATCAATTCTTTTTGCAACTGAGTATAAATCATTGTGTTTCTTCCTCACCTTTGCCTACTCTTGTTTCTTGCTAGTATTCACGCTATATATATTTTAGTATGCAGTTTGGCAATTGAACTGCTTAGCAACTATAAAATTATTTTGGGGGAGAATCCATATTAAAAAAGGAACTTTCAATAATGCTGTAGTACCTGTCCTTGGAAAACTAATTTTAGCGGAAAGAGATGTTCAGCCAATACTGATATATTAAAGAGCACTAACGTATATTTCAGTATATCTAACAGTAATAAAAATGGTAAGTTAATCTCTGTAGTCCTTGTTTTATTTATTTTTCTGAAGAGGCATCCCATTTGTCTATTGTTTGACTCTCTGCTTAAACCAATTATTATCAAGTTAGGATAACTTGATATTACAATTTTTTAACAACAAATTATTACAAACAATTTTTATAACAAGTTTTTTGGAGTACAGTTAGTTCTTTTTTATGTGTAAAAAGAATAAAGGATAGGTTCTACTACAATGGCATCAAATCATTCCAAATTCTTCTGTACATAAAATTTTCCAATTATTCAGGTTGACAGCATGGCTAAATGTATATGTAGGGAAGGTATAGTGACAATTGTACATATACAAAGAGATATTAGGAGGCTATAATATGTAATATGCAAAGGGGAAAAGAACATGGACATAAGGGGAAATACAGGATATGCATTTATTTTAATCTACCTCTAGCATCTCTTTTTCTAAGAATTATATTTCCCTCCCCCAATTTCATTATTGCTGCAGGACCAGCCATGTCATACCATGTCTTTTTTCTTTTTTCTTTTTTTTTTAATTTTCTCTCTGTCTCTCTCTCTCTCTCTTTTTTTTTTTTTTTTTTTCTCTCTTTTGGCCATGCCACATGGCTTGTGGGATCTCAGTTCCCCAACCAGGGATTGAACCTGAGCCACAGCAGTGAAAACCCGGTATCCTAACCACTAGGCAGGCAGGAAACTCCCACAGCATGCCTTTATTTTCTTGGCCAGAGTTGATCTATCTTCTAGGAAGACACATGGTTCACTTGGCTGATAATAAGAATACCCTGGACAACAGTGCCACTGAAACACCCCAAATGGCTGTTTTAGTGATTGAGAACCAACCCCAAGCTGAAACCTGTGAAACACTTTGTCAAGATTTCTCACTTGGACCCAAGAGAGCTAGAACACTAATTCCTAGGGTACTTGAATCATAAGATGTGCAATATGGAGCCAACAATAGCTATACTTTCTGCTTCATAAACTGAAATGGAGGAAGATGTTTTACAGATGCAAGGGCCTGAGGAAAGAGATATATGGAAAGGAGTAGAGACAGATAAATAAAAGTCCTAATATTGTTTGAATCCTTGAATTTATTGGTTTCTGAAGCCAAGATACACTCCTGCCACTGATTTCTGAGTCCAAGAACCTCCTTTATATCTTACTCTTTTTAGAGTAAGCCTGTATGAATTGAGTAGCTTTTTCTTTAACTAAACAAATGTTATCTATACTATATTGTACTGAGGAGTTGGCTGTACTAACAGTGCAAGAAGGTGGACTGGCCATCATCGTCTTACAAATGTGTTGTTTAGATCATGATCTAATACTTGGAAAAACAGCCATCATTGTGAGAGTCTCTTTCATCAGGGGATTTAACCCAAATTACTTGGCCTTGTCCTTCTGCTGCCACTGCATTCTCAACCACTTCTCAGGACCATGATTAAGCTCTCCAAACTTCAAGACGCCCTCTATGAAAGAAGCAGGAAATGGTACTCAGACTACATCAGATATCCAATCCTTTCACAAAAACAGAAGCCAGTGAGACAGAGGGCAGATTGAATAACACTGGCTTGAAATGATTGACTCTTTGCAAGTTCCCTTGAGCTGACCTTTGTATTACCCTATTCATATATGTCTCTCTCAGCAACCTTCCCTCTGTTCCCTTCTCTTTACTGACCCAGGCCTGGTTATCACAATATGTAGCATTCTTTCCTTCTCTATATATTATTAGTCAGGAAAATGAAAAAAATAAACTAAAATAAAATAAGTAGGGATCTGGGATTTTCTGAAGCTGAGTACAACAACTTTCAATATCTATGGATTTAGATATGAGCTTAAGGTACACAAGTGTATATGCAAGTCTTCATTTCCATTCTGTCTACATTAGAGATAGACTGGGCTTGTGGTAGTTGGCTAATAAAACTCTTGAATGTGGGCTGTTTGATGATAATATTTGGTATACTTTACCTTATGGTATGTGACTATATGTGTGTATATGTTTAATTTATTATATTACATGTAGTATGGATTTATTTATTTAAGATATTAACTATTAACTTCAGATAAAAAACATTCTTGACAACTCCTAGTTTTATTCTTCTTCATCTTATTTTGAATTAATGACATTCATTCTTGGGTGATAATAGACACTTTTGCACCCTGTTAGTAATCATCTTAGGGCAAGAAACCTTTGTTAATTAGTTTGTTGTTTCTCTTCAGGGAATTCTTTTCTAGGATTCCCATCAAACTGTTTCAATTCCAGGACTCTTAAGCCAAGGTCAAGGAGACTGAATAATAAAGGTCATCACATGCCCTGATCTTCATGATATAGCTTGTGTTTTACTCATGAACTTTTGTCTAATTGTGAACCATTTTTTCTGAATTACAGAATGAGATGGTTGAATGAATGATAATAATTTGGCAGGTTCTAATGCAAAGCCCAACACAGGAACAGATTGGAAATATCAAAGATGAGAAATAAGATGTGGGAGAAGTTACTATGAGCTGAAGGGTTAGAGGAGGAAGGATGAATAGACAATCTTGAGTGTAGACATGGATGGCAAGCTGAGCTGGCTGGCCACCATGTAGGACATGAGTGCTGCAGCAAAAATAGAGTTATGCCTGCACATTGCAGCATTCTTATGGCATGAGCAGAATTGTCTTCTGGTGTGTTTAAAAGATGAATGCAGTCTGGTGGCCAAAACAAGCAATGATGGGCGTGTTTTCATTCATCAGAATACAGCTTGCTGGAGGAGGCAAGAATGTGTTAATTGGAACAAAATTATCTAAAATGTAGTGCCTCCTGGACGCAGTGTAATTGGCTCCCACTGGCACATCAGGCCATGTGTCAGGTGCTGGTGTTGGCAGGGAGTGCGTTCTCAGTTAAGCACATCTATTCACTTCTTACCACCAGCACTGCTCATGCTCTGGTCTTTGGCCAAGATTATTGCAATAACCTCATAACAAGTTCCCCTACTACTCCTCTTGCCCCTTTACAATCTACTTGCTATATGTCAGCCCAAGATATCCCTTCAATTTGTTAAGTTACATCACTCTTCTACTCAACAAACTCAAATAGTTCCCACTCACTCCATGAAAGCCAAAGTTCTCATGGCTTATAAGGTGCTATATGTTCTGCTTTCCCCACTCCTTATTGTTTTGACCTTAAATCCTACTTCCCTTACTTGAGTCCTTTCCCTCCCATCACAGGTGGCTCCTCACTATGTCTCCAACATACAAGGCACAGGTCTTCCTCAGGTCCTTTGCACTTGCAGCTCCCTCTCTGTGGCATGTGTTTCTTAAATAGGTATATATAGCCTTCTGTACTTCCTCAGGACTAAGGTTAAGTATCAGCTT